>NC_138205.1:124067661-124805161 GCF_964194415.1 Vipera berus | reverse complement strand
TCAAAGACACGTGGTGCAGTTCAAGTGAAACAGGCCCAATACATTACAGATCCATTAGCTTGTTTCTTTGGAAGTACATGGTATTCTCAAGAATCTTCTCAACACCAAAATTCAAAAGTATCCATATTCTTCCTATCCTGCCTCTTCTTCTCCAACCCTAGAGGGTTTTAAGAAGAGATTGGACAACCATTTGTCTGAAGTGGTATAAGGTCTCCTGCCTGAGCAGGGGGTTGGACTACTGGAAGGCCTCCAAGGTCCCTTCCAACTCTGTTATTCTGTTAAAAAGTCTGACTTTCACATCCATGGAGTATTAGAGCAGGCATGTCAAACACAAGGCCCGGGGGCCAGATCCGGCCCGTGAAGTGGTTTCATGCGGCCCGCGAAGCCATCCTGGAAATAGTGAGGGAACGGCCCCCACTGCCTTGGCCCTGGCCCAGAGACCCTCCTTCTGCCAGAGACCCTCAGATCTGTCCCACTCCTGCCCAGGCCCCCATAGGCACCCTTGATGCAAACGATGTAGTGCTGGCCATGCCCACCCAGTAGGCCATATGCACTTTAGCCACGCCCACCCAGTAGGCCACACCCACCCAGGCCACACCCACCCGGCCCCTTGAGGGCAACCGCAATGCTGATGCGGCCCTCAATGAATTTGAGTTTGACACCCCTGTATTAGAGGGAATACTGTGGCTTGTATGATTCTGATCTTTGTAGCTATAGTCACATCAGGGTATTTAAATACTTTTCCAAGACCTTAATGGCTGCACTACCCAGTGATAGTCTGCAGCATATTTCTTCACTGATTGGTCCTTTATTGTGGAGAATTGATCCTAAAAGAGACCCAGTGAAGCTGGCGCAGAATGCCTAATCTACAGTCCTTTGTATCGTGAGGTCATGATATGCATGACATCACTTGCCTGCTCCTAGGTATGCACAGAAGCTTCCTATTTTTATCAAAATGTTGAAAGCATCTTAGGGGGAAGGGTGGGATGACCTCAATATAGAAAATGGGGCAGATCTACTGTGGGACTACAGAAGAAAAAGTCTCCCAAAAACCTTACAGCAGTGTTCCTCAGTCTTGGCAATTTTAAGATATGTGGATTTCAACTCCCAGAATTCCCCAGCCCTTCAGTGCAATCCTATGAGATTGCAATCAGCTGCTGACTGGTCCATTCTAAGCCCCTCCTCCAGGACACAATACGTACAGGTAATTCTTGACTTACAAACACAATTGAGCCCCAAAAATCTGTTGTTAAACAACACAGTTGTTAAGTGAGTTTTGCTCTATTTTGCAATCTTTCTTGCCACAGCTGTTAAGTGAATCACTGCAGTTGTTAAGTTAGTAACACAGCTGTTATATGAATCTGGCTTCCCCATTGACTTTGCTTGTCAGAAGTTTGCAAAAGTTGATCACATGACCCTCGGACACTATAACCATCATAAATACATGCCAGCTGCTAAATGTTCGAATTTTGATCACGTGACCACGGGGAATGCTGCAATGGTCGTAAGTGTGAAAAACAATCATAAGTCATTTTTTTCACTGCTGTTGTAATTTGAATGGTCTCAAAAAGAATGGTTGCAAGTCAAGGACTACCTCTATAGTGTAGAACCTTGTTTGTGCATTTCCCATGCATAGAAATGCAACATGGGGAAAAAGCAAAATTGCACACCCACAAATACAACACTTCACTTCATTGCAGAGAAGAAAACATTGGCAGCCCTTGATCTCTGTTGGAAAAATGGCTGAAAAGAATTCAAGAAACCCAGTTGTGCCTATTTCCTTTCCCATAGGGTTCCCCTGAATTCTGAACCAGGGCTAATATTGTGCTAGTATGTTTAATCATAATTTATTGAATAAGCCTCTGGCTGTGATGGCAACACTGAGCAATAGACCAGTGGCTGTGGTTTGCCTCATGCCTCATGCCAAAAACAAGCCATTGCTTAGTGCAAAACAGGCAATTGCTTAGTACAATCAATAAATTTGGCTTTGGAGTTAAACAACAACTTTTTTTAAAAAAAGTATTCCCCCCCCCAAATATTTTGTCACTGTCTTTCAGCACAATCTGCTCTGGAGTTAAAGAACAAAACCATACCCCAAACACAGAGAGACACGAACACAGATTCTATTCAAAGTTGAGGGACACAGCAGCCGCTTCTCAATAAAAACAATAAATAAAAATCCACAGTTAAACCATGCAGTACTGATTAAGACCAGTTATGCAAGAGGCTGCAGTGCCAGGCAAATAAAAGATTTAGTCTGCTGCTCCAAACATGATTCTGGGAAGCATCTCCAGGCAGCATTTTTCCCCCTTCCCACTTACTCCTTAGTTTTCTTCAGTTTTGGTTGGGTGTGATGGAAAAGTCCCAATTTGCAGACTTATACATTTAAGGTGGCTCAGTGGGTTAGGACGCTGAGCCTGTCGATCAGAAGGTCGGCAGTTTGGCGGGTCAAATCCCGAGTGCCGCGTAACAGAGTGAGCGCCTGTTACTCGTCCCAGCTTCTGCCCACCTAGCAGTTCGAAAGCACGTAAAAATGCATGTAGAAAAATAGGGACCACTACGGTGGGAAGGTAACAGCGTTCCGTGCGCCTTTGGCATCTAGTCATGCTGGCCACATGACCACGGAGACGTCCTCGGACAAGCGCTGGCTCTTCGGCTTTGAAACGGAGATGAGCACCGGCCCCTAGAGTCGGAAACGACTAGCACGCATGTGCGGGGGAACCTTTACCTTTACCTTTATTCAGGTTAAGCCAGTAGCTGGGCAACATTTTCAGCCAAAAATGACCAGGCAATGGGTAGAGGGCTCTTTATTCAGCATCTCTCACTCTCTTTCTCTTTCGCTCCATTCTTCCCTCCAGCAATTTCACCCGCCTTAAGTTCTATGGCCCAGGGAGATGTTGATATTTGGATTTGTTCATTCTTGAGAATTAGGAAATTCTTGGGTACAAGGGCTAATCTGCCCCTGAAGTGATGGCTTTATTTCTCAGCATGAGCAGCTTCCTGAACATCTGCCAAATTGCCAACGCATTGATGTTGAGTGGTTGAAGACTCAGTGGGGTTGAAGAAAAATCTGCGGTGCTTTCTGAGCTTGGTTGTTTTCTTGCAAACATTTCATTACCCAACTACATAACATCATCAGTGCTAGAAAGGAATGGTATTTGCTCTCTGTTTATATATTAGTGCTTGCCCAGTCAGTATTGATGGGAGTGTTCTTGATTGGGTCATTATTTACTGTTTAATTGTTTACGTTGGTAGTTCCTTGATTGGGGTACTGTTTACTGTTTGACTGTCTGGTATTATTTTTGGTGTTAATCCAAGAAGAAAACAATACGCCCACCAACACGGATAGGGAAAGCCTCCTTATTTAAACAGAGAGCAAACCTCACTCCTTTTAAGTACGTACTGATGATGTTATCTAGTTGGGTCTGTGAGAAAACAAACAAGCTTAGAGAACACCAAGGACCCCACAGTTCAACCCTGAGCTACAAATATTATCTTTTATTGCAAGAAAACCTACTCTACTTCCCAAGACCACCCCAGCAGGAGAAGAAGGGAAGGTGGACAGCTGGAGGGGAGGGATTAACAATAAAAGTTAATGTAGGGTACAAAGCTTTCAATTCTCCCAGGTGATATAGGTGGGTGAAAAAGGCAACGCATCTTACAAAAAAATTAAAATTGCACCTCAATTGGCAGTAATGTGAAAATGCATCCCCGTTGGCAACCTCTAATATTTTTTTTAATTCCCTGACAAGTCAATAACCATAGATGGTCCCAGATGAGTAACCAGCATGGTGAGATATAGCAATCTGCTGTGACATATCTGATCATTTTAAGAAGTCAGATAACTTATTGTTTTTATGTTTTCAATGGAAAGCTTTTAGTTTGTGTGTGTGGAGGGGGGTTGCAACTTGAAATCTTTTGCATCTGGCAAAAGATTTCAACTGGGCCCTTGCAGATCTTGGGGGATCTGCAAACCCCACTTAAATGCTGGTACCTGGTTGGGAGGAGCTGGGCCATGCATGCTAATTCAGCGTATTTAACTAACTCCCAGGATTCCTAGGCCAGCATGCTGGCTGGGGAATCCTGGGAATTGAGGTCCACACATCTTAAAGTTGCTGAACCTGAGAAATACGCTGAATTAAAAACATTAATTAGGCTGATTCCAACTACCGCAGAGATACACAGCAAGCAGATGCCAAGACGCAGACTCGCTGAGAAGGAAGGAGGCACGCCAAGGAGATACAGAGGTAAATAAACTATCTCCTAGTCCCAATGGAGCAAGTGTTAATCGCTAAATCAAGAAGCTCAGCAAGATTGAAGAGTTCTGGGAAATTGCTGCATCTCTTTCTGTCGGAGCCCTCCTTGGAATTATAGGGTCACATACCCTGTTCAGCCAGACAGCAGCTGTGTCCAGCAACACATGGCCTTCGTCATCAATAGTGTTAAAGGAAATGATCTTGGCAGGCAGAAGTATAACCTCAGATGTAGGTTAGAGGACTTGAAAACCAGCAGTTATAACAAAATCATGTGAAACAACTGCTACTCAAGCCAATATTGCCACCCCAGATCTAGTTAGTAGCATTTTGGTGTCAAAGGCACCATGCTAGAAACTAGGAGGTTGTGAGTTCTAGTCCTGCCTTAGGCATGAAAGCCGGCCGGGTGAATTTGGATCAATCATCAGGAGATGGTGATTTCAATTTCTACTTTAGACATAAAAGCTGTCTTAGTGACTTTGGGCCAGTCACACACACACTCTCTCTCTCTCAGAGAGTTGTTGTGGGGAAATTAGGAGGAGGAAGGAATAGGGTAAGTTTGCCATTTTGAGTTATTTATAAAAATTACAAAGTTGGGATTAAAAAAAATTAAAATATATATGTCACCCCTTAATCTAATTTCCCTTCCAATCTCATATTTTACATAGATACTTTGATTATATATTATTTTTAACTTGCTTTCTGCATGCATTCTTCTTCTTTTGTTTAATCTTTTTGTAATGTATTGGGCTTCCTTGTTAACACCACGTGGTAATGGCTGGTAGGCTGTTGGAGCAGGGAGCTAGCTAACGGCTCCCAGCATCTCAGACAACCCGTCTCCAGCGCTGCTATTGGTTGCCCCTAGGTGGCAATAGGTTGCTTCAAACCTATTGGCCACCACCTAGGGGCCAGGGTATAAATTGCTGCATCTACAGCCCTGTTCAGATCCTGCAAGCAATAAACCATGATCTTTGCTGAACTCACTCGCCTCGTCTTCATTCCTGTGCAACGAAACCAATACACAACACTTTTTCTCTCTTTTTTCTTTTATTACCCAGAGGACCAAATGCAAAGGAATTTTATATCGGCAACATTACCTTTTCATTTCATTGGATTACAAACTGCTACCTATTTCATTCCAGTTAAGTGTCATGGATTCCCTTAGAACCTTAATTTGTTAAGATATGCAACTTCTAGCTGCTCACACAGGCTTTGGGAGATGATTCATAAATCTTCTGATATATCCACAAGCCCAAATTAATAAAAATAAATTATTCCATTAATTTGAAAGATGAGAGCTGGATCTATATATTTATTCACACACACAACTGATTTTAATGTTTTTCTTTAGGTAAATTAAATCTGAATGCAACATGAAAGTATTCTTAGAACTATTTTTAATTTATACTTTAGGCTAGGTTTCAGTCAAGTAATGCTGGAGCACACTTGACTTTCTTTCAGCATTGGACAGAATGTGTAAAATTATATATATATATTTAAAAAAACTTGACAAAAACACAACTGTGCTATAAGAGAATAGCAGATAATGGCATGGCTGGCTCAGGAATTCTGGGAGTTGAAGTCCACAAGTCATAAAAGAGCCAAGGTTGCCTACCCCAGTTCTAGTGGCTTGCCCAGCCACTATTGCTGGGGGGGTGGGGGGGGGTCTTAGAAATTCTTTGGTTGGGCTGTTTGCCGTTGGCTTCTTTGGCAGCACCCAGATTAGTCTAGATTAACTCCAAGGTTAACATCAGTAAACAGGTAAACGATACCCTAATCAAGGAACTGCCAAACACTGGCAGGCAAGCCACTAGAATATTTAATTTAATTTAATTTAATAATTTGATTTCTATACCGCCCTTCTCCCGAAGGACTCAGGGTGGTGAACAGGGCAATACACAATATAAACTGACAGCGAACAGCCCTCCTTACTGATATACAAAAATTCTCCTTTATTAGTGACAATAAATATGACTAACTAGGAGAAGCAGAAAGCAAACTGAAGTTAGTCCAATTGTTAGCAAACTTTTTACGAGTCCTCTAAAAAATAGAAATCCCTGGAACAGATGTTGCCTCTGGAGAATTGGATTGTTTGTTAGCTGGACAATCCTTCTTTCTGAAAATACTAACTTTAATCATATATTAGAGGAGAATCTTAGCCGCTCTTTCCCCTCCCTCCCACTCTTAGAGACACATCTTTTCTTGTTTCTTTCCTTCCACCATTCTGGTTTGCTTTTCAAAAAGTCCCATATTTCAAAGGTGGAGGAATTAAGACAATCCAATTATTTTGTATGTATTCTAAAGATTATGCCTGAAAGTCATTGGTTCCAGCCAGAGGTCTGTCTGGCAGGCAGAATGTAAGAATTAAAACTGGGATGGGCGTTGACCTACCCATTTTCTTCAGATTTCTTCACAAGGAGAACAATTCTGCCTCAAACCTTTAGTTGACACACAGGGAGATAAAAGATACCTGTCTCCTTCAACTCTGTATTACCTATCAGTCTCTTCAATTATCTAACGGACCGTCTATCTGGTTACAAAGCTTCCAGGTAGCTAAGATTTGCATCAGAAATTCTTTCCAAGATGCCCGGACACTGTAAGATGCCTTTAGGGCATCTAGGTTGGGAATTTTCCTTCTGAGCATTACAGAAGCACAGAACCCTTGGAAAATGAGTTTGTTCTACATTCCACTTAAAGTTTTTTTAACCCCATCTTTATTATTTTAACAAATAAGGAGGTGAACATACCTAATACTCCTTTCCCCTCCTATTTTCCCCACAACAATCCTGTAAAGTGGGTTGGGTTGAGATAGAGTGACTGGCCCAAAGACACCCAGCCAGCTTTCATGTCTAAGACCAAACTAGAACTCACCATCTCCTGGTTTCTCGCCACTAGCTTAGGAAATCATTAAGATACATCTCTTTCACCACCATTAAGCGATTTTGAGATCCTTGTCTATTTATTGCTTCTTTTATTCTGTCCTTGCTTTAAATTCTATTACCTGCCTTGAAGTCTCAATGAATCGTATCAGACAATCAATAAATGGAAATTTTTAATACCTAGGGTCTGACTTTAGTCATCAAGGAAGGAGAAGTGCAATGAAACAGAAATTATCTATCTGTTTAAGACATATGACACCATGAAGGCAAAGCTTCACTGGGACAGTGAAGGGAATAGACAAAGATTCTTTATTACTGATGTGAATGCATGAAACTGACACAAAAATCTGGGGCCATTATCATTCCACTACATTACATCCAAAATAAAAATAATAGCTATTAATTATAACCTAATTGGAAGGTGTCCCTTTATGATTTTGAATCAATAACTTTCAACCCCAAAGCTAAATTACAGTCTGAAACTGCACATAATTTCAGCAGTACACAAAATCAAGATAAAATTTGTGTTAATTTCAGATTTTTTTTTAATCAAACCAAAAATATTCTGGCCAACAGAATGTTAGTTTTACAGAAACGTTTCAGAGGCTATGCTGAAATTTCAATCCCATAACAACATGTAAATGGATCATTAAGCTTTTAGCCTAAAAACAAAAGCATCGTTACTTTCTGTAAAGTAATTTCTTCTCAGAAACTTATCAGATATTTTCAGATGTACCTTTAGCCATGCCTTAAAAGGAAGGGATGGAGCTGAAGCATTTACAAACTTTAGCAGAGATTTGGGGACATTTTAACAGGGTGAAAGCTAACAAACACTCTGGATTGGCTGCTGTGTTTGAACAATCCCCATAAAGTGAAAATGCAGCTGTTATTAAAACTTGGCATGCAAAAAGCACCTTGGCCATATTTAGAGTTAAAGGTTTCTTATCCCTGATCAAAGTCATAAACACTACAAAGCAAACACTGACGTTTTATTCATCTGTCTGGTGCTTTAGGAGCCACTAATAGCGTCTCTAAGCTTATTTCCATCCTGCTCTATTGAATCAATAAAACAAATCTCTGGAGAATTCGAAAAGCTTCGGTGATACTGGTAATTCGAGATGCTAACAACAGAATGATTTCTTTAGAAATATATGTGCTCTTTCTGAATATTTTTGTTTTGTTTTTTTGGTAAAGGACTGTTTGGACTTTCTGCTTGCTCTATCCATCTCCCATTTTTTTAAAGTACTTTTTTAAAGTCAGTGTACAAAACTAAAAGGGAAAAAACCCCCCACCAAATAAATAACAGACAAGAACATTTAGCATTTGTTCGTCTGCTGTCGTTTTTTATGCCTTTATCAAGGTAATGATAAAACTGATGTTAATGAGCTCATGCAATGGTTATTTTTTGGGTATCAAACAAGCAGTTTCAAAACAAACCTGATTTGCTATAGTCTTAATGGGTCCACTGACTCTGTCTTTGTCGGAATGCAATTTCCTAAGCTTTGAGACCACAGTAAGGTATGCATGATCCTTTAGTGTTGACCCCATCTTTGGCTCGCTAATAAAAAATATAGACAATTTAATTTAGTTATTAAGAAAAATTAAGGCACCGTTGCATTAGCACCATTGCAAGTAACTAAAAGTAAAAGACATGGTTCAGAATTGAGGCAGAATTATGTGACTGTATTGGAAGAGAGGAAGTAAAGTCACAATTGAGTTGAGTTTGAGTCAGCAGCTTTCAAATACAGGTAGTCCTCAGTTTACAACAGTTCACTTAGTGACTGTTCAAAGTTACAACAGGACTGAAAAAAGTAACTTATGACCATTTTTCACACTTATGACCTTTGTAGCATCCCCATGAGCAAATAATCAAAATTCAGATGCTTGGCAACTGATTCATACTTATGGCTGTTGCTATGTCCTAAGGTCATGTGATCCCCTTTTATGACCTAAATCAATGGGAAAGCCAGATTCACTTAACAACTGGGTTGCTAACTTATCAACTTGCAGTGATTCACTTAACTGTGACAAGAAAGGTCGTAAAATGGGGCAAAGGTCACTTAACAAATGTCTCACTTGACAACATAAATTTTTGGTTTAATTGTGGTTGTAGGTTGAGGATTACCTGTAGTCAAGATGGTAATTGTGACCATAGGATCAAAGCAATGCCCATTTTATATGTGTGTCAACATACCACACATGCACAAAAGGTTTTCAATCTCTCCAGGACCTGAACTTACAATTCTAAAATCAGCCTGCTTTTTCCCTTCACTTTCATGAAAGTTGGTTGGCCTTTAAACTGGGGTTGAAATAATTATTTGTTTTGCAAGTTAGTTGAAGAGTCTGGTTATTCCATCCAACACCTGTTCTATTTTCATTGTGGACATATGCCTTTTTAATTGTACTAGAGGAATTATTTCATTAAGTATAGCTGTTGCATTTGATTGTTCTCATTTGTTGATATTGCCTTACTGGGTTAGCTGTTAAGCTGTGGGTTAAACATTATCAGATGGAATTCTGTACTTATGATATTTTTCTGCTTTTTATTATCCCTTGATAAAGGTCTGTAATAAACCAACACACAAATAAGTATTTCCCAATGGTTCCCCTCTTAAATATTACCCAGGCATAATCCTGCTTAGCTATCTAGACTAGTGTTTCTCCAAAGAAGAACCTAAAGATTTGGAATTACTTTTGTCATCTGTATTTCAGTTGATTCAATCTTGTTTTTCGGCAAAATGAGAAACTCCATTTGCGGAGTGTTATGTATTGGGCTCAGCTGTAACACCATGTGGTTAGCTGGAGCAGCTAACGGCTCTCCAGCAGCTCAGACTCCCCGTCTCCAGAGCTGCTATTGGCTGCCCCTAGGCGGCAATGGGTTGCTTCAAACCTATTGACTGCCACCTAGGGGCCAGGCTATAAATTGCTGCAAGCTGCAGCCCAATTCTCAGTTCAGATCCTGCAAGCAATAAAACATGATCTTTGTTGAACTCACTTGCCTCATCTCCTTTCCTGCACAAAGAATTCACTACACAACACAGAGTATGCTGGTTTAGTCCATTTGCCAACAGCATTTTGCACATAGCTTTGGGTCTTTTCACTTTTTCTTTTGTGGGTTATCCTTATCTCGAGAATCATTCAAGACTCACAGGAAGATTATTTTTGGCTCTTTAGGAACGATGCAAGCCGAAACAGCCGCCATTGGATTTTCAAGGAAAGACACTTTGGGCTAAGCATATTCTGCAGTGCTGCTAAAAGTAATTCCTGACATGACAGAGATATTGAGGGTGAAAACAGCTCAGTTGGAACAAACTTCTTAATTGTATGGAAGGCAACTTCTGTGGCCTTTTGCTTACCAAGAAGAGCTGAAATCCCTAATGTCATGAAATACATAGCATGAAGGAAGTGAGAATCTTAATTACTATTTTGCTACCATGTATCAATACGTAAGAGGGACGCGGTGGCTCAGTGGGTTAGGACGCTGAGCTTGTCGATCAGAAGGTCGGCAGTTTAGCGGGTCGAATCCCGAGTGCCGTGTAACAGAGTGAGCACCTGTTACTCGTCCCAGCTTCTGCCAACCTAGCAGTTCGAAAGCACGTAAAAATGCAAGTAGAAAAATAGGGACCACTACGGTGGGAAGGTAACAGCGTTCCGTGTGCCTTTGGTGTCTAGTCATGCCGGCCACATGACCACGGAGACGTCCTCGGACAAGCGCTGGCTCTTCGGCTTTGAAACAGAGATGAGCACCGGCCCCTAGAGTCGGAAACGACTAGCACGCATGTGCGGGGGAACCTTTACCTTTACCTTATCAATAGGTAAAGAAAATAACATGAATACTGAGGACAAAAATAACACCTGTTTGCAGGTACAAATATATATCTGATTTAGCACCTTACCTTCGATCTGCACTTAACATTCTTTCTCATTCCTTTGCCACTTAATCATATATTAATGGCCATCCTCGTAAGGTAGAGCCTGACCTGAAATTGTAGAAAAGCTAATAATTGACCAGTTTGTGCTATCATAATATTTGATCTATTCTCTCTCACTTTTTGTATAAAAGAAACTCCCAGAATACAGTACTCCTTACTATGAGGGCTGTCTTGTAAATCTTGCTAAATATTAAAGTAAAACATTTAATCACTGAGTAATTTTGGAGTTGGTCATTCTCCTAATCTACTCCCAGTGCAGGGGGGAATTCTTGGGAAAAGCTTGAAGAGAGGGAGGGGGAATATTGTTATCCAGAAGCCTAAAAGTTTGCAATAAAGTTAGGCAGGATAGGAAAAACACAGGTCACTGAATATACAGGTCAACTCAGGTCAAAGAGGCTCAATCTGATAAGCTGTCAGAAAGCTGGATGAGGAACTGGTGAATAAAATAGCATAAACAAATGTATGCTTTAAACATTTTAAACACTAAATCCGGCATTGAATTTTAGTAAGGTAAAAGGTGAAGATATATTCAGTACGTCAGAAAGACAACTGGGAAACAGTAAAAGAAGGATGTCATGCCTGAAAAATGGAGGTATACCACTATTCATCCGTCCGTCCGTCCAATTTCTGATATTCTATAAGGTTTTAAGAGCCATTTGTTGTAGTGAGTAAGGTGCTGGCATAAGAACTAGGAGACCGTGAGTTCTAGTCTTACTTTAGACATGAAAAACTGACTGGGGAATTAGGGCCAATCACCAGGAGACTGTGAGTTCTAGTCTTGTCTGAACCCAGCTGGGTGACTTTGGGTCAAATACTAGGAGATGGTTAGTTATAGTCCCACATTAGACATGAAAAATACCTGAATAATAGAGCTGGAAGGGACCAACTTTTTCTAGTCCAACCCCCTGCTCAAGCAGGAAGCCCCATACCATTTCAGACAAATGGTTGTCCAATTTCTTCTTGAAAACCTCCAGTGTTGGAGTACTTGTTGGAGGCAAGTCGTTGCACTGTTAGGAAACTTCTCCTTAATTCTAGGTTGCTTCTCTCCTTGATTAGTTTCCATCCATTGCTTCTTGTCCTGCCTTCAGGTGCTTTGGAGAATAGCTTGACTCCTTCTTCTTTGGGGCAGCCCCTGAGATATTGGAACACTGCTATCATGTCACCCCTAGTCCTTCTCTTCATTAAACTAGTAAAGGTAAAGGTTCCCCCGCACATGCGTGCTAGTCGTTTCCAACTCTAGGGGCCGGTGCTCATCTCCGTTTCAAAGCCGAAGAGCCAGCGCTTGTCCGAGGATGTCTCCATGGTCATGTGGCCGGCATGACTAGACGCCAAAGGCGCACGGAACGCTGTTACCTTCCCACCGTAAAGGTAAAGGTTCCCCCGCACATGCGTGCTAGTCGTTTCCAACTCTAGGGTCCGGTGCTCATCTCCGTTTCAAAGCCGAAGAGCCAGCGCTTGTCCGAGGATGTCTCCGTGGTCATGTGGCCGGCATGACGCACGGAACGCTGTTACCTTCCCACCGTAGTGGTCCCTATTTTTCTACTTGCATTTTTACGTGCTTTCGAACTGCTAGGTTGGCAGAAGCTGGGACGAGTAACAGGCACTCACTCTGTTACGCGGCACTCGGGATTCGACCCGCCAAACTGCCGACCTTCTGATCGACAAGCTCAGCGTCCTAACCCACTGAGCCACCGCGTCCCTCTTCCCACCGTAGTGGTCCCTATTTTTCTACTTGCATTTTTACGTGCCTTCGAACTGCTAGGTTGGCAGAAGCTGGGACGAGTAACAGGTGATCACTCTGTTACGCGGCACTCAGGATTCGACCCGCCAAACTGCCGACCATCTGATCGACAAGCTCAGCATCCTAACCCACTGAGCCACCGCGTCCCTTTTATTTAAACTAGACATACCCAATTTCTGGAACCATTTTTACATGTTTTGGCCGCCAATCCTCTTTGTTGTTCTTCTCTGCACTTTTTTTTTAAAGTCTCAACATTATTTTTTACATTGTAGTGTCCACAACTGGATACAATATTCCAAGTGTGGTCTTATCAAGGCATTATAAAATGGTACTAACACTCTACATGATCTTGATTCTACCTGCTAATGCACCTAGGAATATTATTTTTGGCTCTGTAGTAACAATGCTGGCAGAAACAGCCTCCATTGGATTTCCAAGGAAGACACTTTGGACTAAAAAGATGGCAACTCTATCAACACTGTGGCTGCTGAAAGGAATTCATGACATGGGCAGAGACACCAAGAGAGAAAACAGGTCAGTTGGAACACACGTTGAATCCTAGTCCAGCCTTAGGCATGATAGTTGGTTGAGGGACTTTTGCCAGTCACTTTCTCTTAGCCCAACTCAACTCACAGGATTGTTGTTGTGGAGAAAATAAAAGGAGAGCAAGGAGTATTATGCATATTCATTGCCTTGAGTTACTTATCAAGTTATAAAGATGAGATAAAAAAGTCTAATAAATGAAGTAAATAAAGATTTCAATAACCTGGATATTTGCTTGCAGCACAAAATCAATGTCATGAATACCCTGAAAATAATTTGTATGTGAGCTTCCTTCAACAACACAGGTGGGGGATTATTATTCCTGGCTGATGCATGTGCCTTAAAATGCCCCCAATTTTCCAACTTATTTACCAATAAGTTCAATCTTGGGAACTTTAGGGGAAAATTCCTTTTGGACCTTGTAGAGAGTTCAGCCGTTCATCTCAAGGGCCCTTCTAGTCTGATGTTGTTGCTCAAGAGAGAGGTATTTTGTTCAGGGCTTTCCAAATCTGGCAACTTTAAGACTTGTGGACTTCAACTGCCAGAATTGGCTGGCTGAGGAATTCTGGGAGTTGAAATCTAGAAGTCTTAAAGTTGCCAAGTTTGGAAACCCCTGCCCTGTTTCAACGTTATGAAGCACTGAGAAGGAACTGGTGACTTCTGGGCCAAAGATCTGTCAAGGGTAGGAGTGGGGAAACTTGGCTCTTTTATGGCTTGTGGACTTCAACTCCCAGAATTCCTGAGCCAGCCATGCTGATGGGAGAGGGAGAGGTTTCCAAGCTGAGCTATGCTGTCTCAGGAATTCTGGGAGTTGAGGTCTACAAGTCATGAAGGGGGTCATAGTTTCCCCATGCTGGTTCAGGAATTCTGGGAGTTGAAGTCCACGAGTCATAAAAGAGCCAAGTCATAAAAGAATCTAGGGATTCTTAATTGGTTTGCTTAGATTTTCTTCTGTTTCGAGAATAATTTTTCCAGTCCAAATGCAAGAAAACTGATTTGAGAAAGTAGGTAAAAAAATTTATGGAGGATTCCTCTAAAATCTCTCTCCATACCATGACTAGGCATGGAAAAAATGAAGACAGGGATTTTATGATCGTAATTTTTATTATACTTTTCTAAAACATCTAAGAGATTTACCTAGCAGATAAAAAACAAACAAACCTGGGACTCCTCCCTCTCTCTTACAAGCAGAATCAACTGTTTTTTTCCACAGGAATTTCTCCAGAATAACTGTTGAAGGTTTTTTTCAGGTTCATCTTTTGTCTAATTTGGTAGAATCACAACGAAGCTCCATCAAGTGGACACTACTGGAGTTACTATGCATCAGGTGACAAAATCAGGCTCATAAGTAGTATTGTCAAGTGATTTATTCTTTTCTTAGGTTTAAAATTTGCACTTCTTCCAGATGCTCACAATACAATAGCTTTTCTGCACAATAGCAACAACTTTGTAAAGTAATGGGCTGAAAGTCAAGCTTCGTTTTGAGAAAAACCTGGGTCTCTCATTTCCTCGACTGACACCTTAATCCCTGTTCCCCCCACCCCAACCAAAATCACAAGTAATTATTTGGTCAGAATTGTTATAAATATATTCTGATTACCAAATTAAAGATTAAAGACCCATTTCAGAACTATTGCTATCAAAATGGACAGCGATGCCCTTTCAAGACTACCTCGAGTTATGATCTTTAATGGTCATGGAGGTCAGACAGCCATGTCACACGACCAACCTGATTTGATGACTTTTTTGCAGCAGTCGTTAAGCAAATTACGTGATTGTTAACCAAATTCATAATTGTTAAACAGATCCGTGGTTGCTAAGTGAATACGGTAGCTATTAAGCAAACCAGTGGTTTGCTATGGGTGCAGTTTTGCTGAAAACTGTTATAAAACATGGCCACATGGTCACAGGATGTTACAAACAGCAGTAATGCTGAAATAGTATAGGCTTTCCAGCCTGAGCAGGGGGTTGGACTAGAAGACCTCCAAGGTCCCTTCCAACTCTATTATTATTATTATAAAACTTTTGTTCATTAAACATGAAACTCAGTCAACTGAATACTCAAATTGACTGGCACTAATGGTTCACATGGGTTGCTGCCAGCATCCTAGGTATCAACCAGGTATCTCCTTAAAATGTAAAATCTTCCGAGTTGTTGTTTTTGTCATCGTCGTTGTCATCATCATCATCATCCTGGTTGCCAAGCACTCAAAGGTTCGCGTCCCACCAGGCTCAAGGTTGACTCAGCCTTCCATCCTTCCGATGTAGGTAAAATGAGGACCCAGATTGTTGGGGGCAATAAGCTGACTTTGTAATAATGCCGCTTGAGATGGGGCCGAAAGCCCTAATAAGCAGGCATATACATAGAATGAAGGCTATTGCTAAGCACATTGATTTGTGCTTCTTAGATTGTAAGCCGCCCTGAGTCTTCGGAGAAGGGCGGGATATAAATGGGATTTTTTAAAAAAAAGTGAGGTCATGTATTCCATAATTTTCCTCATTTCCTCAATTGTGCCTTTCATGGTTTTAATTCCTAAAACCCTACATAATGTGTCTCTGGAGTAACCAACCCTACTGGTGACCTCGTCCACATGGATTTCCCAGAACAGTCATTGGGAGGAGAGATGCGTAGGAAATGTCTCCCTTGAGAGTTTGTATTGTAGACTAGAAGGTGAAACATCTCCCTGGCGACTCTTGTGCTTTGAAACACTTCTGGCTCCCAGAAGTGCCCCTGGCTGCTTTTCATAAGGAGGGAAAGATGATTGTGTTTAGGTTAGGGTTTTTAATCTTAGCAATGATGTCAGGAAAGCACATGTGGTGCAGGGTTTAAAAACGTTAGACTAGGAACAGGAAAATTCAGGTTCTAGTCCTCCCTTAATCAGGAAGCCAGCTAGATGACACTGAATTTTCAGCCCGAGAAAGAAGGTCCTGGCAATCACTTCTGAAAACTCTGCCAAGAAAATGTTATGGTCCTTGTAGTTGCTGGGAATCAAGGTTGATCATAACAAATAACGGCGGCTACCCTTTTTAGTTGGAACCTGATATTATCTGTTGGAGCTTGTAGGTCTTGGTAAGTATGTTGTTTTATTTATTTTTGTTTATTTAGATTAGATTTAGATTTAGATTTTATTAGATTTATATACCGCCCTTTCCCGAAGGACTCAGGGCGGTTTACAGGGCATTTTAAAATCATACCAATACAAAATACAAAGTTAAAAGAGAATTAAAAGATTAAATTATCCCTGAAAATAAAACCCCAGTTAAAATTCTCAGCCTGGGTCAGAGAGCTCAAAGAGCCAAGTCTTCAGGTCCCGGCGGAATGAACGGAGGTCAGGGACAGTCCTGAGCTCCACGGGCAGCTGGTTCCAGAGGGCAGGCGCACCCACAGAGAAGGCCCTCCCCCTGGGTGTTATCCGCCGGCAATCTTTTACCGGCGGCACCCTGAGAAGACCCTCCCTGTGGGAGCGCGCTGGACGAAGGGAGCTTGATGCTGGCAGCAGGTGTTCCCTCAAATATCCCGGACCCAAGCCATTTAGGGCTTTATAGGTCATTACCAGCACCTTGAATCTCACCCGGAGGGCAACCAGAAGCCAATGCAGCTCACGGAGTAGAGGTGTTACATGGGAGTATCGGGAAACCCCCATCACAACTCGTGCGGCCGCATTCTGCACCAGTTGAAGCCTCCGAGTGGTCCTCAAGGGCAGCCCCATGTAGAGAGTGTTGCAGTAGTCTAAACGGGAGGTCACGAGCGCATGAGTGACTGTGCGTAGGGCATCATCATTTATTAAACAGATGAATATAGCTGCCCAACTCACACACAGTGATGCTATTTTATTGGTTTTGTGTGTATACACACACACACACACAGAGAGAGAGAGAGAGAGAGAGAGAGAGAGAGAGAGAGAGAGAGAGAGATTTAATAAGTAAGCAAGCCATTCTGAGGAACAGAAAAGCATCATATTTTAATTTGTGTGACTTTATCTATTGGCAGATATCATGGAATTCTAAAAATGGAGCAAAAATATCAATTGCAAAATAACAAAGCAAAAATGACATTGGTAGAAAACCATCCCTTTTCTACCTTTATTTTGAATACAGTGATGTTAATTGCCTATATTTTAAATTCCACAAAGCTATGGAGAAAGTCTGAGTATTAATGAAGTTATACAAATTGGCATTCCTATAATTTTCTATCTTTGGGAGGAGGAAGAGGAGGAGGAGGAGGAGAAGGCTACCCATATCTAATTCTCAACAATATTATGGACCAGTTATTATTATTATTATTATTTAAATTTATATACCACCCTATTTCCGTAGGACTCAGGGCAGTTTACAGGGAGAATTAAAATACATAGCATACAAATACATGAGCATATCTCCTCATATTCCAATCTTCTATAACTTCTGTTATTTTAATGCTCTGGCTGGTGCTGATTTTGATGTTGTCTAGCCACTATATTTCCCTAATCCTTTCAATCAGATGTTTCCAGCCTTGTTTGGTTTTTGAAAGGAGAGTGGAACCATCAGCATTTTGAAGATTGTTGATGTCATTTCTTTCAATTTTTTCTCTGATTTTTGATTCTTCAAGATCCTGCTACTTTATTGTCAGCTGAGTACAGCACATCTGATCCAGTATCAGATGGTTTTGGAGATCCATCTAGTGAAGGCATGGAGAATTACATCTGGCCAAAAAAGAAAGAGAGGGTATATGGGGGGTGGGGGGGGTTGCGTTTGAGAAAATCCAACAATATCAGTGTCAACAAAGAGAGCCAAGTCCTCTTTTCCTGAACTTCACTCCTTCTAAACTTCCTTTCTTGTGTTGCTGTGTTGTTGTTTTTAAATTTTAGTTATCTCCTATTCTAGTGGTTAGTTTGAAAGAAGTTCCATTAGGCCACAGCCTCTTTAAAGAAAGTATTGGAAACTAGGAGACTGTGAGTTCTAGTTCCACCTTAGACATGGAAGCTGAACTGGATGAGTTTGGACCAATCATTCTCACTCTCAGCCCAAACCACTTCATGGGGTTGTTGTTGTAAGGAAAAGGAAGAGGAAGAAGGAGTATTGTGAATGTTTCCCCCCCCCCCCCCGAGTTATTTATAAAGGTGAGATAAAAATCAAATAAATAAATAAATGTCTTCTGTATCAGTGTTTAATGACTATTTTTAAAAGGATCTTGTTGCAACTTCTGTTAAACATATGTCATATGACTGTTCAATTGATGAGTCAAAAGTGTACATACCGTGTGTGTGTGTATTGTATAAGCAGAAGTTATAAGGAAGACTATAATGAAGTCCTCATTATCTCTTTGGAAGAAAGTTGAGATCTAAATCAAATAAACACAAAAGAAAGTACCGGTACGTTATTAAAATAGATACATGGGCCGAATTTTAATGGAATAAGATCAGGAAACTCTATGTCAGCAATATCGTTGGGTGGATGTCACAGGTAGTCATCAACGTACGACTGGTCGCTCAGCAACCCGTTCAAAGTTATGACAGACCTACTAGGGTTTATTTACAACTCGGATTCAAAGTTCTGGACATCAAGGGCCCCCTCAGTTATGTGACTGAACTTCAGGTGCTGGTTTGCAGTGGGCCAATGGCCACATGACCTCATTTTATGACAGTTTTGCCCAAACCTGACATTTACTTCCAATTTTTGACAAAACCACACACACAGTGAACCAATGGTTCACTTAACAACCATGTTGTTGTTGTTGTTGTTAGTTGTGAAGTCGTGTCCGACCCATCGCGACCCTATGGACAATGTTCCTCCAGGCTTTCCTGTCCTCTGCCATCTTCTGGAGTCCATTTAAGCTCACGCCTACTGCTTCAGTGACTCCATCCAGCCACCTCATTCTCTGTCGTCCCCTTCTTCTATTGCCCTCAATCTTTCCCAGCATGAGGCTCTTCTCCAGTGAGTCCTTCCTTCTCATTAGGTGGCCAAAGTATTTGAGTTTTAGCTTCAGGATCTGGCCTTCTAAAGAGCAGTCAGGGTTGCTCTCCTCTAGGACTGACCGGTTTGATCGCCTTGCAGTCCAAGGGACTCGCAGGAGTCTTCTCCAGCACCAGAGTTCAAAGGCCTCAATTCTTTTGTGCTCAGCCTTTCTTATGGTCCAACTTTCACTGCCATACATTGCAACTGGGAAGACCATAGCCTTGACTATACGCACTTTTGTTGACAGGGTGATGTCTCTGCTTTTTAGTGTGCTGTCTAGATTTGCCATGGCTTTCCTCCCCAGGAGCAAGCGTCTTTTAATTTCTTGGCTACAGTCCCCATCTGCAGTGATCTTGGAGCCCAGGAAAATAAAATCTGTCACTACCTCCATTTCTTCCCCATCTATTTGCCAGGAATTGAGAGGGCCGGATGCCATGATCTTGGTTTTCTTAATGTTTAGTTTCAACCCAACTTTTGCACTCTCTTTCTTCACTCGCAACAAGAGACTCTTCAGTTCCTCTTCACTTTCTGCCATTAGAGTGGTATCATCTGCATATCTTAGGTTGTTGATATTTCTTCCGGCAATCTTAATTCCAACTTTTGATTCATCTAGCCCTGCCTTTCTCATGATGTGCTCTGCATATAAGTTAAATAGGCAGGGCGACAGTATACAGCCTTGCCGGACTCCTTTCCCAATTTGGAACCAATCAGTGGTTCCGTGTCCAGTTCTCACTGTTGCTTCTTGGCCCGCATATAGGTTTCTCAAGAGACAAATAAGATGTTCTGGTACTCCCATCTCTTTAAGAACTTGCCACAGTTTGTTATGATCCACACAATCAAAGGCTTTAGCATAGTCAATGAAACAGAAGTAGATGTTTTTCTGGAACTCTCTAGCTTTCTCCATGATCCAACGTATGTTGGCTATTTGATCTCTAGTTCCTCTGCCTCTTCGAAATCCTGCCTGTACTTCTGGTAGTTCTCGATCCACATACTGCTGGAGTCTAGCTTGTAGGATTTTAAGCATAACTTTACTAGCATGAGAAATGAGTGCAATGGTGCGATAGTTTGAACATTCTTTGGCACTGCCTTTCTTTGGAATTGGAATGTAAACTGATCTTTTCCAATCCTGTGGCCACTGTTGAGTTTTCCAAATTTGCTGGCAAATTGAGTGTAGCACTTTTACTGCATCGTCTTTTAAGATTTTGAATAGCTCAACTGGAATACTGTCACCTCCACTAGCTTTGTTGTTGCTCAGCTTTTCTAAGGCCCACTTCACTTCACATTCTAGGATGTCTGGCTCGAGGTCAGTGACCACCTCATTGTGATTATCAGGGATGTTAAGCTCATTCTTGTATAGTTCTTCTGTGTAATTTTGCCATCTCTTCTTAATCTCTTCTGCCTCTGTTAGGTCCCTGCCATTTTGGTCCTTTATCATGCCCATTTTTGCATTGAACGTTCCCTTCATCTGTCCAATTTTCTTGAAAAGATCTCTGGTCCTCCCTATTCTATTGTTTTCTTCTATTTCTTTGCACTGTTCATTTAAGAAGGCATTCTTATCTCTTCTAGCTATTCTCTGGAATTCTGCATTCAATTGGGCGTATCTTTCTTTTTCTCCCTTGCCTTTTGCTTCCCTCCTTTCCTCAGCTATTTGCAAAGCTTCCTCAGACAGCCATTTTGCTTTCTTGCATTTCTTTTTCTTTGGGATGGTTTTGGTTGCTACCTCTTGTACAATGTTGCGAACCTCTGTCCATAGTTCTTCAGGCACCCTGTCTATCAGATATAATTCATTAAATCTATTTGTCACCTCTACTGTATATTCAATAGGGATATGATTTAATTCATACCTGACTGGCCTGGTGCTTTTCCCTACTTTCTTCAGTTTAAGCTTAAACTTTGCAAGGAGAAGCTCATGGTCTGAGCCACAGTCAGCTCCTGGTCTTGTTTTTACTGACTGTATAGAGCTTCTCCATCTTTGGCTGCAGAGCATATAGTCAATCTGATTTCTGTGATGACCGTCTGGTGATGTCCATGTGTAGAGCCGTCTCTTGGGTTGTTGGAAAAGAGTGTTTGCTATGACCATCGTATTCTCTTGACAAAATTCTATCAGCCTGTGCCCTGCTTCATTTTGTACTCCAAGGCCAAACTTTCCTGTTATTCCGGTTATCTTTTGGCTTCCTACTTTAGCATTCCAATCCCCCATGATGATAAGGACATCATTTTTTGGTGTTAGTTCTATAAGGTGCTGTAGGGCTTCATAGAACCGGTCAATTTCATCCTCTTCAGCACCGGTGGTTGGGGCATAGACTTGGACTACTGTGATATTGAATGGTTTGCCTTGGATTCGAACTGAGATCATTCTGTCATTTTGAGGATTGTATCCCAGTATTGCTTTTCCTACTCTTTTATTGACTATGAAGGCTACTCCATTTCTTCTGAGGGATTCTTGCCCGCAGTAGTATACCTGATGGTCATCTGAATTAAATTCACCCATTCCTGTCCATTTTAGTTCGCTGATACCTAAGATGTCGATGTTCAGTCTTGTCATCTCTTGTTTGACCACGTCCAGCTTGCCTTGATTCATGGATCTTACATTCCAGGTTCCTATGGAGAAAAAATCTTTACAGCATCGGACTTTCCTTTCACCACCAGACATATCCACAGCTGAGCGTCCTTTCGGCTTTGGCCCAGTCGCTTCATTCTTTCTGGCGCTACTAGTACTAGCCCTCTGCTCTTCCCCAGTAGCATATTTGGACGCCTTCCGACCTGAGGGGCTCATCTTCCAGCGTCATATCGTTTTGCCTTTTGGTACTGTCCATAGGGTTTTCATGGCAAAGATACTGGAGTGGGTTGCCATTTCCTTCTCCAGTGGATCACGTTTTGTCAGAACTCTCTGCTATGACCTGTCCGTCTTGGGTGGCCCTGCACGGCATAGCTCATAGCTTCATTGAATTACGCAAGCCCCTTCGCCACGACAAGGCAGTAATCCATGAAGGGGTAACAACCATGACATTCACTTAATGACTACTGCAAAATTTTTGTAAAATTGAGTCAGTGACATGACAAATCCTTTTTGCAACCGTCATGACTTACTTTATTATTATTGTAAGTTAAGGAGTACTTGTAGTTGACAAAACTATTTTTCAAGGATGGCTCTGCTTTTAGATATGCAACATTTCCCTCCATGAAGATCTGATCTTAAATTCCCTTTTTTTGGACAAGTTCAGCCATTAGAATTGTCACTTTTAGCAGAGAAATATTGCTGTTATTAAGGACAATATATTGCAACATGGCTTGCTTTTTCTTTTCAAATCATAATATCAGATGCTATTTGGGCTTCAGCAAATAAACATTCACTGGCATAGATCTCTCATTACATCTGCCAGGTCGATAAGAGACAACTGGAACTTTGAAATGTTTTCCTAGCTAGGAACTCTGCTAAAGGTTAAGTGGGAATGATCATAAAGGGAAAGGCAGAATTGGACGCTGAAAAATGGTTTGATTTATATTAAACCTCACTATATTTTGAATTTCATATGCTTTGGAACTGGGAACAAGAGTACTAAAATCACATTTTTTCTGAGGAATGGTGGCCCTTTAAACAAGATTAGGGTTCTTTCCAAACTCAGTTAATGCATGTGGAAATGTGACTAACAGTCTTGATTAAAAGTGATCAAAAACAATTTTCAAAGATGGAACAATCGCAAGATGTCCTCTGTTTGACTTTTTGGCACTTTTTTTTAATGAAGAAGATATATATTAATCCAAAAGAACTTTACACATGTATACAGTGGAGAGATATTTGGATGGAAGAGTCAAAGGAGTTACGATGATGTCTGTGATAACACAATCAAAACCCAACCATTATTAACATGTGAGTTGTGTGCACTGCAGGTAAAAAGGGAGTTGGAGCTACAATTATTGTCAGAATCCATTTATATCACATTTCATAATTGTATAGGTAGAACAACGTGCTATTTCTGGGGATTCTGCCATCTCTCCGAGGGGGGGGGGGAGAGGATGGTTACTAAAGCGATTTTCAAACAACAGGGGATGTTTTACTGGGGAAGGGAGGGGGGACAGACAGGTCTGGATTGTATCTTCATTTACAACTGAAAAGGAAAGCAATAACCATAAAACCAAGGAGAGTTCCCTTTCCCATGGAAGGACCTGACACCTAGCAACTGACGACAGCCTGACCAAATGGATGAGGGGAGGGGCTGGAATGGGAATGGTTTATATAGGATTGAAATGTAACTTTTCTCAGATTCCGTCTTGTATTCCCACAATCGATTCCATCCTAGTAAACATTTTCCTTTTGGACTAAACTTGCATCCAAGAGTTCTTATTTCCTAAGATGTGGATTGAGGTGGGTCCTGACAGTAGACGGAATCTGCTTTAAGAGTCAACCTGGAAGGGAAAACCTTACCGGGGGACTTTGCAACAAATAAAATGTCTGGCGACGAAGCAAGAGAGGAGGGAAGCCCCATGGAGGGGGAGTCTTCCCCCCAAATTGAATCCCAGAGACAATGGGAAGCTGAAGCAGCATATTCCCCCAGGGAAGAAGCGGTGGAGCAGTACGACTGAAAACCCCGGTGGTCGATGGGCGTTGGAAGGAAAAGTGAGTGGGAAAAGGCTTCGGGAGAAACGACCCTGAGGCGTAGTAACCACCAACCGGAATGGAGGCAAGAGATGGAGAGTTCCCTGCACGCCAGCGAGGAGGAGCGGATCCTGGAAAAGGCCATTGATCTGATGAAAGCAACCCTGAGTTCACTGAGGGAGGAGAGAGCTGAAAATTGCAACCGAGGCAGCGCCTGGGGACGCAACTGGAAAGGTAACGGAGGGGATCCAACACCTGAAACCCCGGGGCCATCCAATGGAACAGGAATTGCTGCCTCAGCAGTACCCACCCCCCCACCCCCCAGAACGACTGGGATTTTTCCTAACCCAAGTCCTCAGCTACATGGAAGAGTACGGACGGGACATCCCCAGTGACAAAACACGCATCCGAATTGTGCAATCTGCCCTGGACGGGACGGCTGCAGACTGGGTGGTGAATTTGCATGACTCCAACGCCCCAGAACTCAACGACTTCAACCGATTCATGTCATCTTTGAGGCGACGGTTCGAGGATCCTTTGGCTGACCGTAAGGCCTGGGAGAGAATCAAAACGGTGAGGCAGGGCAGGCGAGCAGTGGCTGATTATACCCAAGAATTCCGAGCCATTGCCAGCAAGCTGAACTGGCCAGAAGACATCCTCCTTAGCCACTTCAAAGACGGTCTGAACTACGACCTGTATGATGCTTGCCTGCCTCGAGGAGACCCACCCCACCTCGACGACTGGTACATCCTGGCGGAGGAAGTGGAAATAGACCTACTGAAGAGACACCGCAGAGGAAAACCATGGGGCCGCCTGCCACCCGAGCAAACACGCAAGGGGGAAAAACCACCAGCCACAGCCAAAAAATCAACATCCTCCAAGAAGCCGGGGAAGCCCCAAGGCAACACAAAAGAATCTTCCATGAAGGGGACAGAGGCTGTAGAGTCCACAATTCCTGCCAGGAACTGGGACTGGACTCCGGCCTGCACCGCAGAGATGGTGGACAACTCGGAAGACAGCTCAGAGGGAGAACCATTGGTAAGTGGACCCCTTCCACCCATACTTAAGACAGTGACTATATTAGCTTCCCCTATGCCTGAAGCAGCCAAAATAAAAGCTCTGATAGACTCTGGGTGCATCCGCTGCCTTATCAGCCCAACGCTGGTGGAGAGATTGAGCATCCCAGTGAGGAGGCTAAAACAACCAATCTCTTTTAGTCAATTAGATGGGACAATAGCAGGGGGAGGACCAGCCACCCTAGCCACTTTACCAATCCACCTATCACTGGGGCCCCATGAGGAGGACATAACGTTTATAGTGGCCCCAGGCATGGAATGCCCAATGATCCTAGGACTGGAATGGCTGAAGAAATGGAACCCCGGGATAAACTGGAGGACAGCAGAACTCAATTTCCCAAAGGGGGGGCAGAAGAACTTAGACTCCAAAAGCACCCCCCCAACCCAGAGGAGACAGCAGCAGTGGGGAAAGAGAAGGGATTACCAGAGATACCGGAGGAATACAGGGACCTGACTGAGGTTTTCAGTGAGGAAAGAGCAGATGAGCTTCCCCCCCACCGCCCCACAGACTGCACCATAGAATTCAAACCTGGGGCAAAACTCCCAAAACCCAGGATGTATGCCATGAGCCCAAGGGAAATGGCAGAAATGGAGAGATTCATAAAGAAAAACTTAGAAAGAGGATTTATTGAGCCTGCCAAACCCAAAGTGGCCGCCCCGGTTCTGTTCAGGGAGAAGAAGGATGGGTCCTTTCGTTTGGTTGTGGACTATAGAAATTTGAACACAATTAGTGAATGTAATCTGTACCCCCTTCCCCTAATGAAGGATATGTTATCCCACCTATCGAAAGGAAAGATTTTTACCAAACTAGACCTGAGGGAAGCATACTACCGTATTAGGATTAAGGAAGGAGACGAATGGAAGACTGCATTCAACTGCCCAATGGGGTGCTATCAATTCAAAGTATTGCCATTCGGACTGCAAGGGGCCCCCGCAGTCTTTATGCAATTAATTAATGACGTGCTGAGAGAGCACCTATATAAGCGGGTCCTGGTTTACCTCGATGACATCCTTATCTTCACAGAAACCAAAGAGGAACATATCAAACTAGTCAGAGCAGTCCTGAAGTTGCGAGCTGCCCACTTATATGCTAAATTATCGAAGTGTGAATTCCATCAGGAAAAAATCGACTACCTGGGATAATGCATATCTCCAGAGGGCATCGAAATGGACCCTGAGAAGGTCAGGGCAGTACTAGAGTTGGCACCCCCCCGCACACGGAAGCAATTGCAAAGTTTCCTGGGGTTTGCAAACTTCTACCGCCAATTCATCCCCGCATTTGGCCAAATAGCCATGCCCCTCACAAATTTGTTGAAAACAAAGGGGGGGTCACCCGTGAAACCCAGCCAGCCTCTGAAATGGTCAATGGAATGTCAAGCAGCATTTGAGAGGCTAAAGAGACTTTTTTCTGCTGAACCTGTCCTAAAACACCCAGATCCCGACAAACCTTTTGTAATACAGGCAGATGCGAGTGATGTAGCGGTAGGAGCCGTACTATTACAAGAAAATGATGGGGGGACATTGCAACCATGCGCATACACATCCAGAAAACTCACAGAAACAGAACAACGCTGGCCAATATGGGAAAAAGAGGCATTCTCGTTGAGGTGGGCATTACTAACATGGCGCCAATTTTTAGAAGGAAATAAAATACCTTTCCAGGTCTGGACAGACCACAAAAATTTGGAAGCACTAAAAACGCCCAGGAAGCTCACTCCTAAGCAAGCCCGCTGGTCCCAACATTTTCACTGATTCAATTTCACTCTCAAACACTTACCGGGGGGAAAGAACTTCCTGGCAGATGCATTATCCCGCATGCCCCAATATAACAGCACAAGAGTTACTGACTTTAAACCACTTGTGCCGGAACAACAACTGGCAGCACCAGTCACTACCAGGACACAAGAAAAAATGAAGCCGAAGGTAGATAGCCAAACTGGAATAGAATTCAGGAAATCTTTGGAAAGTGATGAATGGTTCCAGAAAAATAAACATATGTGCACAATTAAAGATGGACTGCCGTGGGTGGGGGAGAAGCTATATATACCTGCCACACAGAGAATCAATTTCATGCAACTGTGCCATGATACAAAATCAGCAGGACACTTTGGCTTTGTAAAAACCTTACACTTAACTAAAAGGCAATTTTGGTGGCCATATATGAAAAAGGACATAGAAAGCTATGTGGGTAGCTGTCAAATTTGCGCGATGGCCAAAAGACTGCAAGGGAAACCGCCAGGTCTGTTACAACCGGTGGCAAACCCCTCAGCCCCATGGAAAGAAATAGCCATGGATTTTATCGTAGAACTGCCAGAAAGTAATGGAAACACCGTAGTCTGGACTGTCACAGATCTGTTCTCTAAGCAAGTACATTTCATACCTTGCCAAAAAATCCCGACTGCAAAAGCATTAGCAAAACTTTTTGTACAGCATATTTACAGATTGCACGGGGTACCACAACGCATCATATCTGACAGAGGGGTGCAATTTACGTCGGCATTTTGGAAAGAATTTTTATCCCTCTTAGGAACCACCCAAGGACTGTCATCTAGTCACCATCCTCAGACAGACGGAGCTTCTGAAAGACTTAATAATATACTTGAACAATATCTGAGATGCTATATTAATTTTCAGCAGTCTGACTGGACGGACCTACTGCCTTTTGCAGAAGTAGCATATAATAATGCAGTCCACTCAAGCACAGGTTACACTCCTTTTCAAGTAGCTACAGGCCAGAGTTTCAACCCAATACCAGAACTAACCACAAAAGAACCGGTTATCCCTGATCTGAAGGAATGGATTGCTCAATTACAAAATACATGGCCAATCATTAGGAAAGCGTTGGAAGATGCCAGAAAAGCATACAAGACACAGGCAGACAAAAAAAGAACCGATCCCACACCATTCAGGGTAGGAGAGATGGTATATTTATCCACAAAATACCTGAAATCACTCCAACCCTGTAAAAAACTAGGACCAAAATATATTGGACCCTTTCCAATTAAAAGAATCATAAACCCAGTAACAGTTGAATTAGAACTACCCAAAAATCTTAGACGAATACACCCAACCTTCCACTGCAGTCTATTAAAGAGAGAACAACAATCACCACTACGAGAAAAAATCCCACCACCACCACCCCCCATCATGGTGGAAGGAGAACAACATTTTGAAGTGAAAGAAATCTTAGATTCCAGAAAACACCATGGAACGATACAATATTTAGTGGCATGGAAACACCTCCCCTCCTCAGAAAATGAGTGGGTTAACAAACTCCCATGTTAAAGCACCTAAGTTGCTTAAGAGGTTTCATACAGAATATCCAAACAAACCAGGCTAACATTTATATGTTTTCTTTCCCCACAGATGGACTCATCTTTTTTCTGAAAGGAGAGCCGAATGTCAGAATCCATTTATATCACATTTCATAATTGTATAGGTAGAACAACGTGCTATTTCTGGGGATTCTGCCATCTCTCCGAGGGGGGGGGGAGAGGATGGTTACTAAAGCGATTTTCAAACAACAGGGGATGTTTTACTGGGGAAGGGAGGGGGGACAGACAGGTCTGGATTGTATCTTCATTTACAACTGAAAAGGAAAGCAATAACCATAAAACCAAGGAGAGTTCCCTTTCCCATGGAAGGACCTGACACCTAGCAACTGACGACAGCCTGACCAAATGGATGAGGGGAGGGGCTGGAATGGGAATGGTTTATATAGGATTGAAATGTAACTTTTCTCAGATTCCGTCTTGTATTCCCACAATCGATTCCATCCTAGTAAACATTTTCCTTTTGGACTAAACTTGCATCCAAGAGTTCTTATTTCCTAAGATGTGGATTGAGGTGGGTCCTGATAATTATGAAAGTATGGCCATTATTTTGCTTGTGAACCCTCACCTCTCCACAGAAATCTCTCTACCATGTTTCCTGCACGTTTATTATTGGTTACAAATGGAAGTATAGATAGTCCTTGACTTATGACAATTAAGGCCAACATTTCCATTGCTAAGCAAGGCAATTTTTAATACTTTTTGTCCTATATTATGACCTTTCTTGCCAAAGTTATTAATTAAAAAAGTGCAGTTGTTAAGTGAATCATACGGTAATTAAGTGCATCTGGCTTTCCCCATCGATTTTACTTGTTGGAAGCTGGCTAGGAAGGTTGCAAATGGTGATCTTGGGACAGTGCAACTGTCATAAATACATGCCAATTGCCAAACACCCAAATTTTGATCATGTGATCATGAGGATGCTGCAAGTCATAAGTATGAAAACCAGTTGTAAATCACTGTTTTCAGTGCCATTGTAATTTTGAACGCTCACTAAACAAATGGTGGTAAGTCAAGGATTATCTATATTTTGACACCAAAAAATCTTAATGCAATTTCATTTTTTAAGAAAGATCCACTACTGCAAACAATGAAATACAGTTAAAACTGTTATGTACTGGGCTCTTGTGAAATACCACTTGGGTTGCTGGAGCAGCTAATGGCTCTCCAGCAACCAAGACTACAAGTCTCCTGTGCTGCAATTGGCTATCTCCAGGCGGCAATGGTTGATTCAAACCTATTGGCTGCCGCCTAGGGGCTAGACTATATATTGCGGCTAGTTGCAGGCATTTCCCCCAGTACAGTTCCAGCACAAAATAAACAATGAGTTACCCTGTACTCCGTTCCGCATCTTCATTCCTGCGCTAAAGAACCCGCCATTTAACAAAAGCAAACTAGCTAAAATACAAAACATAGAGTAAGTGGTTGTAACCTCACAGTTTGAGCAACTATTTTTCTTGTTCCAATTTGAAACTATTGGTGCAAGGTGAATTTTAGAGCAACTTTTCATAAAGGTGTGTGCGTGTCCAACTGAGAAACCCTCCCCCAATTGTATTGTGTTGATTCCAATGAAAAAAGTACATTTGTCCAGGTATCAATTAATTCTCAGTCCAACCCACCTCAGAGGGCTGTTGCTGTGGGAAAAATGGAAGCAGGAGAATTAGACATGTTCACTGCTTTGAGTTATATATAAAAAGATGGATTAAAAAAATCTAATAATACTGCATATTGATAAAATTCCCACCCATTTATTAAAAAACTCCACACTGCTTGCATCTACACATACTAGGCCAGGGGTAGGCAACCTTGGCTCTTTTATGACTCGTGGACTTCAACTCCCAGAATTACTGAGTCAGCTAACTCAGGAATTCCGGGAGTTGAAGACCACGAGTCATAAAAGAACCAAGGTTGCCTACCCCTGTAACTAGGCCAACTACTTTATCAGGATAACAGCTCCCTCAACTGTTGTACACTGTCCAATCATCTTCTGTGAAATGGGTAGTCATATAATTTTGATTTTTAAATCAGTCCTAAGTTCTTGAGAAGATCTCAATGCATTCGAAAGCCAACATCAGTTAAAGTACTGTCCGTTGCTTTTTCACACTGTTGTATATATAATATCTATTTTAAGGTCTTTTTTTTTAGCCCACGGGGCATCCAAAGGCAATTGCCATGGGTTGCAATCCATAACTGGAAGAATTTTTTCCCTGGTTTTCTTTTCCACAAAAAAAGGTCCATAATTATTTAGCCACACAGCACGCCGTTCTCACGATCTGGTCGAACTAAGTGGAGTTAGTTTCTCCCAGTGTTTTGGGTAAGACTTCAACCCCCAGAATTCCTCAGGCCTCCGTACAAGCCACGCCTCCTGGCTCGCCGTCTGTTTTGGCTCGCGCTCCCCCCTCCGTAGCAGCGAGTGCCGTGAGAGGCGCTCAGGATGCTTCTCGAGGCGCGCCGCCGCCTTCCGCACCGTCGTGGCCACACGGGTGAGTGCGAGGCAGAGGCGGAGAAAGAGGAGGCGCGGCGTTCTCTCCGCAGACGGCGGCTCGCTGCGGAACCAACTCGGGCCTAGGGAGGGGGGGGGAGGTGGAAAAAAAAATATCTCCGCAGCGCCCCTTATTGGCGGGAGGACGAAACAACCTCCGCAGGTTACTTGGCCCAGCGGCAGGGCCGGGCGAGGCTCGGAGGGGCTGCTGTTGCTGGCGGCGAAGGGGAGGCGGCCTCTCCGCCCGCCCGCCCGGCTTCCCCTCTCCCTTGCCACGCCGCCTCTGCTCCTCCGCCTCCTCCTCCTCCTCCTCCGGAGGGAAGCGGGGAGAGAGGGAGGGAAGGCGCCGAGCCCCCCTCCCCGTCCTTGCCCCAGGTGAGCAGCTGATCTGCCTGGCCTTCCTCCCCGCACGGCAGACGGCCCGGGGGTCTCGGAGGCGGATGGCTGCTGGGCTCCCGGATCAGCGGACCGTTCTGGTCTGGTCAGGCCAAAGAGGGAAAAACGGGTGGGCCGTGTCGGAGGAGGGGAGGGGGAGGGCTCTTGGGAAACTTTAGCAAAAAGACAACTGCACTGTAAAAGGCTGGTTGGTTTGCGATGTGTGTTTGTGTGTGCGTGCGTGCAATGCATGCGTGCATGTTTGTGTCTTAGACTCGGAGTCTACTTCGAGAGACTATCAGGACTTCCTATCCTGTGTCTTTTCATCATCTTGCCGCATACCGTCCGCGTTGATTGATTTAAGTGTGTGTGCCATCAAATCGGGGTTGACTTTGAGCAACCTAGGTTTTCAACGGAAAGATTCGTCCCTAACCAGGTCTTGCAGTTCTTCTGCTGATGCATCCATCGCTGCTGCAACTGAGTCCATTTACATTCCTCATGGCCATTCCTTTCTGTTGGGTTGCCACCTTTCCCAGCATCAGAGCCTTTTCCAGAGAGCTGGGTCTACTCTTAATGCTTCTGAAAGAGCGGGACAAATTGCAGGCTTTTGGAGGCAGTCAAGGTCCTGTTTCTATTTGTGCTTTGATAATACAGAGCTGCATTTCTGTTTAAACCGGAAAGAAGGATGCCTTGGTCCTGTTTAAACGAAAATACCTGAAATGGTTAGCCTTGCAAACGATTAGCTGACTAAATTTGTTTTGGAGGCAGGACTTGTGAAGAGGATTTAAGAGTCTTTAGTGGATCATAGGGTGAAATGTTATGAAAGAGTGATGCAGTGACTCAAAAAGCCAGTGCAGTGTTACAAGGCATTGGCAGAAGAATTGCATCCAGATCAGCAGAGGTAATTGTTTCACTATGCTCTGCGTTGGTTTCAGCTCAGGGCATATTGTTCGGGCATTGTACTTTGAAAGGAACTGTTTCAGAGCACCCAGAGTGTTGAGGCTGGAAGGCAGATTGTTTGAGGAATGGTTCAAGGATCTGAGTATGTTTCTGTTGCAGAAGAAAAGGCTGAGGGAAGAGATGTCTACAAAGATCTAAAAGGCTGCTGCATGCAGAGTGCTTAAGTGAATGTGTTCTCTATTGAAACCGAAGAAAGGTGAACTACCGGTAGCTGAAATTAAAAGAAAGATTGACCGCTGAATATTAGACAGACGTTGCTGTGGGTAAGAGCAGAACAGCCCTCTTTAAGCAATGCTGTTCTTTTTGCTGGAGATACTTAAATGGGGATTGAATGAGTAACCTGTTGTGGAACATGATGGTTATACTATAAAATGAATACAACCAGTCAGGGACTGAATTTGCTTTGAAGCTATTACCTGATTTTAGATAGTGATATATTTTTTTTCCATTTGATTCATAGTGAACTGATATTTTCCTCAAACAGCCATGAAAATTTCAAGTTTGTAAAATTGGTCGAAGTTGCATGAATCTGATAAGTTTAAAACTGTGGGATTAAATAACTTGTAGAAGTCTTGTCAGAACCAGCTTTAAATTAGCAGTTAAAAAATTACCTGACCAGTTTTTAATCTCAGAAAATGAGCTGAGATGTTTCCATGATGAAATGGTTGGTTTGCAAATATTTGACATATTTTTTTCCTTGAGTGAATGATATCGGTCTAGTTCCAGGAAAATAAGTCAAGTCAACAGCATAATAGAAAAATACAAGCTGGTAGATTCACATGTCTTCAAGGGAATATAAACGCGAGATCCATGTTCTTAGGTACATACATACACTAAAGAATGTGTTAATATTATCAATAAACTACTCTTGGTGGTTTTATCATACAGTAATTTCTTTGCAGTCTTCCATGAAGTACACAAGAATTAATGCTTAAATGATCTTTGAGGAATAGCAAATCAATTCAAATTATTTCTATTGTGGAGATTACAAATAAAAATAATATGCAATTTTTTAGCTTCCACAAAGGAAATGCGTGTTAAATACAAGTCATAATCCATATACACTAAAACAGTCCTGTTTGTAATCTTCAATTGGGTGAATCAATATATCTGAAATGGGCTAACAACTTACAGAATTCATCCGAACTTTGGAATCCATTATTATCATTATCCATTATTCCAGTGGGATTAAAATTTGATTAAGTTATGGCCACTTGAGTGCTGCTACTTCCAACGCGCTCTGCTAAGTTCCCATAAGGAAAGTCAATGGAGAAGCTCAAAGTTACTCCTGTTTCCCCCCCCCCCCCCCCCCGTCAGTGGTTATTCTGTGTTTTTGTTTAGGTAAGGACATTCCTCTGAAACAATGACCCAGCAGGGTCTAGTTAATATATGTATGAATATGGTTTGAGTAGAATAGGAGCAGCTTAGCTATTTATTTGAGGTTTTGATTAAAAAGTCGTACTGAGAAATGTTGGCAGGTAAAGTAAGAGTTTAAGGTGCTATAAGGTCAGCTGTTTAAAATGCTGCTGAGTTGGGTTGACTTCTGGTGATTGTATAGGAAGATATCTGATATTGGGACCCAACTTCAGAACAAAATCTGAAGTTTTACTAAAGGTTTACTAGTGAGCTCCCTGATTCATTCCATCCATCCATCCATCCAATCTGTTGTCTTCCCCTGGTGCTGTTTCCTTCAAAAATGCCAAGCAAAATTGGCAAACTATATATCAAATGCCCAAACTATGTGAGTTTATTTATGCTGATTGTCACTTCAAAGATTAGAGGACGGCAGGAGTTAAATATCCCACAGGATTTTTTTTCCTAGGGGCAGAAAGCTTTGCTGCCTCCTGTGGTTTCTGCGCTTTAGTAATTTCCACATTCTGTCTGAGCATTGACCTTTTTTCCTGTGTGGAGTTCACTTAGAAAATGACAAAGCTGTGGACTGCATTAGATCACCTTCATCTCCTTTTGTGGCCTGACATTAGAATAACATAGAATAACAGAGTTGGAAGGGACCTTGGAGGTCATCTAGTCCAACTCCCTGCTCGAGCAGAATTTATACCATTTCAGACAAGTGGCTGTCCAGTCTCTTCTTGAAAGCCTCCAGTGATGGAGCACCCACAACCTCTGAAGGCAAGCCGTTCCACTGGTTGATTGTTCTCTCTGTCAGGAAATTTCTCCTTAGTTCTAGGTTGTTTCTCTCCTTGATTAGTTTCCATCCATTGTTTTTTGTCCCGCCTTCTTGTGCTTCGTAAAATAGTTTGACTCCCTCATTTTTGTAACAGTCCCTAAACATGGCAACATGATATTGAGGTATGATGACTGATTTGTTCCTCCAGGGAGGCTGGAGCCGATGGAAGAGCCACCAAATGCAGCTGGGCCCAGATCTATCTATCTATCTATCTATCTATCTATCTATCTATCTATCTATCTATCTATCTATCTATCTACATACCTACATACCTACATACCAACCAATCAAAAAATAAAGAATGATTTGTGATTCCTAAATAGATTTTAGGAATGAAAACAATGAGGCATCTTGTTTATAAAAAAGGGGTAAGATTAAGATATGTGAGAGAAGAAATCTAGCTACGTAGCATTTTGAAAATATGTGACCACCTTGGGAATTTGGATTTGCTCAAGCTCAGAGTTATTAATAAGTCAAATGGTCCAGGTACTCCCTTTGTAACTAAGGATTTTGCCAAACATGCAGATAATCAAGATTTCTTCTGCATGAAGGAATAATATAAGCCTTTTTTATGGATCAGATTAAATGGGGATTCTTACAATTTTGAGAAATTGCACCATCCATTAGTTGATTATTACTCTGCTGTAAATGATTTTTCTAGCTCGTTTCAAACAATATTAAACTTTATGCCTTCTCACACAGAGATTGTCTGTTAAAGTTTTAGAACAGTGGGCCACCACAAATATAGTTGTGTACATTTTAAAATTGATTTGGAAGAAATACTCCAGAACATAAACAGGTGGTGCTTGACTGCATTGTAAAATTGGATGTGACTGACTTAAGAACTGCCTTGCTTAGCAGTGGAAATTCTGATCTCTATTGTGCTTATAAAAGTTGAAGACCACCTGAAAAAGCTTAGCAACAGAGCCAACCATGGTGCGTGAAGACTACCTGCACTAAACAACATGTGAACGGTCTTGTGTCAGCACCAGATTACTACATTGTAATTAAGTGACACATCCATAGTTATTAGGCACAACATCATGTGACTGATTATGATTTCCTCATTGACATTGATTTGGGAGTTGCATTAATTTTTGAAACCTTAAAAGAGCTACATTTTTTAACATGGAAGGCTGAATAAAAGATTGGTGCTTCAGTCAATAGGAGTGAAGAGTTATACCAGTTCAGAAGTATTTTTTCCAGTAATTTCTAGAATGTTCCAGGTCCCTGTAGAGTAGACATGTCAAACACAAGGCCCGGGGGCCAGATCCGGCCCGCGAAGTGGTTTCATGCGGCCCGCAAAGCCATCCTGGAAACAGTGAGGGACCAGCCCCCACTGCCTTGGCCCTGGCCCAGAGACCCTCCTCCTGCCAGAGACCCCCAGATCTGTCCCACTCCTGCCCAGACCCCCCATAGGCACCCTTGATGCGAACGATGTAGAGCTGGCCATGCCCACCCAGTAGGCCATACGCACTCTAGCCACGCCCACCCAGTAGGCCACGCCCACCCAGGCCACACCCACCCGGCCCCCTGAGGGCAACTGCAATGCTGATGCGGCCCTCAATGAAATTGAGTTTGACACCCCTGCTGTAGAGGAATGCTTCATAGGTTCTCTTCTCCCTGTCCTATGTTACAAGATCATTGAGTTCATCTTAGATGAATCACAGATATTTAAGATTAGGAAAATACATAATAATCTTTGAAGTATTCAAGGATTTTATATAGGCAAAGGAAGAACTGGATCATATGACTGATTCAAAGAGACTATTTCTGTGTATTTAAATATTTCCCCCGTGGGTCTGTTGTGTTTGATGCAGGACTAGTTATAAAAACTTTTAATCTAAAATGAATACTGATTGTGTGCTTTGAGTTTGAGAGAAAAAGTACTGTGAATTTCAAAAGAATAACTCACATGTATATAATTGCTAATGTTAGTGAGAGAGCTATAAACCAGTAAGAAAGAGGACATTGAATACAAATTATGTCAAGAGTTTAGAAAAATCTTGCTTGCAGTTTTAACCACTCTGTAGATTATATAGATTTCACCCAAGTTTAATCTGATTTTTGAGACCCTTTTCCCCCACCTACAGTATTCTCCTACTGTATTTTGAGGACGTATTCCTGTATTAGAATCTCATAATACATACTATGTCTGTCTCAGGTTTTTATAAAGGAAAAGATAGGTGAATTGAGATAAAACTAATGTTGCTGAACTAATGTTGCTGGTTTTAAACTTTTGCTAAAAATATCTTTTCTGTTAAAAATTAGTTGTTACTTGACCTAAGTGACAAATACTTCAAGCAGTAAATCTTTAACCTTCTAGTTATATTGGTTTTTAATATACTACAAATTAAACTTCCAAGTAATCAATTATTCAAAAATACAGCAAGTTATAGTCCGGCACAGTCTTGGAGTTGAAAAATTGGGGGGGGGGAATTAGATGAGAGCTTTTGATAAAGTATGAGAATTCCTAATCTTTTAATTTACATCCTGAGTCTGTGAGACCAAAGGTAGATATTTACATACTTGATAAATTGAAAGTGTAATCTTTATAGAATTCTTCTTAACTCTAAATCATATTAAATGCCTCCCTTAATGCCATGTTAGTGTTATGGATTTTAAAGATATTATATAATTTATAATGTTTGTTGCTGGGTTTTTTCCTTACCTTTATGTAAAAAGAAAATGCAGCCTCACTTTGAGGTAATTATAATATAAAATTAATCTGGAACTGTCTCAGAAAGGCCAACTGTTAATATACAATAGTAGAGAATCTCTGTACTTACTTTTTGTTCCTTTTGATTTTCTTTTAGGGGATTGAAAATGTGCCAACAACAATGCTAGGATTACAATGGGAAGTGTCACACTTCGCTATTTTTGCTATGGCTGTCTCTTTACGTCCATAACCTGGACAGTTCTGCTGTTTGTTTATTTTAATTTCAGCGAAGAGACCCAGTCTTTTAAAAATGTGCCCATCAAGGGGCTTGAACCCCAGAAGCCCCTCCCCAGAGGATTCCATCCCCAGCTTGTGAACGGACCAGGACAGATGCAGGAATCTAAGGCCAGATATGGCAAGATCAGGAACCCCTTGGGCAACGCTGCTCAGGATCTCCTCAAGCGCGATACAGAGTTTTCCCCTGAAATGGGTACGTTGGAGGGCTAGAACACTAAATTAGCTACCTGTTATTTCCATATGGGGAAAGGCCGGGCAGAGATGTTTGAATAGTCTGAAAGCCTGACAGAGCAGGCCGGAGGCCATTGGAGAGATGTTGACTGCCAAATGGTCCCTATGGATTCAGATATTGCAAGAGGAAGAATTTGGTTTAAAGCTAATTTGGTGAGTTAGCAGCCATTTTAACACACTGGCACAAGAGCCAGTTTGATCTAGTAATTAAGGCACCAGGCTAGGAAGCAAGTGACGGTGAGTTCAGGTTTTGCCATAGCCATGAAAGCCAGTTGGGTGCCCTTGGGCCAGTCCCTCTTTCTCAGCTAACTCACCTCATAGGGTTGTTGTTGTGAGGACAATAGGAGGAGGAAGGTGTGTCGGATATGTTTTCAGCCACGAGTCATTTGCAAAAAATAAGGAAGGTGGGCAATCAGCCCATCAGTCCAATGATATATAAGCCGCAGTGGTAGGGTTCACACTTCGCATTAAGCCAGACCAAATTAAAGACAGACACATTATGGCTTTTAATGCAAAGAGTGAAAAATACAGCTGCAATATCATAATGTTGTTACAGATATTATAGCGTGATTGCTCGTGCCAGGAATTTATGATGAATATATTTACATATTTTACCTGCCGATTTTCTTGAGATTCAAGACAGATTACCGAAACCATTGGAGGAAGAGTAGCTTGTTTTGGGAAACATCCTTAGTGGAATTTTATAAGATTAAGGGGATATTTTAGAAAATGATTATTGGCAGCATATTAACAGGATCAGTGCCTCCTCTGTTTCAGGTATGATTTTCAATGAACAGGACCAGGAAGTGAGAGATTTGGGCTATCAGAAACATGCTTTCAATGTGCTCATCAGCAACCGATTGGGATATCATAGAGACGTGCCAGATACGAGGGACAGAAGGTAAGCTCTGTCATAGGTTCATCCAAAATTAAACCTTTTGTTCCGAGAGCCAAATGACTTTTATGGCGGATAGGGAAAGTGAAGTGAAAATAATAAGATAATACAGGCCTTTTTCCTTCTCCAGGTGTAAACAAAAAATATATCCTCACGATCTGCCCTCTGCTAGTATTATAATTTGCTTCTATAATGAAGCTTTCTCTGCCTTGCTTCGGACCGTTCATAGTGTTTTGGATCGTACACCATCACATCTTCTCCATGAAATTATTTTGGTGGACGATAGAAGTGAATTAGGTAAGAGATTCTTAGATTTTTTGTGTTACTCTGGGGTAGGGGTTTTCGGCCTGTGGCCCACATCATCAGAGTGTGGTCCCCAAAAGAAATATATTTTCCCAAACCACAAAACAGAGGGCTATCCACCTCCTTAGGTAGTCATTTTGATGATGGCTTCACCGTTCTTGGTGTATGGCATGACTTCTGTGCACAAAAAGATTGCCAATTCTGCTAAGCTTGTAAGCCGCCCTGAGTCTTCGGAGAAGGGCGGGATATAAATGGAATTAAAATAAAATAAATAAATAAAAATTCAGCTCTAGGGACGAATTGGATCAAAATATGATTCTGCTGTAGGTTTTATTGCCTCCATCTCAGCTCTCTGGAATACGTACCATGAGAACAATGTGTACCATGAGAACAATACTATTAAGTATTTCGAATTTTGAGCAGTGATTTGGTATTTGAAACAGGTTGTCCCAGCATTATTGGAAATATGTTGGCAGGGTTCCAGCTATTATGGAAGTATTTTGAGCCCAGTAGATCTCTTTGAAACAGGTGTATTGAACACACAAGAGAGGCATTTTAAGTTCAAAACACTTGTGGAACATTCAGGGCAGCTGCTCCATTATGAACAGAGCGTTTCAAACTCAACACAGCTTTTCAAGTACAAAATGTCTCAAATGTTTTGCACACCACCCTATACTAGGCAATTCTTTTGCAGAGAAGGCGTTAAGGATACACAGCATGGGTGACAGAAGCTGCTTCCAGAAATGGAATTCTGTCCATTAAATGGTAGTCTGATTGATTCTCTGTTCCCTTGCATTTCTAATTATGCCCCGGATACCGACATACCTTTCTAAATTCCAGTCTTTATTAGAGAAGAGACATGTCACTAGGATTAGTCGGCTATCTCATTTCCTTCCACAAGGAAGAACACTTAACAATTGTCACAGCTGTTGGGTTTCGTTTGAAGTTTGTTTTGCCAGACTTTTAAAATAGAAGAAATGTGAGAAGTAGCTGGAAAGGTTTAGGACGACTGTAAAACATTTTTTTAAATCTTTCCTTCTCCTGTTGTAGCTGATTTAAAAGAAGACTTGGACATATATTTAACAAAAAATCTTCCAAATAAGGTGAAACTAGTAAGAAACGAAAATCGCGAAGGGCTAATTCGAGGGAGAATGGTTGGAGCTTCCCATGCGACAGGTAACATCCAGCACTAATGCAGACAATGCACCAACCTTGTGGCTTTAAGTAGTAATGTTACATCCTCGTGGTGTGTATTTCAGCCCCTCCTAAATTGAATTATTGGGAATAGTGAGGTTTATCACTGCAGTAAATTGACTGATGGATGTTTACAGAAACCTGTAGAAATATCGTACAGATAGTCCTTGATTTACAACCACAATTGAGCCCAAAATTTCCGTGGCTAATTGAAACGCATAAGAGATTTTTGCAGTGGTTAAGTCAGCAGCATTGTTCTTAAGTGAATCTGGTTTCCCCATTGACTTTGCTTGTCAGAAGGTCACAGAAGGGGATCACGTGATTGTTCTGTACCAGCCTGCTACCGGCCCTGCAGCAAAAGCAGGGACAACCCCTTTACAAACGGCAAGAGGCTGGAATAAAGCCTGCCAAATTTATTAACATAAAACAGAGCAAAACAAGACACCAACCATGAAACAGGAGCTATGAAACAGGAACTATTCAAGCGGTTGCCTTCAGCAAACCAGCCCTCCCATGCATTCCCCTTTTATACAGTTCAGGGCGTGGCTTCTCTCTGCCTCCTTCCGAGGTGCCCCATTGCCTTCCTCTGTTTACTCCTGATTGACTGCCTCCTGCGTCGGGCGTCCTTGAACAGGGCCAGCTGTGGGTCATCTTCATCCACGCTGTCAGGCTCACACAGCTGGGTCTCTGTCATGACCAGGAGGGAGGGGCCTGGCTGAGGGCTCTGCGGAGCCTCAAAGCCATCATCAGCAAGCTCTTCAACACCCCCCTCCTCCTCTGAGTCGTCCAACCCAACTGCCGAACCCACAGGCTGACCCTGAATCACAACAGTGATCCTGGGACGCTGTGGCCGTCATTTAAATATGTTGAAATCACAGCAGTGATGTTCAGTTTGGACCTAATAATTTCCACAAAAAAGTAAAATATATAGAAATACAGGCATATCTTGTTTTATTGCACTTTTTTATTGGACTCACTGATAATGCATTTTTATAAGACCCTCCACCAGCAAAAAGATTATAACTACTGAAGCTCAAATTTAGTTTTTAGCAATAAAGTATTTTTTTAATTAAGCTATGTACCTTATTTTAGACATAATGAAATTGCACACAGTAGACTATAGTATAATATAAATATAACTTTTATAAGTACTGGGAAACCCCAAATTTGCTTTATTGCAGTATTCTGGAACCATGCCCACAATATCTCTTGGGTATGCTTTTATACCTAACTTGAAAAGCAAAACAAGTTCACTCTGTGTCTTCCAGTTAAACTTCCCATTAATTTTGAGGGTTTTTCCCCCCTCTCCCGCTGTTTCTTTTCCTATCAGTTATTCTCAGTGTTAATTCCCAATTTCTCTTACGCTGAAAGGTGCAAGTTATAAATGTCATAATGTAAATGAAGATTCTTGAGATAATGGTATTCTCAGGAGAGCTTCGGGTTAGTCTCTTGTCTTCTTGTCTCTTGTCGAACAAGAAGCAAGGATGCAAACTCATTAAGGAGAGAACTAGCCTATAGAACTAAGGGGGAAGTTCCTATCAGAACAATTAATCAGCGGAATGACTTGCCTCCAGAATTAGCAGGTGCTCCAACACTGGAATTTTTAAAGAAGAGACTGGACAGCCACTTGTCTGGAGTGGCATAGGGCAGGGGTAGGCAACCTTGGCTCTTTTATGACTGGTGGACTTCAACTCCCAGAATTCCTGAGCCAGCATGGCTCAGCTTGGAAACCTCTCCCTTTCCCCTCAGTATGGCTGGCTCAGGAATTCTGGGAGTTGAAGTCCACAAGTCATAAAAGAGCCAAGGTTGCCTACCCCTGGCATAGGGTCTCCTGCTTGGGGGGATAGGGTCGGACTAGAAGACCTCCAAAGTCCCTCCCAACTTTGTTATTCTGTATCTCATATGTCTCTTCTGCTTTTACTTTCTCAGGAAAAGTGCTTGTGTTTCTGGACAGCCATTGTGAAGTGAATGAGATGTGGTTGCAGCCCTTGCTGACACCCATCCAGGAATCTCGCAGGACAGTTGTTTGTCCTGTGATTGATATCATCAGTGCAGACACACTGACATACAGCTCTTCTCCTGTTGTCCGCGGAGGATTCAACTGGGGCCTTCACTTTAAATGGGATCTCGTTCCTTTGTCGGAGATGGAAGGACCCGAACAAGCCACTGCTCCCATCAAGTGAGACATCCCGGTTTCAAATCCCACCCTCTAAAGGGGTGAACGGCTTCACTTAAAACCTGAAAAGGGGTTTTAGGGCTTCCTTCAACCAAAGGGGTTTGATTAAAAATACAATAACCACGACATGCCAAACCAGGGACATTTAGCTTTATATGGAATTTTAAAATGAAGGCTGGAGGGAAGACAAAAGCCAGTACATTCAATATTTATTCATAAATATATATCCATTTATATCCACTTATAGTACATTCCTAGGGAAACTGTTTCAGTTTATCTAAAGAGTTGAAGCCAGAGCTCTGGAATAATTCCTTAAAGTGTTAATAACAGTCTTGTTCAGTAAAGAATAGTTACTATAACATTTGTTCTCTCTTGATTTGATTACAATCAACTGCTTCTTTCATTTCATCTGTTAGGTTTATAGGGCAACAAGACCTTGTTCTCTGTTGCCACCCTAGAAGTAGGATTTTCCCACATGAGGAACTGGGACCGTCTTAGAGGGCCGAATCAGTAGCTCCTAGCTGCACTCCGCCCATTCACCTGCAGAGCCGTGTTTGACAAAAGCCCCACTGGATGGCCAAGCCCTGAGCCCTTCATACAATGACCACTGCTATCTCCTCAGGCTGCTCCAGGCAAGGGGCAAGTGCTGTGCAGATGCAGAAATTGCCTTCTCATGACCGTTGGCCATCTGAAGGAGCACACAGTGACTGCCCAGAGCCAGACCGGACTTGGTTTCTTCTCCTGCAGCATGCTTGTTTACATTTCATTTTTGATTCCCTATTGATCTCAAATGGGCTGGACAGGCACAGCCAAAGGGCTGGATGTCCAGGGGCCATTAAATGCCCAGGTCCAATTTGGAGTATAGGGAAAGTATGGGAAAATGCTGCTTTTCCTGCTTGCTTAGATTTAAATCTCTTCCCTTCCAATTCTTGTAGATCTGTCTTTCCCCTTCCTTAATTCCCCTTCCGTCAGGGCTTGACTTTGGTAAAGATTTCATTTTTATCTTAGGTCTCCCACAATGGCAGGAGGCTTGTTCGCAATGGACAGAGAATATTTCAATGCGCTTGGACAGTATGACAGTGGCATGGACATCTGGGGAGGGGAAAATCTGGAAATATCATTTCGGGTATGTTTCTTTTGGGATTTACTAGTGGGCATTCTTTTTCGTTCTTGGAAGGTTCATGCAGGCCACTTCAGAATCAGGAGGTGTTCACACATTATTGTTGGGTGGTCACCTTCTGCAGCTTTGAAGACAAGAGTAATGTGAATTTTGCTTATTTTAAATAGAAAGGATTCTGACAAGATGAAATGAGCTTCCCAAAAAATACCCTCCAAAAAGGTAAACGGTAATTCTAGAGTAGTCATTTCTCTGAGATTAGATAAAGCATCCATTGCAACATAGCAAAATATTTATCTAGCATTCATGAAATTATTGTGAGAGTAATTGAAATTATTTAGCTCAAAGCAGGAAGAACTGTTATAAGAGATAACCCCCCCTCTCTCTTGCTATCTTGCTGTTTAGTTATCTAGCTAGCTACCATCTGTTTTATATATACTACATACTGTATAAGATAAGATATAAATTTATCTTATATTTAAAACCGTTATATATAACGGTTATAAAGAACTGGGAGACATATGGTTTGTGGAGTTTTTGTTGCAAAAAGACAGGGCTTGAATTTAGATATTTGACATATTTGTGGAGTGAAAACAATTGGATGATGAATTCAGAAAACTTTGATTGTTTACAGTGTTCTCAGATATATTGGGGATTATGTTACCCAGTGAAATTGAGCAGAAAAATGTAAAATATAAAAACCCTATTCTTAAATAAAATCAATTTGTGGGAAACAAGCAAATGTTGGAGAGCACGCTACTTTAAAAAGAGATCCACATGTCCTCTTGGTAATTTATTGTGGGATTTATGCATTAAATTTATATGCCACCCAACTGATGGTTTGAGGTGTCTTTGAACAGCGTACAACATAATAAAACATACAGATATAAAAACAATTATAAATATAAAAAGAGTTTAAAATTACAAAAGTTTAAAAGAAACTGAAAACCATGGGAATGACGGAGAGCAGGGATGGTGCTTTGTCTCTCTTAGTGCACAAACCACCTCCAGCCAATAGCTTCTCTTGCAAGGCGCCCTGCCAGCTGGCATAACCAGGTTTTAAGGCTTTTCCTGAAGGCTAAAAGGGGTGGAGTGGGGGCAGATCTTGCCCCCTGTTCCTTGGCTGATGGGGTCCACAGTAGGGCCCTTCTGCCAGCACAAGTGGGGCAGGCTAACCCTATTGGGGAAAGACAGCTCCTCAGATACCTTGGACCCAATGCCATAGAGCAGGGGTAGGCAACCTTGGCTCTTTTATGACTTGTGGACTTCAACTCCCAGAATTCCTGAGCCAGCCACGCTGAGGGGAAAGGGAGAGTTTCCAAGCTGAGCCATGCTGGCTCAGGAATTCTGGGAGTTGAAGTCCACAAGTCATAAAAGAGCTAAGGTTGCCTACCCCTGCCATAGAGGGCTTTAACAATACAGGTAGTTCTTGACTTATGACCACAATTGGGCCCAAGATTTCTGTTGTTAAGTGAGGCGTTTGTTAAGCGACTTTTGCCCCGTTTTACGACCTTTTTTGCCTCAAGTGAATCACTGCATTTGATAAGTTAGTAACCCGGTTGGTAAGTGAATTTGGCTTTCCCATTGACTTCGTTTGTCAGAAGGTTGCAAAAAATCATGGTCACGTAACCCCAGGGCACAGCAACGGTTATAAACATAAACCAGTTGCCAAGCATCTGAATGGGGATGCTACAAGTGTTGTAAGTCGAGGACTATCTGTATAACAGCACTCAAAAACTCCTTGCTTTCATTCTGTATTATTGGGGGAGGAGTATGTGGCTGAACATTAAGCTTTTAAGACAGTTGTCATCCTGAATGAGATCATTCAGCTATTAATAAGATCCAGGTGTACAGTTATGCAAATAAGCAAACCTTTTTAGATACTAGGTCTTGTGTCTAATAGCACCTGTCTTCAATAAAAATATTTTACTAAGTCCTTTTATTTCTGAGCAGATTTGGATGTGTGGAGGCAAACTTTTCATCATCCCTTGCTCAAGAGTTGGGCACATCTTTCGCAAAAGGCGTCCATATGGGTCTCCAGGCGGGCAGGACACAATGGCACACAATTCTCTACGCCTCGCACATGTGTGGATGGATGAATACAAGGCAAGGCTGCCACAACTATATATTACTGGGTGATGTGTGTGTGTGTGTCGGGGGGGGGGATATACCTCAGTGCACCTGTGAAGAGGGCAAAAGAAGGAGCCACCTTCCTGAAAAATCTGTTGATGTTATGCTTTTGGAGGAAATAAGCAATGTTGTATCTTCCATTTCCAGGATATTTGTGCTTTTGAACACATGTCACATGGGAAGGGCACAGAGGCATAAATGTTGGAAACACAATATAAAGCTTAATTTTGTAATTTTTAGCTGGGGAAGAATTTGAATGTATAGCTCAGAGAAGTCGGTCATTTCCCCCCCCCCCCCACGCACACACTAATGCTATTGTTAACCAGTAGTCCTCATTTAATGATCACTCATTCAGCAACTGTTTGAAGTTACAACAGGGCTGAATGAGGAGATTTAAAACAGATCCTCTTATTTGTGGCCCCACAATCACGACTCAGGTGCTTAGCCATCGGTTTGACGTTATAGTATTTGCAGCATCCTGCAGTCACACACAATAAGCCTCTGCGACCTTCACTTCTGACGAACAAAGTCAGTGAAAAGCCACCAGAGGTTGCAAAGGGCGAGCATGTAACACCAAAGACCATGCAGGATTCGCTTAAGAGCCGCAATCCGAACTGCCGCGTAAGTTGCCGTGGTCACATGACATCAAGCTTTACAACCACTTGCTGAACAACAGTTATCTGTCCCCAATTACCGTCGTTCAGCGAGGACTGCTTTTCCTTAGACTTTAGTTTCACATAACAGGAGTAATAATTCATCTCTTTGCGATTTTTAATCCTTTTCAAACAGGAACAGTATTTTGCCTTACGTCCAGAGCTACGAACAAGGAACTATGGAAATATTACTGACCGTGTGGAATTGAGAAAAAAATTAAACTGCAAATCATTTAAATGGTATTTAGACAATGTGTATCCAGAGATGCAGATCTCTGGGCCCAATGCCAAGGTACAACCTCCAATCTTTTTCAATAAAGGACAGAAAAGACCAAAAATACTGCAACAAGGAAGGGTAAGATGCTGTTCTTCAGATTTGCTTAAATCCAAGCTCTTAAAAATGTGGAATGTGGACATTTCAAAGTGGTATTCGAAGGGAAAGGAAGGATGTTAGTACAGTGCAGCAATTTAGCTCTGAAATAAATAATATACCACAGTAATTGGAATAAAGATGTCTGTTGTGTAATTTAGTTTCTGTTTGGGCAAACAGTATTTAATCTTTCTGAATGTCTTCTATAGCTTGTACTAAAAACTGTAAGGGAGAATCCCTACATCAGGGGTCTTCACACTTGGCCCTTTTATGATTTCAACTCCCAGAATTCCTCAGCCAGGCACACTTTGAATCCAGGTTGTAGGTCTGTCATAACTTTGAATGGTTGCTAAGCGACCAATCGTAAGTTGATGACTACCTGTGACATCACCCAAGTGATATTGCTGACATAGTTTTCTGATCTTATTCCATTAAAATTAGGCCCATGTATCTATTTTAATAGATACTTTCTTTTCTATTTATTTGATTTAGATCTCAACTTTCTTCCAAGGAGATAATGAGGACTTCCTTATAATCTTCCTTATAACTTCTGCTTATACAACACACACACACACACACACACAGAGAGAGAGAGAGAGAGAGAGAGAGAGAGAGAGAGAGAGAGAGAGAGAGAGAGAGAACACGCTGGCTGATGACTTCTGGGAGTTGAAGTCCACAAGCCATAAAAGGGCCAGGTTTGAAGACCCCCTGCCCTACATCATGACTGGATGGTCAGTGGTGGTCTTTTTTTAAAAAAAATCTGGTTTTCACAGCACACTTTGCCCTCTGATTTTCTTTCATAGGAGCCAGCATATCAGCAAGGGCTGCACAGTCTCAAGAGGCAAGTAGCTTGCCTAACATTTTCTTCCTTTTGGATCAATCTATAGATGATGTAACCAGACCGCTGCCCTACTTACCAGAGTAAAAGTACACATTCAGCTTTCATTCAAAGTGATTTATTTCTAGCAGTATCTGGGCTGTAAAAGAGTTGACTTTTTAATCTAAATCCTAGGCAGAGTACATTATAATGTCCAGGAGCCTCCATCTTATTTTTTAAAATGCCCATTGGTGGATTTCTGAAAATTACAGCCCTTCCTGTTTTCTTGTCTACTACCCATTCATATTTAGAAGCAGAGTTTCAAAATACAATAGTTGTATTTATGTAGCCATCATAGCAGTCCTGTGCCTGCCCTCCATAAGCTTATTAAGTATCCATTTTAAGTCAGTCAAGCTAATGGCTGTCATCTTGTAGGGAATTCTATATTATTAATGTGCCAAGTCTTTCAGGTAAAAGAATCTAAAGGGTGTTTTCTAAAATACCAGCTAATAGAAATCAAGCAAACAAAAATTATGTAAACAAGAAAGAGTAGCTCTTTTTCAGACTAGCAAATGTTATTGTAAGCTCTTTTGAACTGTGATTCTGTTCCATGAGAGGTACAAAAAGGTTAAGCTGAAGTAGGAGTTATGTTGGGATGAAGCAGTTGTGGTTGGGGAGGTAGGATAGTTTTACAGAAGCAGGTTGTATGTGCGAGAGGTTACAGGTACCCCCGTCAGTTAGTAACTAACATGCTACATACAGACTCCACCGTGTTGGTTAAGACCTTTTCAGATAGCCTGAAATCTTTTGTGCATGTGAATTCTGCAGTTCTCAGCCTCCACAGAGTAATTATAACTGTACCTGTAATTGAGAATCCTGCACACAAGTTTGACATCTGAAGGACAAAATTACAGGAAAAACATTTTAACCACCAAGCGCTTGATTATAATAAAAATTTGTTAGCGCTACCAGACTTTAGTTTTTGGCTACCATTAACTAACAAGGGTATCTTCTTATCCTGCATGGAGTGTTGAATCCCTTAGTCCTCTCACTGATGGATGAGTTGGAACACAAAAGGGTTTTTTTCTGTTTCCCTACTTAGGCTGAATTTGAATGAAAGTGGCCTTTTTTTTCTGGACAAGGGAAAAAAGGGAAGGAAATCAAATTCCCTGTGACTGCTCATTGTTATCTCTAATTGAGTTCCTTATGTTTTTGGGAAAGCAAGAAACTTTGAAAGAAGATAGTTTTTTCTTAGTTTTGAACCTATTCTTCATCAACTAAATTGGATGGCTAATTCGTGTTCAGCATAAAAAAATCAAACGTTTATGTCTAATAATTCCTGTTTCACAGACTGTAAGACAATTTTTTGGCCTCATGGCAAAGTCTTTAAAATGGCTTCAGGCTAAGAAGACATCACTAAATCATTTTGTGTTCTTGCCACACTGAGGTGGAAAAGCAGACATGCTGTTGAGGAAGAAATCCCTAAGCATATACAGCTAGTCCTTGACTACAGTTGAGCCCTAAATTTCTGTTGTTAACTGAGACAGTTGTGAAGTGAGTTTTGCCCCATTTTATGATCCTTCTAGCCACAGGTAAGTGAATAAATGCCGTTGAGTTTCTAAGTGAACCTGGCTTCCTCATTGACTTTGCTTGTCAGAAGGTCACAAAAAAGGGATCATGTGACCCTGGGACACAGCAGCGGTCTTAAATACATGCCAGTTGTGATTGTCAGTCACATTTTTCAGTGCCACCAGTATATCAGGGGTCCCCAATCCCCGATCCGTGGACCGGTATTGGGCTGTGGCATGCCAGCAATAGGTCCGTACAAACAAGCAAAGCCCCATCTGTGGGATGCAGGCAACACACAAAACCACACACTCTCCGGTCTGTGGAAAAACCTTTCTCCATAGAACTGGTCCCTGGTGCCCAAAAGGTAGGGGCCCTCTGGTATAAGTTGATTGAAATCAGGTAAGGTTGTTCCTCAGAAAAGGAATCCGCCTGTTGATTAACTTCAGTATTTGAAATGATGGAAGAAAATGGTGAATGCAAGAGTTGGATAAGTATTAAAAATGGAGTTTCAGTTTTACTTTTTTGTAAACAAGTTGTACTGTATCAGAATCAGTTTTGGGTTCTTAACCCTATACAAAATGATGTTTATATCAAGTCTCCATATATGTTTGCCCTTTTTTTGTCAACAGATGTGTGCCAACGATTATACATCCCTGGATCCAGACAATCCTTCGGGATTGTGTAGCTTGCGTATAATTAACCATTTCATCCCATCTCCCTTCTTAATACTACTGATTATTTGTTATGTGGTTGTGTTAAATTTAATCCTGTCTGTGCTGCACTATGACTGCTATACTTTCACTATAAAGTCCTTCTGTAGAAATTGGCTTCTAGTACTGATTTTTTTTAAAAAATGTAGTCATTGTGCCAGTTAGTTTAAAGCCACCCAGTAGTAATATTTCTCATAAATTACACTGTCTCCATTTCTAGAAGTAATGTTTTTCATGGTTAAGTTATGCAGTTGTAGCTACACAATGTTGTCGGATGGCTTTTAAGGAGATATATCCCTGCATATCTTATATAATTTTTACCAAGTTGATTCTTGGCACAGCAGGATGGTAGCAAATATTAATGATAGAATGATACAAATACTTCATGGTGATATATCACAGTGAAATAAAGCTGAAAATGTTGGATGATAATTTATTTTTGAAAAATCCCTACTTCTTCCTTGTAGTTAGTTCCTCACTCTTTTGTTCTTAGAGAATATAATAGGAATCTAAGGAAGGGTGGTTGAGAATTTGACCTCTGTTCACATTGTATGTTCTTTTCTCAGTGTGTTTGTGTTTCTTTTCCATGCAGTTGCATCACCTTCAAACTAATAAATGTCTGGTGGCGCAAAGCCACCCAAGTCAAAAAGGAGGACTTGTGGTGGTCAGAGAATGTGACTACAGTAATAAAAATCAGGCAAGTTTCCCCAGCTCTCTTATTGTTTTGATAATTTTGATCTCTCTGACATGTAGTGTTCCTAATTTACCAGAGGGCTATGTTACTTTAATCCACCGTTGTCCAATCTTTTGGGCTGCATTGAATGAAGAGGAATTGTCTTGGGCTGCATATAAAATATGTTATTTATTTATTTATTTTCTATACACTCAGGGCGGTGTACGGGGCAATAAAAATACAATATACAAAAGTTAAAAATAAGATTAAATAGAACTAGCCCATTACAATAAATAATTAAAAATTAGTAATTAAAATACCCCAAACCCATTTGACCAGGCCGGCTTGTTCAAATAGGTAAGTTTTCAGATCACGGGGGAAAGAGCGAAGGTCAGGAGCTGGCGCGCCCACAGAGAATGCTCTCACCCTGGGGGCCGCCAGCCGGCACTCTCTGACTGGCGGCACCCTAAGGAGGCCCTCTCTGTGGGAGCGCACAGGACGAAGGGAAGTTGACACCGGCAGCAGGTGTTGCCGTAGGTAATCCGGACCCATGCCATGTAGGGCTTTATAGGTCATCACCAGCACCTTGAATCTCACCCGGAGGGCAACTGGAAGCCAATGCAGCTCGCGGAGTAGAGGTGTTACATGGGAGTATTGGGAGACCCCCATCACAACTCGCGTGGCCACATTCTGCACCAGTTGAAGCCTCCGAGTGGTCCTCAAGGGCAGCCCCATGTACAGAGCATTGCAGTAGACTATGCGAGAGGTCACAAGCGCATGGGTGACTGTACGCAGGGCATCCCGGTCCAGATAGGATCGCAACTGGCGCACCAGGCGGACCTGGGCAAAAGCCCCCCTGGTCACAGCTCCTATATGATCTTCCAGACTGAGCTGTGAATCCAGGAGGACACCCAAGTTGCGTGCCCTATCTACAGGGGGTAATAACTCACCCCCCATGGTTAAAGATGGAACAGCCTGAATTTCCCGAGATGCCGGCACGCACAACCACTCAGTCTTGTCGGGATTGAGCCGAAGCCTGTTCCTCCCCATCCAGACCCGAACCGCCTCCAGGCAACGGGACATCACATTGAGGGCATCACTTTGGTGGTTTGGGGTGGAGATGAAGAGCTGGGTATCATCAGCATATTGATGATACCCAACCCCAAAACCACGAATGATCTCACCCAGTGGCTTCATATAGATGTTGAACAGGAGAGGCGAGAGGACCGACCCCTGAGGAACTCTACAAACGAGAGGCCTCGAGGCCGACCTCTGCCCTCCTGCCAGCACCGACTGCGAATGTCCCAGGAGGTAGGAGAACTACTGGAGAACAGTGCCCCCCACTCCCAACCCCCTGAGACGCCGCAGTAAGATACCATGGTCGATGGTATCGAAAGCCGCTAAGAGGTCTAATAGGACTAGGACAGAGGAACAACCCCTGTCCTGAGCCCGCCAGAGATCATTCACCAGCGCGACGGGGAGTGGCAAAACGGAAGGCCAGCCGCAGGAGATAATGATCTGTCTATGACAGGGGCATAATGGAGAACCCCCACCCGGATCATCTAACCACCGTCCAGATAGAAAAACAAAATCAAGCGTGTGACCCCCCCCCCATGAGTCGGGCCCTGAATTACTTGCATCAGGTCCATGGCCGTCATGGAAGCCATGAACTCCCGAGCCAACTCTGATGATCCCCCCCCAGGGACGGCAGATTGAAGTCCCCCCAAATCATAAGTTTGGGGAACTCAATCACCAACCCCGAGAGGATATCGAGAAGTTCAGGCAGGGCTGAATATGGTTAATGTATATAAATACCAAGCTTCTTTGTTTTCTTTAATATTTTTATTATCTTGTGGGGCCACATTACTAGCTGCCCAGGGTTGCATGTGGCCTGTAGGCTGTGGGTTGGGCTTGCCTGCTTTAATCATTCATAGCAGAACTGTAGAGAAACAAAATATAAGTCCATCTAGGACAAGACGTGTTGATATATGTGGCTTTCAGAATTGTCAAACAGTTGTCAACAAAAAATAGTTTGTGAAGGAAAGCCATGAGATTTGTATTAGAACTGCCCAATAGGTTGACTTTTCTTACTGAAGAGAAGGTTGAAGGTCACCACAGCCCCCATGCAGAAAACGGGAGCCACATTGCCTGATCCTTTCGGGATTAGCCTCTCAAGTTCTCTTAACTTCTGTTAAGGACAGTCCTGAATTCCCTCGATAGGAAGATCCTGTCAGTGAGTCATTCTTCGTCTCTGTACTCTGCAAATACAGCTCAGAGCTTGGCCTTGTCCGGTAGGCGAAAGGCACTCAGACATTTATCACACAAGCTTAAATTTGCATTTGAACATCATTCACCTCAAAATGCTGGTGACTAGCTGATTTTATCTTGCCTTTAAAACTACTCCTAAATTGAAGGCTGTGCCTAAGATTTGGTTGCAGAACTGCAATCTAAGAGCATGTTCTTTGACTAAGGTAACCAATTAAGATGCTGAATGTCAATGTGCTAGTTCCTAGGATAAGCCTTATCCAGCTTGGGTTTCTCTAGGCATGTTGGGCTGTTAATTCCACAGTCCTCCGATAACAGAAGCCTGTTGGTCTAGGAGCTATTTGTGGTATAATCTGGGTTTCTTAGCTTTTCCAGAGGCAGGTGGAGAAAAATTATTCTGGATACTTTAGGGCCTTCTTAGGTCAAGTTCTTCTTAGGACTTGCTGCTATTTGGATCAGCAATACCTCTGAAAATTATAACAGCCCATCTGGAAAACATCAACTTGGGGAAAGATGTTCTGAATTTAAGCAGATATTACTTGAAACAAATCTAATGAAGCTGGAAACATGCCTGTAGAACAGAAAGATGGAAACAAATGGTAGGTGGGTGGTGTCTTTTGAGATCATCCAAACAAGCAAAATGCAGCTATTTCTATGAGAACTTTTCTTGCTGTTCCATCTGGATGGTGGGAAAGGGTCCTATGAGCAGAGGCGATTTAGTTGTTTTGTTAATTGTATAATTTTCTTGAGTAATGAACATCATGCCACCTTAAATAAGATTCCCTTGCTGTAAGACTAGGATGGAAAACAAGCATGAGATGAAAATGTGGTGAATTTAATGTCACCATGAAAGAGAAGTGTATGTAGATTTCTCAACTTCGTGATTAAATCATCCTCAGTTCATTGGTTCCTAGTGATCCTAAAATATTTGCAATTTCATAGGTATGGATGTATAATGAGGATCATGAATTAATCTTAAATAACCTCCTGTGTTTGGATGTATCTGAAACACGAACATCTGATCCGCCACGCCTTATGAAATGCCACGGCTCAGGAGGATCTCAGCAGTGGCTACTTGGGGTAAGTGAATTTGGCCAGGATAAATTTCAGTGTAGTGTAGCTCTGGCTAAAGATTGTTAGAAGTTTATATAAGCTTGAGAATTGGTTCTCTTTGTGCACGGGTGAGTTCCTGTTTACCCAGATTATTGTGAAAACTAGATATTTATGAGAATGCTTAGCTTAACCTTACTGCCCATGAATCTTTCACAAGGCCTCCAATTAGGAACATGCCACATGGACAAAACCTTTTTTGTCCAGTTTGATGTTTCTGAAAGCTTAAATGCTTGCCTTTCAGCACGATTTGATTTTTATCCCACCTTTATTACTTTACAAGTAATTCATGGTGAACATCCCTAATACTTTTTTCTCTTTCTATTTTTCCCACACACAAGTACCTTGTGAGTTGGGCTGAGAAAGGGACTGGCCCCAAATGAACCAGCTGGCTTTTATGCCTAAGGTGGGACTAGAACTCACCGTCTCCTGGTGTTTAGTCTGGTGCCCATTAATATCTATTAGGAGCAGAATAGTGCCAAAAAGACCTAGCCTTCATTCACTAATAGAAGTGGTCATGGTCTACATCTGGAATTGTGAAGTGGCAATTATCACATGGTATTTCAATTTTATTGGTGACTAATAAACTTAAAGGAACAAAAAATCTAGTTGAAGAATGAAAGTACTGTTAATCAAAACTAGGCCTTTCAAGACCAAATGGGTAGGTTTACATGGGCATAGGGAAAAGCATGGAATATAGTTTTTTTATGCTGACAGGATTGTTTTGAAAATAATCTTTTTGATGAGCAAGTCGTAGTTTATTAAGACTAAAATGTAAAATCTATAGAGCCCTGGTAGTGCAGTGGTTAGAATGTAGTATTGCAGGCTAACTCTGCCCACAGTGTAAAGAACAATGGTGCAGTATTGCAGTTATTTTGCTATTAAAGGTAGAGCTGGCACAGGAGCCCCCAAGTAACCCTATCAGCCTGCCAAAAGGAGTAACTTGGCTGCAAAAGTAGGTTTGGAACCATTTTATCTCACCTGCTTTGTTTCTCTCTGCAGAAAAACAATCGGCTGTATCAGGTATCTGTTGGGCAGTGCATGAAGGTGGTTGATCCACTTAATCTCAAAGGCTACGTCACCATGGCCATTTGCGATGGCTCTTCCCTTCAGCAGTGGCGCTTGGAGAACTGAGTGCCGCCTTAAGGAATGCCCACTTGCACAGGGGCTCTTAGCTTAGTAGTACATTACTTTTCTAAGGCTGGCAATCCTTGCTGCTATTTCTGTCCCTGAACACTTAAAAAGGAAATTATTTTAATGAAGGTTAGAAATCGCAATGGACAGCAACCTTCAAGTGTGGAGCACAAGTGGCTGCTTTTCTTGCCCCTTCTTTCTGCAGACGTAGAAGTGCAATGACGTTACTTGGAGTTCAACAGTATATGGAAATATTCTTTGTCATAATTAGGACAATGTAATTCAATTAGTGGATGCATCTAATGAAGCTGGCCTAAATGGTCTGTCAGAAACCTACCGTGTTTTGCCAGTATTTCTTGCAGAATATCATGGTACTTTTTTCATTTGCATTTACGGCTGGAATTCTGGGGGAAAAGTATGTTTTAGCTCTGCCTTTCTTGTAAATAATTTTATTCATTTTAACCTACTTAAATGTCCATTTGTCATGTCCTGCAATATTTGAACCAGTTCAGGATGCCATTTTGATGACTCCGAAGACCAAGTAGCACTTGCCTGCTTCAATGCAGCCCCCACCAAGGCTCCCTTGTGTGCCAGGAAGCCCATAGGGTGACTGTGGGAGTTGCAGCATTAAAACAGTCTGGACGTTGATTCTCAGAATTCCTCAGCTGGCATGTTGACTGGGAAAATTCTGGGAGTGGAAGTGCAACCATCTTAAACTTAAGGTTGAGAAATTCTGCATGAGAGGATGAGGGGCAAAGGGCTAGTGGCATGACTTTTCGGTTCTGGTAAGGCAGTTTGGAATTACACAGTATAAAACAGCATTTTTAAAAAGTTTACAGGTGGTCCTTGACATGTGACTATAATAGAGACTGCCCATTATGGTTGTACATCGTAACAGTTGTAAAACAATTTTATAACTTTTTTGCGGCAGTCGGTAAGCAAACCAGTGGTTCTCTACAGACACATTTTTGGCAAAACCATCATAAAACATGGTCAATGATTGTGCTGCAGATGGTGGTAAATGGAGCCATGTTGAAAAGTGCCCAAATTTTGGTGATGTGACTGTGGAGAAGCCTCCATCAGAATTTGGAATCCAGGTCTTAAGTCCCCTTTTGGATCAGTTGTAACTTCAGATAGTTGCTAAGTGATGAATCTAAGTTCAGGACTTACCTGTACGTTGCTTGATTTTTTACTATACTCAGTTCTACCCCAAGAGGTAAAAAAAAACCAGATCTTTTTACATTTTAGAAGATATTTTACATTTAAAAGATATAAATACCCATAAGTATTTCTGAGAAGCTTGAATTTGATATTGTACTGAAAACTTTCATTGGGAAACCTGGTCCTTAATTCATGCAGTGAACGTTTAAGGCCCATATTAAGGATTCTAGATTCTAGTTAAGGTTTTGGTATTCCTTTTTAAAATCAGGCAGCATATGAAGTGTAGCTTAGAAAAATGTTTACGATTTGTCTTTGCAATATCATGGAGAGAAAACAGATATCATTTTTTATGTATTTTGTATTGCATTTTTATTATTAACACTACGTGTTACTGACACTCATATTAGCAACTGTCCCTTTGGTCTCTAGTGTACATTAAATGCTTGAGAACCTTATGCCATTTATGATTTAACTTTTGTAACAGTACCTTTTATTTTAATTTAATGAAACCAGCCAGTCTGTTTGTGATAGAAAGCTCTTCCTAGTCCTCTGTTCATCAGGTTACCTAATTAAGTGTGCAGAATCTGCTGGGCTCTGTTCATATGATATAATCAAAAGCTTTGTGGGACAGAGGGCTACAGTCATGTTAAATTTTAAACTTTTTAAAATTACAAATAATAGAGCAGGTTCTATAACTGATAAGGATGTCCAAAATGGGGAAAAAACTTAACTAGAACTACTAACATATTAAAATAATGTAAGTTTTGCTATGCATAAGACATACTCCATGCAATTATGTTTTCTATGCTTTTTATATATGCATCTGTTTTTGTAGAATTGGGATTTGGATATAGCATTGAGCTATCTAAGGTATCATCTTGATGGCAAAAACAGCCTGTTTAGTGTATCCCTGGAAATAATATATTCAGGATGTGCTGCATCCTGATATAAAGGAAAATATTAAAGTATTTATAGATGTAAAATATTTTATTTGTAAATGCCGATTTTCTAAATTTGTTTCCACAAATTTCAAAGCCCATAACACTCTGTATACTTCAAAAATTCATTTTTGCCAACATTAGATAACTATTATACAGAACAGAATAAAAACCTGTAAGACAAATACTGGTAGGATGTTGGAATATTGTACGAGAGAAGAAAAATATTCAAGAAACAAATTTCATACAGCTATTATCAAGAGAAAAATATATACAATGATTTATTCTGTAAGATAAAAATACATCATGCCGTGTACATTACAAGTTCAGAACTGTATCACTGAATATACTACCAGTTTTACAGTCCACTTTAGCTGTGCACACAAAAAACTTCATTTTTTTAATATTTAGACTGTGAAGTGTCAGTACCAGAATTGAAAGTACAAAATAAAAAAGCTAACCTGGTTCAAAATGTTGATTAGGGTTCTACAAGCAAACACAAACAGTGTTTATTTTTTTAAAGAAATGTAAACAAAAACAATTCATACAAACACATTTTAAATTACTTTTTTTTCAAAATCCTATTGGCAGAGTCCTGCAGCTGAAAGCACAATTCCTATAATTTTTTTCCTTGATTTTACTTTTCAAGAAGGCAGCTATTGACTTAAACTACACATTCCTAGTTTCATTACATAATTTTAGTGTAAGCTGAACAGTTCATATAATCTCCACTATTTCTGTTGAAAAGAAAATCAGTGTTCAGCATCTAGTTTGGGTGGTTTTAGCAGTTATTCACAGTTATCACAAACTCTACACACAAAAAAAAACCTGATTTAAGAAATAGGGATGTAACAATATAATACAAATAAAGTAGATTAATCTAAATTTCCTCAAACATCTACAAAAACCACTGCTGTAATTTACATGCTCTCTAATCAATCTGAAGGGCTGCTTTAAAAAGTCAATACAGCATAACTGAACCTGCTTTAAAGATTAAAAAAATAAAATAAAATCTCTCTTAAAATGAGATTTTGGTTACCCACGACAATTGTAATGACATGTTTAATACATGAAATCATATTGTAACATCCCTATTAAGTTTAATAAGCACCCGAACTGCTGCAAGATCTGGTAGCATTTGGTCAACTCCTATTTTTTTATACTGTACTTTTATACTCAAAATATTTACATTTTTGTACAAAGTAACAGGGTTTGTTAGTTCTGCAGGTAACAGCAGCAGCTTGGCTTCTAACTTTTCCTTTTAAAAATAGCTTCATTCACTTATTCAATAATAAATACAAAAAGTTTCTCTTATTTTACAGAAATCAAAACTACAATAAACTGACTCATGGAATCAAGTATTTTAAATGTATTTTAGTGCAAGTTATTTTTCCCTTAGCTCTATCCCTAAGGAAGTCATTTCAGTACATTCCTTGTTCAGTGGTGTCTACGTTTTAATTTTTTTTCCTGTTTTTAGAGGGCCTGCCCCTTTAATAAGTAAGGCTGTGGCCAGCACTTTGGATATCTCCCTTACCGCTGGTGATTTCAGTCTACATTCATTAGTGCCCCACTGCCCTTCAGCAGGTCAGCCCCAGCTTCTCTGCCCGAATCCGATTTCTCTTTAGTGAAAAGAGATTTCTCTTTTAATGAAATCAAAAGTGCTGGACTGGTCTGGAGATCAGTTCCTTTTTGGGTACCTGGAAGCCAGGCCTAACTCCATATTCTGCCAGCTGGCTTCTGGTGTTCATTTTACACCGGAGTAGAAGAGATAACTTGAGAGAAGTGATTGTTTTCATACACAAAACACATCCCCCCACCCCACCCTTCAAATGAACAGCATCAAAAATCACTTCTTCCTTGGGACACGCAGCCCTCGGAGGGAATAAGGAATGCATCTAGTTCATCCATTTTCGGCAGTTTACAGCCCCACAGTGACACGCAATCTTGTGCTGATCATCTTCAAAATCAAACTTATAGTCATAACACAGCTGAAATGAAAATGGCCAATTAGCTTTATTATTTCAGAATTAAAAGATGCGTGCATTTTCAACATTCTTATTAAACATCTGTATAAAAAATTAGAAGTACAAACCATCTATTTTCATCCTGCCTTTTTATAAATAACCCAAGGTGGCAAGTATATCTAATAATCTTATTTTTCCAGAATAATAACCTTATGAGGTGGGCTGGGCTGAGAGACAAGGACACAGTGGCAAGTATCTGTAGCTCGGGTGATTTGATGAGGGTGAAAGGTTTGTTCTCTCGAGCTTGTGGGTTGGTTTCCAAACATTTTATTACCAGACCTAGGTAACGTCTTCAGCGGAGTTTAGGAAATATCAGTGTTCTGTTTATAAGCTTTTGTGTGCTCAGTAGGTCTTCTAGGTCAGACATGTCAAACACAAGGCCCGGGGGCCGGATCCGGCCCGCGAAGTGGTTTCATGTGGCCCGCGAAGCCATCCTGGAAACAGTGAGGGAACGGCCCCCACTGCCTTGGCCCTGGCCCAGAGACCCTCCTTCTGCCAGAGACCCTCAGATCTGTCCCACTCCTGCCCAGGCCCCCATAGGCACCCTTGATGCGAATGATGTAGAGCTGGCCACGCCCACCGAGTAGGCCATACGCACTCTAGCCACGCCCACCCAGTAGGCCACACCCACCCTGGCCATACCCACCCCAGCCCCCTGAGGGCAACCGTAATGCTGATGTGGCCCTCAATGAAATTGAGTTTGACACCCCTGTTCTAGGTCATTGACCACGCTACCACTCGCCACGCTCATGAGTTCTTTGAAGCCTGGCACTCCACAACATTGACCTACAACCAGCCTACAAACCTCTCAGAATCTAAATTAACCAACCGCACAGCCAACCAGAGACAGCACCGACCCTCAACCAACCCACGCAAGCCCCCCCCAACCTGCACTTCACTTTCCAATGATCCTTGATGTAACCTCCCCATCACAACGACTCCCACTGATGACTCATACCTGACCCATCACAAAACCCTCACTTCACACACCCACACCTGACCCATCATCACAAGACCTACTGACCACACGAAGCCCTTATAAACAGATGAACAGTGATGTCCCCTGAACTCCACTGAAGAGGTTACCTAGCCTGGTGATGAAACGTTCAGAAACCAACCCACGAGATCGGAGAACGAATCTTCACCCTCATCAGAGAGGGACTGGCCCAAAGCCCCCCAGCTCGCTTTTATGCCTAAGGCAGGATTACAACTCACATTTTTAGTCTGGAGCCTTAACCGCTAGACCAAGCTGGTCTATAGGCAGCCCAGCCCTATAAGGGGCATCTTAATATCTTAAAAGACAAGGAGTCTTGAGGGAACCTTAGAATGTTGCTTTTAGTTCTGGAACTATTGGATATAATTCAGCTCCTTCTTTATTAATTCCTGAACAAAGTTTGTTTCTGAATTGTTTTTTCTTAACATATTATTATTTCATTAACATGTTAGTTCAATCTCGGTTCATTGCCATAAAAGGGACATTTTTTGTTGTTGCAAACAATGCCTTTGGCCTGCATTTTAACAAAGGGCAAATTGTTCCAGCTGCTAAAAGGGTCTTCTGCCAAAAAGAATTCCAGATCCTAAACATGCCAGCCTTCAATAGGATGTATCCCAGGAAAAACAAAAAGGCATTTCACATCTGTCAGATGTGAAACTGTTTCCCCTTAGATAGCATACTCTAAGGTTCTTACAGATCTTTGCCTTTAGCCTAAAGAGCAGGACTCTTGTCTACCAGCCATCAATTCCAAATGTTTTATTCTTTGCAAAAAAGAAGCAGCAGAATATTCAGTATATGAATATATGTGTGGTACCAAAAACCATATAAATCGTACCTCTTCCCCTTTCTGGATTCTCCGGCTAGAGCTAATTATGATTTTATGCCCCCGTTCAAAGGTTACCACCTCAGCCACACAGTTGGGTGCACAGGAATGGTTAATGTACCTATAAGGTTGGGAGGGAAGAGAAGTGTAGATATTTTGATACATTGTAAAATAATTTTACTACATGATACTTTAAGCAACAAAAGATAAAATTATGTATTTAAAGTTAGGAAATGAGACAATAAGGCTGCAATGTAGTAGGAAGGTACTACTGGTGATAAAGACAATACCAAACAAGGCTGCTGTGGGAAGAAGGTTTCGAGTAAGGGGTTTTTTTTCAGAAGTACAAAGATCCTGGATGTCTTTTGCCCTTTTTGTCAGGAACCCAGGGTAGCATATACAGCACTCCTTCCTCCAATCTTTCCCACAATTCTCCCAGGCAGAGAATTGGCTGAGAGAATGCCTGACACAAAGGCACTCAAGTGAGCTTCCAAGGCTGAATTTGACCCATTCTAATCTGACCCTGGGGCACAATGGCTAAGCCGTTAAAGACGCTGACAACCCGTGTTCAAGACCTGAGTTCCAAGTGTAACGGGTTGAGCTCCCCTTCCTGCCCCCAACTCCTGCCCACCTAGCAGTTCAAAGGCATACAAATAAATGCGAGTAGATTAATAGGTACCACTTCAGTGGGAAGGTAACAGTGTTCCTGTCCTGACCCGGCTCCCCGAACACAACAGACACACCAATAAATCTCCAACGTTTCTTTTATTCAGGAACGGCAGCAGTTTCACACAACCAACTGTCAAAAGTGTTTAGTTGCCTCCAAACAACGAAGCTCACTCATTTTTCCCCTGCAGGGGTTTCCCAAAACCCAGCGTTAATCTCAATCTCTCACCACGCTTGCAGCAGGAGTCCTTCAGGCAAGGTGGCTTTTTTCTAACATAAGACACGCACACGCTCAGAAGGCGCTCTGACTCCCAGCACCACAGGATCCGAGGAAAACTCCAGCAAGTTTCCAAACAAGAGTCAGGAGTTCCAGCAGGGAGACAAATAGTTGTCTGCCACACCTATTCATCTCCATCCCTGCCCTTTATCCACAGCTGAGGGTGGAGCTCTTGTTAGCAGCGGTGACTCTTCTGCCCCGAAGATTGGCCCATAGCCTCTCACTGTTCTCCTCTCCTCAGCCTCCGCCGTGACCGTGCATCAGTCACTGGCCCCATGTGATCCTCCTCCCCTGAATCACTTGCCTCAAGGCATGGGGGGTCTCAGCCTTTTCATCTGGGGGCTGGCGGACAGTCCAGGCTCCACCTCTGCCCCTGGCTGCGACAGCTCCATTCCTTTGTACCCATTGGAGCTGGGCCCAATGCCCACTCTGGTGCTTCCTCCACGGAGTCCTCCAGCGGCCGACAGGCCACAACAGTTCCATGTGCCTTTGGCCTATAGCCATGCTGGCCACATGACCACAGAAAATGTCTTTGGACAATGCTCCCTCACTCAAGAAATGGGGATGACTCTAGAGTCAGACGTGACTGGATAGGGGAAACCTTTACCTTTAATCCAGCGCTAGTTTCCTACAAGAACTACCTACCTTGCAGGACCTCCAGTCAATGTGGCATCAATGACATGATCGTTATCAATGCGGAACATGTATACTCCACGATTCTGTGGGGAGGAAATCAGAGAGAAAAAAAGGACTGAGCCAGCGTAACAATTATCAATATGCAAAGACATGATATATAGCCATTCCTGAATTGTAATTACAATCCAAAGGCTTATTAAAGCATCAGAAACCCTAATGTCTTTTTCCAAAACAGTAGCATTCTTGTTAGGAGTTTGAGAATACAAACACCAAAAATGAATCTCCAGGGAAGGCTCAAACATAACTTAATCACGGTCACATGTAGTCTCTACAATGGAAAGAATCAAATGTTGCTGTGATTGGTTCACAACAAATTCCCTTTATCTGAACACTTAAATACACACGCACACACACATATGCACACATACCTTACTGCTTCAAGTAATAGGCACAGAAACGTGATAGACAGACAGTGAGAGAGATATAGCATGACGGATGGATGGATGGACAGAGAAGAGAGGGGGAGAGGGAGAGGGGGCACTTAGGATGATGTTATCAATGAAAATACAAATACTATTAAAATCTATATGAAAATCTGTATTTAAAACCCTGTAAAGTTGCAATTAGTGCCAAAGGCCTTAATGAAACCCATGGAACTCTTGTCTATTAGACCTTCCATGTCCCACAAAGCTTGAAAACACAAATGCTTCTTGTCTTATGGAATACCTGAGATTCATACAGCTTCTCCTTCCTGTTGGCTACTTCATTGCGGATGATGGTTCCAATATATTCAATTACCATAGTGTGCTTTTCAATGTCTCTAGCAGCATATAAACCCAGGCCCTGAAAAGGCAGGAACGATTTGGTAACAAAGCACATCACTGAGCTCCTCTGCTGATTTAAATGGATCCCCAAATCTCAGCATGGCCACTTAAGATACTTTAACAATCCTACAATTCTTTTCAAGTAATGCTACAATGATTACAGGTAGTCCTTGACTTGCAACAGTAATTGAACCTGGAATTATGGCTATACGTTGTGGCAGGTCACCACACAACTGTGCCAATTTTATGACATTTTGTGGCTGTCATTAAAAGTATGCCAAAGCCGTGAGTGCCACAGCAAACCCATTGTACTCAAGGGGTGGTGGGTTTTTTTGCCAGAAGCAAGAAGTAAATGGTGACTTACGAGATAATAAATTAAATAGTGGTCATGTGACAATGGGATGATGCAAATGGCTGCCAATGCCAAGGGCATGAAACGTGATCATGAGGGAAGGGGAACACAAGCCATCAGAACTTTGGAACCAGGTCATAAATAACTACAGGAAGGTCCTTCATAAATTCAAATGGTTTGCTAAGTGACCGGTCCTAAGTGGAGGACAACCAGTACTGAGAGAAAAGTCCCACTATGTTCAGTGGAGATTAATCAGTGGAGCTGTTCAAGTGGGCAGCACACAGAGGCTAGTAATAAATAAACATAAGCAAAAATTAGCATGAACATGTAAATGAAATGAATAGATAATAAATATAACATATGCTTATTAAATAAGTGTTATTTTTAAATACATCTAGTATTTTCAACACAAAAATATAGTTAATACTTTCCTGGTCCAGACTGACCTGAATACGCGACCGTGCCAAATAGACATTGGACTTCCATTCGGTCTTCATTTTCCGGTACTGAGAAGACTTTGAATGGACAAACTGTTTACTGTAAGGTGCATTTAGTTCTCCTGTAACTGTGCTCTGAAATGACTTTGAAGTGCTGGTGCTATTCAAGGTGTGAGGCCTGTACCAAAGGGTCACAGAACAGAAGAAACAGAGAAGGAAAACTGAAGATCTCTCTGAAAGTTGTAACGTTTTGAATAATAAAAAAAAGCTCCTGGGTAAGCAGACATTCAAAGCCACCTAGCAGAGACACTAAAGCAGCAGCCCCAACTTGGACAGGCCACATACACAGCCAAAGACAGCAGGGTTTGTAAGCAGCACACAGAAGCACAGGTATCCTACGCAGCCTATAAACCCTGGGCTGTACTATGTGAATTTAAAAGAAAATACCTTAACACAAACCTCTTGACGTGGCTGCTCATTTTGGGCTCAGAACGAGCGCAGCCAGTGGGGTTGATGGCGAGAGGCAGCTCCATGAGGGGGTTTCGGCCGTAACGGAAGGTGTAACGCTCACAGGCCTCCACCCCAGGAAGCTGAAACACAAAGAAATCCAGGTCAGTGAAACTCGGAAGAGCCAACAACTGATACCTGAAAGAAAACAATCTTCTTCACGGGGATGAAAGAAGTACAAAGTGTGCTTTAAACTGTTTCCTGTTTTTCTTGTATTTTCTTGTAAGAATATAGAATCACAAAGAGGTAACACCAAGACCAATTCTGATTTTTCTTCACCCGTTTACAGGTTTCAGCTATAATACAGAAGGAAGGAGTTTACTTCAGGTTAAAATGTTCCCGGGATGAGAAATATTTTAGGGCCGGTACATTCTGTGTTGCTGGAGATTGTGGGAAATATTATTTATTTATTAAATATATATGCCATCATTGCTGAGCAACTCTGGCAGTTGGAAACTATACAGTCGGCTTTATTTACATTCCCACTGCCACCACAGCACCAACCGGGGAAAGCTCTGATTTATTTCCACAGGATAGAAAGAAAGTGTGTGTGTGTGTGTGTGTGTGTGTGTGTGTGTGTGTCTGTGTATCTTCTCTCTCTACATTTATTTTTCTAAGGATGAATTTCAGCTCTAGCACTGTTCTCTAATGCATCCTATAAAAAAATTGCCACAAATGCCAAATTCTGATTATTACTAAGCAGGAATTGATGAAAATTCAGTCTGGCACCACTGCCCAAAGACTCACTGATTCAGCTATTCTAGCCACTGCAGAGACAGTCAGGCCAAAAAGATCTTCGCCCTTTAGATATGCAGGGAATAGCTGGAGCATTTCGGAGGTTTTCCGTATAGATGCGACAGGCTCTAGGATTTTATCCCAAACATCTGTATAGGGAAAAATACAATAAGCAATGGAAACAGAGAAAGAGAACTTAATGCTCTGCTCAATTTATTACTGTATTAGGACATTGTTTACAGTTAGGGTAGGAAATCTATTATTAGAATTAGAGGTTCACCAAACTAGATTTTATACCGGCTTTGGACATAATGCTGGAATAGTATAAGATACAGAGGACAAGGCTTAAGGGGTTATGGTTATATGCCTCCCCAAACAGGTTTTAAAAGTGTGGTTATTTCCGCAAGAAAGGCTATATTCATTGTATTATTTATTTTGGTCAGATGTTCCAAATTAGAATGTGATCACAAGTGACAGTGACAATGATAGTTAACATTTTCTAAAGAAATCATAGGAAATAGCCTTACATATTATTGGGATGAATTCTTCAATAATCTTACTTTCCAGGTCTAGGTGCATTCCTAAGCTAGTATTAAATCAAGATCAGAATTCTCAAGCAAGCAATCTTTTCCTGGCTAGGTGGACAGTTCATGTTTTCTTAAAGGCTTGAGGGGTTGTAGGGGAGTTTAAAGGATGGAATGGGAACATTCCAAAGCAAAATAATCAAACCCTGGTGATGTGATTTCAGGCTGGTCTTGCTATCAGCCTCCAAAGTAAAACAGAAAATGCCACATGACTATAAACAGGTATAGTAATGTGAAAAAGAAAACACACTCATTTTGAGTTCTATGGTTTTATGTATCAGGACATTTTAAAAATCACCTGGTCCTTAGCTATTCTTAAAATTAGGTAAATACAACCTCAGAGGAACGACAACACATGACATGTTACACTTTGTTTTGGCTTTCTTTTTGTAAAATAGAAAGCATTTGGGTTTTTTTTTTCACGTGACTGTAAGTAAATAAATGCAGTGCTTAGAAAGGTTATCTCAGAGCTGGTTTCCTCTGGGCATTTTAGACATTAACGCCCATCAATTCAATCAGGTCACCCTGGCATAGCTCAGTGAGGATTCCCAGGTTTTAGTTTACCTTCTGGAGTCAGACCAGTCAGAACCACGTCTTCATGCCCTTGCTCAATCACCCTGATCACAAACAAGGGGAAGCCATCCTTCTCTTCAATGGAACACAGGTAGCGGCAGCGGCGGTTGGTGTATCGTATGCTCCAATACAACCGGCTGGCCTCAAACCCCACTGGGTAGAGCACCTTTGAAGAGTGAAAGGCAACCATCTGGTGGGGCAGCAGCTGACCGATACTGTGGAAGATCAGGCTCCCGACCCGGAAGGTGTGCTCTCGGTCTCCCCTCTGTACAATGCTAGCAATCTGTCGGACTTCGTCCCGCTGGACGTAGACTCGCCTGAAGACTGCAAAATAATTGAGTTCTTGCTCATGAGCACCCTTCGGTTTGTGCATTGGGCAAAGCATAGTTTTGTCTTTGAAAAACATGCATTGTGCTTTAATGGCACAGGTGAAGTGATAAATGTTGGTGCATCTTAACCTGTGGCAGCCACTGGTAGCACCCATCTTGTGGCAGAACATGCATTTCATTTGCAAGCCTCTTCGCAGAGCTAGCTCGACATTGATTAAGGCACCAGCTTGCGTCTCATAAACCTCGGTAGACCAAAGAGCGCAGTTCAAATGAACCCAGAGGTCTAAATCCAGATTCAGAAGCCTGGCTGGTCCATCAGTCAGCCCATCACCCTCTTCATGGCACAAGCAGCATTTTCGGTAGTCTTTCAGGGCAGAATCAGGTTTAAGGGTTGTGCCCAGTTTCTTGAGAAGGTCATCTATCTCCTCTTCACAAGGAGGTTTGAAGATTCCTTTAGGAATCACAATCTGTATATTCCATTTTTTCCATTTCATTCCTTTCCATCTCTTGTTCACTGGTCGACAGTCATCAAGGGCATTGGGAACGGTTCTTAAGCGGGGTTTTAATTTCACAGTTACCTTAAGTTCTTCTGGTTTGGGTTCCACTTTGGCTGCTTCAAAGGCAGGAGGAAACGTAATAAGGGGTGATGAGGGGGGAGAATTTTTTTCCTGCAGTTGAGGGAGGCAGTGAACATCAAATGTAGAGATGTTTGTATTGTATTGGTGGAAACCTTTTGGAGGTTCTTTCATTGGAAATTGCATTTCAGGAGGAATGGGTTCCTGAGAAATAATCAGAACAGCAGTTGAAGAGAGGTTCACAGTAAAAATTATGTGCAAGCATTATTGGAACCAGATCACAGTCTTGTATCAAGTAACGATGGTTTGCATGGTTTAATAATCACTTTGCAAGACTGGCTGGTTTTAAAAATTCAGAGCTGAGGGTATTAAAATAATGTTTGTAAATAGCTTCTTAACCAAAAGAATCTCGATTTTGAAATGACATAAAATCTTCATATAAAACATAAGCTTGTACCCCTATTTATCATTGTAAATTCGGATTTCAATTTATCCTGGACCAGGTTCAGAAAATGCAAAAGATATATGAATAGATGGTTATGTATCACATTATATTCTTTCTTTGCCATGTACAGTCCAATCTACTGAAGATGTGAACTACTACTAGTGTCAGCAGCATCTATTTTATTTGTAGAGGCAAATCTGAGTGTTCTTATTAAACACTGTGTGTGAGGTGGTATGACAATCTGAAGTAATTTAATTTATTTATCATTTTTAACCCACTTTTACTGTTTAAATGGAATTCCGGTGTACCAGTTATATTTTCCCATTAGTGTGATAGATCCCAATATCAACTGCAAAATCTTGTAAGGTATAAGTGAGGAACTCTGAGATTTACAGGTGTTTGAAGAGTTTGACTTTATATAAAATCTAGAATATAATTAAAATAATTATAATCTAAAGAGTCCACATTTTCTCTTCAAAATTGATTTATATATAATTTGGTTTTCACACTTAAAGACACTTTAAAACATATATACAGGTCCTATATGAAAAAAGGTGAATTTTCATTGCAGATTAAAGCAAAAAATGGAAAACAAATTAAATATACTTGTTAAACAAGCTGCATTGCTCTGGATCTTCTAAATAATTTATATTAAAGCAGTGTCATTTCAAGTATGTGGTAAGTATTTACCTTGCTTTCTGAAAATTTTGCTTGCATGGATGCTGAATACAGAACCAAGCAATTGTTACTACAGAAGACAATGTCTTTGTCGATTCTCTCAGACTTTTCTTTGGAATCCTAAAAATAAAAAAAAACACCAAATAAAACAATAAAATGACAGAAACATTAAGCTTTTTGTTAGCTGTAGAAGCTTATATTAAGAGATGGCTTTGTTTGAGAAATTTCTTTTATGTTGGACTAGAAAAATATTCAACGCTATCATTCTTAAGGATTTCGCTAATAACATACATTTATAACAAATAAACTTTGCTCTCCAAGATACAGAATGGTTAAATGTATTAATAAAAAGAAAGAAAGAAAATGTTGCTTTATGATTACATGCTTAACTGGTTGTTAACTAATTGTAAACATAATCTCAGGCCAAATAAAAATTAATAGACAATAAGAAACTGAAGACATGCCAATTATTTTGGAATATTCTTTGATAATAGGTAAAGGCAAAGTTTTCCCTGCACATGCGTGCTAGTTGTTTCCGACTCTAGGGGCCGGTGCTCATCTCCGTTTCAAAGCCGAAGAGCCAGCGTTTGTCCGAGGACGTCTCTGTGTTCATGTGGACGATATGACTAGACGCCAAAGGCGCACGGAACGCTGTTACCTTCCCACCGTAGTGGTCCCTATTTTTCTACTTGCATTTTTACGTGCTTTCGAACTGCTAGGTTGGCAGAAGCTGGGACGAGTAACAGGCGCTCACTCTGCTACGCGGCACTCGGGATTCGACCCACCAAACTGCCGACCTTCTGATCCACAAGCTCAGCATCCTAACCCACTGAGCCACCGCATCCCTAACATTGATAATACATAGCAATATTTCTGTTTTTATGCCACCTAAATGGCAGAAACATAATCCAGATTAAAGGAAAATAAATAACAGTACTGTATAAATCATTCCTGTACTATCTGAGACCATTCACTAGTAAAAGAGCAAATTTTTACATAAAATAAAGCAATAGTCATTTTCTCAGCCTTGGCATTTTAAGATGTTCGGACTTTCACTCCCTGAATTCCCCAGCCAGCATGTCTGAAAAAGAGTTCTAACACCTCAGGTGTGCAAAACTTTCTGAGTGGACATTCTCATCATTCTGTACTTGATCAAAAGGACAGCATTATCTTGAACAATCTGAAAAGTATTTTGAGCCCTGAAACACACTTGTTTTGTGGATTGTGACTGAGCTGTTTTTCCCCCCTTCCTCTTCCAAAATAAGTACTAATCTAGCTGGGCCTTATCATGTTTTTATTGCTACTGCCTTAAAACAGGTAAAGTGTTAGAACCCTGGTTATAGCAATACTTTTATTAAAAGTGCATGATTTCAGTTAGGGGTCATGTGGATGGACCGTGTGGTGTCTTATTTTGCAGATGTATAGCTTATAATACAGACAAAAGAAAGTGGGTACACAACAAACAACAAGACTTCCTTCCTATAAGTTCTTAATTTTTTTTTTGGAAAATAATCCTCTTAGTCAATATCAATGCAAATTGGTCAGTGGGTAGTAGTTAGCATAGCCTCCCCCTACACCTGGTTTTATGGCCTTGGATTAAAAAACAAGGAGCTTGCTTTGACTATTTGTTGTGCCGTATACCTGGAATATTTAATACATTTCAAGTTTTATTCAGGTAGAATAGGCAGCATTCAAATGATTTCAAATTTTATCCACTGAACGTAGTCAACAAGAAATGGAATACTCCCAACCTTCTTGTACCTTTAATACAATAAGGAAAAACACCATTGAAAATGGAGGTCATTACAGATATACCTGTTTCAGGAAATGCAGTTCTTTGAAAGGTTTTCGTACTCCACTGCCCAGTACTACCACTTTACAATGAGAACACCACTGTGACCTTAATGTCGAACCATCGGCAATAATTGGACTTTGTGCTTTATATCCTGACAAAACTGAAGGTGAGAAGAATACAGATTCTTTTAATGTATTCATCATTCTACTTTAAGTATTCTTATCCCTACAAATGCCTGCTCCATTACCACTAATTAATTAAATTTATATGCCACCCATCTCACTGTCAAGAGACTCTGGGCAGCTCACAGTTATAAATAATTATATAAAATAGTTAAAACATCAAAAGATTAAAACATTGGACAGCAAAGTTAAAACATTAAGCTAACACAAAGTGAATAAAGCAACCAATGCGCACATGGGGCGGAGGTGGGATCCTCTACTGGTCTACTAGCCAGGACATAAATGAGATGCCCTATCAGGGTGTCGAACTAGTTGACAGAGCTGGGTCTTCAGACCCTTTCAGAAAGCTAAGGCGGGAGGAGGGCACATTTCACCTCAAGGGGAATAATGTTCCAAAGGGCAGGCACCACGGGAGAAAGTCGCTCTTTTCAGTGATGTAACTTCTAAGCAAAAAGCTGTAAGTTGAGGACTACTTACCTATACATTGTCCTTCTTGGTGTTCATTTTTCTCAGTACCTTCTGTAACAGTTTGGAACTAATCATGATTAATGACTGATATTGGATTAGTTGCCTTGGAAGCAGAACAACAACCAATCCTGCAAATCTTTTATCAGAATTCAATTTATATTACTGACAAAAATAAAGAAATGTAATAAAGGGAACTTATTTACTTTTTATCTTGAAATCCCTTTCTTAAAATCCTCAATGCTGGGCTTAACCTTATTTATTAATAAAATATTAACAGGTCACACACTGACTCACCATTTCCGCTTGATAAAAATGGGGCATTGTGTGGCTTGAGTCCATAAGGCCCTGCTAATCCAGGAGGGCCGACAGTTCCTGACTGAGGACCGTGAAGTAGTACACGTTGCCTATACTCAAAGGCTGGATTTGTTCTGTGTGGATTCATGATTCCGATAGATGACGGAACATCAGATGCAGTGCTAATTTCATAGCTGTTTGGAATTCTGACATGTAGAAGATTGGAAAATGCAGCCACCACACTACCAATATTCTAGAGTGAAGAAAAATGAGTGTTTGGTTCCTTTGTTATTAATAAGATATGCATAGTTATCACCCGTAATAGGGACTCGGAACTTCATCACTTAGCAAGGTTGTCATTAGGCACACTGTCACATGACCACAACAGCTTACAAAAGACATTCTGGCAGTCCTAGTTACCACTGTTGCGTTGCAACATCCCACGATCACCATTTGCAACATCCTGTTGGTCTCCTTCTTGACTTTATCAGAAGGAGTCAATGAAGGTCATAAATAATCGTGTGACCGTGGGGACTCTACAGCTGCCACAATAATTTGTCTTAAGTTGGATAGTTAAAAAAAAATCTTCCCCTAATACCAAATTAAAGAATTGTGAGCAAACCCAGCTGAAAGAATAGAAGAATCAGCATTCCCATATACTGACAAGTGATTAAGAATCAGAAAAGAAATTAGGAATAAATGGGCAGTTTTAACACATAACATATACAAAAAGTTTTTCAAGACATCAGAGTTAGGTCTGGGGCTTTTCAGTTTGGTTATAAATGATAAGGGGTTTAGCTAAGCAATAAGCAGCCATCTTTGCTGAACATACCAAATTGTTCAGTGGTAAAATCAAACTGGTTACATAGGTAACAAATTGGCAAACGCAATTAAAGGACAAGAATGTATAAAACGATGCATTTTAGTCCACAAAATCCTAACTTTAAATTAATGGGATCTGAATTGATGAGTTGACTAATGAAGAAATGGATTTTAAAGCGACAGTGGAGATAGCTTGAATTAAAACCCAATAAAAAACTAATTAAAAAATTGGATTAGGAAAAGAACTGGAAATCGAATGGCCAATAGAATAATGTTCCTTATCCAGCATATAGCAAAACTATTCAGTTAAGCCTTTATGACCCTATTATATACAATTCACTGAAACCATACTGAAATTGCATAGCAGCGTTTACTACAACTGACTGCAGTAGAAATAAAAATAATAACCAAGATATATCAGTAGCACACTGAGGACTGCACCCAACATTGTCCACCTAGAGGTGTGGTGTCTTTACCTCTGCAGCTGTAGGATGCAAAGTAATGGCAATGGACACAAGCCCGGATTCTGTGTTATTTGGGGCAAGTCCAAGCTGAGAACTGAAGAAAGTTGAACAAGGCTCCATTTTGATGAAATTTTGCTTTGCTTCTGAACCTTAGAGAAGAAATTAAAGTCACATTGGAATGTGGTTAGACTGCACTGTTTCCTAACCTCAGCAACTTTAAGATGTGTGCAGTTCAACTCCCAGAATTCCTCAGACAGCCATGTTAGCTAAGGAATTCTGAGAATTGAAGTCTACTCATCTCACCACTGGGTTAGAGAATATCAATACATATTGTTCAGAATAAATGTTGGCTTTACCCTTTCCAGTACTGGATGGCAGAATTGGAATGATAGGAGATGGAACGGACTGTGGCATCTCTTCTTTCACTGCTGACAGATCTGGATACCTACTTATTTCCATGCCCATGACACTCTCAGGAGAAGAAGAAGGAACAAAGCTATCTGGGGTTTCTCTATCATCACAAGGATCCTGAATCCTAAGACACACAGCAAAACCAGGACATTTGTAGGTATGGTTCACATATATGAAGAGCAAACATGTGATTCAGGAATGTGACAGCAAAGTGGAGGCGCTTTCAATTTTTTTCAAAATCAAATTTGTTAGGTCTTTTTTTACAGCCAAAGTATACTAACAGTGTAAAGAAGTGTGATGTAAAAAAACAAACTACAGTAGATCTATCTATTGATAAGCACACTTAATTACTTTAGCTGTTTGTTCCATTTTTTAATTCTCCAAAGATTCTACAGTCCTGTGCTTACAAGTAATTTATTTGGAAAACAAAATAAAAAGCATTTCAAGAATAAAATCTCAATCTCTTCCCGCACAAGCTATTATCTCCCTGAAATTTATTTATTAAGAAATATTTTTAACTCTCAGACTCAGTTACTTGACTAGACCAGGGGTCCCAACCCCCAGGCCACAGACCACTACTGGGCTGAGGGAGTCATGGGCAAGCGTACGTGCATGAAACTCCACTCGTGCGAGTGGAGGACACTTGTGCTTGCTCATAAAGCTCCACTGGCATGAGCAGAGGGCGCTTTTGCTCGTATGCAAAGTTCCATTTATGCAAATGGAGCTTCATGGGCTAGTGCCCTCCACTCATACGAATGAAGCTTCACCCATGAGCACAAGCGCCCTCCACTCAAGTGTTCTCCACTCGCATGCGAGTTCAAGTGCCTGCCACTTATGCAAATGGAGCTCACCACATTAGCGCCCTCCACTTGCAAGTGTGGAAAGCCTGCATGTGAGCAGAAGCACCCTCCAAACGCCTTCTGCTCACGTGAATAGAGCTTTGCGCACGAGCACAAATGCCTGCTACTTACGAGAGTTGAGCTCTGTGCGTGAGAATAAGCGCCCTCCACTCGCACCCGAAGCTGCATTTGGGTGAGTGGAGGGTGTGTGCACCCACCACTATCATAACTGGAGCAGTGCATACGCCTGCACCTGTCACTCGCATGCCCCTCATTGGACCAGGCTGCCAAGCTAGAAAGGTTGGGGATGGCTGGACTAGACAACACTAGCTTTGTAGTCTGGTCCCAGAAATTTGCATTTTTCTTTTTCAGCAAATAAAGTTTGTTCAGAACAGAGTTCTAACTCTCATTTTTAAAAATGGGAGAAACAGATCAAAACTGAAAACCAATTTGAAAGCTGAAAACTACATTACATGGATGAACTATAAAATAATGGGCTGAACTAGACCAAAGCCCTTGGAAATTCCCAGCTTGTGCTGTTGATGGGGTAGCTTGCTGAGAAAATGAATTAACTTAATAGCAAAACTGTCATTATGGGAGAGCAGATTCTGCTCAGTATCAAAACACATGAGCAATTTTAAGCATAATATAATGTTAATGCCTTTTAAAAAAACACTTACCTGAGCTCTTCATGATTGTTGTGAGGCGGGGTTGGAAGAGAAGCAGGGACATCCACACTCTTAGGACCCTGAATTATGGCCCTGGCTAACAAATCATCCTGTGGCCTGAAAGGCAGCTGAAACTGCTTTGAACCTAAAGCTTTGGCAACAGAAAGGATGCACAAATTAAACAAATGATTTTAAACATTTATCTGTTTGGACTGGATTAATGAATGCTTACATGCATCTCTGAAGAGCCAGAGAACGTTTTGCTGACATTTAATAACATCCAGCATATTCTATGTGTAGGCCATCCCAGATTCAATTTGGAATAGGTCATACTTGGACCAAAATATGTTTCTTTTGCCTGAATTTGAACATGTGTTTGGAACAGGCACAGAGGTTCCACAGAGGTAGGAAACAGGAGGGAAAATGTAAAGAAAAGCAACGATGGTGAAAGGTGAAGCAAGGAAGATGCTCGAGGCAACTGAGGGGAAGGGCAAGTAAGTCTGGACCAGTTTGGATTATTTATATTTATTTCTTTAATATCCAGTTTTTATTATTTTTATAAACAATTCAAGGCAGCGCGCACACAGCTAATACTCCCTCCTCCTATTTTTCCCACGACAAAAACCTTGTGAGGTGGATTGGGCTGAGAGAGAACGACTGGCTCAAAGTCATCCAGTCGGGCTTCATAACTAAGGCCGGACTAGCACTCAGAGTCTCCTGATTTCTAGCCTGGACTGCGTTGTGTCCGAATTTAATTATGGATGTTGCACTGAAGGGAAGGGAAGGGAAGCTGATCGGTGGGAGACTGGAGCAGAGGAAAAGGGCAGAGAAGAATGAGATACATCAATCTCGTCCTATTTGATTTGTAAGACCCATGAAGAATCTTGCTTGGTTGAAACCAAGGTTGAATCGAAATAAGAACATCTTTGGGGTGGGGGGGGGAAATAGCTCATAGTTTCCTCCTTTTCCCTTAACCATAGTTTTCCATGATTGAGTCCATATTTATGAAACAGCTTTCCCTTGGAAGATAGATTAGCCCTGACTTTTTTGGCTTCCAAGGTGGAGGTCTTCCATTTTTTTAATTAGTTGAGAGAATTTAACAGGTATATTATTATACATCTCTAATTTTATTGATTATTGCCATTAAATCACTACTGACTTTTAGCAACCACATAGGCAGACTTTCTATGTAGTGATGTGACAGCAAACATCTTACCATCAGGTCCTCCCATCATTCCAGCTTTGGTAGCAAGTTCTTCAGTCGTTGCAAATCCGTTTACAATTTTTTGGCAAGTCACAGGTGGAGGTGTAGGAGGAAGGGATGCTGGAGGTGTGGGTGGGTTACTGAGATTATTTTGCTGCGTGAGATAAGATATTTCCAATTAGTTTTCCAAAGGATTGTTGGGTCAACACACATATTTAATAATAAAACTAACTACAAAGTAGCAATCAAAATGCATACATATTAACTTAGTTCAGACTGAACACCAAGCCATAGTTTCAGTAGTATGATATGCAAACGAGGTAACAGGGCTTTCATTTTCTTATTTCCACTCTGTAAGTAGTAACTATTAATAGTTACTAGAATAGTAAAGTAATTATTTTTTTGAGTTTTCTATTACACTACAATTACTCGCCAAACATACAAATTATGGCTGGCACTTCTTGTAGGCCAAATACAAATAATAATTTCCATGTTCTGTTCTGCGTCAGGTAATCTAGAGCATATATATCAAGTAAGGAAAGAAATTGATCATGCTGTTTTTGTTTGAGAACTGGCTCCCCAGTTCTTACTGAGAATGAGGGATGAAAGCATCTTGTTCAAGACCAGATAATCTTCTGCTAAAAGTGGGACCCTGATGAACGTGAAGCTTTGTGCCAGTGAGTTAATAGGCATACATCAAAAAACCACTATTTTAAAAATTAACCTAGAACTAGAATGGGAGATATTGATTTGCTTAGAGTTTTCTCATTTGCCTTTTAGAACAATTCTATTTTGCTGGGTTTTACCCCTCTGCTGATTTGGCTTTTTTTGTTAGTTTTCCCAGAAAAGATGTATCTAATGAACAAAACACCTATATTTAAATGTGGGTTTAAAGTAACACTCTCTCTGATTGGTTGATTCTTGTATCAATGGCATAAACTCTACAGAAAAGCATGCAAAAGCAAAGTAAAAGCCCCCTTAGAACAGGAGGAGACATTCAGGCAATGCTGCCATCTTTATTTTTTAGTTATGGATTTCATATCCTATCATTGAGTTAAGTGGCTTTGACATCTCTAAAAGCAATATGTAAATTAACCAGTAACAAACAGAAGAATAAAAACAATAGCTGTCGGGGGAACAAGAGTAACATCAACTTCAGGTATTTCAAAAAACTCCTTGAAGACTAGAGAGGCTTCGCTGGCTTCTGAAAGGGGCACAACAATAGATTCTGGGAAAATCTCCTGGTCACCAATTACCTCTTGCTGACCTCCAAAAGGGGACACCATTATGCAAGGGCCTCGTGATGGCCTCTTAAATCTGCGCAAAACAGTCCTTTAATTTTTTATTTAGTTAGAAAATTTATATTGCTACCTACTCAAGGCAGCTTACAGAGATATAAAAACACCACATATAAGGAATAAAAATAATAAGAAAAATAATAAAATAATAACACACACACACACACCCTGTCGACAACACACATTCAAACTAGCCATTAAAGGGGCTCCATCCCACTCTGGGTTCCCCAGTCCCGCTGGCAGAACCAGGTTCTTCAATGCCTTCTGAAAGAGTGCTAGAGCAGGGGTGTCAAACTCAATTTCATTGAGGGCCGCATCAGCATTGCGGTTGCCCTCAGGGGGCCGGGTGGGTGTGGCCTGGGTGGGTGTGGCCTACTGGGTGGGCGTGGCTGAAGTGCGTATGGCCTACTGGGTGGGCGTGGCCAGCTCTACATCGTTCTCATCAAGGGTGCCTATGGGGGCCTGGGCAGGAGTGGGAGAGATCTGAGGGTCTCTGGCAGAAGGAGGGTCTCTGGGCCAGGGCCAAGGCAGTGGGGGCCGTTCCTTCACTGTTTCCAGGATGGCTTCGTGGGCCGCATGAAACCACTTCGCGGGCCGGATCTGGCCCCCGGGCCTTGTGTTTGACATGTCTGTGCTAGAGTGTGTGTGGGGGGGGGCAGTCTAATCTCTGCGGGGATGATGTTCCAGAGAGAGGGAGCCACCATGGAGAAGGCCCTTCTTCTGGGTCCCACCAGATATATCTCCTTCGGGGATGGGACCAGCAACTTTCCTTGCCTCCCTGGTCTAGTGGGTCAGGTCGATGTGACCGGCAAGAGACGGTCCCTCAGAGAACCTGGTTCCAAGCCATGAAGGGCTTTAAAGGTGGCAACCAGCTCCTTGAATTGCACCTGGAAGCAAACTGGCAACCAATGCAGCTCCCACAGAAGAGGTGACACATGTGCTGCTGCATTTTGCACATACTGGAGCTTCTGGATGCTCTTCAGGGGCAGCCCCATATGGAGCTCATTGCAATAGTCAAGATGAGAGATGACTAAGGCAGGAGAGACCGTGAGTAGGGATTGTTGGTCCAGGAAAGGGCATAACTGGTGCACAACCCTCAGTTGCGCAAAGGCCCTCCTGGCCATGACTGCCACCTGCTCTTTGAGCAGGAGTCACAAATCCAGGAGACCGCCCCAGATTATGCACAGGGTCTGTTTGGGGCAGTGCCACCCCATCCAAGACCAAAGGTGGCAATTCTACATTGGCCAAAGAACCCCAACCCAGAGCCACTTGGTCTTGCCAGGGTTCAGTTTCAACACATTGCTCCTCATCCAGCCCCTAACAGCCTCCAGGCACAGCAAGAGGGAGGTAGATGTCACAGCATCACTTAACTCACCATTTTGTAGTACTTTGCCTTTCCTCTGACATAGTAATCCAAAGTGGGTTTGTTAATACGTGGAAAGTAGGATTATAACTTTCACATGTGCATGTTTTGGAAACATATTAATAGATTACTGTTATAGACTTTATTTGTTTTTCTTTTCCTAATGTTTTCTTGCAAGTGCAGGGCACACTTTTTTTGGATCAATCAAGTATTGATGTAAAATTGACCAAACAGCTTGTTGTTGGAGCCTGACATTGTAGGCTGAGAGAAAATGAGTGGCTCAAACTCACAGATGGCTTTTATGTCTAAAGGCAGGAGTAGAACTCACTGTCTCCTGGTGATTGATCCAAAGTCATGCAGCCAGCTTTCATGCCTAAAATGGGGCTAGCATTCATAATCTCCTGATTTCTAGCCTGGTGCTTTAACTACTAGAGCAAACTGGCCATAGTTTTTCAGTTATGGTCTCAAGAAATCCTGAAGTATATAAAATAATGAATCCCACTTTTATTTCTTATAAAATTTTGAGAGAATTACATAGAAAAATAATACACCTTGTAGATTAGCTGAGAATAGTAATCAGATACCCCATCAAGCGTAGCACTACCAAAAGCTCCCACAAGTCGACTTCCACTACTCTGATGGCTGCTACCATACGGAAGAAAGTGGGCGAAGCTCACTCCAATCATTGGCTCCATTAAAGGCAGCAAGGAGAGTTGCTGGAGGAAAGATGCATAATTATGATTATTGTTTTTGCAAGCCGATCACAATTGATAAATTACACTAAGAAGACTGCTGCTTTTAAAAGCTTAAGCAATCCAGATACAAGCATTTCAAAGTTTCCTTACACTAAGCAAAATCTACCAATATTGCACATCCTAACTTTTATTGTTCTTAAAAAATAAATAATTTTGCCAAACACAAGAACTCCCAAGTGCAGCAACTGCTGGAGAAGCTTTGGTCTTAATACTATATTTTCAAGATACAAAAAAATGATCACAATGAAAATGCATCTAATGAAAATTCTTTCATCAACACCATCATCATATCAAGACTCATCTCCAGATTGCAGTTTTGTTCTAAACTGTCAAGAGTTTCATAGCTGCTAATGTAAAAAATTAAGCAATAACAAAATGTTGTTTTTAATCTTTTCTCCCAACAAACTTTTTTCTTCACCAATATAGCCTTTATTCCATTTCTTCTTTTGTGACATATCTCTCCGCAGCAAGGACTATTATTACAGCAGTGATAGAGTGCACCACTGGGAAAAAATGATGGGGCAGGATAGGAGCAGATCATCCTGAAGAAGTTCTATTTCTGTGTTGATGGAGATTCTCCGTTATCCAGGTCATAGTTGTCCCAAAGGTGCTTTTTCAAGAGGCAACCGGACTTTGTTTTTCCTTGAAGACGTTTCACTTCTGATCCAAGCAACATCACTGGTTCAGAACTGAAGAGGTTTCTTGAATGAGAAGTGAAAAGTCTTCAAGGAAAAACAAAGAAAGTACAGTCGCCTCTTGAAAAAGCAACTTTGGATTTCCATCTCTAGTCATTAAGAGTCAACATCAACTTGATTACATGATGGCATGTAATCAATCAATCAATCCAATAAAAAGTGATCTATTAGAAGGGTCACCAAGAAGAAAATTATCTGCTAGAATATTTTATAATGAATGCAAGAAGTGGGTAAGCATCAATTGAAACCTAGGAATGCTCAAGCCTGTATTTCCTCATATGTAACAGCTTTGAACAAGGAAACATATGTAACAGCTTTGAACAAGATAGGTAAAAAGCCAAATATAAGATGAAATTTTCAATGGCTCTTTTCTGTTTCTTCCAAAACTTTTCATAATGGATTGTTCTTTTCAGTGCTCACCTGTTTCAATTGCATGAAAGTTTCTGTGTTAGGAAAAACAGTGTGTTTTTCTTCTTCCTCTTTTTTTTTCCTTTTAGGCCGAGATGTTGCTTTTTCACCTGTCCTCTGAGTTCGTTTGTTCCTCTGTTTCTTTATTTCATGTCCTAAATCTCCTCTCTGAACTTGGCTGTTACCACAACTAAATGAGCCTTGTAACAGGTTCCCCAATGGCTGGTTAAGGAAAAAGCAAATATATTATACCACTTTAATAGAAGTCCTAAATGTTCAAAATTCAGACCCTATAAATTGAACATTAAATTCGATAAGACTATCTATCTCCCTACCCAGGTCACTTAAGGAAATGATCACAAAGATAAATATTGATGAGCATATAGTTCAACTGCATCCTCATTTCCCTTAAGCAAGTTCAAAATCAGATGTAAAAATTGAAAGGAAAACCAACTACCTTCAATTTCCCAAAGAATCTTGGATTGAGACTGAGCCTCAGAGGTCACAACAAATAGCACAAGTCTTTCCCCATTACTGTCATGATTAGAAGATGTTTTTCCATTGGCCAGATACATTGGAATGTTGGGGAGGAAAGCACCTGTTTTGTTAAATGCAATAGTCCTCACTTAGTAACCCCAACTGAGACTCAAACTCAAGACACTGAGCAACATGGTTACTAAATGAGACATCATGCAACCAAGATGGATTAATGATATTACTTTAAAAATACTAAAGTTAAGCAAGTCATCCTGTGACCATGATTATTGATTTTACTGCTGGCTTCTCCACTGGAAGCCAACTGTGAAGCGTAGAAATGTTATATGACTATGAGATACTGTAATGGTTACAAATGTGAGGATTGTTCATAAAATTACCTTTCAGTGCTGTTGTAACTTCAAATGGTCATTAAACAGGGCAGACATTAAGCAAGGACTACCCTCTATACACTGTTGAGGATAATCACTAAAGACCTGTTAATCGAAGATGAAAGTTTTGTCTTCCCTGTCTAAGCTAGGAGAGGAGTGGAATGTGGACAATGGGAGGATGATGCAAATCTAAAACCATGGTGCTATCATAACAAACCATGTTTTATAATGATATCTGAAATAGCTTAATAATCAAGAGAAAATAAGATGTCTGACATAGCTTAATAACCAAGAAAAAGTAAAAAGTCCAAAGGAACAGTTGTATTCTCCTTCTACATTGTTGTAAATCTCATTAAATGACACCTCATTCAAAGAAAACTGTATAGCATTTAATTACTTTAGTATTTTTAAAAAAATGTACTTAATTTTTGCAACCACGTTATATATGAAATTACAGATAGCAAAAATGGCAAAGCTGTGGTAAAAATCTATCTAAGTTGCTAGGAAAGATATATCTTTCTTACACCCAGCAACAAATGGTTGTACTTCCTACCATATATTTTCCAATATCCTGCAAGTCAAGCCGTTATTATAAAAAATGTTTACCATGCTGCTTTCAGCCAAGTCCTGTTTTTCAATTAATTTGTTCTCCTCGGCATTCTCTGGAAGCTGGAAGCTGCTATCTGGTTTCTGATTGATGTGACGGGTGGCTGTTTTGTTCTTAAGCAGGTGTTTGAGGAGTTCATTCCCTGACTCCACTTTTGCAGGTGGTGTGTTGACAGGTGATGCCAGCTTCTGTGTAGGAGGGGAATTCTGAATGGCAGCCTTATCATCTTCCACATCAACATCTTTTTCCGTCTTTGTCTTAGTCTCAGCTTGACTGGAGCACTGATCATCATCTGCCTTTTCTGGTCTAATTTCCTGAAGGCTTGCTGAAGTATCGGTCTTGACTGTGTCTGTTTCTGGGTTTAGACTTGACGGTTCAGGGAGTTGGTTTTGTGGCAAATTGCTTTCAGCAACTTGACCTTTCAGTTCTAAGGAAGACTGACTCTCTGCAGCATTTGCTGTTGCTGCATCTGACAGTTCTTCTTTCTCCGTTTCTCCCGAGTTGTGTGCATGCTCACCAGAAGTGCTAAGAGTTGGGGTGGACACAGCATCCGCAACTACTGGAGTTGGAGGAGCAGTTATATCTGAATGAGGCGTGGATGGTGTATTCACAGAGTCAGTGTCATCCTCTTTTTTCTTCTTTCTTGTTCTTTTCTTTTTGCCCTTCTCCTCAGGAATGATATCAGAATACAGCTGAATCAGAGATGAATTTGTCCCAGCAAAGTTTGTTCCAGGTGGCAGGCTGGAGTCCTGACCGCAGACTGGACCACTGCTAGTTCCTGGAGAAACTGCAGGCACACCAGTGGCAAACTGAGGCCTAGGCAGGGACAGGGTAAAACTGACTCCAGAAATACTTCCGTGGGACTGCTTAGCAGAATGGTAAGCAGAGCTTCCACCTTGAACTGGGACTGAATCAGATACAAAAGGGGAAGATCCAGTCTGCTGCTGCTCACTGCACGGTGGAAAGGGGGCCGTGGGAGGAGAGCTTAAGGGTCCTGATTGCAAAACTGATCCTATCTGCTGCTGCTGCTGCTGCGATGGTGGTGGTGGTGGCGGTTGCTGCGTAAACTGCTGAAGGGGCTGTGGTGGCCTCATAAAATCACCAGGTCGATCCGAACTGAGATAAGGTATTTGAGGGAAGGATGTTCTAGCATTTAATTCAGAGCCCACTGTGCCATGCTGCTCCATTTCTATCCTCTGCTGCAGTGCTCTCTGTCGATCCACTTCCTGCATCAGCTGGATTCGTTGCCTTTCCTGCTGCTCCCGCAAACGCTCTTTTCTCTCTCGTTCCTGGAAGCTTTCGCTAAATGGGTTATTGTCCTCAAATTCCACACGAGGCGGGGGACCCGGCTGCACGCTGGGGCTGGGGGCTAACACAGAACCAGGTGTCCCAGGATTAACTGGCAGTTGGGGGATTGGAGGTGGCATTCTTGGTGCATTATGGGAGAAAAGTACTGGAGTGTTTGGAGGTTGCCAGCCAGGCAAGGCTGGGATTCTAGATGGATTGGGTTGGCCAACAGTGTGCTGTGGATGCTGAAGCTGCTGGGATATCATTGGGAAATTCTGCTGACCCATGGCTGGTGATGACCCTCCCGGGACCATGGGGGGCTGTGAAGCAAGGCCTGGCATCCCTGAATGGGACCCCATTCCACACTGCTGCTGTTTGATCCGGTATTCTTCAATCAGCTCTGCGTGCTCCTTTTGCTGCTTTCGTATCTGCAAAATTCAATTCTTATTTAATTCTAATATAATTTTTAATTATCATTACCCTGCCTTTATTATTCTTATAAATAACTCAAGGAAATGAACATACATAATACTCCTTCCTTCGCCTGTTTCCCCCCCAGTAAGGCTCAGTATTGCAAGATTCTTTTATGAATGACATGGAACCTAACAGCTCTTACCTGTTCAAGCTGCTTTTGAACCATGCTCTGCTGCTCAGTGACATGTTTCAGCTGCTCTGCATCCTCCTCTGGGAACTCGCGTCCGGCTTTCTTTGCCGTGCGCTGTTTGGCAGAGAGGGCTTTCTTTGATTTTCGGTGTGCCCCAATTTGTTCTTCAAGATACTTCTGCTGCATTTGAAGAAGCTGCTGGGTTTCCTGTAGCCATTCTTCATATTGTTTTCTATATGAATCATCTGGGTTTAAAAGAAAACAAAATCCCATGTTCCTTCTAAAGACTCAAGTGTTAAAGGGAGATCTTTATTTTTCAAGTGTGTGAGGTTGCTTTGGGCCATGTTGTTATTAGGAAGAATCCCTCCACTGGCCATCAGGCAATTACTAGCATCCATAAAACATGTTTTCAAGTGAGCTACAGAAAAGGGATCTGCACTTGCGCTCTCCCAAGGTGTTTTATGTTCACCATACTATAGGTCGGGGGTCTTCAAACTCAGCCCTTTTATGACTCGTGGACTTCAACTCCCAGAATTCCTCAGCCAGCATGCCTGGCTGAGGAATTCTGGGAGTTGAAGTCCACGAGTCATAAAAGGGCCGAGTTTGAAGACCCCTGCTATAGGTAGTTTCTACCATAATTTATCCTGGAATCATGGTCATAAACTGAGCAGGCCCTCAACAGGTGATCATGTGACTGACCCAATTTTATGTTATTATTTTTTTTGCAATAGTTAAAAGAATGTGGAAGTTGTAAAGTGAATGCTGCAGCCAATAAACAAACCCACTGTTTGCAATTGGGAGTTGTTGATGGAAACCAGAAGTAAACCAATTTCCAGCCCAAAATGTCGTAAGTTGTGGTCATGTGACCATGGGACCCTGCAAATAGCTTAAACGCTAGCTAACTGCCGAGTGTCCAAAATGCAATCATGTGACCACAGGTTGGGGGCAGCCATCAGAATTTCAACCACTAAGCGACTGGCCAATAAGAAGGACCACCTGTATTAACACTTAGTCTGAAACGTATTTTCCTTTCAAAGTACGTTTTAAACAATGGGAAAAATATAAAATATTTTAAAGAAATGCCAAAGTAGCTTTTATAAGGTTTATCTTAACCTAACCAATGGTCCATTACTTTTTTTAAAAATCAGTGATCAGGCTGAATACACGATAAAAAATTAAGCACATGAATGAATATCTAACTACTCATTAATAATCAAAGTTATTGGGAGAAATTTCAGTAATTTACTGTATTTTAGGTGTTGTATTATTTTTGTAAATTATGGCTGAGTTTAGAAACCAAGCCCCAAGAACATAGCGCACGAACAGAGTTATACTTACTTACAAATCCAGGACCAAAATTTGGAGGATTTGGTCTAGACATCTGAGGTGTTAGGCTACCATCCTTAAAAGAGAGAAAAAAAGTTAAGTAAACTCGAGATGATCTGAGCAACAGCAAGCGGAGTTTTGCAGGGCAGAAGCAGCCTCCATGCACAATGATGAATCAGCTATCTCTCTCCATTTCTAACCCTTCCCCCAATAAATAAAACCACTATCACTGCAATCAGAAGCAACAATCACCTATAAGAGAGGGAAAGGCAGTAGTTCATATTCAGCCAAACCCATCTATAAAGTTCTGTACCAGAACAGCTGGGGATTTGGTTCCTGCTTTAACAACTAAACACACTGCTCTTAATAATTATTATTTTGAATGGCTTCACTACAGATCTCAGGAAATATTTTATTACCTGTGTAACAGCTTGTGGTATTAGATGCTGGCCTTCATTGCTCTGGGCTCCAGGTCCTGCCTGACCCATAAAGGCAAATCTAGTAATAGGTAAAGGAAAATAACCATTTGGTTTATTTGTTATTCAACTTGTATTAATGAAGAGATCATAATCTCAAACAATTCCACCATAATATATAAAACAGATGATATCTCTTCATCTGTACCTATCATTATTTTAAGCTTTCACAATCAAGATTGTTTCCTTTTCTGCTGATTTATAGTTGATTTCATCCTTATCAGTTGTTTCGTGTCTGCCTGCCTGCCTCCCTGCCTGCCTCCCTGCCTGCCTGTCTGCCTGCCTACCTGCCTATCTACCTGCTGCCTGCCTGTCTGTCTGCCTGCCTGCCTGCCTGCCTGCCTGCCTATCTATGTATCATGCAGAACAGAAATAAGAAGGAAATAAACTTATTCAATGATAGAATTTTATAAATAAATTCATTAATATCTCCACAAGCAAGATCTGAACATATAATTAAGGAGAAAATCCAGACTTTCAAATTAGTATTTAAGAGAACAATACTGTATCATTTTAGGCAAAAGTATCATTTTTCACCAACCTGTTCATGACCAGTGGTGGCATCCCCATATTGTTCTGTGCCATAACTTTATTGATCCCTTTCAAAGCTACCATTTTTGCCTTCATTATAGGATCAGTAATTGCATCAAAATCTAAGAAAACAGAATGTTAGAATATATTATGTTTACAAAATATTCAAGTCATGTTCATTACAATTTTGTTGAACTATAATCTTTTCAAATTTGTATCTGCTAATCAATTCAGTGTTATTTTTGTTTTAAGAAAAAAGTTGTGAATTTGAAAAACTGTTTCCATGGATATATTGAATTTGTTTCAGACCACAAACTGAATCATTTTACACTCAAAAGTTTACATGACCTTAGACTAAAATTGGATAGCTAACTGGTGATTCAGATAAATATTTTGGCAGAAGAAGAAACACTAAACTGTCAAATTTTCCCTTAATGCCTACACTGAATTAGTGCCAGGAATTAAATATAATTTTTTTTCAGAATGGAAGGGATGTAATCATATTTATGTGTATATATGCCAAAATTGATGAAATAAGAACAGAGAACATTCTCACAATTCATGATAATGCTGTCTTTTCTCATTCTGTGTGTAGTGTGTCTGTGTGTCTGTGTGTACACACACACACATACACACACACACACACACAGAGAGAGAGAGAGAGAGAGAGAGAGAGAGAGAGAGAGAGAGAGAGAGAGAGAGAGAGAGAGAGAGAGAGAGCGCATTATCATGAATTGTGAGAATGTTCTCTGTTCTTATTTCGGCAATTTTGGCAATTCTCAAAACAAGTACATATAGTAAATCAAAGAACAAAAGCAATCAACTCTTTGCATGATCCTTACACATTTTTTTTACAAAAACTATGTATGAAAAATTAATACAGGTAGTCCTCAACTTACAACCATTTGTTTCCAAACCATTCAAAGTTACAACAGCACTGAAAAATGTGGAATTATTATTGTTTTTCACACTTAGACAGTTGCAGTATCTCCATGGTCACAGGATCAAAATTTTGACCCTTAACAACTGGCATGCATTTAAGACTGTTGCAGTATCCTGGAGCCATGTGGTCTTCTTTTGCAGCTTTCTGATAAGGGGAAGCCAAATTCACTTAATCATGTTAGTAACTTAACTGCAATGATTCACTTAACAACCATGGCAAGGAAGGTTATAAAATGGGCCAAAATTCACTTAACTACTGTCTTGTTTATGGAAATTTTGAGCTCAATTATGGTCATTAGGCAAGATCTACCTGCATGTAAATTTTGTCTTTATATTCAGCTTTTTGAAAGGCAGCAAAAAACTGTTTAGTTGTATTTCTGGGTACTGAAATTGCTAGCTTCCTCTAGTTTTTAGTTTTCGTGGTAATGGTTTTAATGTTTGCTTTAATTATGTTATTGTTTTTTGATAATTATACCTAGAAGCTAATGAACTGCAGGAAATAAAATCAGTGCCATCAATCAACCACATGAATACATATCTACAGAAAGATCCCTTAATACAAACTATTTAAGGATCGTAAGTGCCTTAACTCATCTACACATCCCCAGAAATGGAGAGGTGTTAACATTCATGACAACTGAGAATGAGATTTATTTGCTTATCTAGTTTGTATGCATACCCAGCCAACATTAGCATGGTTGGAAAAGTAACAAAAGCATACCGATGTTGGGGAAAAATGGCTCAGACCGCTGGCGAATCATGGCTTGCATCTGTCGTTGCTGCTGCTGCTCTTGCCTTTCTTGATCCAAAAGATCTTGCAGCAACAGAGGCTGCTCTTCCAAAAGTAGAGGTCTCTCCCGATTCTGCTGTTGGACCAAAGTCTGAGGAAGTACCAGCTGCTGAGAACCAGGAATACCACTAGGAGCAGGCCTATTTCCAACAGACCCTGTTTGACTTCCAGGCTGCCCTACCCCCAAATTGGGATTGAGGGGCTGGCCAGAGATAAAGGCTGAATTTACCGCAGTCCCTTGTGAAAAACTATGGCTTACTGCTGGAACCATGTTCACATCAGGTAACACATTTTCCATGTTTTGACTGGTGGATGTAATCAAAGTTACGGGATTTGTTTGGGCTGTCCGGAAGGAGTGAGAAGGAGAATCCAATAACCTTGTGTCAGGGTTTTCTGAATTGCCATGAGCAAGTAAGCTTGTAAGAACTGGAGTAGATCCAGGGGTATTACAAGAATTTGTTGTACTTTGAGTCGGCAACTGAACTGCATCTGGACTAGACACTGTGGTTTCGGCATTCATATCTGCTTTATCAGTTGCTTCCACATTACAAGACAAAACAGATTTAGCTTCTCTATCGTGCTGAGCACTAGGAACTGCGATATTTTTGTCAATTTTTTCATGATTACATTTAGCTTCTTCAATGAGAGAAAGCACTTCTGTTTTAGTCTCACTGTTCTCAGTAGCTTTTTTCTGAGGCGGAACAGACCCTTCAGGAACAGAAGTTTTATCATCTGGTTGTTTCTGCACACTGTCTTCTCCCTTGCCCTGTATATCATCTATGGGGACATTAAGATCCAGCTCTTCGTTAAACATACCCTTTTTGTCACCCAAATCATGGTCTGGATCAGTATATGCAATTATGTCAAATTCTCCTGATCTCAGAAGATCATCAAGATGACGGTCATTAGTTTCAAGATTATCTAATGTGTCCAGTTCATCACCTTTATCTTCTGCATCTAAATTTAAATTTTCAAGATCTTCATCAACCAAATCCTTAACCTCAACACCATCAAGGTCTTTAACATCTAAATCTTTCACAGAAGGATCATCAGGATCGAGTTTTTCTTCTAAGGTATCAGTAGGCTGACTGGGCATTTGCAAGCCACTTGTTTCATCAGTAGGTCTCGTGATTGGCACTCCTGAAAATGCATTATTTATTGATGGATGATTTAAGGAACACATGACTAGTGTAGGTGGATGACTTGGATTCATTTTATCCTGCTGGGATGGTGATAAATGCTCCAAACCTGTTGAAATCTGCAACGGATTATCTGAATTTTGAGAATTACACCTTGTAGGTTCTAGGTGTCTTGGCCCCTGGCAATCCTGTCTAGGTAGAAGTTCAGTTTGTTGTTGATGCTCAGGAGCAGTGTTCATAACAGTAGTTGATGAAGAATTAAAAGGCAGTCTTGGTCTGACTTCAGGTGCTCTATGACAAAGCTCAATAAATGCCTGCCCCATTATATTGTGCTGTTGAACCTGGATACCTTGCAGTGGGAAATGCTGTGACAAGCCAATGGGATTATTCATTGGTGGTTTGTTAGGTAGTCTAGGCAGATCTATAGGCATGGATCTTCTAAACTGTGGTGGGGCACCAGTATGTTGCATTTGTTGTGGTGGACCAAGAAAATGATCTTGACAAGGTAGAGGTCCATGGCCACTACTGGGAAAGCCAAATCTGGAAAAGAGAAAAACAAGCTTTTATTGAATTGAATTGAATTGAATGACCTATAGAATATTTCCTACATAATGAATAATAATTTGCACATAAATAAAATTAATGACATCTCTGAGCTGATTTTCACATTATCCATTTACTACTAAAAATAGATGATCACTCTGTACATAATCCACTAAAAACCTTTTATGCATATTTTGAAGAACTACAGAATTAGTGTAAAAAAATATAGAGTTAAAAAGTCAACATGTTGTGCTTTAAACCTTGATTAAATTGCCAGAAAAAGATGTAAATTAAGGCCAATTAATAAAATTATAATGAATTCTCAGGCTAATTAATTCCTACACTCCAAAATACCTAGACATTTCTAGCAGCAAGGACAGTATTTTCCAGACATAATCATATTTATACATGACATAGAACACGGGTCGGCAACCCATGGCTCCGGAGCCGCATGCGACTCTTTAAGCCATCTCCTGCAGCTCCCAGTCCTCCTCTGCCATGTGCAGTTCTGAAAAAAAAGTGGGAGTAAAAAAGTCCCATTGAGAGAATGGGGCGGTGGAGGTTTGGAAAGCAGGTGCCTTTCAGGGCCGAAAGAAACACGGACGAAGGCAGCAGCTCTCCAAACGAGGCGGCAGCGGTTTGGAGAGCTGCTATGTTCGTCCGTGTTTCTTTCGGGGCCGAAAGAAACGCGGACGAAGGCAGCAGCTCTCCAAACAGGGTGGCGGAGGTTTGGAGAGCTGCTGCCTTCCACGCAGCTCTCCAAACCTCCACCGCCCCGTTTGGAGAGCTGCTCCCTTCGTCTGTGTTTGACGAAGGCAGCAGCTCTCCAAACCTCTGCCGCCCTGTTTGGAGAGCTGCTGCCTTCATCCATGTTTTACAAAGGCAGCAGCTCTCCAAACAGGGCGGCAGAGGTTTGGAGAGCTGCTGCCTTCGTCAAACACAGACGAAGGGAGCAGCTCTCCAAATGGGGCGGTGGAGGTTTGGAGAGCTGCGTGGAAGGCAGCAGCTCTCCAAACCTCCGCCGCCCCATTTGGACAGCTGCTGCCTTCGTGTGTGTTTGACAAAGGCAGCAGCTCTCCAAATGGGGCGGCGGAGGTTTGGAGAGCTGCTGCCTTCCGCGCAGCTCTCCAAACCTCCGCCGCCCTGTTTGGAGAGCTGCTGCCTTCGTCCACGTTTCTTTCGGGGCTGAAAGAAACGCGGACGAAGGCAGCAGCTCTCCGAACCTCCACCGCCCCATTCCCATTGAGAGAATGGGGTGGCGGAGGTTTGGAGGCCCTGGGGGGAGGGACAGGTCGCTCGGGTGGCTCTGGCGGCACCTGGGCTGAAGGCGGCACCACGACCCAGCGCCCATCACCAGGGAGACCCGCCGCCACGCAGGTGCCTCCCGGCTCGGGGGAGCCGTGCTGCGGGAGACGCTCGCAAGGCTTCCTTCAGCCGGGGAAGGGCCCGTTGCCTCCAAGGGGGGCCCGGGCGGGATCCTCTGAAAGGCCGTTTCCTTCCTCATCTTTGCGCGGCTCGGCCTGCGAGTCCCCCCCTCCGTAAGCTGGCGGCACCGGGCAGCGACAGGTGTGCGCGGCTCAGAATGTGGCGCGGTGTCGGGGCTGCCGAGGATCAGTGCAGTGCAAGCAATCCAGGGAAGGAGCTGATCCCGAAGCTTCACAAAAGGCGGAAAGAAAAAAGTCCCAGAGAGAGAGAGAGCGCAGGGCGGGGGGAGAGCAGTTTTTTCTGAGGGAGGAAAAGCCAGGACGGCAGAGCCGTCCATACTAGACGTGGACGGGGGCAGGGCTGGTGCATGTTTTGCCTTGTTCTGTGCATGCGCGTACGTGCACGCATGCGCGCACACATTTTGCGGCTCCCACTTTTTTGTGTGTGTGACGGAACCGGTTCCGAGTGGCTCTTTTGCTGTTTCAGGTTGCTGACCCCTGACATAGAAAGTAAACATTTACGTATCTTAATTTACAGACTATAAAATTAAAATTTAAACACAAATAGTATATCCTAACATGCCAGAATGTTTTGGCCTCAAAAGTTAAATATTTTTGTGCTTGGTTCATTATTTCACAAAATAAAAACAATATTTAATAAAATATGAATTCAAGTCTAAGTGACTGCATGTAAATTTTTATATGTTGGCTTGTATTACATTCAAGTACTATTTTAAATTACGTGCTATTTAAGGAGATTGTTAAAAGTAATGAAGATTTTTTTTAAAAATAGTTGTTTCTGTTCCTAAACTCAACATATAACAGTAATGCCACCAATGGAAAAGTGGAAGAGAGGAAGTTACATCTGTAAGTCAATACCTGTTACTCATTACCTCATAACATTTTTCATGTTAGATTACTGTTTCAGAGTTGCATTTATTCTCCCCTCTGTTTTATCTTTATTCCAAACCTATAGACCTTTTCTCATTTACACATTCCAAATAATACCTGCTTTGCCAAGAGCCAAACTTATTGGCAAATACCCTTTTAGGCCCATCAACAACCCGTATGAGATGCACTTTGGACAGAATGGCCAAGCCCTCACTCAAGGTACATTTGCCTTTCCCATAAGCTCAGTCGTATCATATCTATAGCACAATTTCTGCATTAAAATGAACATGCAATTTTTTCTTGGTCATTCTGAATGACAAACATGGTAGAATTTCTTTATAACTAGTTCAAATTTAGTAAAGAGTGATAAAGTGTTTCTATACCTAATTCCATGAGGCCTCATCCCCATGCCACCAGCATCTCCTGGAAACTGAGGTCTATTCAGTTGCCCATCAACAGGAAAACCTGCCAGCCTTAGTCCACCTGGAGGAATGGTAGATGATCTAATGTTGCCTGGATACGGAGGTGGTGGTCGACTGAAAATCTGATTCAGATTTTCTTGCTGCCATGGTTGAATAAGTGCTGTTGGAGTTGCTGCGGCAGGCTCTAGTGGGGCTTTTTCTTGACGGATTGCGTTTTTCTTTTGTTGCTGCTGCTGAAGAATAATTTCACGTAACTTCTGGCGCTGACAAGAAACAAAAATAATTATAATCTAATGTTAACTTAGAAATATTTTTCTTCTTTTGATAAAATATTGTTCCTTGCAATAGATCACATACCTGTAGGCCACATATCTTTTTTACATGCATTTGCTTATTTTAAAACTTTACTCATCCATCACACTTTAGATGGACTTGAAAAACATCTTACAAAATCTTAAAACATTAATCCTCTGGCTTAATATCAGCCTTTTGGCATTTGGTTTTGAATTTTTCTCTCTCCCTCCCTCCCTCCCTCTCTCTCTCTCTGTCACATTTCTACATTGCCCATCTCACCTCAGTAATTCTGGGAAGTTTATAATAAAATCCTGCAGTTAAGAAAAGATGTGCTGAAATATAGTGTGCCCTCAATCCCCAAGTCCAGACAGCCAATCCAGAATATCATGAAGATAAAACGAATGAATGTTTACACAATTCTCAAGTCTTTACAGAATCCATTATTCACTAGATTAAGACAGGCTAGAAATTAGATTGAAATGGCTCTATGCAAAAGGTCTCAATTAATTTAGCTTTGAATTACACACAAGTATACTGCCCAATTGACAAGACTGAACATCGACATCTTAGGTATCAGCAAACTAAAATGGACAGGAATGGGTGAATTTTAATTCAGATGACCATCAGGTATACTACTACGGGCAAGAATCCCTCAGAAGAAATGGAGTAGCCTTGATAGTCAATAAAAGAGTAGGAAAAGCAATACTGGGATACAATCCTCAAAATGACAGAATGATCTCAGTTCGAATCCAAGGCAAACCATTCAATATCACAGTAGTTTAAGTCTATGCCCCAACCACCAGTGCTGAAGAGGATGAAATTGACCGGTTCTATGAAGCCCTACAGCACCTTATAGAACTAACACCAAAAAATGATGTCCTTATCATCATGGGGGATTGGAATGCTAAAGTAGGAAGCCAAAAGATAACCAGAAAAACAGGCAAGTTTGGCCTTGTGTACAAAATGAAGCAGGGCACAGGCTGATAGAATTTTGTCAAGAGAATACGATGGTCATAGCAAACACTCTTTTCCAACAACCCAAGAGATGGCTCTACACATGGACATCACCAGATGGTCAACACAGAAATCAGATTGACTATGTGCTCTGCAGCCAAAGATGGAGAAGCTCTATACAGTCAGTAAAAACAAGACCAGGAGCTGACTGTGGCTCAGACTAGGAGCTTCTCATTGCAAAGTTTAGGCTTAAACTGAAGAAAGAAGGGAAAAGCACTAGGCCACTCAGGTATGAATTAAATTATATCCCTGTTGAATATACAGTAGAGGTGACAAATAGATTTAAGGAATTAGATCTGATAGAGTGCCTGAAGAACTATGGACAGAGGTTCGCAACATTGTACAACAGGTAGCAACCAAAACCTTCCCAAAGAAAAAGAAATGCAAGAAAGCAAAATGGCTGTCTGAGGAAGCTTTGCAAATAGCTGAGGAAAGGAGGGAAGTGAAAGGCAAGGGAGAAAAAGAAAGATACGCCCAATTGAATGCAGAATTCCAGAGAATAGCTAGAAGAGATAAGAATGCCTTCTTAAATGAACAGTGCAAAATAGAAGAAAACAATAGAATAGGGAGGACCAGAGATCTTTTCAAGAAAATTAGAGAGATGAAGGGAACGTTTAATGCAAAAAGGTTTTCTTAATTTTGTTTTATTGTGTTTTTAATTGGACTATTTATGGGATAATTTGATTTAATACCTTTTAATGTTTGTATTTTGTGTTTTTATTGTTGTTAGCTGCCCTGAGTCCTTTGGGAGATAGGGCGGCATACAAATCCCATAAATAAATAAAATAAATAAATAAAAATGGGCATGATAAAGGACCAAAATGGCAGAGACCTAATAGAGGCAGAAGAGATTAAGAAGAGGTGGCAAAATTACACAGAACTATACAAGAATGAGCTTAATGTCCCTGATAATCACAATGAGGTGGTCACTGACCTCGAGCCAGACATCCTAGAATGTGAAGTGAAGTGGGCCTTAGAAAAGCTGAGCAACAACAAAGCTAGTGGAGGTGACAGTATTCCAGCTGAGCTATTCAAAATCTTAAAAGACGATGCAGTAGAAGTGCTACACTCAATTTGCCAACCAATTTGGAAAACTCAACAGTGGCCACAGGATTGGAAAAGATCAGTTTACATTCCAATTCCAAAGAAAGGCAGTGCCAAAGAATGTTCAAACTATCGCACCATTGCACTCATTTATCATGCTAGTAAAGTTATGCTTAAAATCCTACAAGCTAGACTCCAGCAGTATGTGGATCGAGAACTACCAGTACAGGCAGGATTTTGAAGAGGCAGAGGAACTAGAGATCAAATTGCCAACATACTATGCTGGATCATGGAGAAAGCTAGAGAGTTTCAGAAAAACATCTACTTCTGCTTCATTGACTATGCCAAAGCCTTTGATTGTGTGGATCATAACAAACTGTGGCAAGTTCTTAAAGAGATGGGAGTACCAGACCATCTTATTTGTCTCTTGAGAAACCTATATGCGGGACAAGAAGCAACAGTGAGAACTGGACACGGAACCACTGATTGGTTTAAAATTGGGAAAGGAGTCCGGCAAGGCTGTATACTGTCGCCCTGCCTATTTAACTTATATGCAGAGCACATCATGAGAAAGGCAGGGCTAGATGAATCAAAAGCTGGAATTAAGATTGCCGGAAGAAATATCAACAACCTAAGATATGCAGATGATACCACTCTAATGGCAGAAAGTGAAGAAGAACTAAAGAGCCTCGTGTTACGTGTGAAGAAGGAGAGTACAAAACTTGGGTTGAAACTTAACATTAAGAAAACCAAGATCATGGCATCCGGCCCTCTCAATTCCTGGCAAATAGATGGGGAAGAAATGGAGGTAGTGACAGATTTTATTTTCCTGGGCTCCAAGATCACTGCAGATGGGGACTGTAGCCAAGAAATTAAAAGACGCTTGCTCCTGGGGAGGAAAGCCATGGCAAATCTAGACAGCACACTAAAAAGCAGAGACATCACCCTGTCAACAAAAGTGCATATAGTCAAGGCTATGGTCTTCCCAGTTGCAATGTATGGCAGTGAAAGCTGGACCATAAAAAAGGCTGAGCGCCAAAGAATTGAGGCCTTTGAACTGTGGTGCTGGAGAAGACTCCTGCGAGTCCCTTGGACTGCAAGGCGATCAAACCGGTCAGTCCTAGACGAAATCAACCCTGACTGCTCTTTACAAGGCCAGATCCTGAAGCTAAAACTCAAATACTTTGGCCACCTAATGAGAAGGAAGGACTCACTGGAGAAGAGCCTAATGCTGGGAAAGATTGAGGGCAATAGAAGAAGGGGACGACAGAGAATGAGGTGGCTGGATGGAGTCACTGAAGCAATAGGCGTGAGTTTAAATGGACTCCAGAAGATGGTAGAGGAAAGGAAGGCCTGGAGGAACGCTGTCCATAGGGTCACGATGGGTCGGACACGACTTCGCAGCTAACAACAACAACAAATGCTGCCCAATGCAGGAATCTTAAGCATTAAACAATATTTTTTTACAAATCTTGGAACAGCAGTTAACTTAGATAAATAAGTGCTTCTTGATTCTAACTATATAAGGTGGGGGAAATATAAAGATTTTAAAGCTCATTTCTACCTTCAATTCCGGTTAAGAAGAGATGCTGGATAATATTCACGCAATAAATATTTAATAAAGATATGTCAATGTTAGCCAGAAGTTAGTCAGTTGATTATTTGTATCTTTTAGCTTAGCAAAAGCAGTGATTTATTGAGACCAGCAGTCTCTTATGTTTCTAAAAGCTATTCTTATATCCTTTCAACTATGTCACCCCAATATAAATCAGCATAACATCAAACAAGATAAATTCACCTGTCTTAGTTTTTCTGCATCTGTATGAGACATCGTGCTGTTCTGTGTTAATCCTGCACTTGGGCCTGGGACAGAAGCTTGTGTAGTCTGTGAAAATAGTTTTCCCTGCAAATTCATGGGTGAGTTTACAGAGGAATTGAAATTTCCCTCTGACCCACTTCTAGAGTGGTCTTCTTGGGGGTGCTGAGCTGTTCCAAAGGTTTCTGGTTGAGATCTTGGTGTCACTGGAGGCTGATCAAAAGGATCACGTGAGGGATCATGGCTAAAGGAATCTGTCACTGTAGGCCCTGATAGCTTTGAAGACTGAGAAGGATCTGATGGCTTGACAAAAGTCCCAGATAAAGTCCTGCTCTGTGATGCCTGCAGATAAGGATCCGGATTTGACATGGGAATCGGTCTACTGAAAGTTTCCGAAATTCCAGACCTTTGAGTTGCTGGTGACTGAGAATAGGGATCATTAGTAACTGGCATTGGTGTACCTGGAGGCTGGGCATACAGATCAGAATGCCTCTGATTACCTGAAACCTGAGCAAATAAATCTGCAGTCTGTGGAGGTCTTGGTGTGAGTGGCTGATGCATATATGGGTCAACTGGAACAGGTCGAGCGGAGCCGGAGGGCTGTGCATAAGGATCTAAAGCAGGTCGAGGGGTACCAGGGGGCTGGGCATAAGGATCTGTGACAGGGCGAGGAGTGCTTGGGGGCTGGGCATATGGATCCTGAGCAACTGTTCTTGAAAGAGCTCCAGAATAATCACCCTGATTACGCAATACTCTTTGTGGATGGGCAAAAGTATCCTTTATTGCTGAGTGTGAAGCCAACTGAGACTGGCTGTAAGAATCATTAGATGGATTGTGTGCAAAACTATCTACAGGCTTTGGTGTCAAAAGAGGCCTTTCATAAGGATCCACAGCTACTCTCCTTGAAGTAGGTGGCATTTTTGTGTAAGAATCTTGCGAAGATGGATTTGGGCACACTGGTGTTTTAAACGGGCTAGAATGCCCTTCAATAACAGATGTTGAAGTCAATGAAGGCCGGGAACATGAATCAGTAGGAGAGATCCGGGGTCTCTGAAAAGTATCACCTCCTGTTCTTGCAGGTAGCTTAGTAAATTGGTCACTGCTTGCCGGTTGTTCTGAAATTAAAGGTGATCTTGACATCCCCAAAGGTTTAGAGAACTGTTCTGTTCCAATTACAGGTCTTGGTGTGTCTGGAGGTTTTGCATAAGGATCACTGGTGCCTGGGGACAAGGAACATGAATCTCTGGCTGGTGATGGCCTTCTTCCCATTGATTCAGAAACTTGAGTCGGCCTGGATATTGAAGGCAATGGACAGATCTCTGCTGGTGTAGCAGAATTTCTCCTGATAAATTTTTGATTTTGGTTAACAGGTGGTGGCCTGGGAGTTCCCACCATCTTTGCATATGGATCAATTGGAGAAGGTGGCTGAGCAGAGGGGGAAGAAGAGAATGTTTGTTGTGATGGAGTCTGACAATGACCATCTTGAGCAGGCATTCGATTAGCCGTCACAGGTGGAGGTGGGGCTTGGGGTTTTAGGAAAACATCAGAAGGAGTAGATGTAGAAGGGCCAGGCAATTGTTTTGCATATAATCCTTGCTGTGCAGGAGACATATTTCCATTGCTGGCCTGAGGGGTTAAAGGACTTTGCATCCCATTGCTAGGGGTATCTAAGCCTGGCTGGTTTACAAGCTGCTGTGATCCTAATTGCTGCTGCTGCTGCAGCTGCTCATTTTTCACTTGCTCAAGTTTCTGAGTTGCTTCAATTTTAGCTTGCTGTTTACTCTTTTGGCGCATTTGCTGTTTTAGAAAATAAAAAAGTTAAAATTAAATAAAAACAAAGTAGTAAACTGACAGACATATTTTAATATTATTTTTTCACATATACAGACACACCCAGAGCACAGAAACCAATGACAAAGTTTTAATTATTTTTTTTCATAAAGTCCCAAATTGAAGTTATTAAAATTACATATCTTTGAAAACCAGAAGATTATTTTAAAAGTGAACATGACAGTTAGATGCTATTAAAAATGCTTTCACGTCCTATCTAAATTTTCACCCAAGCCACCCAACACCTTTTGGAGATCTCCCATTCAAATCTTGCTTTATGTGCAATTTTTTTTAAAAAAAAGGTGGATGCAAATATGACTGCAGGACATGCAACACTCCCTGACACCCCCAAAAGATAAGTTCAGCTTCATCTGGTTATTGTGAAGTTTGAACTCAATACTGTAAAACAAAACAAAATCGTCCCCTGAAGAGATGCATCCTATAAACTTCCCAATGGAAGAGACTATAGATTCTGCAATATGCAATTGTAACAATATGGAAATAAACAATTCAGACAGCTTCTATTAACCCCTAAACTAGCCTGTGTTGTCAGTATCTTCCATATTCCTATCACGTCTAAAAACATTACATATTTCATTACTTCCTTCTGCACCTATAATGAATCTTTACTGAAGACAGATATATGAATTCTGAGTTACTCAACCTTATATGATATGGGATTTCTGTTTGGAAACATGAACTTGTTCCAACTTATTTAAGGTTCTATTTATGATACAAAATCACATTTAGGCAGCCCATACCTACTGAATGGGAGCATAAAAATAAACTTCCATACCTAGACAAACAGGAGATCAAACAGCAAGTGCAACATACCTGCCTAAATTTCCATTCTTGCTCATGTTCAGATTCTCTCTGTTTTAATGGATCCTTGAAGAGTTCAGTTTCAATACGAGATCCAGGATCAATGTTATCCTGCTGTTGCTGCCTCTTCATTGAATCATTGGACATCTGTACTTTGTTAATCCGTAAAGCAGCCCTATTATCTCTGGCTTTTTGCTATTTGAAAAACAAAACCAGAATTTACTTGGATACTGATTCATAAATAATTCATTCATTTATTTATCATTACCTCACAATTACTTTAAACTGTATTTATTTGATTTAAAAATGTGTCCATGATTTAATAAGTAAAAAGGGAACTATTTATTTCACTCGACAAATACACAGGAGATATATTTATGCAGACCAGATGGAGGACAAAGTTCCATCAACAAGAACAAACCAATAAATATTGAAATACTAAAGAAAAGGAGTATTTTTAATCAAGCCAAATTTTAAACAGAAAATGAAATTCAGGAAATGTGTCCCTGCTTCATTCTAAGCCACAAGCAGGGTTTTTAATAATTTCCAAAAGTCTTAAGCACTTATTTCTGACTAAGATTCTTCCAACTGCATCTCCAGATGATCAAATCAATCATGCTGTTACCAAAAAATTATCTGTATATAATTTCCATATTAAAGTATTTATAAAATGTTGCACAAAGCATTCACAAAATATGAACAACAAACCTTGAATGGCCTAAAAAGTAGATTTGGGAAATCAAAAAGCAGTGAGTACTGAGGAAAGTAAGAAACCTTAGCTGCCACTGATTTATGTCCTTGACGAATGAAAGAAGACAATGCTTATTCTTAGAATGTTTCTTCAAATTAATCTATCAACTTGGCACTTCCAAAGTTGGGAACATGCAATGGAGAGTGAGATTTGAATAAAAAGGGTCTTCAAGGGTTCAGGCACTTATGTGTTTCTTGTTCTGCCTCTTGGGCAATCAAGGGGCCCAAGAAATATGGGTTATTCATGTACCAAACCTTATTGTTGTTAGCCAATCAAAAAGAAAAAAAATCCATAAAATCAATTTAAATTCAGTGAATTATCATGGATCGTTGTGTAATCCACAGAGAAGTCTCAAAAAATGCCAATTGACAAGTTGGTTTTGCTGCAGAAACAATATGCAGTTTAAACTAATTTTTAGACTAATTAACAGACGCTGTAGGTAAAGGAGAAATGTGTTTTCATCAAAATGAAAAGTTTCATTACCACATATGGAGCTCTTTCTTGAGAGCTTGCTTTTCTCCATAGCTTGGCAATCTGCTTGACTCTGGTAGTCCAATCTGAGAACACGGAGAAGAGAAAGGAGGCAGATGCATTCATTGGTACTAGACGTTTTACTGATACATTATGGAATATTATACAATTCATAGGATATGTTAAAAAATTAGAATACCCTGAAACAAAGTAGACAGCCCTGCAAAAATTAAGTTTAACTTAATAACCTACCTGGAAACTCTTCTTTTAGGGTTGGAAAATTAATATTTGTGTATAAAACAGGTGCTACTGTTGCCATTTCACCAAGTGCTTCCTCTTTTTCCCATTTCAGAGTGCTCCTCTGTGCATTAGACATGGTATCATTTTCTCCTTCCAAAGGAGTTGCAGATGCAACCCAAGGATTGGTAGGATCATTTATCACTGCATTAAATACTGTGCTTTTATCTCTAAAATATTACAGAAAAAGAAAGCATAGATATAATTTCTTTGCATACAGAACCACACTGTCCCAAACCTTGTATTTTAAAATTACTAACAGTACTGGCACCCCTATGTTCTGGTCTCAGGGAGAAATTAAGGAGCCCAATCTTTTAATTTCATGTTAATGTAACTTCTTGTGATTTTAAAAAATGTATTTTACCCTGTCATTATTTTTATAAATAGTTCAGGGCAGTGAACATACACAATATGTCCCTTCCTCTTCTTGTTTTCCCCACAACAGTCACCATGTATAAAGTGGGTTGGGCTGAAGTCACCCAGGTACCTTTCACACTTAAGGCTGGAGAAGATTTTTTTAAAAAATACCTGATCTTTAAAATTTACTAACCTGGTATCGGCATAGGATGTCTGTGTTATAGTAGAGAAAGTTCCTAATCCACCTCCAGGCACTAAGGGTGTATGAGAGAGATGGGGAGTTTGTCCATTCAGGCCATTCATAAGTGGAACTCTTGAAAATGCATTCTCCCCTTGGAAGAAAAAAGTTGAAAAATAAAATTAATAACTACTTCAAGACCAATTTGTTGCTGGCAGGAAAACACAACTTAAGGTTTAATTACAAAATTTAACTATACTTACTGTTTTAGAATATTTCACATCCATTAGGCTAGTAAACCTCTAGTTCATGGTTTCATAGAATTAGATTAAAGCTTTTAAAGGAACTATATATCTATCTAAGGCATAGTAGCAAATACACAGTTTCAATTATATTGTGAACAGTTTACAAAGATATATTCAGGGCCTGTGTTAACTAATATCTTTAATAAAACACTATTTGTATAGGTAAGGGAACATGTAAAAGAACTGTTGTGAGATTGATTTGCACACAGGTTTCAAGTAATCTCAACAATGTAATTAAAAACCAAATGAATTAAAGGTCCTTACATCCCCTCTCAAAAGAGGAACTTTTACGAATTATATTGAGCAGCTAAGGTACGTTAAAAATCCTTAAAAAAACCAAAAACATTTCTCATATAGGTTGCCCTTGATTTAAGACCACAATAGGGCTGGGATCCTCTGTTGCTAAGCAAGGCAGTCATTGACTTATGCCCAATTTTATAACCTTTTTTGCTATGGTCGTTAAGCAAACCACTATGGTAATTAAGTGGTGGTTAAATGATTTCGGCTTCCTCCATTGACTTTGCTTTTATGAAGCCAGCTGGTAAGGCTGCAACTGGTGATCACATGACCCCAAGACAGTGTCAGGTTCGTCATGCCAAATGCCCAAAGTTTGATCTCGTGACTACAAGGACACTGTGACCATTGCAAGTGTGAGGACTGGACATCAGTCATTTTTTGTAGTGAAACTACAGGCTGAAGGAGAAGGAGTAAAAACAACTTCTGACCTTCAGTCAATACTTTCCTCAGGAAGGAAACGTCTGAGGCCAGGTTCTTAGGTTTAAATGCTGATGATACCCAGCTTTTTCTTTCTACCCCAAACCAACCCAGTGATGCCCTCATCGTGATGTCCCGTTGCCTGGAGGCGTTTCAGGTTTGGATGGGAAGAAACAGGCTTCGACTCAATCCTGCCAAGACTGAGTGGCTGTACATACCGGCATCTCAGGTGAATCATTTTTGTATGGGGGATGAGGTGTTACCCCCCGTTGATAGGGCTTGTAACTTGGGCATTCTCCTGGATTCACAGCTAAATTTGGAAGATCATATAGGAGCTGTGATCAGGGGGGCTTTTGCCCAGATTCGCCTGGTGCGCCAGTTGCGACCCTATTTGGACCGAGATGCCCTACGCACAGTCACTCATGCGCTCGTTACCTCCTGGTTAGATTACTGCAACGCTCTCTACATGGGGCTGCCCTTGAGGACCACTCGGAGGCTTCAGCTGGTGCAAAATGCAGCTGCGCGAGTAGTAATGGGAGTTTCCCAATACTCTCATGTAACACCTCTTCTCCGCGAGCTGCATTGGCTTCCAGTTCTCCTCCGGGTGAGATTCAAGGTGCTGGTGATGACCTATAAAGCCCTAAATGGCATGGGCCCGATTATCTCAGGGAGCACCTGCTGCCAGCATCAGCCTCCCAGCATTCTGTGCGCTCCCACAGGGAGGGCCTCCTTAGGGTTCCGCCGGTAAGGAATGCCGATGGATGGTTCCAAGGGGGAGGGCATTCTCTGTGGGTGTGCCTGCCCTATGGAATGAACTGCCGGTAGAACTTCGGACTGCCCCGGACCTTCGCTCGTTTCGCCGGGACCTTAAAACTTGGTTGTTTGATCTTGCTGGCCTGGACTGAGGGGTTTTTAATTTAATTTAAATTTTAATTTTAATTTCAATTTGTTTAATTGTGGGCTAGTCTTATTTAATTCTATTTTAAAGTGTACTTATTTGTATTGTTTTAACTCGCCCTGTAAACCGCCCTGAGCCCTTCGGGAATAGGGCGGTATATAAAATCAATCAATCAATCAATCAAATAAATAATAAATAAATAAATAAATAAATAATAAAAAATCAATCAATCAATCAATCAATCAATCTGCTGTTTCCCCTGTCTGGCAAGATTCTTGTAATATAAGCGGTTAGCAATAAAGTATCTGCTTGAGCCTATTCACAGAGTTGTTTTGATTACTGGCACCTGACATTTTTTTCAGCACCATTGTGTCATTAAATGAATATTTTAAGTTGAAGACTATGTCTATGACCTTCTACAAGGCAGTGGCTATTCTTGAACTGCTCTCAATTGCCATATTGTTTGTTTAGGGTGAAACACTTTAAATTGATAAAAAGCAAACCTTGATTGTGCAAGTGCATTAATTGTGGTGGTGGAGGCTGTTGCAAAGTTGCTGACTGAGTAGCTGCAGGACTCAGCACAGCAGTAAACAAGTCTTCCACATCCTTTCCTCCCAGTTCTATAAAACACAACAAGGGTGCATTAGAGCAGAAGCAGATAGATATAGGTGTGGATGCACATATGTATATGTGTGTGAAATAAACTTTGCAGAAAGATATGAAAAATAGGTCACTTACCTGGAATCTTATATAATTTACCAAGAATTGCACCTGCATAAAGTAAAAGCAATGAATATTACCAATCACCAATCACTGCATTCAGATAATTGCAACACATTAATTTCAAGAACTTCTAGCATGACATCAAAATATCTGGTAATATGTCAAAACAACAAGCTGGCTTGTTGTAAATATAACCATTTACCATCTGTGACCATCTTGTCCAGTTCTGGACTCAAAATCCCATCTAACTGTTCTTCACTCAGTGGCCGGGCACTCTGGATGACATTCTGTAGAGGCACCGAAGTGGAGGGATCGTCAGAGATAGGCCCAATATCTAGTCCAGCTGAAGGAAAGAAAAGTATAATTTTGAATAACATTAATTGGCTTAAATGGTAGGAAAAAATCCTACAGTGCATAGACGTAAATGTAACAAACAGTATTCATTTTCATTTGAGCAGTTTAAGAAGTCAAGATTTTATTTTAGAAAATACCAGAAAAACAAAACCAATTATATATTGTGGCAAATTCTTTATTAGTGAAATGGTTACTCTGCAATTGCAAACTTTCAGGTTTTCAAACAATGCTATATTACTTACTAAGTTCTGTGCCCTCAACCTGTTTCATAACCATCTTGTCTAATGAATAACACCTGAAGCCTATAAGTTATTTTGTAAATGTTCAGTTAACCTAATGAAAGCATTGTTTCCATATGGATTTTAATCATGAAACACAGATCAAAATCTTGATAACAATAAACCTACTGTAATATTTGACATATATCAAAAATAGATAAGGGTGTTTTACACTTAAGGGGATGTTTTTTCAAATAAATAAATCAACAAATGGAAACTGTGTTATGGACGCTGTGAAACTATATCTGAAGTACTCAAAAGATTAAAAAAGGTCAGTACATTTAAATATGATTTAGACACAAATAGTGCATACAGTTTGATCAAAGGTGGTAGACCACAACTATGGACTATTGTTTATAACAAAATAAAAGCTTGTGTTTTTGAACAGATATGTATAGCATTAGTTCAAATTATTTAGTAGGCTGAGGAATGAATGTTTCCACTACCACTAAGAAGATTATAAACGGTTTACTCTCTTCCAATTTACAGGTGTTGCAAAAGTCAAGACAAGAGGCAGTGGGAATTGTCATGATTTCTGCTTAAAAACCACATTTTGGTGAAAGAAAACTTTTTACCCTGATCCCAAGTTTGGCTTACTACATTAATTTACTGCTCAGGCAAACTTTTGTTCAGCTTGGCCTTTTGTCTGATAAAATTGCTAATTATTTCAAATACCAAACAACATGCTGGCTTAGACTGCTCCTGATTCTAGCTCATTGTGTATCTCATCCTGATTTTTTTCTGCCAATTTGTTTTCCCTTCCCTTTGCAGAAGGCTGTTTTATATTAAAATCTTTCTGTCATCATTTATTCTGTAACTGACCTAATCCTGGTCTTCTCAAGCCTATGTGGCAACCATGTGTTTACTACCTCCCCTTTAATTGAAAACCAAAACAGACTTCTTTCTGTCAGCATTGGCACTGAGTGGAACTCTCTTTTTTGTTAAATTGCCGAGTCAATGCTGGCAAATTGAAATTCCATATGGTTCACTGTTTGAAATTATTTGGATGAATTTTATTCAGCTGTTCTTGCAGCAGCCTACATAATTGTGTGTGTGTGTGTGTGTGTAGAGAAAGAGAGAGAACAGGCATGCCAGTGTTGAAAAGGAAATGCAACATTAGTTAGGTAAATACAGGTAGTCCTCAATTTACAACCAGTCACTTAGCAACCATTCAAAGTTATGACAGATTCCACCCAAAAAGTCGATGCGGATTCTCAATCATCCAGGTAGTGTTGTCTGAAGGTTGGCAGGAATAGCCAAAACTCCAGAGGATAGGCTTAAGATACAGAAGGATCTTGACAGACTTGAACATTGGCTGCTATCTAACAAAATGAAATTCAATGGTGAAAAAGGGAAGGTTCTAGATTTAGGCAAGAATAAAACAAATGCACAGGTACAGTATAAGTGTTGCCTTGCTCAACAGTAGTAACTGTGAGAGGGATCTCGGAATCCTAGTGCACAGTCACTTAAATATGAGGCCGCAGTGTGCTGCAGCTGCCTAAAAAGCCAACAGTGCTAAGCTACATTAACAGAGGGATAAAATCAAGATCATGTGAAGTGTTAATACCATTTTATAATGCCTTGATAAGACCGCACTTGGAATACTGCATCCAGTTTTGTAAAAAAGATGCTGAGACTCTAGAAAGGGTACAGAGCAGAGCAACAAAGATGATCTGGAGGCTAAAACATATAAGGAACGGCTGCTGGAATTGGGTATGTCTAGTTTAATGAAGAGAAGGGTGAGGGGTGACATGATAGTGTTCCAATATCTCAGGGGCTGCCCCAAAAAAGAGGGAGTCAAGCTATTCTCCAAAGCACCTGAAGGCAGGACAAGAAGCAACCGATGGAAACTAATCAAGGGGAGAAGCAACCTAGAACTAAGCAGAAACTTCCTGACAGTTAGAACAATTAACCAGTGGAACAACCTGCCTCCAGAAGCTGTGAATGCTCCAACACTGGAAGTCTTTAAGAAGAGACTGAAATGGTATAGGGTTTCCTGACTGAGCAGTGGGTTGGACTAGATGACCTCCAAGATCCCTTCCAACATTGTTGTTGTTGTTGTTGTCTAAAGGTTGAAACATCACAACTGGACTACATTTTATCGTAGTTTGAGAGATGTTTCACTGCCCATCCAGGCAGCTTGCTCAGTCAGAACAAGGCAGTTAGGCAGAGAGTCGTTGGAATGTACCAACTCCTACCTCACCAATCTCAGGGGTTTCTTCCCCAAAGTGTGTTGAAACTTCTCTCAAACTAAGAACAAAAAATCAGTCCAGTTGCAATGATTCACCCTTCAGAAAACTTCAAACAACCTTCAGACAACTCTACCTGCATGATTGAGAATCTTCATCAACATTTTGCAATACACTTTGGGGAAGAAACCCCTGAGGTTGGTGTGGCAGGAGATGGCACATTCCAACGACTCTCTGCCTAACTGCCTTACTCTGACTGAAGAAGCTGCCTGGATGGGCAGTGAAATGTCTCTCAAACTAACAACAAAAATTAGTCCAGTTGTGATTATTCAATCTGCAGATAACTTCAGACAACCTTCAGATATTTACGACCCAATTCCAAAGTTCTGACAATTGCCCACCACCTATGGCCATGTGAACGTGTTTTAGATGTTCAGCAACCATCCTGCATTTATGGCTGTTTGTGCCACTCTGCAGTCATATGAGTGTGTTTTACAACATTTTTGCTGAATACCAGCTTTTATTTCTGGTTTTCAGCAAAAATGATACATAGCAAACAAAGAATTTACTTAACAACTGTGGTGTTCATTTAATGACTGAGACATTCACTTAGCAACCATGGATTCACTTCACGATCATTCTGATTAACTTAACAACCACCACACACACAAAAAGGATGTGAAATTGGGTCAGTCACATAATGACCCGCTGTACAACCATAAAAACTTGCAAGCCTAATGGGTAGGTTCCATTATGGTTATAAGTCAAGAACTATTTATATCCCCTTAAATCTGGGTTCTGGGAGGGAAAAGGGGGTGAGAAAGAAACTCAAGATAACCCTGACATGATTGTCATTATATAACAGGGAACATATAACCTATAATAATGAAGTGTTTTTGTACTTTGTGCAGTACATGTTTTCCTGACCTGGCCTATCTCAAAAGACTGACTTTTTATGTTTAAAAGCAGAACACTTACCAGAAATGAAAATACTGTAGAATTTTAGAGCTCTTATAGTACATTTAATTTTTTTTCCAAAATCACTCTTTTCTAAATATGAACCTTAGGTGTTATGTATGATATTCTTACTTATATTTGCAATAACATTCCAAAGCCAAATTAAAACATGGGATTTTCCCCCCATATTTTTATAGTCATTGAAGTAAATAAAAGGTCCACTACTCTGAACAGAAACAGGAAATGCTTTAAGTTCAAGAGAAATGTGTTACTTGATATTGTGAAATGCACACATACGACAATTCTGTAGTTATTCACAATATTCTTTAAATAAAAAAATCAACTTCTTCTAGATGCACTACAAAGACAGGCATTTTACACTGCAAGACTGCACAAAGGTAGTGAAAAATGAAAGAAAGTGAGGCAACAGAAGAGTTATTACACCATGCATGCATAAAAAAATTAGCTGAAATCATTAGGAAACAGAACTACTTCTAAACACCGATCATCCACTAAATATTTCCTTACCAAAAGGGGAAGAGGAGTTCTCAACCTGGAAAGTGCATAAATCAAGACCTACAGGATCCAAACCAGATAAAATGGATGATTATAACAAAAAATAAAATAAAATGAAGCAAGCAAGCGAGAACAAATCAAAAGTATATAGCTGCATGCTGAAACAGTTCATGGATATGAGAAACACTGAAAGTTATCCCCAGAGTAATAAAGGACAATAACAAAAACAAAGGATAGATGTATTAAGCAAAGCAAGAGATAATAGCTTCAACTAATAGAAGCATATTTAAAAATTATGCATATATACAAATACATGTACAGGTAGTCCTAAACTTACAACCCTTTCTTTAGTGAATGTCTGAAGTTATAATGGCACTGGAAAAAGTGGCTTCTGACTGATCCTTGAATTTACAACTGTTGCAGCAGCTCCATGATCACATGATTAAAATCTGGAGGCTTGGCAATTGGCATGTTATTTTAGAACAGTTGCAGCATCCTGAGGTCAGATGATTACCATTTGCAACCTTCTCAGCAAGCAAAGTCAATGGGGGGAGCTGAATTTGCTTAATGACAATGTGATTTAACACCTGTAGCATAAAAGATTATAAAATCGGGCACAACATACTTAACAACTGCCTTACATAGCAATGGAAATCCCAACTGTGGTCCTAAGCCCAGGACTATTCATACACATTGAAGGGCTCACAAGGAAAGAAATACGAAAGTTTAAAAGCAAAATGATTTGCTTTTTGGCTTCTCAGACACCATGATGTGAATCAAAAAGAGCCCTAAGTGAATGTTTCAAGTATATTTGTTTCAATGTTTCAAGAGCTGAAGAAGCTTCTTGGATAAGAGAAAGAAAAACAAGAAAGTCCAGTTGCCTCGTGAAAAAAGCATCTTTGGGTTTCAAGTATAAGTAGCCAGTAATCATGAACATCACAAAGAATAATTTTTCCAATCATACCTGAATGATCCCCAGGCTTCACTAAATCATCTGAAAGAATTCCAAGGATGTCGTCCTCAGTGTTCAGCACGAGAGCAGCTAACGGGTCATCCAGAGTACCTTTAGAAAATAGACAGCTCAGACGCAAACATAATAAAGATGGCACCAGGAATGGAACATTCAAACTTAGTAAATAAACATTTCAGTTACCCAGGGTAGTAGATCCGTTAAAGTGTAACTACAACATTAAAACGGGTGCTCCTTTTACTAAAAGGCTCTTCTAGCAAGGCCTCATCTGCTCTGCGCCCAGGGCCACCCTGTGCCAAAATATCTTCAGATTTATGTACCTTGCGGACCAGATTTTGAGGGAGTGGAAGTGGAAGCTGAACTCAGCAGTGGATCTGAGGATGGGTCTAAGAAATTGGTCTTCAGACTTGCTTTGCAGGAAATGCTGAGGCTTTCACTGCATAAATGATCCAAACTTGGCTTTTTTTGCCTACTGGTGTCTAAAAGTTCTCTTCCAAAGAAAGCTTCCTAGAATTAATACAAACAACAAACAATGAAAGCAAGCATTTAATTAAAATGTCTTTATAAGCCACAGGATTCCTATATCTGAATCTGAATCTGAACTGAAACAGATTCAAATACTTATTGGTTAAGATTATAGTTAATAAATGTAACTGCTCTTGTCATTAAACACACTCGTATTTAATGCAATTATGATTCTATATGTAAAATTGTTGATGTTGGTCACTTCTGATTTAAAAGCATTCAAAATATTCAATTTTATGTGATTTGTTTGTCTATCCTTTTCTGCTCTGTTTAGGAAGGCAACAACTACTCTCCAGAAAAGTATTTATCAGACAGGTTCCTCAGTCTATGAAGTTCCCTCCATTCATTTATCATAAAATTCAAGCCATTAATTTAGTTTCTTTAAATACTATATAAGAAAAATTTAAATAACCTTATTGCTTCTTGGCTAATTCAGTAACGTACAAAAGTGTGTTCATTCTAGAAACAGAACATTCTTTCAGCTAATTAGACTATAATCAACTAGTGATATATTAATATGTCTATATTAATGGATTTAAAACATAATGTATTATGTTTATATTAAAATAAATATTTTACTTTTCAGAAATACAATAAAATATCATTCACAGAATTAATACTAGTGTTAATTGATTACAAATTATAAAGCAATTTCTTAAATTACAAATAGTTTATCTACTACATGCAAATAATGCTCTTAGGGAAAATATTTTGCATGCTGTGAGAGTACCTGCAAATATGCTGGGAAAATTTCTTCAAGCTTATTTTTCTTTTTCTTATAACGTTTTTTCATTTTTTCCATATTTTCAGAAACAGACATAGTTTCATCAACAAGTGTATCAGGCAGTTGTTCACTCCAACCTAGAAATATCAAACATATACAATATTATAATCCTATTTCACTCCAGACTAGCTGAAGTACAGGAGGAGGGTTACTGATTAATTCTTTTCCTGATTTAAAAATAGCAAAAGTTGAAATTGAAAATCTGATAAAAGTGATGTAAAGGCAACATGTGGAACTGGTATGCAAGACTCTAAAACTTAGCACCACATTCTAAAGCAGACATGTCAAACTCACGACGTATCGGGACGGTTTTGCCATTGCCGGCAATGGGGTGGGCGCGGCTTTTGCATGATGCATCCGGCCCGCGGGCCGGCAGTTTGACACTCCTGTTCTAAAGGAAGTGTCTTTAATGTCATCCGCAATCCTCATGGAAAGAGCTAGCTTTCAGACTGACAGTTCAAAAGGTGCAGACCATTTTAGAAATAAAAGGTAAAGGTAAAGGTTCCCCCACACATGCGTGCTAGTCGTTTCCGACTCTAGGGGCCGGTGCTCATCTCCGTTTCAAAGCCAAAGAGCCAGCGCTTGTCCGAGGACGTCTCCGTGGTCATGTGGCCGGCATAACTAGACGCCAAAGGCGCACGGAACACTGTTACCTTCCCTCCGTAGTGTTCCCTATTTTTCTACTTGCATTTTTACATGCTTTCGAACTGCTAGGTTGGCAGAAGCTGGGACGAGTAACAGGCGCTCACTCTGTTACGCGGCACTCGGGATTCGACCCACCAAACTGCCAACCATCTGATCGACAAGCTCAGCGTCCTAACCCACTGAGCCACCGCATCCCTCTGTTTAGAAATATACTAACATACAAAATATGCTAAAATATTTTAGGTATATTTTAAAGGTATTATTTTATGATCATCTTCCTTTGCCATTAGCTCTCTTTAGAATTTCAGCCACTGGTGTAATGGTTAAAGAGTTAAGCTAGGTCAGGGAGATCGCAAATTCTAATCTTGCTTTAGTTGCAAAGCCAGCTGAGTGGCCTTGGGCCAGTCACTTTCTTTCAGTCCTAGGAAGGAGGCAATGGCAAACCACTTCTGAAAAACCTTGCCAAGAAAACTGTAGGAACCTATCCAGGCAGTCACTTGTTTTTCCATTTATCATCTGTTTACTAAATTATGCATCTGTTCGTGATATATTAGCTTTGCATAAATGAACTGCCACAAGGATGCTTTTTACCAGAAAGTAAAAGTTTCCAGTAAGAATGGTTAATTGTAGAACTATGCTTTTATGTTCAGAGTAAATCTGACAGAATTTAATTTAAACTGGAAAATTGTCTCAAACTATAATACATGAATTTATACAAGGATGCAGTCATGTAGTATCTTCAGGAATGACAATGAATTAAGCTTTTTGGGGGAAAAACTGAGGTTAAAAAAAAGTAACTGACTAATTAAAATATAATGATCTTGTGTTACAGGACATGGCAGTAACACAGAAGTATGAGAGTAAATTGCTAGATGCCTACTTTCATCTCTGTTGGGTATTTGTTCAGTTACAGAGCCAGAAGAATCTTTTCTAGAGAGACATCTTTTCATTTTTCCTTGTCCTGTACGACTCCGCTGGCGTACCATGAATCCACCAATGCCTATAAAAGGTATGTTCACAGTATTTATTAAGAAAATTTAGATAGCCATTCCACATAGGGGACTGTGTTACTTAAATTATATTATAATTATTTAAATAAAGAGAGACATCCTGGAATGTAGACATTCTGTAAATAGCCATTTGTACATAATACATGTCATTTAAATATAATAATAAGCCATTAAAGGCAATTCTTTAATCTGTATTTAATTTTTGTAGTTGCTTTATTTCCACATACAAACACACACCTCCTTCCCTCTCACCAGCATCACCACACCAGCTGTCTCTCAACACAGCTTTTATAGCCTACATTGCTGTGCTGGCTGGGGAGAGGCTTAAAGAGGCAGGACAATAGCAGCACAGGTGCTGGCCCTTTTCTACACAGCCTGCCCTCCTACAAAGAAAATTCTTTCCTAGTTCCATCTAATAGGGAATCGACAAAAACTGAGTATCTATAGTTTATGCCTGATGATATAGCTCCCCTCTATAAGAATTCAATATAATGCATAAGAAATCCACCAGTTGCCCATATTAATCCAACAATGACCTGTATATTAATAGAAATATCAGCTGAAAAAACACTCACTTCTCTCTTGAACATCTCTTTGATGTTCTCTCTTAAACATCAAAATTTGTGATCACCAAACTGTGCTAAGTTTATACCTCTTTTACATGGAAGCTATCAAGATGTATCTATTTAATAATAATAATTCATAAAAAGTTATTCTGTTGTTTGGTAACTTTGGCATATGCATCTTGATATAGAGGCAGTATAGATAGTCCGCGACTTACGACCAGAACTGAACCCAAAATTTCCATACTTAGCCAGGCAATTGTCAAGTGAGTTGAACCTCATTTTATGACCTTTCTTGCCACAGTTGTTAACTGAATCTGGCTTCCCCCATTGACTTTTCTTGTCAGAAACCAACTGGATAGGTAAGAAATGGTGATCACATGACCATGGTGCCTATTGCCAAGGGCCTGAAATTTGATCCTGTGACCATGGGGATGTTGCAACAATCGTAAGTGTGAAAGCTGATCATAAATCCTTTTTTCAGTGCTGTTGTAACTTTGAATGGTCGCTAAACGAATGGTTGTAAGTCAAGGACTACCTGTATTTGAAAATGAAAACCACTGTCTGAAACTGCAGTATACACCAGATAGGGTAATTCTCCACAACACTTAACTAATCTCATTTCTAAATAAAATATTATGTATAAATATATAGTCAATACATATAAACCTAATAAACATGAAAACATCTGGATTATGTACTCTACCAGGTCTGTATGGCTTTCTCTTTCTTTTTTTGATCCCTTCAGTTGCTTCCATTCCCTTAGGATCATCATCTATAGGTTCTCGTTCAGGACTTGTATCTGATTTTCCTTCACAATCCATGAGATCTCCTTCTGAATTAAAAAAAAGTTAAAAAGTGAGGGAGAAAAAGATAGGAGTTATTTATACACTTTCACTTAACTGCCCACATAAAAAACTCTTCAGTTAACTAAGAACCTTTGAAAATAATCATAACAAAATCCCATTAAAATTGAATACTAATAACACTAAACAGATGAAAATACCGTTACTAGGATTATTAAAGGGTAGAAAAGATTAAATGCTGTTATGTAGCATGTTTACAAATAGTAAAAGAGAGGGAACCCTATCACAGGAACATAAGTTAAAGAAGTCTTATTCTATATTCCATATTCTATTTGTAAGGCATCATGGTGTAGTGGTTAAGATACTGGATTGGGACCTGGGAAACTCAGAATTAAGTTTATAACTCTGTTACAGAAGCTCCTTAAGTATTTAAGGCCATTAACTTTCTCTCAGCTCAACCTACCTCACAGGAGTGCCACTGTACAAAGGCTGGCATATATGTAAAAAATATTACTTACCCCATTACATCCCAGAGACCCTAATGGATTAAATTAAAGCAAACTTACATCAAGGCCAAACTGATGTTCAAGTTAATTAGGGCTCTAAAGTCCCAAAACAGCGTTGTTACTTGGTTCAAGATAATAACTAACACAGCTCTTTAAGTATTGGCTTGGCTTTTTCTCAAATATATATACCAGATTTTAATTTTGCTGCTTCATCTAAAACCAGTGAAATTTCCATCCAGTATTTAAAGACAGCTCCATATAAAATGTGCTCCAATAAAATATGGAAGCTTATCTGTTAAAGATAACTGAACCCAACTTCCTGAAGAAGCTTCGGAATGAATTCAGCAGGGGCAGCTGATAAACAAAGGCTGTAAGACACAACTGGGCATTGTAATATAATGGTTGTACAGGTATTAATAGGTATTTAAAATATTTAGGCACTATATCGATGAATGACAATAATATTCTTATATTAATGACTCTATCGGCCCTGCTGTGCCAGCTGATCTTTGCCATCTTCCTATCTCATTGACAAGACATAATCAAACTTGTCTAAGCAAGGAAGATTTATTTATTTACTTATAAAATTTATATAGCTGCCTACTTGCTCACAGCAAGAGTAGGCAGCTTACAAACAATGAAAACACAATCTAGAAAAAAATAAACGACCCCCAACCACCTTCTCCTGGCAACAGCACACCATTAAATAAGCCATTTGATAGGCTTGATCACACTATGGGTTCTCCAGGGCCACTGGCAAAACCATCTCTTCAGGGCCTTCCAAAAGACTGTCAAAGTGGGGCCCCTGTAATTACTGCAGGGATGATGTTCCAAAGGGAGTGAGTCACCACAGAGAAGGCCCTTCTTCTAGGTCCCACCAGATGTATCTGCTTAGGGGACAGAATCCACAACATTCCTTGTCTCCCCGCTCTAGTGGGTCGGGTGGCTGTGACTGGCAAGAGATGGTCCCTCAGATGCTGACTATGCCAAGACTTCTTCCCAAGGATACTCATGGCATTGCCCATAGTGCGTGCCATTCTTACCATACTTCATATGACTTTTGAAACTTTGCCATCTTTGTCCAAATCATGTGTGCCATTCTTGTAAGGCTTCAAAAAGCCTTCAGAAAGCTTCTGCAGACTCCGATGTATAGTGAAAATGGCACGCACACTATTTGAAGAACCGTGTGAGTAGCTCCCTGAAAACCTGGCACCAGCAGCAGTTGGCACAGGGCCAGGCCAAGGGCATCTTGTCAGCAGTGGGAAGAAAACAAAGGTCAGAAAGGCACGACAGGATCTGAAGAATGCAGAGTGGCTGGGGCTTTGCGTTGTGGCATTGGGTGCATGGCCAAGGTGCAGGCTTGAGGTGCCACTCCCCACTCTGGTCGATGGGCAGCAGAACTAAAGTAGTGGCTGGGGATGATGGCAGCTGGCTGAGACTACTGAAGGTCTTGGACTTCTATCTCAGTCTCAGTGCTGCTGCCATGGAGTGCCGCTGTGCAGGGTGCCAAAAGGGTAGAGATGGACATAGGTGGGACGGAGTTGAAGTGCCTCTGCTGTTGTGTGGGTGACCACCAAACGCCTCAATGACTGTGAGGGTGTTGCATTGGCTGTAACTTCAGAGACCTTGTATAAACTACAAGTCATTCAGCACCACCTGGTGAATGGTTGCTGAATGAGTGATTATTAAGTAAGGACTACATATACTCAATATTCAATGTCTACTATTATATTTATTAATGTATTACACAGGGAGATATTCCTGATTATCTACCCTTAGACTTGAAAGTCTTCAGGGGATCTCACGTCTCTTTCTATTATATGATGTCATCACATAGAAATTCTGAAGTCATTCTGCACTAAGATGAGTGGAAATCCAAAAAGAGCTGAAATTTCTAGATTGAAGGAAACACTAGTCAATGACTGGGAATGCTACCTAACAGTGACAAGATATTGTTCTCACTGTCTTCCCATTCAGCTATGCTCACCATATCAATACTGCAATATTATGCTTTTCTATATTGTTCTATCATCTGATCTTGGACTAAAGTAAAATCCTGTTGGGATAGACAATACTTGGAATTGTACATGAGATCAAAGAACAAGGCATGCCGTGGCAACTATGTTTGCCTGATATAACATTTTGCTACCTCTATCACTGTGCCTTACCAATTTCATTCTATAGCATGTTTGTTTAATGCTAACAGAATGCATTATTTTTTTTAAAAAAAAGTAAATTAATCTGTCATGAGAAGGTTAGCTCTTCGTAAACCAATAATCAGCATACTTTATTTTAAAATATATTAAATCAGCCATTTTCCTGATTTAGATTTATGGTATCATTAATAACTTACATACATTTAACCACGTCATTACAAATTTGTAGACAATTTTTTTCTTTTCATTAAATGATATAGGATAGTAAAAATATTGTTTGCTGTGTGATATTGCTCAAGTCATACATTTCAACAAAGAATAATAGCAAACACCAATGTATAAAATTGATCCACTGATATTATGAGTTTAAATACTTGGTGTTTTTCAATGCATTCAATGTCATAGGTAGCTATCATGAGAAACTGGGACTTCTAACTTCCTGCTGGTTTTCCCATTGACTCTGCTTCTGGGAAACCAACTAGGAATATCAGAAATTGCAGTTAGGTGACTATGGCTTGCTGTGCTGTCATAATGGCAAGCAGGGCACCCAAATCACAATCATCAAGTAGGGACACTGTGACAGCCAGAATTCCAAGGACCCATCCTAAGTATCCCTAGTTTGGGGCTGTTGCAATTTGGAATGGCTGTGGAGGGATGAAAATCCAAGGATTGCCTATATTCAGCTAAATAAAAATTATACAGTGACACTCACTGCTTCTCAGATCTGCTGCCAACGTAAGCACCATTTTGATCAAGTATATAGTCTAAGTCACGGGTCGGCAACCCGCGGCTCTGGAGCCGCATGCGGCTCTTTGAGCCGTCTTCTGCGGCTCCCAGCCGCCCGGTGCGCACGCACCTCTCCAAATGGAGAGTGGCACCGCCCGTTTGGAGAGGTGCGCGCGCACCTCCCCGAATGGGCGGAGGTGCGCGCGCACCTCCCCAAACCTTTGGAGAGGTGCGCGCGTACCTCCGCGCGAACGAGCCGCGGCGTCGCTCTTTGAGGAAGCTGCCGCGGCCCGTCTGCAAAGCTGCCGAAAGCGGCAGCTTTGCAGATGGGCCACGGCAGCTTCCTCAAAGAGCGACGCCGCGGCCCGTTCCGAGAGGTGCGCGCGCACCTCTCCGAACGACCGGAGGTGCGCGCGCACCTCTCCGAACGACCAGAGGTGCGCGCGCACCTCCCCAAACCTTTGGAGAGGTGCGCGCGTACCTCCGCGCGAACGGGCCGCGGAGTCGTTCTTTGAGGAAGCTGCCGCGGCCTGTCTGCAAAGCTGCCGAAAGCGGCAGCTTTGCAGATGGGCCACGGCAGCTTCCTCAAAGAGCGACGCCGCGGCCCGTTCCGAGAGGTGTGCGCGTACCTCCGCGCGAACGGGCCGTGGCGTCGTTCTTTGAGGAAGCTACCGCGGCCCGTCTGCAAAGCTGCCAAAAGCGGCAGCTTTGCAGATGGGCCACGGCAGCTTCCTCAAAGAGCGACGCCGCGGCCCGTTCCGAGAGGTGCGCGCGCACCTCTCCGAACGACCGGAGGTGCGCGCGCACCTCCCCAAACCTTTGGAGAGGTGCGCGCGTACCTCCGGGCGAACGGGCAGCGGTGCCGCTCTTTGAGGAAGCTGCCGCGGCCCGTCTGCAAAGCTGCCGAAAGCGGCAGCTTTGCAGATGGGCCACGGCAGCTTCCTCAAAGAGCGACGCCGCGGCCCGTTCCGAGAGGTGCGCGCGCACCTCTCCGAACGACCGGAGGTGCGCGCGCACCTCCCCAAACCTTTGGAGAGGTGCGCGCGTACCTCCGGGCGAACGGGCAGCGGTGCCGCTCTTTGAGGAAGCTGCCGCGGCCCGTCTGCAGCTTTGCAGACGGGCCGTCGGGCAACCGGGAACCGGTTCCATCTCACTTTTTTAAAAAATGGCAACCGTGTGCGCATGCGCAAAACGTTTTTTGCGCATGCGCGTGCATGGACACACGCACACGGCTCCCAGTTTTTTTAATTTGTGATGGAACCGGTTCCCGGTGGCTCTTTTCCTTTTTTAGGTTGCCGACCCCTGGTCTAAGTAGATAGTCTTTCCCTTCCTTTTGTCATGGTTCCGACAGATGAAACTCTTCAAAAGAACTTTGAGGCATTGTTTACCTTAAAGAATCTTTTATTCAAGAAACAAAGTATAGGCACTACGTAGTAGAAACCAAAAACTAAATTCCCCTCCCCTGGATACAAAGTATCAAAGCACAATTCCCTCCTCCAATAAACAGTCATAAATCAGATTCCCTAATTAGCTTGATGCCCAGGCTTTCTCCTTAGCTCTTCAGCTCACCAAAACTCTATCAACTCTGGGCCCAATGACTTTGGATTTCCACAGCTGAGTTATTATTGTTATGACTAGTTGGACTCTCATCCACATTTCCCCTCCCAGCATCAACTAACTCTAGAAGCAATAGAGAAAAATGGTTTCTTTTCCATCTGTTGTCAAAGCAGGAACATCTGATGTTAGCATCGTTGACACCTTTCCTCTCTTGGGCATCTGTTCATTTACCACCCTGATTTTTGGACGCTTCAACAAATCTTGAACTTTTCCCAGGTCAACTAATACAATTTTAAAGCCAGCTATTGTTCTTGTTATAAATTCCTTCTGCTTTGTGCTTTGGATTTGTTATATGAATTCCTCCCTCTTCCACAGTGCATCATGATACCCACTAACAAATAGTTCAATAAAATGGAAGAGAGCATATAATAATTACCTCTACTGTCATCCATCTCACCATCTCTTGAATGTTCTGATTGGACATCAGGTGGTGTCTGAAGTACAGCAACACTATTCTGGTTTATAATTTTCAACTTAAGCTTTGGCTTTGCCCTTTTTCTTCTTGGTACAACAGCATTGAGGCTCTGTAACTGAGACATCCCTGTTTCGGTCAAACAGACACCATCCTGAGTGTACGTCTTCGGTGGGTCTATAAAATTGGCATGAACCACAACAGGAATTTACACTTTTAATAATTTTGTTTATAAGCACAATATTTAAAAACATTGCAATTAATATACCATGGAAGACTATTTGTTCTAATATTAAGAGAGAAGACAGCACAATTATTTCAAAGGAAAACCAACATTATAATTATAATATTTTACAAAGATTCTATTCCATACATTATTCAACCTAACATATGTAAATGAAGTTACACAGTTACACAGAGAATAATAAGTTCTACCATAAATAGATTGGGAAAGATAAAGACTGAGTAAATCACTCCAATTTTTGTCAAATTATGCATCTGGCTTTCAAAGAACATATCTAAAAGGGCAAGCAGAGAAAGGTTTGCCTGCATCTATTTAAGTAAAATCTTTTGCTCACTTAAGCAATTTAACTTCCATTAAGGAGGACTTGAACATTTATTCATGAAAGGTATCAGCTGGGTTTAAAAATGAACAAGGGAATAGCTAACAAAAACCAACTATTATAATCAATTATATTGATTATATAATTTTAAGGCATAATTCTAGCTTCAACATTGAATTATTAGTAGAAACAAAATTAGATGCAGAGAATGAAGAATTTTAATGGTTACCAAGTTCCTTTGCTTTTGATGGAATTTGGGCTGCAACAGATGATTCACAGAATTCAAAGGAAGGCACTAGAAAAAGAAAAAATAACAGTGAAAATTATCATTTAATTAAGCAGGTTATGCAGTTGTCAATAGCATTATTTTAATACTGAAATCCTCATTAATCTATAGTTTTCACATGTCTGTTACTCTAAACAATTTATTTTTTTACTTTATTTTTATTAACATTTTATTACAATTTTCGCCTAATTCCTTTTCTAATAATATATCTTTAAGATAACTGGCAATTTTTAATGTCCTTTTTTATTACTGATCATGCAACATTAAGAAAATACCTTGGCAAAAGAAAACACTGTCTCTTTTGTTAACTCAACATCTGTCAGAGAGAAGCTTTACAACAAATCCTACTGTACTTTTATTAGAATAGGGCTGGAAGGGACGTTGGAGGCCTTCTAGTCCCACCCCTTCCTTAAGCAGGAGAACCTGTTCTATACCATCTCAGACAAGTGACTGTCTAGCCTCTTCTTAAAAATCTCCAGTGATGGAGCGCCCACGATTTCTGGGGGCAGGCTATTCTCCTGATTAATCGTCCTCACTGTCAGGAAGTTTCTCCTTAATTCCAGGTTGCTTCTCTCTTTGATCAGTTTCCAACCATTGTTTCTCGTCCTTCCCTCTGGTGCTTTGGAGAATAACGTGACCCCCCCCTCCGCTTCTTTGTGGCAGCCCCTCAGATACTGGAACACTGCTATCATCTCCCCTATTTCTTCTTTTCTTTAGACTAGCCAAACCCAAGTTCTGCAGCCGTTCTTCGTATGTTTTAGTCTCTAGACCTTTGATTATCATTAGATAAACGGCAGGTGAATTTACCATTTGCTGATGGTATATATGGTCTACACATGGTGCAGTCAAAACCATTATTTGCTGTGGTTTCCACTTCTTCCTCCGTGTTTAAATTTTGACAGACAGTGTGCATCCATCTGAAAGTTAAAGTATAGATGGAAAAGGAGTTGATTGAAATGCATGCAATTTTATCATGCAATACAAATATTGTCCCTGGAAAGAAAAACCCAGAAGATGCTTATTAAAATTAGTTATTAAAATTTTTTTGGGGCCAGTTAATTGAACTGGGGATTGCTATAAAATTCCAGCATTCTCAAATATGTTTCAAAATGTATTTCAACCAAACTGTTTCAATAAGACAAACTTATTGAATCCAATAAGTTCAGGATCCAATGGTGGATGATTTATATCAGGAAGCTTTTTTGAAACTTAATCTGAAGGAGCCAGTAGACCTCAATTTTTGAGATTGACTAGACGTATTGACATGCATAATTGTTTTGATAAGAGATTGAGGTCCCTGGGATTGGAATGAGTTCAATTTCTTGTCTATGTTGGTAAATTAGGAAGATTATGAAGAAATGTTGCACATAAAAATGAATCTAAGGGGGTCTTGCTAATTTTATCAATTACTTTCTGAGTTATGGAAATATTTTAAATTAGTGATTTCTTTGTTCAAGGGATTGCTGTTTATTCCATACATACTGCACCATTGGGAGACCTGAAGGACTAGGTTAATGACATACTATGACCAAATATATTTATGTGGCTGTGAAGAATCAATCAATAATTAATGGTTACTTAAACAATATTCTTCAAAATATCTTCAGGCTACCCAAGAATTTATAGAATATGTTCCTGTCATTGCTATAACCCCCATAACGTGACTGAGAAAGAAAACACTTTGATAAAAACTTAACTATTTTATAGATTAGGTAATAAAAACCAATATGAAGAATCATTTTGATTTTTTTAAAAAACCAAAGTTCATCCCACAAATATAGAGGAACACAGTAAAACCAAGCAAATTAAAAAAAATTTGTTCCCAATGTAAAAGAAATTTTAACCTGTCACACTGCCTGCACTGCACAATAAGCTCTTCTTCTCTGTAACTGCAACAGCAGACTGGGCAGATAGATAAACTTGCACAAGGAGCACACTGTGTGTAATTATTTTGCCATTCACATCTTAAACCAGGAGAAGTAGCTCCACAGTGTCTGCACCACACACACCTTTAAAACACAAACACATGAAAAACATTTAGTTTGCATTTGCTTATTTTTCAGTACTATCCAATGAACAAAACATTAATCCTCTCATTTAATAGTTAAAATTACGCAAAATGTCACCAACTAGAGAGATTCTATTTCAATTAATTTTAGAAGATGATATTCTATAAGGAGTCCTTGGTGTTCTCTGATTTTCTTGCAGATGTTTCATTACCCAATTAGGTAACATCGTTAGTGCATCTTCTGTGAATATGTTCCCTAACTGAGTAATGAAAAGTCTCCAAGAAAATAAGCAAGCTCAAAGATTACCACAGACTCTACAGTTGAACATTGAGCTACAAATATACTCTTTTATTAATGTACTATGTGGCGGCAAATGTTCGTGGTTGTCATGGCTACCATGATATTCTAAGTCACCCCAGTTCCAATGGCCCAAATATATATATGTTAAAGGGCAGGATACATCATCCTAGTCTTTAAGTTCCCTAATTCCAAAGCATTTGCAAATTAATTCCCAATTTAAGATCCTACATTATTCTGCTTGGGATTCTCAATTACTGGAAGACATGTATGATTGTCCCACTGGTATTATTTGAACTTTAATTAAAATATGATCATACTTTATGTACTGCTATTAGGCACCCCCAATAGTTCACTGAAATGCACGTTTAAATTTCAGGCAAAAACCCTTCATGAATAAGCTGGTCTATAACCATGATAAAGATTTGGTTTGAAGCCATTCAATACGCAGAATTAAAAAAAAATAGAGAAACACACCATTTGCACTTCCAACCTCCTTTGGGAACTGTCTGTAGTGGTGGATCCAGGCAGTAAGTGTGGTAGCTGATATCACAGTCATCACAAAGAAGTAACCTTCCTGGATCCGTAGCCTTTCCGCAGGCTTCACAAACAGTGCACTCCAGACATCTCCAACCCTTGTGGAGTACCACTTTTGTAATCTGTGTAGGAAAAGGCAGCATATAATTAAAATTAACAAAACTTCAATTTGTCAGTTCCAGGGATGTCAAATATGCCATAAGTAGTTTTCCAAATAGACAGATTTTTTTAAAAAACAACAACCCTAAGACTTGTTCAAATGTAATGGAGAAATTTTATCACCATTCATTGGGTGATGCTATCTTAGCATCCATCAACATCATTCAAATGACATTATTTTCCTGAGGCAATTGGATGTTCACAGTGTTATGCTTGTTGGGAAGTCTGGGAATTGGAAGTCTACACATCTTTAAGTAACCAAGATTGAGAAACACTGGAGACAAAAGGTTTCCATGCTTACTATGGTGCCTATATTCAGGAACAGGAATCCCTTGTGTTACATAAAATTGCAAAATTTTAAAGTGCTTCAATCACTTCCTAATCTGACAATCAAGGACATTTAAACGTTGAAAGCTTTCATGCTTAGCCAAATTATTTAGGTTAAAATTTTTTTTTCAAAATATCTGTCATTACATTTGTTGAAATGTGTTTAAATCATTTTTAAAAAATTTTGTAGAACAACTGACTCATTCATGTTAGTTAATTGGCCTTTTCTGTTAGTTATTTGGAATTTTGATTTCCAGAACCAATTAGAATATCTTTTACTGGCATTCCTTTACAAAGTGTTTTAAATTTATATTCTTTTAGAAAGGCAATTTTTTTCATGAAATCTATGCAAATTTTAAGTTAAATGCTTGTTTATATGGAAAATTGTTTCTGTGAAAATAATACATTTGAAAAAACAGCTTATACAATAGCAAATAATATATTATTTCTGCATAAATCTTTAACAATCCAGATTTAGTCTCATAAATGTAAAAAACTAAATAAATATACCACTTGCTGTTAATCTCAGCAAAGGTCAATTATATACATTATATTTAATGTAGAACATTGTAGCAAGGTAATATCACTTTTATAGTATGTATAAAAGTCACTAAAGTATTTTGCAAACTGCAAATAAATTATAGACATATTTACAAAGGATTATTTAAAAGATTTAAAAAAATCTTAAATGTCAGATATAGATAAGGATACTTATGTTTTTATTACTGGCTACTAAGCCGCCCTGAGTCTTCGGAGAAGGGCGGGATATAAATGTAATAAAAATAAAAAATAACTAAATAAAATAAATACTATTAAATTCTCTCAGTGGCCTACAATACAGATAAGCCTCTACCCTATTACATACACCTGGACCAATAGGACAGGGAGACAGGTTATGTTATGGATCCTATCACTTAGGAATGACCTGGAACCACAAAAAATGGCCTTCTCAGTGGTGACCCCTTCTTTGTGGAATATCATGCCCCCAAGACAGATTTATGGGACGCGGTGGCTCAGTGGGTTAAGACGCTGAGCTTGTCGATCAGAAGGTCGGCAGTTTGGCGGGTCGAATCCCGAGTGCCGCGTAACAGAGTGAGCACCTGTTACTCGTCCCAGCTTCTGCCAACCTAGCAGTTCGAAAGCACGTAAAAATGCAAGTAGAAAAATAGGGACCACTACGGTGGGAAGGTAACAGCGTTCCGTGCGCCTTTGGCATCTAGTCATGCCGGCCACATGACCACGGAGACGTCCTCGGACAAGCGCTGGCTCTTCGGCTTTGAAACGGAGATGAGCACCGGCCCCTAGAGTCGGAAACGACTAGCACGCATGTGCGGGGGAACCTTTACCTTTACCTTTAAGACAGATTTGCCACACCCCTCCCATTGCTTTTTCAAAAGGCCATAAAAACATGGCTTTGTCAGCATGTTTAATCAGCATGATCTGATTAAGTGGTAGATTTAATTGTATTGTGGGTGATAAGTGGTTGATTTTTTATGGGTTTTTATTATTTGGTGTATTTTTTAAATACAGTAAGCTGCCTGGAGTTGCCTATGTGTAAATTGGGTAGCTATCTAAATTCATTAAATAAATTAATCAAGTTAAAATCTAAAAATTAAAAATGAATTTATCTGGCTAATTATTAAAACAAGCTTATCAGGAAGTGATGTTTCTGGGGGAAAAAAAGCATTTCTCAGTTCAGCTAGGTGTGCATTCCAGAGACCTGGAGAAGCTACAAAAAGGGCTCAGTTCTAAATCACAGTGAAATGACTTCAATCAGGTAGGGTAGGATTATATAACGGAATGTTCTCCCACACAGGGCTTTTAAGGATAAATAGGTATACAAGGACGGTTATTTCAAAACACTCACCTTAATACCTACACAGAATGGATGATAACACTGACCACACTGTGAGCAGGCAAGTAATTGGCCTTCTGCACCTTGTCCAAAACTCCCACAAACTACACACATATCCTGGAATATAAAACAGGTATCTTTATACAAGAGACAGCATTAGGCAAACCAACCTCACCCAGCCCCAAGAGCACCTGATGGCTATATACCCATGTCTATCCTTTTTAAAATGTTCCTTATGTCCTTTCAGAAATTCAGATGTACACTGTTCACTTATTGCCATAATCTATATATACATTATTGTAAAATTTTCACATTTTTGTGAAGGAAGCTGATTTTATACCTAAGCCACTTAAAAAAATAACATTAAGACACTAAAACCCCTTTCAATCTAATTAATTTCTTTTTTAATATACAAAAGAACAATTGTTTAAATAGAAAAGCATATTGCTGATCTACAAAATCAGAATTATGGAGTGGGCTGTTACAATCAAGAAAGCCATATTTTTTGCTCTAGTGTATCTGTGAGAAATGTAAAAAAATAAAATCTGCGGAACTGAACCATAGACTTAGTAATGCTGACATGACTTGGGCAGGGGTGGGTGGAAGAGAAGAGATTTCTGTTTGAGTATGTACGTATGTATGTATGTATGTATGTATGTATGTATGTATGTATTCATATATAGATAGATAGATAGATAGATAGATAGATAATAGATAGATAGATAGATAGATAGATAGATAGATAGATAGATAGATAGATACCGTGTTTCCCCAAAAGTAAAACCCTGTCTTACTTTCTTTTGGACTCTAAAGTAAGGAGGGCTTACTTTTTGCCGGTACTGGCACTAGTAGGCCGTGAGTGCGTCGGGGGTGAGGCGGGGCCTGTGCATGGGGTGGAGAAGCAACATAGCGAGAGCATGGTGGTGGACCAGTTGCTTTACTCTGCCTGCCAGACAGCTGCCGAAGCCGCGCAGGGTAAAGTTGCTGGGGGGGGGGAGAATGGAGTTGCTTCCCTCCCTGCCAGACACCTGCTGAAGCCACGCAGGGTAAGGTTGCCGTGCCCCATCCACGCCCAGATGCCTTGCCTCCCCCAAGCATTTTTTTACTAACCTGCCTTTCAGCTGCATTGCGTTTCTCTGTTCGCTTCTCAGCCATCACCGCGTGTTTACTACTGGTAAAAAAAAAAAGTTCAGTCAGACTTTCTAACTTCTCACGAGATCTCAAGAAGTTAGAAAGTCTGATTGAACTTTTTTTTTTAACAGTAGTCCCACAAACATGCAGCGATGGCTGACAAGTGAATGCAGAAACGCAATGCAGCTGAAAGACAGGTTAGTAAAAAAAACGCTTGGGGGAGGTGAGGCATCTGAGCAGGGGCAGGTGTGGAGCCTTACCCTGTGCAGTGGCAGGAGGGTTGGGTGCGTGCCCTTCCTGTGCCAGGCCAGCCCCTACAGCTCTGGGGCAGCTGTGCTTGGCAGCGGTGGACAATGTTGAGGTGGGGGCCGCCAGGCTGACCAAAGCAACAGGTGAAGCACCAGAGGCTCGGGGAGGGTGGTTGAACAGGCCATTGGCAAGAGCAATGCTGCTCAGCTGAAAGCAGCTGCAGAACGAGTAGGAAAGGAAAGCAATCCTCGCTTCCCCCAAGAATTGCCTTCCTTTACTTACCAGACTCCCAGCCCCAAGTCGTTTCTCCTTCAAAATCCGCCACCGCCATGTGCAGAGAAACGAAGATTTTTTGGGGAAAACAAAGGTAAATCGATCAATTCCAACTCTGCGAGATCTTTTTTTTTCCTTTTGCACAAAGTTGGAATTGACTGACCTTTTTTCTCCAGGAAAACTTTGTTTCCCTGCATGCAGCAGCAGATCACGAAGGAGACACACCACAGGACTGGGAGTCAGGTAAGCAAAGGCAATTCCTGGGGGGAGCAAGGATTTCTTTCCTTACCTACCCCTTACCTACCCCTCCCCAAGCCTCCAACGCTTCACCTACTGCTTTGGTGGCTCTGTTGACAGCTGCGAAGTTCTCTTCTCTGGCAGGTGAGGGGGGAACCTGCTCCACTTGTTCTGCGGCTGCTTTCAGCTGAGCCGCGTTGCTCTTGCCAAAGGCGTGGCCATGAGGCTGCAGAACAAGCCGGGGGGTGGTAGGGAACCGGTATAATGGCACGTGGCTTAGAACATGAGAGGATCCGCCAGGCCTCATGGCAGCCGCATTGGGTACGATGCGCGAGGCAGCAAATGGCTGCGGCTGGTGGCAAATGGCTACGTCACACCAAAAATGGCCATTTGCCAATTCCTGCCCAATGCTACTGCCATGAGGTTGCAGAACAAGCCCGGTGGCGGTAAGGATCTCCCCTCCCCCATTGGCTTCACCTTGTCAGAGGAAGCCCGCCCATGCGGGCTCTTAGGTAGGGCTTACTTCCAGGGGGAGGACTTATATTAGGCCCACCCCCAAAAAATTCAACTGGGGCTTACTTTCGGGAGCGGGTTTACTTTCAGAGAAACACGGTAGATAGATAGATAGATTTCTACAGAAAGTAACAAAGTACATCTAAGTATTGCAACCTGATGTAAAGTAAATTTGTCACTGCTAGAGAACAGGACAACAGTATTATGCATGGAGTTTTCTTCTTCATCTTTATTGGATGAGTTATCCACATCTGTGACCTGCAAAATGGAACAGAAGAATTAAATGAGATACTTTAGTAACAGTTTTTAATAGTTACACAACAGATCATAAATTATTTGAAATGTATACAAATAAGCCATATGCATTTGAATGACTGCATCCGTCTTTCAGTGAAGAAAACGAAGCACCATCATGCAGCCCTTCCACAATCTTATATACTAGACAGTTTATGGCCCATGGCTCATCCTTCTAGAGATCTTCTCTCTTCTTCCTCAACACTTTCAACAATGAAGAGCTTTTAATGTACTGGTCTCAGTGGAAAAGTTGGGATACATTCAGAGATGTATCTGCCTTGAAAACAGCCCACGTTGAACTGCATAGCACAGTCAAACATCAGCACAGGAAATATTTTAATGACATTTTGTATTATATCAACAACTATTTTATGAAAAGTCAGCAATGACTTTTAGCACTGGGCTAATTAATTTAAGATGCTGTGTCATAGATTCTTACCCCCGGAGCAAGAATTGATCCAATTCCATTCTTCAATTTTGATCTCCCACGCCCACCTCTTCCAGAAAGTCCTGAGCCTCGTGGTCTCCGCTTCCCAGGAAATCCTGATCCACGACCCTATTTAAATATAGAACAACTGAATTAGTTCTTACAAATTAACAATTACAGTAATATACAGCTGACAGGCAGTAGTTCACTACATGTAACTCAACACATTGACTTTGCTTGTCAGAAGTTCACAAAAAGGTGATCATATGGCCCTAGGACACTGCAACTGTCAGAAATATATGTCAGTTGCAAAGCATTCAAATTTTGATCATCCACGTGACCATGGGGATGCGGCCACAGTTTTATATGTCATAAGTCACTTTTTTTCAGTGCCACTGTAACTTTGAACAGTCACTACACAAATTGTTGTAAGTGAAGGACTACCTATTCTGGTGAATGACTGAAATAAAGTTAAGCGAAGATTAATTACCACTTTGATGCTCCAAATAGCACTTCCTGGAAGTTGTCTAGATTTAAATGTTTCTCGACCTTCTGAAATGTCGGGGGACCAGGAAGGTGGGCTTGCTGTATGGCTATTCCAAGTACCCTAAAAATGTAAGAGGAGAAAATAAATGTATAAAGCATTTACATCTATAAATGAAGATTATGCTGCAATGAAGATAGAAATGTGGTTGAAGATAAAAATATAAAAACATTGATAGGAAAATAAAAAGCCATTGGACAATAAAAAAGATGCAATTCATCTTTAGTTATAACTTTGATTTTTACAAGTTTGGGGACATTTTGCCAATTGTTATATAAAGATCTTTAATACTCTTAAAATCAGACTGCAAATTGGAGACAGTAGATTAGATCACTTGAAACAAAATTATTAGCCAGAAATATTAAGTACAGCAGACAAAACAGCATTTAAAATAAAAGTTGCAATATGAATATGAAAGACAAGAGATCAGTTGAGATATCTGAGCAGTATGTGGTGTAAGCATTATTTTTAATAGTATGTAACTAAGTTTATATATCAAATAAAATCGATAACAATCATGTCTACTTTCTTACATATCTTAAAAGCAATATATTTTATTACACACTATTCAGAATTAAGGATTGCATTCACATATTTTCAAAACATTCATTCAATATCGATGTTTTTTGTATTCTATATAACTTTCATATGTAAGAATCCATCCCTCACATTAAGCTAGAAAGCCAAATTCAGAGTTTTATTTTTATTTTTTATTTTAATTCCATTTATATCCCGCCCTTCTCCGAAGACTCAGGGCGTATTATCCCTAGCTCCAATCCTGGCAGAAATCTTCTTTAAAATAACTGTTTCTTACAAAAATTAATGAGACTTAATACAAGTGTGTGTGTGGAAGTAAGCAGCAGAAAGCAGCCAGAAAAGGATGATTTTCTCTTGCAGCACTCACGAGGAGGAGTAACAATAGCAGCTGTGGAGAAAAGTGATGAGTAGTTAAGTAACAATTTGGGAATATGCGAGTGTTTGCATGTGTTGTCTAGGGCAGAGGTCGCCAACCATTTTGGGCACCGTGGAGATATGTTTTTCCGTGGACTGAAGGGTGCATGGTTTTGTGCACTGCCTGCATCTCGCAGATGGGGCTTTGCTTGTTTGTGCGGACTGGTTGCTGGCAAGCTGCGGCCCAGTACTAGTCCATGGACTGGGGCTTTTGGGAGCCCTGGTCTAGGGACCTGTGTTGACTCTTTTGCCTCTTAGCCTATCTTTCTTCTCTGTTTCCCTTCAAAGCCACTCTTCTTCCTCTTTTTAAATTAATCAAAGATTTCCCTCTTACTGTTGCTTCAACATTTCTGTAATAATACCGGCCCAAGTACCCAAGCCTTGCTTCTTTTCTGGCTGTCTGCCTTCTTCTGTGGCTTAGGTACAAGCACAGGGTGGATACCTGTCTCTACAATATAGCCATCTCTTCTGTGTCTAAGGGAGAGCTGCCTCTTCCACTTTTTCCATCCCTGTTTGTTTGGTGTCAGCACTAGCGAGAGGTCTGGTTTCTGCAGCCAGGATGTTGGCTATTGCTGCAAAGTCTGAGCTCTACGAGGGAAATCTCCTTTTCTTTTGCAGCTAAGGTTTGCTTTCATTTCATACAGAAAATTTAATGTGTTCCTTCAGTCTGTGCTTTATGCACAGCCAATGCTATTATTCGGGCCTGATTAGGAGACGGACTCCACTCAGCCTTTAAGATTTTCAGAGAAGAGTCTCTTTTTAGAACCGTGCATTCAAAAGCATATGATATCATTTAATGAGTTAATTATATCGTGATCTCTTTTTAAGATATTATTTAGAATGAGCTTCTATATTTTGATGAAATACCACCAAAATGGAAGAAGCAAGATTTATGTTGTAAATATTCTAAGCTTTACTTGGTACAATAATCTTGCTTGATAGACAATTCAGACATGTGTCTATATTAGGATAGTATCTGGCCTGGCGTGGAACAAAAAGGAATTAAACTGCAATTCATAGACACTACAATAGACATATCTTAACGTTAACTTAACGTTAACGTTAACTGAGCGGTGGCTCAGTGGGTTAGGACGCTGAACTTGTCGATCGGAAGGTCGGCAGTTTGGCGGGTCGAATCCCGAGTGCCGCGTAGCAGAGTGAGCGCCTGTTACTCGTCCCAGCTTCTGCCAACCTAGCAGTTCGAAAGCACGTAAAAATGCGAGTAGAAAAATAGGGACCACTACGGTGGGAAGGTAACAGCGTTCCGTGCGCCTTTGGCGTCTAGTCATGCCGGCCACATGACCACGGAGACGTCCTCGGACAAGCGCTGGCTCTTCGGCTTTGAAACGGAGATGAGCACCGGCCCCTAGAGTCGGAAACGACTAGCACGCATGTGCGGGGGAACCTTTACCTTTACCTTTTAACTTCTTTATAAAGTACAAGTAGGGAAAAAAAGATAAGCGTAGTTGAAGCATTATGTTATAACATGTAGTCATTTAGTTTAATGCCTGGAGCTCATGACAGCAAATTATAAAAATAACAAAATAAAATTTAGTAGAATGTAAAAATATGAATAAATTCACCAATTACTAGTGAAATAATTTATCTTCACAAGCAAGGTGATGGATTTAAAGAAGCGAGTTAAATAAGTTGTATTACATATCTTTGTGATCATAGCTCTCTACTACCTGCAAGAAATAAAGGTTTGCTCTATAAACTGAAACAGCCTAAACAAAAAAGAACAAAAACTGAAAAATATCCTTTCTGTTGGGAAAAAAACCCAAGCAAAAAAAAACAATATAAAAAGCTTTTAGCAAAACCAGTAAATAATAATTATCCCTAATATACTAACAGAAAGCAGCATTAGAAAAAAACGATGTGATTCATCTACTGTGTTTTCAGAACTAAATTAAAAGCAGTTTTTAATTTTGATTAGACTTTTTCAAAATGCTATTAGCTTAGAGATTTTTTCCATTTATTATTATAAATATGCCTTGATAACTATTGGTACAGTAACATACTCAAATGCCACAATCCCTCTTTCAAGGATAACAAATATCAATAATATCATTTATTTTACCTAGTCTCTGGGCCAAATTTAGTAAAAAGGATTGAACAATATGGTGAGGTGGCAGGACTGAAAATAAATAGAGAAAAAACCAAAATGTTTTCCAAAAACTTAACTGATGTAAAGAAAAAAGAAATAGAAGGAATTATGGGGTTAAAATTTGCTAAAAAAGTAAAGTACTTGGGAATCGAACTAACCAATAAATGTTCCAATATTAAAGAACTTAATTATAATAAATTATTTGCCAATACACTACAAGACCTTGACAGGTGGAAAAATATTCAATTATCTTTTTTGGGCAGAATTGCCGCAATCAAGGCACACATCCTCCCACGTTGGATTTTTTTATTTCAAACGGCCCCCGTAAATTTAGACAACAAATTTTTTAGGAAATTGGATCAAGCAATAGGGAAATTTGTTTGGCGGGGTAAAAAACCACGTATAAAGGGAAAAATGCTCCAGGAGCACAAAACAAGGGGGGGTTTGGGACTTCCAAACTGGGAGTTATACTATCAAGCCTTTGCACTCCTCTGGATTAAAGATTGGGTATCCCTGTCGAGGAAACGCATATTAACTATTGAAGGCTTTGACCTTAACCAAGGATGGCACTCAACTTTATGGTCATATCAAAAAACTCCATCCAAGTACTTTACTAACCACTACATTAGGAGAATTTTGATCAGAATTTGGCAAAAAGTTAAAAAACGAATGTATACTAAGATTCCCAAATGGGTGGTTCCATTGGAGATAACAACCCAGCCGACCGTTCACAACCTGAAAAGAAACTGGTCCTACAAGACTTTGGTGGACGAAGAAGGGAATCTGAAATCTAGAGAACAATTACAGACACAAGGTATAGATATAGACTGGTGGTCATACATTCAAATCCAAACTAGGTTTTCTAAGGATAAACAGGAATATGGCATCTCCCAAACTAGTCAACCCTTCGATAAAAGTTTGGAAGGCCCCGGACTAAAATTTATTTCTGGAATGTACAATCTCCTCCTAGCTAGATATATAGATGATGAGATTGTGAAAGATACAATGATAGCCTGGGGGAGAAACATAGGGAGGTCGATCCAACTAGATGAATGGCAGACAATATGGGCCAGAACGATGAAAATAACATTATCTTCGGCATTCAAAGAGAACTATTTTAAAATGATTTATAGATGGTATTTGCCGCCAGCTAGAATAGCCAAAATGTTTCCAGACGCCTCTGATAAATGCTGGAAATGTAGACTGGCCAAGGGTACTTTTTTCCACCAGTGGTGGACTTGCCCTCAGAGTAAGAAATATTGGGAGAAGGTCCAAAACTGGTTAAAACAAATAACTGGTGTCATCTTCCCTCTGCTTCCAGACTCTTACCTACTTGGTATAAAACCAAAACTAATTAATAGACAAGATTGGTATCTCTTTGTACATGTTACAACAGCAGCGAGAATAACCTTCGCTCAACAGTGGAAGGATATAAATATTCCAACGGACCAAATGTTAATTAATAAGATTCTGAATTGTGCTGAAATGGATAAACTAACCTATATCTTAAAACAGAAACAAGAATCTATGTATTACACCAACTGGGAACGATGGTATGATTGGTTAAAAAATAGAACAAACCTAGAATAGTTAATATGACACTTCATAGTAATCTTTATGATAATATTTAATAGTCGAAATAGACAACGTTAAATAAGATTTAAGATTTACCGGGATGTAATTATGTATAATTGTACAGGGGATTTTAATCCCCAGTCAGTTTATATGTATGCTTGTTAAGTGTTTGTTTGTCCTTTTCCCTTTCTTTCTCAATTTGAAATGTATATACTTAGTGTGTATGTGTTTGTAAATATTTAAAATAAACTTTATTAAAATTAAAAAAAAATAATATCATTTATTTTATTTTTATTCTTAAATTTATTTGCCGCCCATTCCTCCACAAGGAAAATATGGGTGGCTTACAAAACTAAAAACAATAAAACAAAACAAAAATATATAGCAATGAAATTATAAGTCATAGTAAAAAGTTTGGAAGGCATGGTCAAAATAATGATTATTATAGGTAATCCCTGATTTACGGCCACAATTGAGCCTTAAGTGAGTTTTGCTCTATTCTAACTTTGCTTGTTAGATCACAACAGGTGATCACATGACTCCAAGATGGAGCAACCATCATAAATATGAACAAGTTATCAAGTTTGAATTTTGATCACTTGACTGCAGGGATGCTGCAACGGTTGTAAGTGTGAAAAATGGTCATAATTCATTTTTCCCCAGTACCGTTGTAACTTTGAACAGTCACTAAATGAAGTCAAGGGCTACCTGTATTAGGCTGCAATGAGTTTTAGCAAACATGCTTACCTGTCTTGACCTTGGTCTGCCGGGAGAAAACTTTCTTTTGGTGATAGCAGGTTTTCCCATTCCAATTTTTGGAGTGAGTGATACAAATGTGGCTGGAAGAACTGCAGCAGATTCTAATGATGACATATGACATTGCAACATCTCGTGGGATGTACTTGGCTCTAGCGAAGATGTTGGCAAAGAAGATGCATCAACAGATTTGCTTATATTAACAGATGATGGACATGGGGGAAACATCTCAGGTGATGATTCTGAAGATTTGCCTGCCAACTGGCAACTCTCAGTTGGACAGCTTTCACTTTGAGGAAGAGATGACACTTCTGGAGTGTCTCTTCCATTTGTACTTTCTAGAACGACCACTGCTTCAGACTGTTCTTCCTTAGGACTGGAGACTGGTTCTTTACCGGCCAAAATGAAAGTTTCAGGTATCTTGGATATATTCTCTGGTTCCATCTGAAGAAGCTGACATTCCTCTTGGGGCACTTCCACCAACTCAGTGCTTGTCTGTAATGGTTTTGTTTCTTCAGCTTGTTTATCTGATTCTTGCTGTGTTATTTCTGGAACATTTTCTGAAGTTTCCCTCTTTTTATCAGAGAGATTGATATCAGATGCAGGAGTATATTTAACAGATGTTTCCCCTTCTTCTGTATCAAAATGACTGGAAACCTGTGTCTCCAGTTCACATTTCTTTTCATCTAATGAGAGGCCTGATCAAATGAGGATATTGTATTTTAGTCTCATACAATGGTACTGCTATAGAAAGCAACATCCTTCCAAAAATACTTTTTTCCCCTTTAAATCTTGAAAGTGCAAGCAGCTAAATGTCTACAGACTGTTTTTTAATTCTGAATTTTAGTTTTGTAACACTGTATGAAAAAATGGTTCCAGTTAGCATCCTGATGCTAATTACTGATAAACCTATCCTTTCATATATTTATCTTAACCTAACTAGAAATTAGCTTATCGCAACTTGGCTTGGGTCCAGGATATTTGAGGGAGCACCTGCTGCCGGCATCAAGCTCCCTTCGTCCTGTGCGCTCCCACAGGGAGGGTCTTCTCAGGGTACCGCCGGTAAAAGATTGCCAGCGGACAATATCCAGGGGGAGGGCCTTCTCTGTGGGTGCGCCAGCCCTTTGGAACCAGCTGCCTGTAGAGCTTAGGACCGCCCCTGACCTCTGCTCGTTCCGCCGGGACCTGAAGACCTGGCTCTTTGAGCTTTCTTTGCTGGACTGAAGGTATTAATTGGGGTTTTAATTGGATTTTAATTAGGATTTTTATATTCAAGGTTAATATAATCATTTTAATTGTTTAAATTTTTGTAATTGTGGTATTGTTTTCTTTTAAAAAACCTTGTGAACCGCCCTGAGTCCTACGGGAGAAGGGCGGTATATAAGTCTAATAAACTAAACTAAACTAAACTTGAAATTAAAAATCCACCATCTAGATACCACATAAGAAATATATTTTATTTTTAGGTACCAAATATATGTCCGGTCAGTTAAATAGCCCAGAGTTTTACCATTATAAAAGGGGGAACATTTTCTATCGCCACAAAATAAATATATATATTTATATCATGTCCACACCTTACTTATAGAGGTAGTTCTTGACTTACAATCACAGTTGAGCCCAAAATTTCTGTTGTAAACAAGACAGATGCTAAATGAGTTTTATACCATTTCATGACCTTGCCACAAGTATTAAGTAAATCACTGTAGTGGTTAACATGGTTGTTAAATGAATCTGGCTTCCCCAATGACTTTGCTTATTAGAAGGTTGCAAAAGGGGGTCATATGACCCTGGGACTCTGCAACCATCATAAATATGAGTTGTCAAGCATCTGAACTTTGATCATGTAACCATGGAGATGCTGTAATGGTCATAACTGCTAAAAACTGTCATCAGTCACTTTTTCAGTGCTGTTATAACTTCAAACAGTAACTAAATGAATGGTTGTAAGTCGAGAACTACCTGTATAAGAATATATATATATATATATATATATATATATATATATATATATATATATATATATATATATATATATATATATATATGTATATATGTATATATATATATATATAAGAATATATAACTAGAATATAATATATGTCTTTTGAGTTATTGCTGACTTATAGTTTTCTTGGCAGGATGTCAGAAGTGGTTTTCCACTGCCTGCTTTTTAGGACTGATTGGTCCAAGTCACCCAGCTGGCTTTGTGCACAAGCTGGGATTAAAATCAAAATATCCTGGTTTCTAACCAGTGCCTTAACCACTACAGCAAACTGGATCTCATAATATAAATATTGTATTTTTATTCTTATTGGTCCAGAACATTTATAAAGTTAATATCAAATTCAGCAAACTAGAAATTATATTTTTATGAATATTTCATCTCTAATTAGATAAGTAGACAAATGTCTTTTGTTTACATTGTCACACTTGTATTAAGTCTAATGGATTTTTAAATTATCATAGTTTATAAAATAATTTATATATCACGATGAACAATTAGCTGACATCCAAGGGGAGCCCTGGTAGTGCAGTGGTTAATGTGAAGTATTGTAGACAAACTATGCCCATAGCCAGGAGTTTGATCATGAAAAGACTCAAAGTTGAGTCAGCCTTCTATCCTTCCGAGGTCGGTAAAATGAGGACCCAGATTGTTGGGCGCCATATGCAAATAATGTTATACTGTAAAACACCCAGAGAGGGCTGTAAAATGCTATGGGCCAGTTAATAATTTAGCCATTAAATGCAATTGCTATCGCTATTGTTACTCAAGTGATTTTAAAGAGGTTATAAGCTGAAACTCATAAAGTATTTTATTTCAGCATTAGTTTATTTATTTATTTATTAATCTACCTTGCTCAGAAACAGATCTGGGTAAAAATCTATTTATTTATTCAGACAATTTTAACTAAATTATGACATATCAAATTTGTATTACATAAACTGACATAATTTAAGAAATGCGAGTTTCTTAAAGGTCCTACTGACTTTTCTCTGTCTATAAAAATATTCTCACTTTTTAAAAGTTCTGCTTTAATTCTAATACTGAATAATTATTTATTTTACAAAATTATGCAATGCTATTCATTCACATTTATATATCACTAAAAAAATCAATAAAATGATAATGTAAGATACTTTTAAATTATTCAACCAACCAAAAAATGAATAGTTTAGAAAACTATCATGGCCCCTAAATAATGAGTCTCTTATACAGTGAGAACGACAAACAGAAAAAATTCAATTGAAGAAAAGGAGATCAGAAATATGTTACTAAATCCACTGACTAAAAGCTGTCTTATTTTTCTGTTTTGTTCTTTCAGTTATACATTTTATCTCTGGTCTTTGTAATAAAGAATTGCTGTTTTATTATATATTTCATCAGAAGATTGCAGGGTGAATATCTATACAAAACACAGTTCTATTTCTTCTATAATCTTTAGGAACTATTTATTCTAAAACCCTTATTATTGTAAACAGAAAATGCACTGCTCAAATGTTACATTTTCTAAATATTTTAGAGCACTGATTGCATTTTATATACATACATATATGATCTTCTGCTGTCAAAGAAAGGACGGCCTTATCATCTGTAGAAGACTCAACCATCAATTCTTGATCAAGGCTACCTTCAGATACTAGCGGTTTCTTGTTTCCCATGTCTTCTGAACCTATGTTTTCCATTTCTATTTCATGTGCATAGATATAAAAAAGTAAAGACATTATCAAGCTTGTACATTTAATTATTTTTCTCATTCAACTCATGCGGAAAACTTTGGGTAACAAATACCATTCTATTCTGAATAGTGTTTCTATATTAGGTTTGTACATTGTAAAGAATTAGGAATGGTTCCTATTTGAGTTAAACAGTGGGAAGGAAAATGAAATACGAGATGCAGTCACACTAAAATTTGGAGGCCTGAAAAATTTTATCTAGCCATTTCAGCAATATAGACTTTTAAAAAAGAATTGTGCTTTATTGCAGCAATAATCTGGAAAAGGAAGAAATCTGTAGACTTCAGGTGAAGAAACAACAAGAGGTGCAGAGATAAAAGAAGAGGTGGATGGTACCTGTGTCAACTTCAGGCAAAAGTTGTTCAGTTTCCATAATGTCACACATTTGTGTATGTTCTTGATCTACGTCTGCATGTTTGCAAAGACTGCAGATATATTCTTTAAAATGAATATCCAATTCATTGTCAGAAGGCTTATCACATCCTACGTGTATCCATCTGCAGGGAATAATAGGTTTAGAATTCAGATTAACGTGTTAATTTCTTCCACTAATATACATTTTCAGTGGGACAAAAAGGTCTTTTCAACATTTTGGATCATTTCAAATTAGGCCTTTTAATATTTATTGTTTTACTTGGATAACTGGTGTAATATGCCATGCTCACTAATGAAGAAAAAAAGAGTATTGTGTACGCTTATATATAATTTCTTAACAAGAAATAAGTTCCATTATAAATGGTAACAAGCCGACCACACTTCTTAGTCAAACCTTTATAGAATATGATATATGATTCTACAGAAGTTGGTGAGAGAGTTTGAGAATTGAATTTCATGGCCAGTTAGCCTCAGTTCTTGTGCATATTACTATTCTGTGAAATTAAGCTAAATTTTCAGAAAGATCAGTAGTGGATGCAACAGGTAAGTACCAAAAAAGAGTAATATTGATATATTCTTCTTGAAATGATTTGGAAACCATTAACAACAAGTAGAGGATTAAATTAAGGTAGAATAAAAAACACACTTCTCACCTTTTACACATATGACAGTGCAACCTTTCTTTTTGCAAGTTTGGATAGGGTGATTTTTCACAGAAAGGGCAAGGCAGGTTGTCTTGTTGATGATAACAATTGTCACACATAAGGCAATTGTAATGCCATTGGCTACTGATCCGTGTGCCACATTCTGCACATACCCTGCAGTTCTGGAAGTCCAAAAAATGAGCTTTTTTTAGCCACATTATTTTATGGTATCAAAACATCAGTTAACTCAGCAACTTCAATCAACTAACAATGCAGCTTATATTTCATTTCATTTCATTTTATTAAATTTATATGCCGCCCTTCTCCCTGAGGACTCAGGGCGGCTCACAACAGTAAAAATTAAAAAACATAGAGTAAAAAATTTAAAAGAGAATTAAACAATAAATGCAAAATTACAAGACAATTTAACCCAGTAAAAAGCCTAATTAAAAATCGTAGTCAGTCCAGACCCGCTTGTTGGAACAACCACGTCTTCAGGTCACGGCGGAAGGACCAAAGGTCAGGGGCCGTTGGCAACTCCGGAGGCAACTCATTCCAGAGGGTCAGCGCACCCACAGAGAAGGCTCTCCCCCTGGGGGTCGCCGGCCGGCATTGCCTGGTCGACGGAACACTGAGGAGGCCGACTCTGTGGGAGCGAACCGGGCGATGGGAGGTTGACAATGGCAGCAGGTGGTCTCGCAAGTACCCTGGGCCTAAGCCATGTAGGGCTTTAACGGTTATTACCAGCACCTTGAATCGCACTCGGAGGGTAACCGGAAGCCAATGCAGCTCGCACAGGAGTGGTGTAACATGGGAGTACCGAGATACTCCCATAAGCACCTGCACGGCCGCATTTTGCACCAGTTGAAGCCTCCGGGTGCTCTTCAAGGGCAGCCCCATGTAAAGAGCATTGCAGTAATCCAGGTGAGAAGTGACGAGGGCGTGGGTAACCGTGCATAGGGCATCTCGGTCCAAAAAGGGGCATAACTGGCGCACTAGGCGAACCTGTACGAAGGCCCCCCCTGGTCACGGCCGTTAGATGTATATATAGACCATTTTTAAATTGCCCCCTGATCAGCAATTTATATCTTTTAAATGATATCTTTATATTGTTAAAGTTTATTTATACAACTATTTATCTGCCACCTGCTCAAAAATGCCTGGGCAGTTTTCAATACAATATAATGGTAGTAATAACAACCAATAATTAAAAATGTAAATAAAATTCCATTCTGTCATTTGAGCAGCAGCATTTCTCAAAAAAAAGAAAAAAGAAAAAAAAAGAAGGCTCTGAAGAAGAACATCACTCCTAACAGCCTTCTTGAATATTACTCTTAAAATCAACTTACACTTCAATTTGACACAAACTCTAAATTTAGGAAATTGAATTTAAACTTACTTTGCATTTCCACCCATTTGTTGGTACAGAATCCATAACTGGTTGTAAACAAAAAGTATGATACCCTTTGTCACATGTATCGCATACAAGCATTTTGTTGTCTTCTCCAGACTGCCTAAGGGATAGATCCATAATTTAAGTTACATTGGATCAAAAGATAAAATTCTTTAAAGTATGAAGCAAGACAGATGAATGTAACAACAAGAGCAGGCAAGTAGGCTAATGAAATGCTAAAGTCTCACTGAAACACAATGTCTGTGACTAATGTCATAGTATCAACCCTTTTCTAATGGATATACCATTTCAAGTATAAGAAACAGAACACAATCCTAAAAAGCAGAGCTTTTCAACCTTTTCACCCATTGTACCACTTTTAGGATATGGCAACATCCGAGGACCACCAGTCACCTAGCTCCAGCCATCTCTCGCTCAGGCTTCTGCGGTGCTGCCACCGGTTCACCTCATTCCCCTCCCCTACTACCACTTTTCTAGGATGGCCGCATACCACCTGCCAGGTGCCAATATACCATAGTGGTACCCATACCACTGGTTCAAAAGCCCTGTCCTAAAGCATATTATATTCATGATGCATGTGTGTATGTGGCCTCACAAACATTAAGGAATAAATACAGCAATTTTATGTTATCAGGTCTCTTCAGAATGTAATAACATGAAACAAGATTTAAAAAGTAATAAAATCAACAGTGGTTAAATAAATTGTGGAGTGTAATACAGATTTGCCTTGATTCTGAAACTGACATGGACACAGTAAATAGCAAACACAGTGTAAAAAGTTGGGGATGCATTTTGTTTTATATTACCGGTATATTATGTTCAGCATTTATCTAAAACTACACTACGGATTTCTAACTCGGTTGAAAAACATGCCCAAAAGATTACTTTCTCCATTCTTCATAGGTCACAGACCACATCTAGAGAAGATTGTTTTAGACTGGGCAGAGTCTGACGTGGAGGAATCTGATGGTCTTGAGCATGTTATCTGGACTGAGTTCCATCCTGTTTCCCCTGATGATGTGGACAGGATGAGGAGGAGGCTGAGCTCCACCACCTGTTTGTTGGACCCGTGCCCCTCCTGGCTGGTTTATGCGGCTCGGGAGGAGACACGAGGCTGGTTCCAGGCAGTAATAACTGCTTCCTTGAAGGAGGGTGTCTTCCCCGCCTCCCTGAAGGAGGCGGTGGTGAGACCCCTCCTCAAGAAGCCTGCCCTGGACCCAGCTGTTTTAAATAACTATCATCCGGTCTCCAACCTTCGCTTTCTGGCGAAGGTTGTTGAGAGTGTGGTGGCGCATCAGCTTCCTCTGTTCCTGGATGAAACTGACTATCTGGACCCGTACCAATCGGGTTTCAGGCCTGGGCACAGCACGGAGACGGCATTGGTCGCGCTGGTGAATGATCTTTGGCGGGCTCGGGACAGGGGTTGTTTCTCTGTCCTAGCCCTATTAGATCTCTCAGCGGCTTTCGATACCATCGACCATGGTACCCTACTGCGGCATCTCAGGGGGTTGGGAGTGGGAGGCACTGTTTTGCGGTGGTTCTCCTCCTATCTCCTGGGCCGCTCGCAGTCGGTGTTGACGGGAGAGCAGAGGTCCACCCTGAGGCCTCTCATTTGTGGAGTTCCTCAGGGGTCGGTTCTCTCGCCCCTCCTGTTCAACATCTATATGAAGACGCTGGGCGAGATCATTCGTGGTTTCGGGGTGGGGTATCATCAGTATGCTGATGATACCCAACTTTTTTTCTCCACCCCGAACCAACCCAGCGATGCCCTCACCGTGATGTCCCGTTGCCTGGAGGCGGTCCGGGTCTGGATGGGGAGAAACAGGCTTCATCTCAATCCTGCCAAGACTGAGTGGCTGTGCATACCGGCATCTCGGATCAACCAGATTATTCCATCTCTAACGATGGGGGGTGAGTTGTTACCCCCCGTTGATAGGGCTCGCAACTTGGGCGTCCTCCTGGATTCATGGCTCAATTTTGAAGATCACATAGGAGCCGTGACCAGGGGGGCTTTTGCCCAGGTTCGCCTGGTGCGCCAGTTGCGACCCTATCTGGACCGAGATGCCCTATGCACAGTCACTCATGCGCTCGTGACCTCTCGTTTAGACTACTGCAACGCTCTCTACATGGGGCTGCCCTTGAGGACCACCTGGAGGCTTCAGCTGGTGCAGAGTTGTGATGGGGGTTTCCCGATACTCCCATGTAACACCCCTACTCCGCGAGCTGCATTGGCTTCCGGTTGCCCTTCGGGTGAGATTCAAGGTGCTGGTGATGACCTATAAAGCCCTAAATGGCGAGGGTCCGGGATATCTGAGGGAACATCTGCTGCCAGCATCAAGCTCCCTTCGTCCAGTGCGCTCCCACAGGGAGGGTCTTCTCAGGGTGCCGCCGGTTAAAGATTGCCGGCGGGTAACACCCAGGGGGAGGGCCTTCTCAGTGGGCACGCCTGCCCTTTGGAACCAGCTGCCCGCGGAGCTTAGGACTGCCCCCGACCTCCGTTCATTCCGCCGGGACCTGAAGACCTGGCTCTTCGAGCTCTCTGGCCCAGGCTGAGAAATTTTTTTTTAACTTTAACTGGGGTTTTTATTTTTTCTCAGGGAATGATGTAATCTTTTTAATTGTTTTTAGCTTTTGTATTGATTTTCTTTTAAATATCCTGTAAACCGCCCTGAGTCCTTCGGGAAAGGGCGGTATATAAATCTAAATAAATAAAATAAATAAATAAATAGAAGAGAAATCATTACAGGCAAACAAAAATGGCGGAAGAATCAAAATTTCTAGGAGCAAACCTATTTAGGTTATGTAGTAAAGCAAATACAGTAAAGTGTCATTTGTTGACAATGTCATATCCACAACAACCTATCTTCTAATGAACCCAACACCCCCCCCCAAAAAAAAAAACCATAGGTTTTACTTCATCTTTTCATAACACTACAGGCAAACCTCGCTTACCAACTGCCTTACTTAGTAATGGTTTGACGTTACAAGGGTGTAAAAAAATATGACCCTCACAACTTCCTATAATCACAAATGATTAGCATTTATGTGCTTTCTAATTGATTAGCACTAATCAGAGTTCATGGAGAACACAGAAGTAAAATTGTAAGTCATGATCATGTGGTATTCCACTTAATGATATGATTCACTTAATGACAAAGCAGAAGTGAAGTCATGAGGCTATCATGATCACAATTTTCCACTTATTGACTGCAGGACTTAGTTGAGGAGTTTCTAGTCCCAGCTGTGGTCACAAAGAAGGGCTACTTACACACAGTAATTTAAAATGAGATACCAGTGCCATAGCACTTTATATTCCAGTTTTGCTTACTTGCAGTTCTGGCACACTTTACAATCTGGGCACTGCCAACCTGCCCGTTTGATAGGGGTCACTTGTATATCCAGGCACATTCCATGATAATGCTGGCCACAGGTTGTACAAAAAAGTTGATCTAACAGGTCTCCAGGGCTATCACACACTGCACAGTTAGCTTCTTCCTTGGCTACAAATTAATAGAAGAATTCTGTGTTATTTTATAGGGGAAATAACCTTCAAAAGATGAAACAGCTAGATATATTTTTTTTTAATTCTATAAATTTTATTCAGGTGTTACATAAGGGTTATGCAAGCAATATTATGAAAATATGGACCCAGAAAATAAAACATTTAATGTCCATATGACTGTTATTATATACAGATTATATTTAAAATTAAAGCAGGTGCTAGTGAAATTATTGCCATTACTAAAACATGAGTGCAGCAGGAACAGCCATTTATATTTCAAAAAAGATGTTGCAAGATGAGAGAGCAGACCAAATTGATCTTAAATTAGCTGATAATAAGGCAATCTGACTTCTGTCGTTTCTCAACATTTAACTTGAACTGCTACTAGATAGTAGAGAAGAAAAATTAATTTTGCACCATTTCCTTGCCTATAATCCTTTATATTGGGCAGATCTCCCTATTCCAATTCCTTTTATTTTTTAATTTATTCCTTCAATTTATATAGATGCTCATTGTGCAACCAATTCCATTTTTTTTAAAAAAATCAATGATAGGAAAACAACAGCCAGGGAGCCAAACCAATCTGCACAAATAATATCCAATCAAATCCATAGAGATTTGAAATAACTAAACAAACATTTGATTATGAACTTCTTTTATAATAGGGTTACTTCAGTGGTGGGATTCAGCCAGTTCGCACCACTTTGGCAGAACCGGTAGCTAATTTTTTGTTACCCAGGCCTAGAATGGACTTCTGGAAGCAGCATCCACACACAGAACCGGTTGTTCACATAATTGAATCCCACCACACGGTTACTTACATCTTCGTGGAGCCTGATCAATATGATCTGGACAAAGAAGGGAAAAGTTATTAAAGTCCTGAAATGCGCCTGCTCCAGCAGCACACGGGTAATGATATATGTGGGTGCATTCCTCTTCACAGCATTTGATAGTGGCTCCAAGGTGCTTGCAGTACGCACATCGCTGAAATACAAAACACAGGGCCCCTCAGCACTGCTTCTCAGAATTTTAATACTCTGCTTTCTCCCCTAAATTAATTCCTTCTTTGAAATAACTGAAGACATAGAAATTTGTCTCAGATCTGTCTAAAATTTATAGCTGCCTACCAGAACTTAGATTGCCTATTTCCAAATTCACTACTTATTATAGCAACTGGAATACACACTTTGTTCATATCATAAATTAGCCACTCAACAGGTGCAACGATAAACAAGTAAATGCCATATTCTAAAATTGTAATTATATCAATAAATGGATTGAATTCAACCTGTACACTAAATAAATAGAATATTCTTTTCCCCGTTTAAAATCCTTCCTGTACCTTCAAACGTTTTCTATTTTGAGATTAAAATGTAGAAACAACAAATGCTGATCCATCAATTAAGCCATTGTAACACACTAAGGCTTACAGCTCATTTCATTAATTTCATTTATTCTTAGTGCCTTAGATCTAACCACAGAGTAGATTTTCTGTTTATGTATAAACATGCAAAAGAAAATATAGAAGTAGAGCAGAATTTTTGTTGTGCCCCAACTAGTGCCAGGAAATTCTCTGTTGAGAGAATAATTTGTCATTTTCCATTATGCTTTTTAAGTCATATGACAAGCCCTATACTTTGACATTTTTATTTATGCAACTAGCCTTGAGAAAAGTAGAAAAGAATTTATAGTGCCAGGTAAAGAAGTATGGGTAGAGAGTGAAAATTTAACTGTATTTGATCTTTATAACTCATATAATATAAGTATGCTGGCAATTAAAAGCATTTTACAACTTTACCAAAAAAAACCCACTTTATAAACCAAGTGGTGTGTGTGTGTGTGCGCGTGCACATGTGTGTGTGTGTAAAATACAAAACCATTAAAGCTACCAAGGTTTACAGAATTCATACAGAAAAACAGCCAACTACCAGATGTAATAAACATGCTCAGGAGGCTTTGGCAACAGCTGCTAAGAATCTTATTTTTTTCTCCACAGCAAAAACATTTGTATATTACAAATAAGAGGTTAAGATTCAAAAGACTTGGGTGTATTGTTTTATATCAGTCTGACTCTTAACAAAGAAAAATTTACAAAGTACATGAATAAAATGGTTTTAAAATTGTTACAAAAAAAACCCCATTTTTTAATCAGAGGAATGTTTCACAAGGGGTTTTTAAAAATAGAAACCACCTATAATTCACAAGGTATATCATGTAAAGCATGAGACCTGTTTGGTCTACTGCAGGGGTAGGCAACCTTGCCTCTTTTATGACTCGTGGTCTTCAACTCCCAGAATTCCTGAGCCAGCATAGCCTAGTCTAGTGGTTAAAGGCACCATGCTAGAAATCGGAACTGCGCTCAAGTCCACCTTAGCCATGAAAGCTGACTAGGGCCAGTCACTCTCTCTCAGCCCAACCTATCTCACAGGGTTGTTCTTGGGGGAAAAATAGGAGGAAAGTGTATTGGATATATTTGCAGCCTTGAATTGTTTGTACAAATAATAAAGATGGGGTACAAACAAACAAACAAACAAACAAACAAACAAACAAACAAATAAATAAATAAAAGCAGTGTTTTTAAGATGGATGAACTTCAACTCCCAGAATTCCCCAGCCAGTATGCTGATTGGGGATTTATGGGACTTGAAGTCCACTCGTCTTGAAATTGCCAAGGTTGAAACCACTAATGTCAAGCCATAGAGTACACTGGTATTTCAAAGCAAAGCATGGTGGTGCAGTGCAGAATTGAAGGCAAACTCTGTCCACAGCCTGGAGTTCGATTCCAACAGGGCTTAAGGGTTGACTCAGATTTCCATCCTTCCAAAGTCGGTAAAATGAGGACCCAGATTGTTGAGGGCAATATGCAAATAATGCTTCTATGTTGTAAACTGTGCCCAGAGAATGCTATAATGCATTATGGGGCGGTATACAAGCCTAAATGCTATTGCTATGCTATTGAAACTAGGCAATGACATCAGCACTAATGATGTAGGATAGGGGAGCTTGGGTTCAATTCCTCCTCTCACTACTGAAGCCCATTGGCTGACTTTGGACCAATTAATCTCTTTTAGCTCCTGGCCAAAGTCCTGTTCCCCTCACTCATGGAAGTGTAGTAGTTAAAGGGCTGGGTAAAGAATAGGAAGACTCATGTTCAGGTTCACCTCACAGCTTCAATTGTTTACCGAGAGAGTTAAATATTAACTGAGTTAAATATTCATTCTCCTGCCCCATCTTTCTTGGAGACATTTGATTAGCCATGGTTAATTCTCTATTTGTCTGATCTGATCTACTGGAGTTCCTCTTAGAGTGCAAATATTTCAACACATAATTTTTATGTACAAGTTTCAGTGCATTCTTATCAAATGATGAGCAAGCCTAATATTAAGAAGATAAAATCCTGACACAGTATGATTGAAGAAATCACAACAAATATGATAGGAAAATTAGGAGATTGATGCTATTTTGACTTGTATTTTTCTTGCGTGTTAACCTTACCATTTTCATGAGTTATTCATGATCTGGAATTTCAATCACTCCAATTACTCCAAACAAAAACAAAGTGGAGAGTGGAGTAAAAAGCAGAGCAGCTCACCCATCTCTTTCTCCCCAAGCCTCAACCTTCATTCCCATCTAGCTATAAAGAAAGAGGTTGCTAGGAGATCACAGACTCCTTTCAGTAGACAAAACTCACTCATTTCCTAGAGTGGAAAGTCATACTGAACGGAGCAGCACGATTATGTTCTAATTACTAAACGTGTTTCTGACATTGTAGCCACACATTGTGATTTAAGCTCTCTATGAGGAACAGTCTAACTAGGGAAAAATTTATTTGTCCTTCCATGATAACTTTCTTTCCTCGCTACTGAATTGTTCATTTGTGTGGCTTTATCAATTCTCTGAGAACTTTAACATTCTACCTTTAAATAAGATTCCCCAGATGTATCATAATTTTTTATTGCTAAGCTGTATATACAGAGCTAATTTTGGAGAAAATTAATAGTTGATGAAAAAGTAGTAGCTTAATTTCTACACCAACAAAAGCTATATTAATATAACCTGTTGTTTCCTTTTGGACTGCTCTATTTGACTACATTAGTTGAATAATTTTTACATTTTTCATAGTATATTATTTCACAAGCATTTACTAAATGAATTCAGGAGAAAAATGTTTCCTTTCTTTCTCCATAACCACTTTCCGCTATCTTTTAGTTCTACTAATTTCCTTTTTTTGGCAATATAAAAATTTAAATATTTCAACTGGTCTCTGTGCTTTGAACAATCAATAAAACTACCCTTACGGAACTATTTGGCAAAATGTTTTACAAAAATCCTGCAGAACATTATGTGAACACTTAGCAGAAGTTGTACTAGTTAAATAAATTTAGTATTATTATAGTTTGCCTCAGGGCTTTTTTTCTATTAAAAAAAAGGGTGCCGGAACTCTCATCTTGTTAATCTTTTATTTATATAAATTTATTTATATATTTATTTATATAATTAAACAATTATATATTCAATTCTTAACATACATTTAATTTATTGTATTTAAGGCAAATGTTCATAGAAAATTCCAAACTTTGGTCCAATTCTCGTCTGGCAAATCTTCTTGACTCCTTTCCTTGCTCTTAGTATCTATGGCTGAATGTCGTCCTCTGAGTAACCACAGATCAACATACTTTAAAGGATCGAAAAGTCTCAGAGGTGGTCCGACAAGTTTGATGAACAAAAGTGCTGAAATTTGTCTTAGTCTTTAACGAAGCTCTTGTTGGGGTGGCAATTACATTCATCTGTGAAAACCCACGTTCACATTCACTTGTAGAAATAGGAATGGTATTCAGAGTCCGTATCAAATGCAAGTTTTTCTGGATATGTCTTTTCGAGAATATATTCACAGAATCCACAAATCATTTCTCTTCCACTTCTCCAAATGTCAGTTGAGTATTAACATCTTCAGGCCAATGTTTTTGATCAAGTACGAGAGACCAATACGCCCAACTCATCATCTTTGCTATCAAGTAATCTTTTTTCAATTGACTCTTTCAATTTTGTATAAAATATACTTGGGTCAATGGGAGGATCCTTTTTTGAATCTCTTTTGTGAAGTAAAACTCCACGAAAGCGAAGATCACTTACAGCAGCAACAGCACATTTATAATAGGGCCCAAAGTTCTGTCTTCTTTCTTCAAAAACTTGTACCAGTATTTTTATTTTCTTATTTGCCTTATATAAGTTGATGTTGCGGTCCTGTAGATCCAAACTTAAATCTGACAATTCTTGGAGAGCGTCACACATCAATCCTAGGTCCAATAAAAATTCTGTAGATGTTATTTTTCTCTTCAAGCCATCATAAGTGCATTTATCATTTTTATCTCTTGTAGGATCATGCATTGCTTGTTCAAAATGATACACAAGGGATTCAAAATTATTCCATACAACCAAAACTGTACGCAAACTAGATGATACCCATCGGGTACTTAAAATTCTTCTAATTTTCAGCAGCTCAGTCCCCAGTAATTCTGCACATCAATGCAACTCTCTGCTATTCTTTGGTGAAGCATGGTATATGACATACAGTTTATTAATAAATGATTGGAATCTATTTATTCCTGAAGTTTCCTTGGCAGCATCACTTACTGATAATTCTAGTCTGTGATTAGCACAATGCCAAACTGTAATAGAAGGAAAACGTTGTGACAGCAATTTTTTCACTCCACTTTTACATCCCATCATCACAGTGGCACCATCGCATGTCAGAGAAATCAAATATTTTTTCTGACATTTGTTATTCTGGGGGTTGAAGGGTGAGAGCTCCCCCGGAGCCTGAATTAGCTCCGGACTCGGGGACTCCTCTGTTCCAAGGCTTTGGAACAGAGCAGGACGCTGCAACCATCCCTGCAATCAACATTGTATTTTGGATTACTTGGATGCAGGCAGAGCTGTGCAGGAGAATTTTGAAACAGCAAGTATATGATCTTTAACTGTGGTTTATACTAAAAGAAAGGAAGAAAGATGGCACAGGAGTGAATTGTCAGTGAAAAAGAAAAGGACAAGGAATATATCATAAAATATAAAGACTGAGAAGGAAGAAATTGTGTTTTTTTTAAAGTCACTCTGCGCAAAGTATTTGAAATTGTTTTAAAAGTGAATTTAAGGATTTGGATATTTAATATTCCATCTCTTCTTATGGGGGGGTGAGTCTTTACCCCCCGTGGATAGGGCTCGCAACTTGGAAGTCCTCCTAGATTCACGACTCACTTTGGAAGATCATATAGTGGCCGTGACTAGGGGGGCTTTCGCCCAGGTTCACCTGGTGCGCCAGTTGCGGCTCTATCTGGACCGGGATGCCCTGTGTACGATCACTCATGCGCTCGTGACCTCTCGCCTGGACTACTGCAATGCTCTCTACATGGGGCTTCCCTTGAAGACCACTCGGAGGCTCCAACTGGTACAGAATGCAGCCGCGAGAGTTGTCTTGGGAGTTTCCCGGTACTCCCATGTTACACCTTTGCTCCGCGAGCTGCATTGGTTACCAGTTGTCTTCCGGGTGAGGTTCAAGGTTTTGGTTATGATCTTCAAGTCCTTACATGGCATGGGTCCGGGATACCTCGAGGACCACCTGCTGCCGGCGTCAACTCCCCTCCGCCCTGTGCGTGCCCACAGAGAGGGTCTCCTCAGGGTGCCTCCGGTCAGGGAATGTCGACTAGTGGCCCCCAGGGGGAGGGCCTTCTCTGTGGGTGCTCCGGCACTATGGAACCAACTGCCGGTTGAGCTCCGGATGGCATCGGACCTCCGCTCCTTCCGCCGCAGGCTGAAGACCCACTTCTTTGAACTAGCTGGTCTGGCCTGATGGGGAGGGTTTTTTTTAATGGGTTTTTTATTATTTTATTGTCATTGTATTTTAATTGGGCATTGGTTTAATCTCGTTTTAATTTTTGTACTGTTATTTATTTATATATGCCCTGTTAACCGCCCTGAGTCCTTCGGGAGAAGGGCGGTATAGAAATTGAATAAACCTGAAACCTGAATAGGGGAGAAACAAGGTTGCAAGCTGAATGGAAAAGTGAAAGTGCGCAACGAAAATTAATTGGGTGTTAAAATGGCTTCTAAACCAGCTAAAGCTTCTGTTCCTAGAAGTGCTGGTGCGTCACCAGTTCAGCATTCTTCACTACAGGCATTGATGCCACCCCCCGTGGCACCTGCACCCGCATTAACATTAAAAGATTTACAAGATGCTTTAAAAAAATCAATCTCAGCAAATATCTGAACTTATCAATGAGAAGAATAAAGAAATACGAGAGGACATTTTAGTGGCTTTTCAGGGGCTGGCAGTTTGCATTGAGTGTTTGGATGAACGTGTGGAAGAGGTGCATCAAAATAATTTGAGATTGGATGCTAAAATGTCAGAAGCTGAGAATTAAATGGATAAAAATGAGGACAAGGTGGTTATGATACAATATAGAGATATGGAGTTTGCTTTGAGAATAAGAGGATTGAAAGAGGACCCAAAGGAAAATTTGAAAGTGTTACTGGCAGAAGCCCTGGAACCGATTTTGGGGTGCCAAGCGGAAGAAATTATAGGAGATATAGATAAAATATTTTGTGTTAACTCTTGGATTGCCAGGCAAAGAAAATTACCTAGAGATGTGGTTGTTTATTTTACAAAGAGATCGATCAGAAATGTGATTATTCAAGCTTTTTATAATAATAGATTTAAAGTTGCTGATCAAGAAGTTTTAATCTTGAAAGAAATTCCACCAAGAATTTTAAGGAAAAGGGAAGAATTTACTTTTTTGGCAGATGAATTAAAGAAACACCAGCTTCAGTTCAGATGGAAGATACCAATAGGTTTGGTGGTGAATTATTCAGGTACGAGATATCATCTCAATACAGTTTTGAAGGCACGAGATTTTTATTCTAATATACTGAAAGCAGGTTCTCCGCCATCCCCAGAATTTAAAGGTAGGAAGATGGAGCGCGACAGACACAAATGGAGAGTATACAGGGAGATGAAGAAGTTATCTCGCGGATGGTTAAAGAACTTCAGCAAACTTCGGAAATGGTGCAGCCCCAGGCATCGTCAGAAGAGGTTAAGGAACAAAGAATGACACGGACTGCAACCAGACGAATGAGACAAGAACAAGAAGAACAGAAATCCACAATTATATCTCAAGAATCTACTTATAGTGAAGCAGTGGGAGGAGTGAGACCGAAGAGGCAGGTGCTTGTGGTTTTGCAAGACGCGCTCTGAAAGCTTCAGGTTGCAAAAGATGGCGACAAAGTTTCTAACCTGGAATGTTAATGGATTAAACTCCCCGCAAAAGAGAAAGAAAGTATTTCAGTATTTGAAACAATTTAAAAATGATGTTGTGTGCTTACAGGAAATGCATATTCGTGTATCAGACCAAAAATATTTGATAAATTCCAGAGTGGGTGTACAGTTTAGCGCGTCTGTTTCAGATAAGAAAAATGGAGTAGTTATTTATGTAAAAAAGAATTTAACAGCCAATCTAATTGAAGCTGATAAACAAGGAAGATATGTTATAATTGAACTTTTAATAGAAGGCAAGAAAATACTTTTAGTTGGACTATATGCACCTAATCAACAACAAGGAGAATTTTATAAATTTTTACATAATAAAATAATTCAATGGGATTATAAATCGTGTATTTTGATGGGAGACTGGAATGGCGTGCTGGACACACAGAAAAATAAAAAAGGTCTTTTTAAAAGTACTCCAAATCATGCCAGATTGCCTAAATCTTTTTTTGAGATGAAAGATGATTTGGAATTGAGAGACGTTTGGAGAGAACAAAATTTGGAAGAAAAAGATTTTAACTTTTTTTCTGATCGACATCAATCTTTTTCTAGGATTGATTTTGTATTAACTACTAATGATTTCTTTTCTAGGGTTAAGAAGATCAAGATATGTCCAAGAACTTTATCAGATCATAGTCCAGTATGGTTGGAATTTGATAAGGAGAGGAAAGATAGGAGGTCTTAGAGATTAAATGAAAATTTGTTTAGATATCAAGAAAATGTGGATGAATGTAAAAAACAGATGAAAGAATTTTTTAATAAAAATATGCATAAGGGTACTCCCATTGAAATGGTTTGGGATGCAAGTAAAGCCTATATGAGAGGAGTGTTAATATATTTGAATAATAAATATAGATGTAGATTGGAATATAAGCGTAAAGAGTTAGAGGAGGAAATCAAGAGGAAAGAGAAGGCTCTAATTTTGAACCCATCTGATAAGAGGGCGAAGGAAGCAATTACTTTGTTAAGAGGTCAGTTTAATATGTTGATGGCAGATCAAGTGGCATCTAACTTACGGTATGTTAAACACAATACTTTTTGTAATGCTAATAAGCCGGGTAGGTGGCTAGCTTATTTGTTAAGGAAAAAACAAAGGTCACGTAACATAGATAAGACAGAATACAAGGGAAAAGAGGTGTTTCAGCAGAATTATATTAAAAAGGCTTTTGTTGAATTTTATTCTAAGTTATATGCTGGGGATAGAATTCAAGGTTTAGATATAGATAGATATTTACAAGAAGTGAATATCCCTGTACTTACACAAGAGCAAAGGGAAGGGATGAATCAATTGATAAATGCTGAAGAAATTATTTTAGCAATTAAACAACTTAAAGTGGGTAAAGCACCAGGAACAGATGGTTTGACTGCCATTTATTATAAAAATTTACAGTTAGAAATGGTGGAACCTCTAAAAGAATTATTTAGAACAATTCAATCTGGAGGACAAGTGCCTCCATCGTGGAAAACAGCTTTTATATCGTTGATTCCAAAGGAAGATCAAGATCTTACCCAAACCATTACAGACCAATATTGCTTTTAAATACTGATTATAAGATATTTGCTAAAATTTTAGCAAATAGATTAATGAAGGTTGTGCAGCAAATGATTCATAGTGATCAAACAGGATTTATAAGTGGTAGACAAATGAAAAACAATGTGAGACATATTGTAGATTTATTGGAACTTTTGGAGAGAAATAACCAGGTCTCTGCAGCGCTGATCTTTTTGGATGCTGAAAAGGCCTTTGATCAATTGAATTGGCAATTTTTATTTAAAGTATTAGAGAAGATTTATTTTATTTATTTATTTATTTATTTATTTTATTTATTTTTTATTATTATATTTAGATGGAGTTTGGGGATGGGTTTTTAGAGCAATATATCAGAAGCAAACAGCTCAAATAATAGTTAATGGTAGTTTGACAGAACCATGTAATATTGAAAAGGGTACAAGACAGGGGTGTCCGTTGTCACCTTTGTTGTTTGTTTTAACACTGGAAATATTATTGATTAAGATACGTGATTCAAATAAAATTAAGGGAATTAACATAAGAGATCAAGATGATAGATTGAGAGCGTTTGTGGATGACTTGGTTATTACATTAAGTCAACTGAGTCAGTCGGCTGTAGACCTGATGGAGTTAATATTGTTATATGGAAAAGTTTCTGGATTTAAGATAAATACGCAAAAAACTAAAATATTGCCTAAAAATATGACCACAGAACAAAAGGTAGTCCTAGAAAAATTAACAGGATTTGAAATAGTTAAAAAGATCAAATATTTGGGGATATATCTTTCAGTTTCAAATGCGAAATTATATAAAAATAATTATGAATTGTTATGGTTAAAAATACAAAAAGAGTTATGTAGTTGGAAAAAATTACACTTGTCTTTATTGGGAAGAATCGCAGCAGTGAAAATGAATGTTTTACGAAAATTTTTATTTTTGTTTCAAATGATACCTATACTCAAAAAAGATTCAAATTTGGAAGAATGGCAATTAATAAATTTGTTTGGGCAGGAAAAAGACCAAGAGTAAAATTTAAGATAATGCAAGATGTACGTGAAAGAGGTGGTCTTAAAATGCCCAATTTTAAACTATATTATGAGGCTGCGGCTTTATCATCAATTAGTGATTGGTTTAATCTAACACAAGGGAGATTATTAAATATTGAGGGATCTGATTTATTATTTGGCTGGCATGCATATTTATTATATGATAAGAAGGTGGATACTATCTTTAAGACACATATATTAAGGTATGCCCTGTTGCGAGTCTCGAAAAAATATCGATATAAGCTAAATTATAAAATACCAATTTGGGCAATACCTAAACATGCAATAGAAAATATGTGTGGGATTTAAACATGATGTGACTACATATAAAGAAATTCTTAGAATGGAAAGGAATGTATGGCAATTAAAGCCATTTAATATTTTAAAAGAAGAAAGAATAGTGTGAACTTGGTTTCAGTATGGGCAGTTACAACCTAGTTGGAAGGAAGATCAGAAAGTTGGTATTTCGATAACTGATGAAAATTTGGTTAAACAAATAAGAGATCAAAGTCCAGAGCATATAAGGATGATATATAATGCACTGATAGAAATACATTCAGAAACGGAACTTGTTAAAGATTGCATGATAAAATGGGCCCAGAATTTTCAGGAGCCCATAACGGATATCTGGGAAAAGATATGGGTCAGAAATGTGAAATTTACACAGGCACAAAATTTAAGAGAATTTTTATAAAATATTTTATAGATGGCATTTAGATCCTAAAAAATTAGCATGTATGTATCTGAATTATCAGCCTAAATGTTGGAGGTGTGGTTGTGATGATGTAACCTATTATCATATATGGTGGACTTGTAAAAAAGTTAAAGCTTTTTGGATTAAAATTTGGTGGAATATGCAGAAGATATTTAAGAAAAAGATAAGGTTTTCTCCACAGTTATTTCTGTTAGGTATTATTACAGATTGTACTGTTATAGATACTAAATTGATGTTAAATTTAATTACGGCAGCAAGACTCTTGGTTGCGCAATATTGGAAGAAGGAGGAACTGCCTACTATAGAAGAGTGGACTTTAAAAGTTTCAAACCTGGCGGAAATGGCAAAGATTTCAGCGTATTTGAAAGAACAATCGCAACAGAGATATATTTTGGAATGGAGAAGATGGATTGATTATATTCAGAATAAATATGGAACTGGAAAGTTTCATTTAGTATATGAATAAGTATTAATATTATATGATGTATTATTAATTAGTTATTATTATTTAGTTATTTAGTTATGTTAAGAGGAGTTAAAGCGTGATAGAATTTTAGTGTCTTTTTTAGTTGGTTAGCATATTTTAGCTTAAGTTGGTTAAAGTTTATACCCTGTATTCAGCTCTGGGAAGTCGGGGGGGGGGGAGGGGGAGGGAGGGGAAGTGGGCGGGGAGGGGGAGGGAGGGAGTTTATGTTTTTTAAAATGTATTTTAAAACTTTTCAATAAAAATTAAAAATTAAAAAAAACATAGTAATAAAGCAAAAGCAGAATACATAACACCTGTCATACTTGCGTTATGGTTCATAATTCTCAAAATTTAAATTAGAAAAAATTTAATGCCTAAGAAAAGAATGGTGTTTTCCTGGGACTAAAAAGATACAAATGTTCATGTCAGGAAATCTTTTTTGCAGAAGATATTCTATACACAGAAGATAATTTACTGAATTTTGTGGGACATCTGGGCAAAGACCTTCAAGAAGACATATAGATCTCTTGAGGAAATACGTAAAGAAGTGAGTCCTGTTGTGTAAATCTTGAATATCAAATGGAGGGAATCTTTGACACTATAACTCAATTTAAAAACCAAGAAAAAGAAGTATTAGTTAGTAATTCAATGTTGAACAACTGTTTTTCCTAGATTTTGAAAGACCAAAAAGGATAGAAACTTTGAACACTGCGATGAAATAAATCCCATCTAAAAGGTATTTGATAAAGTATTCAAGTTAAAGCACCCATGGTTATTTCCATGGCAAAGACTGAGAAAAGCACAACAGTTTGCCTCTTAAGGCTATGTTCCTTAATTATTTTAGACATTGAATACCAGATTCCATACACAATACATATAACAGTACCTTGCAATTTAATCCTAGAGCCTATGATGAAAAGAGGAAGCGTTATTACATCTCTGAATTGTCCAATTAAAAACATGAACAAAGTAGATTGAATTACCACGCAGAATTCAAGAAGTTTGACATTTTTGTAGCAGATAAAATAAATGAGCTGCCAATGTTAATTGCAGATCCAAATAAAATAAAAAAGTGGGATTTTGACCACCTTATGCTGAAATGCAGAACCTGGCTTCCCTCTCAATTTCATCTGCCTCTCAAGCATTTTGTTCTTTTTGCTTTTCATGTAATAACTCTCAGACCTCATTATTATTATATTATATTATTATAAATATCAAACAGAAAAGAACAATGATATTTTAAAGAATAGAAGAAATAATTTTTTCTTTGATGAAAGTGTCTTTGAAAATAGTAAATGTAATTAGACTAGCAGACCAAACTCTGTGGGAAGGTGGACTGTTTTATATATAAAGACAATAATTGTGGATTTTACAAAACAAGAGGCTGCAATAATATGGGTTAGACAATCTGATTGTGACCAAAGACAGCCAAATTGGGACTAAAAGAAGCCTGCCTTTTATGCTCACACTGTAACTGACATATTTTCACATTCTCACCATGGCAACCACAAGAAAAATTGCCAAACTGTGAGAAAGACACAGGGGTTCACTAGAATAACTTATTGATAAGGGTATTTTATCAGATTTATTGCAGAAAATGTTTGAACAATTTGGTAAGAAGATGATTGCAGCAGCTAAGAAGTGGAAGAAGTATTTGCAGAGATTAAAAAAACATCAAAAAGTAGTTAAGAAAGTTTGGAGAATCTGTAAAACAAGGGGCTGCAGATTTACAAGAAGTTACAAAGTTTTGCAAAATAAAACAATTATAAATAGGGAGATATAGAAGGATTTGAACAATTTATTATTATTGGAACTTGGAAGAAAAGAATTTTGTTTAAGATTTAGAGAAATTCCACAAGAACATGGAGAGGACATTAGGCAAAAGAAGTTAAATCTCTGCCTGGATTTCTGGAATTGGGAGGAAGATTATATTGAGACAGATTGATACGCCTATAGAATCAATGCAGGTTTTGCAAAATTAAGGAACATTCCAATGGATGTCTTTGTATACTTAGTCATAAGACAAGTAATCAGATGAAGGAAATGACCAGGATGAACCTGAGGTAGGAGTCAACAATCTCAAGTCTCTTTGTGCCCACAAGAGATCTAGGTCCAGCCCACCTTGAATTCTATTGATTCTTATCTACCATCCATCTACTTTGGTAGTTCAGATTCTTATAAAGAAGCATGAGGTTACAATAATCTTTATATTCATTTGAACTTCCTGGACTTCCCAATTTTCCTGTCTTTGTCATCAAGTTCTAAAACAACATTTTAATATTATCTCAGGGGTTGCCACAAAGAAGAGGGAGTCAAGCTATTTTTTAAAATACTTGAGGGCAGGATAGGAAGCAATGGGTGGAAACTAATCAAGGAGAGATGCAACCTAGAACTAAGGAGAAATTCCCTGACAGTGAGAACAATTAATCAGTGGAACAACCTGCCTCCAGAAGCGGTGAATGCTCCAACACTGGAAGTTTTTAAGAAGAGGCTGGACAACCATTTGTCTGCAATGGTATAGGCTTTCCTGCCTGAGCAGGGGATTGGACTAGAAAACCTCCAAGGTCCCTTCCAACTTCTACTCTACTCTATACTACTCTACACTACTCTACTATACTCTATTCTGATAATACAGATCTAATTGTACCCAAGAAAATCCCAGTTACAATGTTACACAAAAGAGTACTTCTTTCTGACAAATTTAAATGAAAGAAATTTCATTAGGTGGAATAAGGGGTGATTTTTATTTTCAAATAACAGATTTAGGTTGAACTCTGTGTAGAAAGCAAGATTTTTAAAAAAAAATTAAAAATGGAGACAAAAAGAGAAGTGACAATAACAGGTGAGACTACGCAAATACCATGCAAGATGCAAGACGTTGAAGAAGATTCCATAATGGGAACAGAATCAGAAGTGGGAATCATCTAAAACTTGAAATATCAAATTAGAATTTTTACATAGTGATAAGTGAATGTATAATTCAAGTGATAGATATAACAGAATAAAGTGGTAACAATACTAAAAAATAACATTGCTAAGTTTTTGCTTGGCTATTCACCATCTACTATAATGACTGAACATTCAATAAGTATCAATTTTATGCAAGTATATATAAACCTACAAACTCATAATATAGGAAGATGTTGAGGAATTCTCTGACAAACAGCAGGAAGTGCTAGATGCAATGTCCAGAAACATAATCAGGGATAGTTAGAATGCAAAATCTAGGGGGGGGAGTGGAATCACAGGAAGATATGGATTAATTCAGGATACAAGATTTATGAATTCACTTCATAATTCACAGCAACAGCTGTTTCAAGCAACATAACAGTATATTCTTCACATGAAGATTACTAACTGAACAATATTGAAATTAACTAAGTTATATTCAACAACAACCATAGAACAGATGTAACAGTGACAGATGAAGTCAAAGAAAAATAGAAATACTGTACAGAAACCTTTTGCAAACTGAATTTAGAATGACAAGAAACATCTTGAGAGAGAGAATATAGTCAGGAACTGACTGCACTACAAAAGTGAAGTATGACAGATGCTGCTGAAGTAGGTTACAAAAGAAGCAGCAGTTTAAGATTGCTTTATGTATTAATATTGTATAGTCCAGAGATAGCAAAAATCATGTATATGTGGAAGAACACAGGCAGAAGAGAATCAGCAAATGACTGAACTACTGCGCTAATTCTTCCATATTTTATTTAGGGTCATATATGAAAGAAAGACAAGAAATGAAAAATGAACAGCCAGGTTTTAAAAAAATTGGAAACACAAGATCAGATATCAAAATAAAAGAAGAGGATTTACCTTTGCTTTGCTGACTATTACCTTGCTACTTTATTTCACTTGGTAGTGGAGATTATATCTGAATGTTTAAGACATAAAACGCTAATGAGCGTACCAGAATACTGATTATTCCATCTGAGGAACTTTTGCAAGGCACAAGAAGCTATTGAAAGAAGTCATTTAGAGAAACAACTTCATTCCAAAGAGGAAAGCTGTGGAACAGGGATGCATATTGTCCTTAAATGCGTTTTACTTCTTCAGCAAATACTATTTGCTGAAAAGCAGGATTGAAAGTGATGAAGCTTTGGAGGCTGAAATATTAACAATTGAGATATGCAAACATCACTTTATTATCAGAATATTAAGATAACTCAAAAGAGCTCTTTGTAAATTAAAATGGGAAATGAAAAATCCTGGTTAGTTAAATATTAAGAAGGCAGAGATAATGTCAGCCAGCATGTGAGTGAACTTACAACTGATGGTGAGGAAGTGAAGGTGGTAGGCAGTTTTGTTTTCTTAGGTTTAATAAATAAAAATGGATGATAAAGAAGAGTAATCCTAAGGAGGAAGGCAATAATAAATGTAGACAAGATCATAAAGGATAAGGATATTTCCATCACAACAAAGATAAGAATAATTAAAGCAATACTCTAATGGTAATGTACAGCTTTAAAGTTGGACACTGAGACAGAACAGAAAAATTATTTTGAATTATAAATTTGAAGATTGCTCTAGGTATTATATTGCAGTAAGAACCAATTAGCAGTCCAACCTCAACAATACAGCAATCATATCTCCAGTGAGTAACCAAAAACTACATATTTTAGACAGATGATAAGAATAATTGATGGACTAGTAAAATGCTGATTTTGGGGGGAAGCAGAAAGGAAAAACATTGGCTGAAGCAACAGGATTAACGAGATTACTAAACAGATTTTGAAAGGGTTATTAAGTGTCATGCAAATCTGTTCATATATTCACAAGAGTTGAACCCAACTCAATTTACATTTAACTAATTATAGTTGCTTCCATACAGATAATCTAATCTATTTTAGGCAAAATTGCAAAATAGAATTTCCTAATGAATTTTTGACAGAAAATGCTGGGGAAAAATTTATTACCATTGCCTAATCTATTCACAATTCAAATTTAAAACCCTGCTGTATCTTTTACACATTGTTTTCTCATTTTCTTGAGAAGTCATTTTTCAGAACAAGGATTCCATAAAGAAATATGTTTAAAAACCTCTGCCAACAATTTATTACATAAGTTCCTTTATAACAATTATAACACTGAAATAAGGTTATTACTTAGAAACAATACTGAAGCTAGGGCTATTTCTATTTCTCTTGCATATTATTAATCAATTTGCTATAACACTATGTGTATGTGTATATAAAGTGATAGAATTAGGATTTTATTTTGTTTTTAATTGTTTGCAAACATTCAAGTAAACTTTCTACTTTAAGCTATTTTACCCATTATTGTTGTATTTCTATTAAAAAACTATTTGTAACTAAGTAATTAAAGAAAATTAACTTCCCTCATACATACTTCAGTGTAAAGTGCATCTTCCTTCGTAGCTGATTTTATTGCTTATAACTTTCCATAGCTGTTAATTCACATTTGCAAATTAATAAAACGAATTGTAATATATGTCACTCTCTGCATAATATCAGCAGGCAAAATAGATGCATCCTTGACATTCTTTAAATATTTGTTTTTAAAATCCAAATTGCACCACTTACTATTTAAATTACCTGGGCACATCTTAATTTGTAATTTACAATTTGTAAATGAAGCAAGATATGAATTTATATGAAATCAATTGTTTAAAATGACTTACCTTTACTACGTCCATATCAAAACTGCCCACAAAGTCTCACCTAAACAACAAATATACAGCACTGCAGCTACCCGAGCTTCTTTTAAAGGAAAGCAAGACAGATGTGATTGGTTGCTGTGGTGATGGATGTGACACCACAGTCTTAGTTCATCTTCTTGCCTGAATACATCCAGAGGACAGGGGCTCACCAATTTCTTCTATAATTGGTTCCACTGTCACTAATCACTCTTATTGTTAGGAAATGTTTCTAGCATTCAGCTGGAATCTGCATTCTTATAACTTAAGGTCATTATTTTGTTGGGTGCAGTTTAAAATTATAAAGAAGATATCTTATTATCATCTTCTGAGTGACAATCTTTCAAGCTTTAATGAAGTCCAATCATAGCCTAACTACCACTAGTTTTAAGGGAAATCACACCTAGTATTTTCAGTCTTTCCATGTAAGATTTAGTTTCCAATTCCTCCTCAGCCTTTTTGCTTTTCTTTGCACCAGTTTTAGTTTCTCTTAATTCTCGTTAAATTGAAGTGCCTTGAATTTGACACTATATTTAAGATAATGTCTTAGTGACACAGAATAAAATAAAATGTCCTCTTACCATTATTTGGAAAATATCCTTTTATATTGATGTATTTGAAAAGTGCAGATTTAGCATTCACATCACAGTATCGACTTATATTTAGGTTGTGATTTATTGTAGTTCCAAGATCTACTTTTCCTTCGTTTGTTTGTCTGGGCAATACAATTTAATCAATAAAATTAAGGATTAAAGAGTGTGTGTGTGTGTGTGTGTGTGTGTGTGTGTGTGTGTGTGTGTGTAAATAGTGAATACATCTGTATCTCTGCTAAGCCTTGTTTAATTATTATTTTAATAGGTAAAGGTAAAGGTTCCCCCGCACATGCGTGCTAGTCGTTTCCGACTCTAGGGGCCGGTGCTCATCTCCGTTTCAAAGCCGAAGAGCCAGCGCTTGTCCGAGGACGTCTCCGTGGTCATGTGGCCGGCATGACTAGACGCCAAAGGCACACGGAACGCTGTTACCTTCCCACCGTAGTGGTCCCTATTTTTCTACTTGTATTTTTACGTCCTTTCGAACTGCTAGGTTGGCAGAAGCTGGGACGAGTAACAGGCGCTCCCTCTGTTACGCGGCACTCGGGATTCGACCCACCAAACTGCCAACCATCTGATCGACGAGCTCAGCGTCCTAACCCACTGAGCCACCGTGTCCCTTTTATTTTTAATGGGCTTGTCTAATTCAATAAGAGTGTTTTCAGTTTTGTTTCTTCTAGGATATTAGCTATGTTGTAGTTTTCTGCAAATTCATAAGCATCCAATTCAAAATTTCATGAATCTGCTGAAAAGTACCATGCTCAGGACTGAGTTACATGGCATCCCACTGAAATATCTCTCCAGTTTGATATTAAACTACTACTAAGTGCTCTATGAATATGATTTCAAACCAGGAGAGAAGTGATTCTTGGGTTTTCACATCAAAATATAAAATGCTCTACAAACTGCTTCGGTAAAGTTAAGGTATATTAGGTCTTCATTCTAAAATTCTAATAAAAAATTAATATATTAATCAGATATGTCTTGCTCTTTACAAATTTGTGGGGGGGAGCAGGAGGGTTTTTAGAGGTCTGAAGAAGCGAAACCTGTTTTTATCAATTTTATCAATTCTGTGACATCTATGTACTCGTCTAGATCCAAGTCTATATTTAAATGTTTCCTTATCAATTAATGAAAATAAGTATGTAAAAGTTCTATCATGATATATTAATTCTAGGAATTCACAAAATAGCTTTGATAGCATTACAGCGGAATTCATCTGGAATATAGATTATTTTATGAACCTCTGACAGTCCGGCCAGGCTTTTGTTTCTGTATTTTTGTGTGTTTTCTGTCAGCTTCACTTGTGGGTAGCTTTGTCCACTCTGTCTTTTCTTTGAGCATTTAGGCTCAAAGCAAAGCATTCCATTTTTTATTTTATTTTATTCAGCATCAAAACTCTCTTTGAAAGTTCTTTGTAGGGACAGCCTCTCTTCTTCCATTCTAGAAGAGACGTACAAATGTAGAGTTCAAGAAAGGGTCTTTTTCTACATCACTGAAGAACCAATGAAAGTCCTTACAAGCCTTTCTTTGCTACCCTGCTTCACTGCCAAGAGTGCATTGATATGGAATATTTCTAGCAGGATTTTCTTTTGATGCTTTATGGGAAACTAAGAGGCAGCATTTCAGTAGAGGGGAAAAAGAGGTTTGCTAAAAAGAAAGTTATTTCTTAGTATACATGGCCAAGAAGGCTTTGCAATGAAAGTATTCCATATGGCTGGTGCCTCTAAAACAGGCTAACAAATATATGGCCATAGGATCAACTTTGGTATAATACAAAAGTCCCAAAGATTGCAATGATACATTTGTCACCTAAAATACTTCATCATTCATTGAACTTATTAAAAACTAAATGAAAGGCTTCTGGTTAGGTGTCGCGGTGTGATGGACGCAGGAAGATGGGCCTCCGTCTTCCATGTTCAATTTTACCCCACTGGGGACCCTAAAAAGGGTCAAAGGTTGCCCAGGAGAGGCGACTGAGGGGACCCTCGTTGATCATGGAGGGGGCTGTGGCCCTTCCGTTTGATCCATTTGTGTGGCCAGTCAGAAGCTGCTGACAACTGAAGAAAAAAAAATGAGCAACTTTTGAGCAACGTGGATGAATCTGGGTAAGAGTTTATCTTCTCTTTATGACTTTAAGACTTTTTCCTGGAAAAAAAACTGCCCAAAGCAAAGAACCCCCCTCCCGATGAGAGAGGGAAGGGGAATGTCTGCCCTATTCCCTAAGGAAAAGAAAAGCGGTGAACTAATTGCTTAGAGGAAAACAGAGAAAATTACAAGATTAATTTGGAATCAATACAGATATATAGCTTTGAAATTTGGGGAGTAAAAGTGCTTTTGAGACTTTTTCAGAAGAGAGACTTGAAAAGCTTGCAATATAATATAAGCTTGCAATGTAAGTTTGGATTTAAAAAGCTGGAAGGCAGTGTCAACGACAGCTAGTGGTGAATCACAGCACTACAATCTATTATTTTTAAAGGAAACTTAGCTTAAAGCCCAGATTCAGATAAAAATTTTGGTGTCCTTGGAAACTTTCACTTTTGAAGACTGCAGCTGGGAAAAGAGGAAAAAAAACCCTTGGGCTGATTATCTGTATGGCAGAGATGATAAAGCTATTTTGAAACTGGCCTGCCTGGATTACAAATACAAATACTAACTGATTTTCAGAACTGTGTCGTGGAGCTATTTCCCTGTAGAAAAAACATGCATTACTGACTGAGAAGACGGAATACTTTGGATTACAAACCTTTGATTGATGAACAACTTTTAATTGCTTTTTTCTCTCTGGACAGAAAGGATATGTTTATCACTGGACAGAAAAACTTGCATTTTGCTTATATTTGTTTAGGGGAGGTTTAAGGATGGACTAATTGGCTGGCTTTAGAATTTGGAGTACAAATGACAATTGACTGAAACTTTTTAAATACCCAAACAGATTGGATTATAAAGACCACAAACAAAAACAAAATGGATATTCCATACTTAGCTTTAAATAGTAAAAAACCATCCCTAACACTTGTCTTTAAAGCCCCCAGCTTATTTATTTTTATTTATTTTAATTCCATTTATATCCCGCCCTTCTCCGAAGACTCAGGGCGGCTTACAAGCTTAGCAGTAGCTTGATATACCAACAAGAAAATGTTGATGAATCTCAGAAAGAAATTCTTTCTATGTTGAAATCAATATAAGAGACAATTGGGGGAGCTCCAGGAGGTCTCTGGCAGGTGGGGCGGTAGGCAGGAGGCTCATCCTGCAGGATAAGACGAGGCAGGGTGGGGATGCCATTGCCATGGGGCAAGGCAAGGGCTGGGCGGCTGCTGCCTGACACCATCGGCCCTTGCACACAGAGGCCAGTGAGCGCATGGGGGCCGACAGTGTCCGTCAGTAGCCACAGCCTGCCAGCCCCTCGACCGGCACACTCTGGGGCTCTGCAACCCATCACCAGCAGTTCAAAGAAGCCACCTCTGAGATGGATGATTGGCCAACAGCTGAAGAGGTGATGCAGTGAGTTGTGCCTGGGAAAAGGAGAGCATGCGAGGACAGGAGGGACAGGATGTGGGGGAGGTAAACCAGCCGTGCCAGGATGCATTCAGCCACGTGGGACCTTGGTGAATTAGCAGGTGACTGGTTGAAGAGGGACACTTGCCACCTCCAGGGCATGGTGTGGGTGCCCATAGAGAGGGCTCTGAGTGCCACCTCTGGCACCCATGCCATAGGTTTGCCACCACTGACCTAAAGGAATCAACAGACTCAGACAAAAAAAGAATTAAAAGTCGTAGCAATAATACCGGAAATGGAAAAGATATCTAACATGTCAAAATCTCAGAACACACTTGAGGATAAGGAAGAAGAGCTGATCGACGGAAGATAAAACTGTTAGGAGAATTGTGGAAAATTGGAGAAGGAGGGAGGCTGTTTAATGAATATAAATGGGCTGAGCGTTCTTCCAAAAATACTTTAATCAAATTGTTTTTCTTATTCCAAACAATATACAGAAAAATAGAGGAAGAACTACTTCATGATTTAAATGTATTGACTTGGAAAGTTAGTTGGCAAAGGAAGAAAGCTAGAATAAGACTGAAGAAAATAGAGATTTTGACCCATTAGATGGGATATTATATTATTAAATAGATGTTTGAACATGGGTAATAGATAATTGTTAGAAATAAAAGTATTATTATAACTAGAAGGATAGGATTGCAACTAGAATATTATATTTTGGTATGAGAAGGGAAATATGAAAATGCTAACAGGGTCTGAATAAGGGACACTTTTGGTTACCCATATATAATTATGAGAAAACTATAAGTGATAGAGACACTTTGAACATTGATGGGAAGTCAAAAAAAATTTAAAAAGCAGGAAAAACAGGATATTGGTTGAATAAATGGGTTTTAAGTGCAAATGCAATTGAGATATGTTTTGGTTAGAAAAGATATTTTAATCTGACACTATTCATATTATGTATATTATTAGAAAAATGTGATAAAGATGTTGATATTCAATTGTATATGTATTAACAGCAATAAGAATTTTATTTGCCTAGTGTCAAAAAATGTATATCACCGGAAGAAGAGAGGAAGTACTGGAAGGTGTAGTATTGGATCAAGATTGAGGAAGTTAATATGTATTACTGAATTACTTATGGACCTAGACAACATGTTGTTTGTTAAGAACTTATGATTGCAAAATTAGAAAATTAATAAAATATTTATTTAAAAAAGTAAATGAAAATCAGAATAAGCTTGACAGTAGAATTACAGTACTATTTACTATGTAATTTCTGAAAAAACACAGCTAGCTAGATTCTGGTAATTAGTTTCATGTATTATTCAATCTAACGCACATACATTCCATGCCTTTTTAACTGGATTCCTAAGTCAGAAAGGGACTGTAAGGGACTATTAAGCAAAACAGATAGCTAGTATGTGTTGGTATGTGTTGGAATTCTTACAGAGCCAAGTTACTTACAAAGTGCAAGTTATGTATTGCCACAGAAATATACTAAAAGCTAAAGAATTATATGAAGTATTAATTTCCTTTATTAATATGTTTAAAATACAAACATAATGTTTCATTAAGCATTTTTGAATGGCAAAAACATCTGCTAAATTCCTAGCATCGGGTGGTTTAAATATCTAAAAATTGTTGTAATTTGTAAACTTGTTCTGGGAGAAAAAATCCAGGACACTCTCACTGACATTTTAACATTAAATTGAAAACAACAATATTTTAAGTGATTTTGCAAATTCTCTCAAACCAGACAGCAATGGAATGACCAATTATTGTGGCTGGCACAGTATCTATCTCAAAAAAGTAGAGCACTCTGAAAAACTCCAGAGAAAAGCCATAGTAAAACGATTCAATTCTAATTTTAAAACGTAATATTGGTAGTCTTCACTCTCTCTTGCCATGATTAAGTGGAGATTTGTGGGTTGTTAAGCAAAGAACTCCTTGCATCTTCCATTCAGCATCCAACAAGTAAAGTCAGTGGAGAAGGCGGAAGGAAGTTGCATGTCCCAGGCAATTCACAAGCAGGCCAGTGGCTAGGTAAGAGAGACTTGTGACCTGGAATTGGGTATGTGTAGTTTAATGAAGAGAAGGGTGAGGGGTAACATGATAGCAGTGTTCCAATATCTCAGGGGCTGCCACAAAGAAGAGGGAGTCAAGCTATTCTCCAAAGCACCAGAGGGCAGGACAAGAAACAAGGGTTGGAAACTGACCAAAGAGAGAAGCAACCTGGAATTAAGGAGAAACTTCCTAACAGTGAGAACAATTAACCAGAGGAACAGCCTGCCTTTCAGAAGTCGTGGGTGCTCCAACACTGGAGGTTTTTAAGAAGAGACTGGACAGCCATTTGCCTGAAATGGTATAAGGTTTCCTCCCTGAGCAGGGGGTTGGACTAGATGACCTCCAAGGTCCCTTCCAACTTTATTATTATTATTATTATTATTATTATTATTATTATTATTATTATTATTATTATTATCATTATCATTATTATTATTATTATTATTATTATTATTATTATTATTATTATTATTTATTATTCTCTCCTGGATTTTCCATTGGCTTCCCTTGTGGAAAGCCAGAAGGAAAGAGTACAGATGGCTGCAACTATTGTAAATATGAGTCCGTTGCTAAGCACCTGGATTATAATTATGTGACTGCAGCTGCGCTGTGCTGGCCAGAATTTTGTGGATTGGTTGTAAATACCATTTGTTCAGTCCCATTATAATTTCAACTGGTCACAGAACAAATGGTTGTTAACCAAGGACCACCTGCAGTTGAACTTCTAAAGTGAGGATTGCAAATTCAAGTTGATGAGGGATTCATGAAGATCATTTTGATAAGTTCAAGGGCTACAACAATGAAGACTTTTCATACTACAAGATAAAAGTTACTCACTTTTAATGATTTTATTTTAATTAATTATTCCTGAACTGTACCTCCCAAACAACCTCGAACAACCTGACCAAGAATGAAAGATGCAGCATCTTTAGAACTACATATTGCTTACTGACGTCAGTCAGCATGTTAAAGGGAAGCTTCAGTTTCCAAGGAAGATATATTAATTCTTCCTCAACCTCCTGCTTTTATTGCCTCTAATCAAATTTTCAATTTTTTGCTACTACTGTAGAAGCAGAAGTGCAACAAGTGCAGAATTTCTTTCCCACATCCATCCTTTGATGTGATTCTATGAAAGGTTGCTACATCTCACACTTCCTATCTCCTTAATCCTAAAAGTAGCCCCAAAGAGAGCTCTTTACAATTCTTGTACCTGCTCATTTGACCACTCCCTCCGAGCTATATCAAAGTCCCTTTCTATCAAGATAGGGATAATCCCTGCTCACCCCTTCCATGGTCCCAGGGTGAGCAACAGCCACATATGAAAGTGCTGAACGTTTTAACCTGCTTGATCTTTTTTCTTCTCTTTTGAGGAAGAAAAGGGACTTCTCCACATGATGGCTTTGTTTTCTTAAAGGTCAAGTGTGAAACACATGAAGGGGGAAAACCAAAGAATGGAGTACTTGGTCCCCTACTGTGCTCTCCTTCACAAGGAGAAGATGGAGGGCAGCTTAAAAAAATCTCAAGCAACTTGGGCAACTTGGGTTATGTTGCTGCCAACTCAATACTTGAAAAAAAAAATGAAATGCTACTGTTGTGTTTCAAGGAGGCTTAATTTAGAAGAGTTCTGCATTTTGGTGTAGGACAAATTCTTTGTGGAATACTTTGTCTTTCTAATTTATGTAGGCATAATAAAGGCGAGGTTTAACATGAGTGCAATGATGAATAATACTTAAGCATAAATAGAGGCTTTCTTCAGTTGCTGAAGACCTTCTTCAAAGGCAATCTGACAGAATGCGTGGACAATAATATAAAAATAAGGATATTAAGACATGGAAGATCCCAGAACATTCATAGCAATATAATCTGGCAAACCCTAAAACCAGACTTCATTGAAACCAAAGCAAGCTTTCAGTTATCTACAGCAGCTCAATTATTCAGAATAAAACTAATCCCAAAGAGTATAATGGTTATTCAAATAAAGTTTTTTTTGCATTTGACATAATGAACAGAAAGCTTCCTCATATGAAGCCAAGTGCAAATTATTTTAATTTTCTTTCTAGGGAAATAAATATATTAGTTCTTACAAATTTTAACTTGTAATCAATTATCAATAGTTGGGGGGGGATTTAGCCACAGCTTTTATTTTGGAGATGTTTTTATTTGTTGATTAATATTTTCTTTCATGTGAAAGAGAAAACTTGTATCTATAGAATCTCAGAATTTCTGAAACATCAGAAGTGGGTTCTTTTGTTCCATCTATTGAGCCACTAAAATTGGCAGAGATGCTGTACCCAAGAAAGAACATTATGAGAAAGTGAAGAACGCCTGGTTCTCTGTGCTTTGCCAAGAAAAAAGCAATTGCAGGTAGCTTTATTTCCAGAAAGGGAAAAAACCCTCTCTGCTACCTTCCTTGGAATTGCAGAATTTGGAAGAAGCATTCCCAACTGTATTAAGAGATCTTTTAGAATCTACTTATGCTGTTATAATGTTTAGTACTGCTGAAAAACCTGAAAAAACCTGCTGGCTCTTGGGCTTTGAAACGGAGATGAGCACCGGCCCCTAGAGTTGGAAATGACTAGCACGCATGTGCAGGGGAACCTTTACCTTTACATGATCTTCCTTCCTTCCTTCCTTCCTTCCTTCCTTCCTTCCTTCCTTCCTTCCTTCCTTCCTTCCTTCCTTCCTTCCCTCCCTCCCTCCCTCTCTGAATACACTATGAAACAAAGCATATACATATTTGCAAACACAATTTAATTTTTAAAGAACAAATTAAACATTACATTGTCATCTTTAAATCTTATTACTTGAAGAGAACATGTCCTTGTTAAAATAAAAATAATTATTTATCCCTGAAAAAAATATTTTAAGTAGTAAGAAAACAGGTAGTATCAACTATCTCTTTTTTCTTATATATAAGCTATTCCAATACGAAAGCAACAGAAATGTACAAAATGCAAGAATGAACATGTCGTGGGGGGTGGGGGGGAATGTAACTTTCTTCCAAAGAATGGGGGGCACTACAGAGAAGGACTATGTTTTTGCCATATCATCCCAATAGCCTACTGCTAATGAGTTTGGCAACCTTAAGATCTTGCATCAGCAAGCTTGCCATGCCAAAATCTAACTTCTACATGTTGGCCCAGTGACCAGTTCCAAATCATTTCCAAAACAGCCTGGCTTAAGAGAAGATTACAGCAGTCCAAATGTGTTGGTGATCAAAATATGAGTTATCATTACAAGCCCATTCAAGTAAAGGTAAGATCATATGTTAAAAGCAGTGTCATAAAAATGAGATATAATCTAACTTGAAATCACCATCTTGCTCACAAACTAAGAATACTTCTACAAATGCAAGAATGACATAGGTTCACATTTTTCAATTTCCAAATGCCACATGATAAGCCAATCATTAATGACTTTCATAAGCAAGGCATATTTCAAAATGATGTTACATTTAGCCAATTCATTGACAAAGGAAATTACATACATTTAAATAGATTTTAAATTTTATACATAACAATAATCATTAGTTTAATTAAACTTTTAAAAATTTTAGTGAGGCAGCTGACTGTTTTTAAAAGGTATGCTTTTTTAAACAGATGTGCATGTAAAGGTAGTCCTTGACTTACGACACCTGGGACCAGAATTTCTATTGGTAAGGCAGATATGTGGGTTGTACCCAATTTTATGACCTTTTGTGCCACATTTTGTTAACTAAATCTGTGCAGCTGTTAATGAATCATGTGATTGTTAGGTGAATCAGGGTTTCTTCACTGACTATGTTGGAAGACGACTAGAAATGTCACAAATGACTCCAGGATGCTGTAACCATCATAAATACATGCTGGTTGTCAACCACTCAAATTTTGATGCTGTGATGGCTATAAGTGCAAGGACTGATTGTAAATCACCTTTTTTTGGTGTCTTCCAGTAACTTTAAATGATTGCTAAATGAAGGGTTGTTAAGTCGAGGACTGCCTGTAGCTGGATCCAAAGCAGGGAAAGGTGCTTTGGTTTTGGCAGGGCCTTATTTGTTGTAACTATCTCCTTAAAGAAAACACACTGAAAGCATACTATATATACCATTATTTACTTATCTATAAACTAGAGGTTTTTTGCTGCTGCTAAATATGCATGTTTCAACTAAACATGAAAAAGAATACTGTTTTATCCCAGAGGATAAAACAAATTAGGGCATTCATCAAAATATATTTTCATGCACTTTTTTCATGGGGTGGGATCTCTATTAATATGACGGAGGGGGTTTATAAGTCAAGGAGGGGAAATCTAAATTCTTAGAAAAATGTAAAACAACCTCCATTCATGACCCAGAAAAGCAATTTGAATAGAGAATAAATGTTGCTGTTATATGACATGAATTGTCTTCCTATCTTAGATATAAACATTAAATTGCATGTAACATTTGTAAGTTTTATACTGCATATTCAACACTTCCATATCACATCTAATCATTGCTACATTTTTGTATGAGTTATAAAACAGCCACTAACCATATCAGGAAACGAAAAATTAGTATCACATACCATGTTTCCCCCAAAGTAAGAACCGGTCTTTTTTTCTTTTCTTTTTTTGCCTCCAAAAGAGGCACCAGGTCTTATTTTGGGGTGTGTCTTTTCCACAGTCTCACATTGCCGCCACGGCACCAATAGCCCTGCCCATTCAGCCCACTTCTTCTGCGGCTGAAGGAAATGCCTCTGGAGCTGAGAATGGAGCTCCACGTTGACATCCAGCCGAGGACAAAGCTATGGATTGAATCTGTAGCTCAGTTCTCGGCTGCAGAGGTCTTTCCAGAAGGCCTCTGATGGCAAAATTCAAGGTGCTGGTGATGACCTATAAAGCCCTAAATGGCTTGGGTCCGGGATATCTGAGGGAACACCTGCTGCCGGCATCAAGTTCCCTTCGTCCTGTGCGCTCCCACAGGGAGGGCCTTCTCAGGGTGCCGCCGGCAAAGGATTGCCGGCGGGCGACACCCAGGGGGAGGGCCTTCTCTGTGGGCGCGCCTGCCCTTTGGAACCAGCTGCCCGTAGAGCTCAGGACTGCCCCTGATTTTCGTTCGTTCCGCCGGGACCTGAAGACCTGGCTCTTTGAGCTTTCCGGCCAGGACTGAGAATTTTTAATTTTTAACTTATTGTAATTGGGTTTTTAATCAGAGTTATAGGGGTTTTAGATTTTCAATCAAGGATAATTTAATCTATTTTAATTGTTATTAACTTTTGTCTTGTAATATTGTTTTAATTGCCTTGTGAACCGCCCTGGGTCCTACGGGAGAAGGGTGGTATATAAGTTCAATAAATAAATAAATAATAAATAAATAAAATGCAGGCCGGGGGGGGGAACCACAGAAAAAGTGGGCTGGCGAGGTGAGGCAGGTGTCAATTCATGGGAGGCCTGGATGCAACGGTAAGCGGGTGTGGAGCATGTGGTGCAGCTCCACCCCCCCTACTCCCGCCTTAGCTTGATTTTTAGGTGTGTGCCTCACCCCAAAACTAGGGCTTATTTTTGGGGTAGGGCTTACTTTCGGGAAAACATTGTAATTGCATTAAAACAAAAGACATTCTCTCCCAGCCAAAAAAAAACAAATAACCTGAAGTGAATTAAAAATGTTATGAAAAAAAGTATTTTCTGTGTTCTAAACTAATTCACAAAACGTCACTCCCATTAGTACCAATATAAAGTTACCATATACACTATTTAAATTTATTCTTAAAGATATTTCATCCTCTCCAATTCCTCCAGCCTCAGTAAAATCTTTGTTATCTCACCAGAACATCATGTATACTTTAATTTATTACATTTAAAAGAATACCTAAATCTATTTATTGCAACTGTGTTCATATTTACCTAAAATCAATGTATTTAAAATTGATTGGCTTACTGGGCCAAAATCTTTAAGGCAACTGTAAACATAGAAAATCTTGGTGTGTTTTTTTTAAAGTACTCGTTTGCAAGGCTGGGAGGTGGGATAGAAAATGATTATTTAGTTACCTGGAGGCTGACATTTTGCTAGTGAAATGTACCACCTCCCATTTTATTTTTTACTGACCTATTAGAAATTAATAACTGAAAAATATATTTCATATGTATTTTGAAGTAACATGCAAATATCATCACTGCATTCCATATTTTTCAGCATTCATGACACAGGATTTAGATTTTACTTTATTTTAGGGAATATGTAATCTTAATCATTTTCAAACTCACTTTTGTGCTCCCTGAGACAACAGCTTTGTCCACGTTCGCTGGCAGCTGCTCTTCTGTCTGGCAAACTTCCAGTGACCATTCCGCACAGCGGTGATGAGCCCAACAATAGCCTAACACATGTGATGTTAGCAAATTAATCAATTAGGTTGACTGCTTTTGCCAAGTAATATCTAACTTTCAGCTTCAAAGGGAATAGATAAAAGCACCAATGTATAACAGAAAGACAAATGGCATAACTTGATCCTATCAGAAATTCAAATAAATATGAAATTTGGAATCTAATATTAGGGTCTTTTGAATTTCTATAAACTGAGATCTCAGAAAATTCATAAGAAATCATACCTGCATGTATTACTACCATGTGACATGAAGATATTTCTGAATAGTATAGCAGAAGGCCCCATTACGAACAAAGCTCTTTCTGCCTAATTAGTGTGTCATCCCTAATCTGAATTTGTTTTTAAACTGAATATTAAAATGAAATATTGCACCCATGTCTCTTTCTTAATATATTATCTTCATGCAAACCAGGGCTTTTTTTCTCATAGAACGCTCAGAACGGAGTTCCGGCACCTTTTTTGGATGGAACCTTGTAGAGTAGGCAAGGCGGGTTGTATGACATGTGTGAGTCCTGGCACCTTTTTCTTTTACAAAAAAAGCACTGATGCAAACTATGCTTACATTATTCTGCCTAACTTTGCTTCTGGAATATTTTGTAAGATAATCATAAAAAAGAACAATTTTTACTGTTCTATTCAAACTTTAATGATTACAATTTATCATTTGAGTTGCTAGTGTAGCTCACTTATCCTAAAAGTCAAATAAGTAAGTAGGTAAACTTTATTTCTAGTTGCCTTACCATCTATACCCATTCATTTGTGAAACTGTGAGTTTTGTCACCTGCTTGGCTATCTCCACTCGGAGCTATGTGTTCTTCAAAGGTCTTCCTAGACTGTGGAACAATCATCTTCCAGAGAACTAAAATGTTTTGGCTAGTCTCATACCCAGTGCTTTTTTTGTAAAATAAAAAGGTGCCGGAACTCACACATGTCATACAACCCGCCTTGCCTACCCTACAAGGTTCCATCCAAAAAAGGTGCCGGAACTCCGTTCTGAGCGTTCTATGAGGAAAAAAGCCCTGCTCATACCTTTCTATTCACCTTCAACCCTGCGAAAAGGTCTAACTCTTCAGAGTAGTTACTTATTATTTCTTTGTCACCGTGAAAAATGAATCTAAGAAGCTGTTCTTAAAAGCATAGGATATAAATTTTGCATTTCAATATCTAAATATTTATCCGTTGTATTAATCTTGGGTATCAAAACTCAGTTCAACATATACCTGTTAAAAGTTCTGGACTTCCAGCCCACCATGCTCTATTAAAACAGGTAGGAGGATTGAAAAGACCCTTTTAAAGCCTAGGAGACAAGTCCAACTTGGACTAATGATAAAATATGTTTATATATACACACATCAGAAAAACTGTAACACAAATGAAACATTACAATGGGTTAAACAGGGCAGTTTGAAATTTCAAATGGAAACTTTTACCTAAATATAGTTAGTCCTCGGCTTAAGACCACAACTGGGACCAGAATTTTCATTGGTAAGCAAAGTGGTTCTTAAATAAGTCATACCTGATTTTATTACTTTTTTTGCTATGATTGTTAAGGGAATTGCTCAGTTATTAAGTGAATCTGGATTTTCCTCATTGACTCCTATTGTCAGACACCAGCTGGGAAGGTTGCCAACTGTGATCACATAACCATGGGACATTGCAACCTTTGTAAATACACCCCAATGGCCAAGTGTCTGAATTCTGACCAGGGGATACTGTGATAGTTGTCAAGTGCAAGGAAAAATTGTAAATCACTTTTTTCAGTATTGCTGTAACTTTGAATGGTCACTAAACAAATGGTTGTAAGTCAGGGACTACCTGTATTTCACAAGGTTCATTAGAATCCTAAGATAGATATTGCAACATGTACTCATGTTGTATCCCTAGAGCCTCATATGGCTACAATTATAGCAGAATACTATTATTTTTTCTTTTAAAGGAGAATGAGATTGTCCCCACCCCCCACCCCAAAATGACAGAAATAAATAAAAATGTTTTGAATGAGTTAAAAGTTGTTAAGAATATGTGAAGAATACCTGTTGGTTCAAATAAGGCTTGAACATCAATGTCATCTGGTAAGCCAACCATTCTAAGTTCATCCCAGACTTCAACTACCTGATCATCAGGAGTAGCTTCAATGCTTCTACAGGTACAGGTTGTTATATTCTGGTCTCTGCATAGAGTACAAGAAATTTTTATATAATTAAAGATAACACATACAGGATGTGTTTTACACATTAACATAACAGTAAAATGTTTTACACAATAAAGAAATAATTATATGATTTTTAAAATTCATTTGGTTAAAACCTGATTGCACTTCTAATTAACTTGTTCCGTTATTGTGAATTACCAACTTTTTTTTCCCTCCCCAAAAATGCAGGCTGGTTTATTCATGGGAGAGCTATAATTTTTGTAATTTACTTGGTCTTTCATGAATGAACTGAACTTTATTCTGAACGAACAGTCTCCTCCGTATATCTGTTAAAAGGATGATTTGGATGGAAGAAAAAGGGCAACAGCATGGAATAAAGAGGCAGAAAAGAAATAAGTGCTGTATTTTCCTATGTCTTGGTGAACTAAATTATATTTCTGCTGCACAGCAGGCAGCACGAAATGGTAACTTCACTTAGCAGAAATCAATTTCATGTAGAATAAAAGACAATTTAGAGCCCCAGAACTAGCAAGTGTGACCCCCCCCTCCCAACCTCATATTTGCGCAGAGAAGTGGTGCTGACTAAATTCTCCTAGGTCACATACTAACTTCAAGGGCAACTGCTCCTGCTTTAGGAAAATCAAGTTTTTTTCATGGCTTCACTATGCCATGTTAAACCAGCATGAGAAGATGACAGAGAATGAACGGAACATTTTCTTTCAACATGCTGTTGTCAACTCTTTGAGGTAGACCAGACTAGGAAACCAAAGCTATGGATTTATTTTTCGTGTTTTTGAACTTCTCATCTCTCTCGGAAAGGGACTCTGGATGATATGCAATAAAATGTTAAAATATAAAAATAGCATATATATAAAACTTGAAAATCTAGGACTTAAAAGGAGGCATCTGAATGGATCTGTAACATACTTGCCTGCCTGACAAGGTGGGACAAGCCGATGTAACAGGGAGAAGACAGTTCCAAATGGCCCTATCTAGGGCTTTATAGGTCACAACCAACACTATGAATTGGACATGGAAGCAAACTGGCACCCAATGCAGTTAAAAGAGCAAGGGTGTTACATGCACCCATCTTTTGACACAGGTAGTCTTCAACTTGCAACAGTCCATTTAGTGACCATTCGAAGTTACAACGGCACTGAAAAATGTGACTTAAGACCATTGCAACATCCCCCTGGTCACATGATCAAAATTCAGACATTTGATAACTGACTCATATTTAGGATGATTGCAGTGTCCATCTGATCCCTTTGTAACATTTTGACAAAGTCAAAGGGGAACAATTGTGGCAAGAAAGGTCATAAAATGGGGCAGAACTCACTTAACAAATGTCTCACTTAACAACAGAAAATTTGGACTCAATTGCATCCCACCAGGCTCAAGGTTGACTCAGCCTTCCATCCTTCCGAGGTGGGTAAAATGAGGACCCAGATTGTTGGGGGCAATTAAGCTGACTTTGTAATAATGCCGCTTGGGGGGGGGGGCGAAAGCCCTAATAAGCAGGCATATACATAGAATGAAGGCTACTGCTAAGCTTGTAAGCCGCCCTGAGTCTTCGGAGAAGGGCGGGATATAAATGGAATTAAAATAAATAAAATAAAATAAATTAAGTTGAGGACTACCTGTATAGCTTGCCCAGCCACATTCTATGCACCAGCTGAAGCTTCCAAATATTTTTTAAAGGTAGCTCCATGTAAAAGTGTGTTGCAAATAGTCTGTAAGGACCCACCTCAGCTAACCACCCAAGAAAGCAGAACTCTTGAAACAGGCATAGTCTCAAAAGGATACTTTTATTATGGGTCAGTGACAGTAGGGAAGTCAAGGCGAGATCTGGGGGAAAACCTGCACAAACGGTATAGTTAAGCTAGTGATATTCCTCCTCCCACCAAAGTCATAATGTCCATTTGAAATCCAGCCAATCCACAGGTGGCACGAAGTCTGGCCGGCTGGTACAGTTGGCGTGCATCTCACGGTCTTCTCCAGCTTTCATTTTACTGTAACCGTCTCCCTGAGAAGGGAGACACATTCCTTTCTCAAGATGATAGAAGCAAGAGGGAAAGTAGAAAGCGAAAGTTATCCCAAGAGAAAGCATGCCCCCCCTCCCCCCAGCAGAATGGCAGGCCCTAAAAAGTAGAATATATATGCAGGGGAAACAATGAGGGTTTGGGGACCTGACATAGTGCAGACGAGAGGTGAGCAGGACACGAGTGATTGAATGGAGAGTCATCCTACCCAGGAAAGAAAGAGCATAACTGGCACACAATACAAAGTTGAGCAAAGGCCCTTCTAAGCATGGCTGCCACCCGTTCTTTGAGCAGGAACTGTGAGTCCAAGAGGCCCCCAAGTTATGAACTGGGTCTTTCTGGGGTAGTGCAGACCAAAGATAATAAACTCCTGGATACAGAAGGGCTCTCCTATAGCCATCCCGTGTTACTAGGATTCAGCTGAGGTCTGTTGTTTCCCCATCCAGGTCTCCACAGCCTCCAAGGACCGCAAAAGAATGCCCACAGCATAATTCTCTTCATTTGGGATGGAGATACATAACTGGGTATCATTAGTGTACTTATGATTCCTCGCCCCATGGTGACAAATAATCTTACCCAGTAGATTCATGTAAATATTAAAAAGGAGCAGAGAAAGCACCAAGCCCTAGCATCCCACAAAGCAGAGTTCAAGATAAAGTACCCTATCAACACTGCTTGAGCCTGGAATCAGAGGAAGAAATGAACCAGCACAAAACTGTGTCATCCCCACCCCACCCACAGCTCTCTCAATTGGCCTAGAAAGACACCATGGCCAATGGTATTGAATGCTGGTACTAGTTTATTATAGGTGATCCTCAACATATTACTATACGCTATTAGATTTGTAAGCCACGATGGTCATAAAGTGGGCCACCATGTAACTAGATCCATTTTTATAACATTTTTGTAGCAGTTATTAAGTGAATACTGTGCTTGTTAAGCGAACACATTGTTTACTATTTTTTGTTTGTTTGTCAGAAATCAGAAGTAAATGCCAGTTTGTAATGAAACCATTGTAAACTGTGTTCGTGTTACTCCAGGAGACTACAAATGTCATAAATACGAGCCAGTTACTGAGTGGCCAAAATGCATTCATATGATTGCAGGGGAGGGGGAGTGATGTGGGAATTTCAAAACTGGATCATAAATATTTTGTGGAGGTCTGTCATAGTCCTGAATGGTCACTAAGTGACCAGTTGTAAATCAAGAATTACTTGCATAAGTTTTCCGTAAGATTCTTTCCAGACTGATTATTCTATCTCCCTACTTCCCTTTATATTTGCCAGAACTTGGAATGGTCAAGTCTGAGATGTTTTCTCAGATTACAGTTCTATCCTGGACTCAAGTTACTTTTATTTGACCATTGTCTTGGTTGCTGCTTTTCCTCCTGTTCCTCAAGGTTATTCCTACTGTCCATTATTGCTCTCTACAACTCTTTTGCTTTAACTGTAACTTGCAAAGAACAAGTAAAAAGAGTATCTTTCAGACATATCAGACTTTGTAGAGAGTACCAAATATTGTGTATTCTTCAGATTATTTCAATTTTGGAAAAGAAAATGCATAACTTTTCCACGCTAATCCAACTATAGCTTCAGGGATTTTTATATCTGTATGTTGCATAGAACCCACCTTCCAAATCATTCTATTTATCCTAGATCAGATTGGCTCCATCCCTAGCCTTTCATAAAAGGTCCCTCACTCATGTGCTTCAGGACCTGAGATCAAATGGCCTTTTGCCAGCTCATCAATTATTTTGTTGGATTTATCCTTGGTGACTTTTTTGGCTTTTCATTCTTTGCCAATATTGTTTTCGTTGCTTTAACATGTTGTTAGCCACCTTTGTCAGATTATCCATTTGAATCAATTATGTGAATAAATTTTTTAATCCTAAATTATTCTGATTTTAATAGTTGATTTTATTGACTGCATTGTACATTAATCAAAGCTCCTTTCTGAGGGAGATGGGTGGTTAAGAAATAAGAAGTGCAAATAAATAAAAATAAAGTCTAGCACAAAAACCTAAACATCCCTATAATTAAAAATGCTTTCCTTATATATTGGCAGAAAGCTACATAGAAAGGTAAGAATTCCAATTTAAAAGAAAACCCAGAACCCAAATACACAACAAATAAACTATTCTTCAATGTGAAGCAAACAAGTTTAAATTGGATTATCAAGAGTTGCATAAACATTTCTAGAGTCATCCCTGTGGAACAACTGCATAAGCAAAACAAGGTTAAGACTGGAATAAATTTATGAAGACTTGTAACTACTGTTGTAGAGAATAAAGGCAATAACCTTGACAGAAATATGCAGGCACCATTAGATAAGGAGAGAGGGCTGAAACATTCTTAAACAATTAGCAAGTACCAAGAAGGTAAGTTTATGGAAATGACCCAGGTAGATCCTTCCTGATTCATTGGGATATAAGGAGGAAAGGTGGTAAAGCACCATTGGGTTTGCAAGATTGATGCCAATAGACCAAACCAAAAAAAAATCCATTCTATGTGAAGGTTAGAACTACAAATAGCCACAATTGAGCTCAACATTTCTGTTGCTAAGCTTGCCAATTTTACAACTTTTCTTGCCACAGTTAAGTGAATCACCCGGTTGTTAAGTTAGTAACACAGTTCTTTAAGTGAATCTGGCTTACCCACCAATTTTAACAACCCCTTGTTTAGGCAGGAGACCCTATACTAATTCAGACAAATGGTTGTCCAAAATTTCTGTTGCTAAGCAAGGTAGTTATTATATGAATTTTGCCTAATTTTATGACATTTCCTGCCATAGTTGTTAAGTGAATCACTGCAGTTGTTAAGTAATGAACAAGGTTGTTAAATGAATCTGGCTTCCCCATTGATTTTGTTTGTCAGGTCGCAAAAGTGGGTTACATGAACTTGGGACACTGCAGCCATCATCAGTATGAGTCAGTTGCCATATGGCCAAATTTTGATCACATGACCAGAGATGCTGCAACACTTATTAAGTGTGATAAACGGTTATAAGTCACTTTTTTCAGTACTGTTGTAACTTCAAATGGTCACTAAATGAATTGTTAAGTGGAGGAATACCTTATACTAGGGGTGTCAAACTGCCGGCCCATGGGCCAGATGCGTCACGTGCAAGCCCCGCCCACCCCATTGCCAGCAATGGCAAAACAGTCCCGATATGTTGCACGATGTCACATAACATCGCGAGTTTGACATGTCTACCTTATACCTTTGCGAGATAGGCTCTGCTAACAGGATCTTGTAAGTCTGATAGTGCTTTATCTCCCATCCTTCTTATATAATAGTACTTGTCTAGTTCTGTCAAGGTAATCTCCATTATTTTCTACAGGGAACATTATTTCACTAAAATTAATTACTGACTAGATATAAATTTTATGTGACTAGATATAATTTGCATTTCAATTTAAGAAAAAACTTCAGCACAAATTACATATATAAAAAAAAACAAAAATGTACCTTGATCTGCAACACCACAAGAGTGACAAACTGTTAATACTGATCAGGAATATGCCTAATTACATTTCAAGTTATTGGAAATTTCACCTCTCTACATTCAAAACATTTGAGATTGTTCAAATACCTGTTGTTGGTTTGTTGACACGTATTCAACCCATTAATTCTATGTAGAATAAATTAACTTTTTACTTTAAAAGTTTCTATACTTAAGATGAAGCAAAAAAGGGGAAAACAGATTACATATTCAAATAAGAAGTTAGAGTACTTTCAGTATGTTAAAATATTGTAATCTAGACTTTCCTTAAAAATGATCCACTTTAAATTGGTCCAAAATACTTATTTTGCATAGTTTTTGTTTCATTTCCTACTTCACTGCTTTTGTTTGACTGGCATCAGCCCAGAAATCACCACCAATAAGGAAACTCTAACAAACAAACCCTTTAGTGGCAAAACTTGGAGCCCAGCCAGGATGGCACTAGGGTATGATTGCATCATCCTCCTCGGGGACAGAGATGGTTAGCTGTTCCAAGTAAAGTAATTTTGCACTTTCCCATAAGCTACAAAAACTTTGATTAATCAGCTCAAGAATCTTTTAAGTAATTTTTTTCAATGTATAAGTGCATCATTCAAGCTCTCAAAAAACAGCTGCTATAGAATGCTCCTTAGGCACAGATAATATGAAATGAATGCAAAAACGAAGACAAGAAAATGGGATTAAAAAGGAAGTGCCAGTTTTTTGATGTTCTTACAGCTGTGCTTACTAATATGTATCCTTCTCCTTCCACAGATTATAAAAGAGTAACCATACAACAGTCCTCTGATATGAATGTTTCTCAGTATAGTTTGCATGTTCATTCTGTAGCATCGCAGCCTCTTTGTCTAAATTCTGCTTCACTTTGGCTTATCACTCTTGTTTCTAGCCACCCGTGCTCCAGGATTGTGTGTGTGTTTGTATGTTTATTTCTATTTTATTCTTTGACATTTCCTGTCAACCAATGTATTCCTATATTCTGTAAGAAACTTCTGCTTTTGATTCTCAGTTCCCACTTAGGAAACACTCTGGATGTACCTTATGCTAACAACTAACATTTGTTTTATTAAACAAACAGATAAGCAGACTAAAACCCCACGCTGCTTCAAAATATTATGCTTAGAAAGAAAATATTAGATAAAATAGGTTTATTTTGTAACAGATAGAAATGCTTACTTTTTTTGTCCTCTTGCTTTGTGGAGGACTGGGTTCTGCCTTGGAATATTCTCATCAATGGTATCTTTGCTGTCAACAGTTTCATTGATATTTAAAGGCTGGTTGTTCCATGGAGCAATAAACCCTGGAGTTGGACTGAATTGTTTAAGCTCGCCTTGTCCTAATGAGCTGCGTTCCCCACAGTAACAAAAAGCGCAGACCTGCTCACTGCTACAAACAAGCGGACCAAAAATAAAAAAAGACCAGAAAGGCAAAAGGGAAAGTTCAAATGGTATTTAAAAATGCAAATTTAAAAAAAAATTGAAACAGAAATTTTGCCATCCAATTACATTAAATACAGTCAATAAATTATTAATAATTAAATTAGATCTAACTTCACCTGTAAATGTTTTCAAATAGTTATCCCTGATGAATTTAAAAAAAAATCCAATGCTAAGCATTCTTGGATTGCCTGTATTATGGGGTGCAACTCTTTTCAGGCTGAAGGTGCGAGACTCTGAAATAGCACGTCAAGAGCTGCACTGTACAGCCGGGATGAAACCCTAAATTTAATCTTGAATATAATTACATTTAAAAAATAATTTAAAATTAAGTACTTAAATAACTGACATCAAGCACAATGTGTTTAATAAGATTTTTCTGTTAGATTAAAATTATAATTTGGCACAATTCTCTGAGAAGCGAACGTAAAGTTTGAGAAAAACTATATTTCCCTAGGACAAGAATTTTGCTTCCCTTGTTGTCTATGTTTGCTAAAAACTTACAGCTTGGACATTTAGTAACTCATTTTCACCAAATTTGTGTGTCAGTTTGTTCAAAGGACTAAGGCACCAGGGTAGAAACCAGGAGACTGAATCCTAGTACTGCCTTAGATATGAAAGCCAGCTGGGGACCTTGGGCCAGTCACTTTCTCTTAGCCCAATCCTCCTCACAGCGTTTTTATGAGGAAAACAGGAGAAGGCGGAAGAGATATTTTGGTATGTTCGCTGCCAAAGGTGAGGTATAAATAAATAAATTTACTAAAATATTCTTGCGAAGCAGAAAAACAAATCCAAACTGATTCACAGCTATTTTCAGTGCTTTTTCTTTAAAAAGAAAGCAGAATAAATCTATTTTAAAATTTAGTTAATAAAGTGACTGATTTCTGATTTCTATTTCATCCGAACCACTATTATAACCGCTATTATTAATGTAGCGTTACAGGAAAAGTTATGAAACATCCATCTATTTCTCTTGGTTAGGAATGAATAGAATAAACACAATTAAACCATTTATAGACAAATAATCTAAAAAAAAGTAGCAGGTGACAATTAAAAGTCTCAGCCATCCTCTCACTCATTCTGAATCTGCCTTGCTAACCTGCTTTTTGCTTCAACACCAACCGAATAATCGGTGTTGGCAGAGTCCACAGCGACTGAGCACTGGAGATCTGGTGTTAGCTTCTTGTCATTGTCCACTTCAGTTTGGGCATCCTCCTCTGTAAATTGTTCCCTGGTATCTGCTTAGCAAGGAGAGTGTAAGTTGATTATAGATTTCATTTTAAAGTGTTTAAACAAAACAAGCCATTCTGTTCTAAGCCACTTTTTCCATTTTCAAACCAAGAGCAGTTATACCACTTTCCTGGGTGGCTCCAATTGAAAGTCAAAACAATCTATAAAATAATATTAAAATTATAAAACTAAATAGATCAAAACATTAAAATGTTAAAAACAACAAAGACCTGGCACCAAATCAAACTTTTAATTATCCAATCTTCTCTAAACACTGGATGGGGGCGGGGGGGGGGGAATCAGATCTTAAATCTTTATGGAAGGCTAAGAGGATAGAGATTTGCCAAACTTTAGGGGAGATAGCGTGCCATAGAGTAGGGACTGCCATAGAAAGAGCAGGCTTCCCATCAGATGGTGATATTGAGGGGAAGCGACTAGGAGCAAGCCCATCCTATTTCACCTGGTAGGAAAGATGGTCCTTAGGAAAAGATAGTCCCACAGATAACCAGGCCCTGTGCCATTTAGTTTTAAAGGTAATGACCAGCATGTTGAACTGCACCCAGAAAGAAGCTGAAAGATACTGTTGTAGCTCAAGCAACAAGGACCTTACATGGGCAAACCTAGGGACCCCCATTACTGTGCACGTTGCTGCATTCTGGACCAGTTTAAGTTCCTGGATAGTCTTCAAGGATAGCCCCATGTAGAGTGCATTGCAATAATCCAGACAGGAAATGACCAAGTCGTGAGTGACCATGAGCAAGGCCTCAAAATTTAATTATTGTTGTTCTCTCTTTCAGGAATGTAAACAATGTGGTGGATGTAGATTTAGGCTGTACAATTGAACAAGCAGAGACTGATTTGTGACTGTCTTCACAGCAGCTGTGAATCACTACAGTATGATAGTTGGAAGTTCTTTTCCAATTCCTGTAGAACTTCATTAGCTTTAACGCTTTCTAACTCTTATCAGTCTCACCCCATTCAATAGACCTGCTTCACTCTTACTGTAACATTTTTAGTAGGACACAAAAATTGTTATGAGGTAAAGGATATTTGGAAAGTCCACTTCTACCAGGCTAGGAGGAGAGTTAAATCTAAATCCATCACAGATTATGAAAATATAATATTAATAAATATATTCAAAAAAGGACCCAAGGTTAACTGAAGTACAAAGCAAAGGGTACTGAAATGGCATGTCAGTGTCCAAACTGAAATGTGAGAAATAAAATATAAAAATGCAAAAATAAAAAACACCTTAAAAATATTGAGGGGGGGAGGTAGAGAGAGAGGGAGAGGGAGAGGGAGAGAGAGAGAGAGAGAGAGAGGGAGAGAGAGAGGGAGAGAGAGAATATACTTATTTTTTAAAACTTTTTCAAAGCAGATTATTACTAAGTACTGTGAATTTATTGTGACATAAAAACAGAATTAATGAGCACCCCAAACAATTTTTAGAGCAAATGAACAGAATTAAGCATGAATTGTTATTTATCTACCCATCATAATCCAAAGACAGTCAGAGGCTTACATACATTACTAAAAATCATGTAAAACATTAACAGTATAACAGCCATAAAAATAATAAAAGAACATAACCTAAACATAAAACTATAAATAGTTTAAAAAGAAATAAAGGTGGCTCCAGAAGACATTCTGGAACTGTCTTAAACGCTTTTGAAATATTAAGGAGTGGGCTAGCTTAATCCCAGCTATTACAGAGCATTAGTCCTGCCCCAGAAAACCAGCACCCTTGTTGCTTCAACCTGAAAATGTGAGATCAGTCAGTTCTTTGTTTGATGTGTTTGGCTGATATTGGTTGAAGGCTATAATAGGCTATAATACATTTTTTTAAAATTTGTGTCCCTCCTTAGCTCCAGATAAAACTCAAGGTACTATGAAATTAAGCTATGTACTTACATAAAGATAGCTGATCACGGTAGTCAAAACTAGAGAATTCTTAAAAATAATAAAAACAATATTCAGCTATAGTGAAAGAAAGATATTTCCTGTTAGAATTCTTAATGCAGCAGAATGATGGAGACCGATCAATTTTTTCCATTAATCTGGCTATTGTTTGTGGGATGGAGAGAGCTAAGCAACAGCCAGCATATGGAGGCTGATCTATGATAGGAACAGTAACAGTCTCAGATACAGCAACATTCTAGCCAATGTAACAGGAAGACTGTCATGTTCACTACAAGCGACATTGGACCCTGAGCGATAGTATCGTGAAATATGAAACATAATACAGCTTGTTCAGTCTGCCTACTTTGGTCTTTGACCAGCATAAAAGGTAAAATTGATAATACAAAACTCATCCATAATTTTGTATTTATAACAGTGTTAATTAATTTTTATGTTTACCACAAAACACCTGTAAATTAAATATAAAACTATAATGAAACACTATGTATGAGTCTAGAATGGAACACTTTTATTATAGCTTCATAATAGCTTTCATAAAATTCAGATGGAAAAACATAAACATTTCTGATTCAATTAGTTAAGAATAAAGTAAGGCAATAAAATATAAGTACTACAGGTTTAAAAATTTAAATACTAAAAATTAAATTAATAAATTACAAAAGTACTTTGCAAAAGTATAAAATAATATTGTCAGTTATAAAATACCGTAATATAAAATAACCCTCACATAAAATTTTAAGATAGAATTGCTAAATCACATCTTTTTTTCGTGGTCAGACTGAATAATAATTCTCATGTTTCACTGGCTGTTACCTAATGATACAAACTCTGAAAAATGGTAACTATAAAGGTTAATGTCACCATTATGATCTGAGAGAAATGAAATGCAAAATTTGTCTTGTCTACCAACAAATCTCTTTAGAAGTAGATTTAGATGTAGGTGATAAAATTTCATTATAGAAACATCAAAACTGAAGCCCATGCCCTACAGTTTCAATCAGAAATAGTCTTTGATTTATGACTATAACTGAACTTGGAATTACGGCCCTAAGTTTTTGCAGTTGGTAAGCAGGTGATTTTGAGGTAGTTGCTAAGCAAACATGGCGGTCATTGAAGGAATCATAATGTTTTTTTGGCCAGAGGTAAATACCAGAAACTGACAAAAAAAGTCAAAAATCATAGTCATATGATCACAGAACACTGCAAACAGCAGTAAAGTTGAGCCAGTTACCAAGCATCCAAAATGTGATCAAGTGACTACAGGGCTGCAGCCCCTGTAACCTGCAAATAGATTTTGGAGTCTCCACCCTAACTTCGGTCATTAAACGACCGTTTGTTAAACTGAGGACTACCTGTATTCCTGAATGCCAGCGGGCAAGTCTAAAAATTATACGTTGTTATAAATGTTATAACACTAAAGGTAAAATCAATAGAATTAAGAGCTGCACATGAATATACCGTAATTCAAATAATCTTGGCACTAGCTATAGACCTAACTCTTGAAAAGGATTTAATCATGTTAAAATAATTATTGTATTATATAAGTTTTAAGGTAGAGTCTCCAAACTTGGCAACTTTAGTGGTCTTCAATTCTCAGGATTCCCCATGGCTGGTGAATTTGGGGAGTTGAAATCAACAAGTCTTAAAGTTACCACATTTGGAGACTCCATCTTAAAACATAAATAAAACAATAATTATTAAGGTAGAAATACAAATATATCACATCATTCCAAGGAGATAAAGCAATCAAAAGAACCTAGGCTCCATATAAATGTTGTGCCTTGCATTTGGCTAAGAAAAGTTTAAGGCTGCACGTATGTAGCAGTAACCTTTGTTCTGAAAAAAAAAACAAGTATGGAAGCAGTTTGTACACTGAGAACTCTGTGTCACATTTGTTAGATCAATTTTTCTGGAGCCAGACATATGATAAACTACCTCCAGGTATTTAAACGTGCTATTTCCATCGGTCCACTAGGAATATATCCTTAGTTCCCTGGGGAAAAAAATGTTTATTTAGCAATTTATTTCCAGCAAAGATGATTTTCTTTGCTGTACTAATAAGAGGCCCCTTATAATTAAAATATTATTTTATCTAGATAAGAAAATACCTCCTTTCCATCTTATAAATATGAGTGTCAGTTTGGTGAAGTGCTTAAGGCACCAGACTAGAAACCAGGAGACTGCGAGTTCTAATTCCACTTTATGGATGAACCCAGTTGGATGACCTTGGGACAGTTTAAGGCAATGGGTAAACATTTCTAGAATCTTGCCAAGAAAACTGCAGGGACTTGTGTCACCAGACGTCAATGATGACTCAAAAGCACCCAAAAATGAAACAATACAAAAGTTGTAACTGTAGTAAAGACTGAGCTCCTCAAGATTCTTTTGAGTGACCAAGTGATCACCCAGATGCCTTGCATGGAAAACTGTAATTTATGCACTGAAAAAATAATAATTGCTGAACAAAACTGAAAATAAATGCAGATGGTAAGGCTGCAGCTAGCCTTCCAGCAGTGCTTAGGCAATGCATACAACATCTTGTCAATCATCCTAACTGGCTGCCTAACAAGAAGGAATTTAATCAGCAAGATCCTATTTCCTGCAGCCTTGTCTGGCAAAGGACATCCCCCCTGACCCTGCCAGCTCACTTGACTGATTTATCTTGATTCATCTTATGCAACTTCAGAACAGAATAAGTAACAAAACTTCAGAGCGGGCAAACAAGACAAGTTAGCAGGTACTGCAGTTGAGACAGAATTGCCATAATGCGATAATATCTATCAGTGCCCGTTAATAAGCCTTGGTGGAGCAGTGGGCTAATGCCTCCTTAAGTAACACCAGCTGCCTGCAATTAGTGCAGGTTCGCATCCCACCAGGCTCAAGGTTGACTCAGCCTTCCATCCTTCCGAGGTAGGTAAAATGAGGACCCAGATTGTTGGGGGCAATAAGCTGACTTTGTAATAATGCCGCTTGGGGTGTGTGTGAAAGCCCTAACAAGCAGGCATATACATAGAATGAAGGCTACTGCTAAGCTTGTAAGCCGCCCTGAGTCTTCAGAGAAGGGCGGGATATAAATGGAATTAAAATAAAATAAATAAAATAAAAATAATAAACTCACTTCATTAGTTTCAGTTTGTTTTGCAAGGCCTAATAATTCAATGTAACAGTCTACCTAAGGCAGGGGTGTCAAACTGCCGGCCCGCAGGCCGCACGCATCACAACAAAACCGCGCCCACCACAGTTCGGAAAAAGCTCCGATACGTCGCACGACGTCACGAGTTTGACATTTCTTACCTAAGGGCAACCAAAGTATTGGGTAAATAACAAAACTATCTCTGCCATGGAAGAGGCCAATTTAGCATACCTAAATTATCAATCTGATTCTTGAACTAAGTCCCATCCAAAGCCATTGTTCAACACTTCACTTTGCAAATCACAAAAACTGGGCAGATGAAGCAACATTTCTGTCTTCTTTGGATTAGGTTCCAGCTCATTCTATTTATCACAAATCCCATGCAGAGATTCAAAATGTTCAAGGGTTCCAAAGTGCATTGAAGAAACTGGGGTATCTCCAATTTCTAGTTATTCCATTCCCCATTCCTCGGTAAATTTCATACAGTTTCACATATATGCTAAACAATATGGAACAGAACTGTTTTGAACACATCTTAATTGCTACAGAGCAGAACAATAATCCCAAAGCATCACTTTTGGGAATCAACCATCCAAACGCAAAAACACAGAAATTTATTATAATATACCTCCAAAACCAAATTACACAATCAATCCAAGGTTAATAAGGCTACTAAGAGAACTACAAACAGGACTGTATTTCTTGCCCTCCATTACTTTGTAAAATTCATCTTTTTCCCAATCAAAATAAATCTAAAAATAAGTTTAACTCAAGAGTCCTTTGAGCTTTGTTAGTAACAATCTATAAATTATGGACGGACTCAATGTTGTTTGACACTGGTCTATAACTGATAATGGTCAGCTTTTATCAAAAGCAACGTAATCACTATTTCAAGAGAGTCTAGCCTGTTTTTCTTCTCAAGGAAAAAAATGAGAAGAAACTGGCACCACATAGATATTCTTCTAGATGTAGTAGATGGTTGATTAACACCGTCCAAGGAAACCATTCCATAACCAAAAGGCCATTATGGAAGCACATTAAAGTGAAGTCCAGGTCATATCAGAAATAAGTAAATGTTATCTTTGAAGTGTCTTGCAAATATGTCAGAGTGAGCCATTTAAAGGCACATCATAAACAAAGCATGCAGGCATTACCTGTTTGAGATGAAGGGGATAGATAACTCTCACACAAAGGCAGGGTTCACCCAATGCAAATGAGTATTTTTGTATAACATTCAATACAGATAGTCCTTGACTTAGGACAGGTCGGTTAGCAAACCAAAGTTACATCAGATTCCCCAAGAACTACTTGCAACCGTTTCAAAGTTACGATGACTACAGTAACCCCACAGTCATTTGCTCTTACAACTGACTGCAAGGATGCTCAGACCTGCTGGGTCCCTGCAACCACTTATCCACCCATTGGAGATCAGGCAGCTGTAGCAGGCATGAATCAGCTGGTGCTGGCAAGCCTCCATTTCCTTCTCACCCAGCAAGCAAGGAGAGGTCAAGGCAGCCAGAGTTTCCAAATTGCAACTGGTCTGATCTTCCCTTGCCTGCTGGATGGGAAGAAAGCTGAAAGATTGTCAAGAAGTGGAGCATAGGGTGCCTCAAGTGGTGGGGGTAGCCTTGGGAAGCCTCCCCTACCCCCGAGGCACCATTCTCTTATTCATTTAATTTCTGCATCAAAGAAAGCAAGGAGTGGGGTTGGTAAGTGAGGCTGTTTTGCTTAACAACTGTTGTGACATGTGACCATAATGGATAGGCACCATTAGGGTCATATCTCGAGGACTATCTGTACTCCAGGGGTGTCAAAGTGCCGGCCCACAGGCCAGATGCATCATAGTGAAACCGGGCCCACCCCACTGCCGGCAATGGCAAAAAAAGTCGCGATACGTCATGACATGTCACGTTACATTGCAAGTTTGGCACCCCTGCTGTACTCAAATAAATGATGTATGGTTTGACATCATGTCCTGATTCATACGACTGAAAGAGCCACAAATGCATGACACAACACAAGAGAACAATCCCATCAGGGCAGGATTCAGGAGTCCATCTGCATCTGAAAGAGAAAGTTCACTCTTTTGAAGACATCAAAGTTCACATTCTGGACAGAAAAGACCCCTGGCTTGAAAGAGAAGTCGAAGAGGCCATTTATGTCAAAATTGAACACCCTCCCTCAACAGAGGAGGAAAATACGACACCACCTGTCAGCAATCCCAGGAAGGTTCCACACCGGTTTACACTTGGATTCAGACAACTCTGAAGTGGCCTCAACGAATCTCAGAGTGCTAACAACCGAATGACTGCAAAGAATAGAAATCCTTTCATTCCTCACCTGTCAGTTAGAACTGAAGAACTTCTTGGATGAGAAGCGAGAGGTTTCTCAAAGGAAAAAAAACAAAAAAACAAAGTGGTCCAGTAGCCTTTTGGGGGGAAAAAACACCTTTGGAATAGAATTGCTAGGTTCACACACGACACACTGAACCAAAGTTGCCTAATGGGATTGGCAGCCCTTGCAAGGACTCCCACTTCCAACTGGGATCCAATACCAAAATGGCACTTCCAAGTGCAGCTACCATCCTGTCTCATGGCTGCTTTCAGAGTGGCTGCCAGATGTGATGCTTCTGGCCTAGCAACTCTAAAGTTCCCTTTTGCGACTAAAGCTAAAATGCTATCGACCCTGCTACCGTTTTAGCTATTCCAGTGCGTAAATTCAATTTGGACAGTTGCTAGATCTATCTGTATCAGTCCTACTCTATTTGCCTTACCAATTTCAACACTGTTTTCCGTTTCTGCTGCCTCCAATCCATCCATGCTGTCTTCATCCTCCACCGTAGGTTTTCCTCTATTTCGAGGCCTACGAAAGAGAAATACAATGTATAATATTAGGGGGGGGGAAGCACAAAATTATCCAGGAAATTATTTTTGCTCATTACAGTAATAAATTTTCTTAAACCTAAAACATTAAATCTTACCAAAACTAATGGGTGAAATGTACAACAGAGAGAAATGTTGAGGTATACATTTTCTACTTGCTCCTAATGTAACATCAGAAGCAAATAAACCACAAGTATATCCTCGACATACGACCATAACTGAGCCCAAAATGTCTGTTGCAAAGTGAGACAGTTAACTGACTTTTGCCTCATTTTATGACCTTTCGTGCTGCAGTTGTTAAGTGAATCACTAGTCATTCGGTTAGTTAAATGAATCTGGCTTTCCCATTGACTTTGCTTGTCAGAAGGTTGCAAAAGGGGATCACGTGACCCAGGGACGCCGTTACTGTCATAAACATGAGCCAGTTGCCACGCATCTGAATTTTTATCACCTGACCAGGAGGTGCTACAACGATCATAGATCGTAAGAGTGAAAACTGGTCATAAGTCACTTTTTTCAGTCCCGTTGTAGCTATGGTCACTAAATGAACTGTTGTAAATTGAGGACTACCTGTACTTTAATAAAAGAGTCTGGATCCTAAAGGGGATCCCCTCCTTTAAATAGTAATGAGCAAATCTTTTTAACAGATTTCTCCATTCTAAATAACATTGTGATCTAAACTAACTGAGTATTTATCTTTGGATCTTGGCCATATTTTAAACTTCAAAATAAGACTGCAACAATTTTATTTGATGAATAAAATATAAAGTCTTTGGGTCAATTATTAACAATACCAAGTTTAATCCAGCAATAGCACAACACCCAGTCACTTCTCAAGAGATGTGCGGCTACTGTATATAAATTAGATTAATAAATAAAAGTAGAATCTGTAGAACTTGTTTTGATACAAATATAAGATAGTACTTTTGTGCATATGCAGCTGAGATTGCTTGTTCTAAACTTAAAGCAAACAAAAATATTTACTTATATAGATTATAAACTTGAAAAGCTTTCGACTGATAAAAGTAGGTCTAAAATTTGAAACTTTGCAATATTATTGGAGACTGTAAGAAAAGTGGTGGGAAAAACATCAAAATCAAAAGGGCAAAAATTAGAAAAGACACACAAATATACTTTCCATTATCTATAATAATTCAACAGTTATCTGATATTTTCACTGGTATTTTAATTTTATAATAATTCTGCAGTTAAAATATTGATGTCAGTTATTTGTGAGAGTAATACAATGAAAATGATCGTTACAATGCTTGGTGTTTGATTTTCATTTTCATTTTTATGCAATATACACTCATGAAGCGGATATGATGATGAAAGTAAGTTCCTTTAACATAAAGAATTTAACAGCCAACCTTTTAAAAATATTCTCTGAGAGGTCCAGTAAACATGGCAAAAAATCTTTTGGTGGATTAGTGTCATCTTAATATAAAAATCCATATGCTCATTTCCCATTATCGTTCCTTTCTTTTTTAAAAAAAATATTTCACAACCTTTTCTTTATAAATTACTTTTCTTTATAAATCAATCCTGTTAGTGGAGCACGGTAGCTCACATGGCTGGGATGCTGGGGTGACGACTGACAGGCTTGCCATGTGAGGGGGTAAACTCCCATCACTTGTTCCAGCTCCTGCTAAAGCAGCAGTTCGAAAGCAGGTGACCGCAAGTAGATAGATGGGTACCACTTTGGAGGGCAGCTTAATGGGGACATGAAAGGAATCCCCAACTAGGTGCCCCTTGGGCAATAATGATGTCATCAGCTAATTCTTTCAATCTGGAAGCACTTTGGTGCTCCCAATACGACTGTAGAACCATGCACTGTAAAACACTCTAGAGCACGGGTGTCAAACTCATAACGTCACGTGATATGTTGCGACGTATCTCAACATTTTTCCCATTGTCGGCAATGGGGTGGGCGCAGTTTTGGCACGAAGCATCTAGCCCCTGCTCTAGAGGATAGATCCGAAAAAAACTTAGTTTGAATTTAATTTGCTTTTAATTTTAACTAAAGTTTATTTAATTTTCTCTCTCTAGGAAAATATTAAATGATTTTTCCCTTCTATTGCATTTAAAATTACAAATGATAACATGTTTGGATTTCTCAGTTGTCTGTAGGCTTTTAGATTTGGAAAATGATTCTATTAAAATGACTATTTGTTTTCAGTCTAAGAATCCATAATACTAAATCTATACAACATATAAATGCTATTGGGGGGAAAATAATACAAATATTTAAGGCTTATGCAGTACACTATATGAGTCTTGTAGAGTTTTATACTGCATATTAAAAATGTTTCTTAATGCTTATATCAATTTATCTAGAACAAAATTAAACTATCATGGTCTATTTGCAGATGCTTTATGGTTGATGTGACCTTTTATATGTATTTTTTCTCCTCTATCTTGCTAGTTTTGATCAAAGAAAAATCTTTATTACATGGTCTGTAGTTAACAGTTGTATGTATTTGAAAAAAAACCTTATGCAGCACTCTTATAAAACAGTCTTTCAGTTGAGGCCTTTGAAGTAAGTTCCTTTGTGTTCAGTACAATTTATTAAGGTAGGTGTGATGCTTGTAATCCTTCATGCTCTAAACACAGCATCCAATGTAAATACTTTTTTCTTATTTAAGCAGTAGAGAAATCTGTGCAATACCAATAGGTAATTCCAGATCAGTTGCAAGTTTTTTGCAATCATGAAAGATAATGAAATCATGAGAGAATAATAGGTCATTATTGCTGTGAACATTATTCAAATCTAGGAAAATATTGATATTTTAAGAATCAAATCAATAGACTCAACTTAATTCTTCCGATAAACTTAACAATCAATCCTGATTCAGAGAAAAGTGAAAATAAATAAAGTTGTATTCATATGAGAAGGAAGAAAGAAGATATATTCCAAAAGTTACAATCATATCCTGTACCTCGGAGATAATATGTCAAGATATATCACTGAAAATATTCAGTCAAAATTATGAAGACCACACTGATGTGTCTCCTATTTTTCTATTTCCTCATTGTAAAAATTTACAGCATGGTAATAATTGGCAGGGACAAAATTATATAGCAATTAGGGCATGACAGCAAAAGCAAACAAGTACCGAAGGTAACAAGCAGGTAATTATCACAGCAGCTTGAAAGGGGCATAATCAAATCAAGTGACATCATTCCACCTACATAATAAATGTGAAGTCCCTTTATGTCCAATGCAACTTTTACAACAGCTGGTAGTGGAACCAGTCTACTTTCCAAGTGTAACTCCTTTGACATATCCTTGTGTTAAGCTCAGAGAACTTTTCTGAAATCAATGTTTCAGATATAAAATAATAGATTTAATAGAAATAGAGGTTTAAAGATTGATATTTAATATTTGCATTAAATATTAAAATACTGCATTTCTACCTTTTTATCACACTAAAAGGTGACTACAAGGATTTTAGAGTAGCTCTTGATCATATTTTAATACTACATCCACTTCTTTTAATAGGCGGTACATGAAAACATTTCAATTGACTTTTCCTAACTGTAATGTCTAAGAATACATTTATATCTAATGAAAATCCTCTGAAGAGTTGTTATATTATGGTGTATAACTTATCCACAAAGGATTTTTCAAAACCCCTGTGAGATATAATTATACAGTCCTTTTACAATTTTAAGCACAAGACATTCCTGCAATACCTATACTGTATCCTGTTTCCATTATGGAATAAAGCCCTTATTCCCAAGTACTGCTGCTTGCTGGCCAATTTTTGTTAAATACCATGTTTCCCCGAAAGTAAGGCCTACCCCAAAAATAAGCCCTAGCTTGATTTTTTGGGGTGGGGCTAATATAAGCCCTAGCTTTGGGGCAAGGCACACACCTAAAAATCAAGCTAGGGCGGGGCGAGGAAGCTGCCCTACAACCTTGCAGCCAGACCACTCCTCACTGGCCCAATTCTTCTCAGGCATCCACAGGCCTGCAGTTTGCAGTCAGGCCTTTACAGAAGGCCACTGCAGCTGAGAACCGAGCTATGGATTGAATCCATTGCTCGGTTCTCTGCTGCAGAGACCTCCCCAGAAGGCCTGACTGTGAAATGCAGGCTGGAGCTCCATTCTGCACTGCAGAATGAAGCTTCTCCTTCGGCCGCAGAAGAAGTGGGCTGGCTGGCTGGGACTGTTGGTGCTGGAGGTGAGTGAAAAAGCCACCCACCGAAAATAAGATCTGGTGCCTCTTTTAGAGGCAAAAAAAGGCCCAGTCTTATTTCTGGGGAAATGTCGAAACTGCAGTAAACAACAGTAGACAATTTAGAGAAATTTTTTTTAAACAAAATGCTAGCTTCAGCTCAAAAGTTTCTTGTTAAGATAGTTGAAAGAAGTTTCTTTACTTCTTTTTCCTAGGTACTTGGCGCAAGTCACAACTTACAATGTTGCCTAGTAACAAAGAGAACCAGTAAGTCCTATTTTAATCTTGGGCTTTGAACATCAGCCTAAGCAACTTATTCGAAATAAGAGCAAGCTACTTGAAAACTCTCATCTACAGTGTGGGTGCATATTCTGCCTTCAGACCTGATACATTCATCCTTTCAGTTTATTAGTTCTGATATTCTTCCACTTCAGACTCCCATTTTTTCCCACATGTTCTGGAAAAAAGTCATCCAATCCCTTGAAAGTGGGGATATATTATCAGTTTTGCTTTGTTCTGTTCTGTCAAAGACATATTTATGGAAGATTCTAAGCAAGACTTGAAGATCTTCTAAATTATTGGTTTAACATTTTAAACAATACATTTCAAAGATACTGTATTTAACTACACAGATTCAAAATTTATCTCCAATCAACCATAAAGGATTTGGAATGGCCTATACAGTAGCGATTAATTATGTGCCATCATATTTGAATATTAATCAAATCTATGGAAGGGCACCAAATATGCAGCATATGTAGCAAAACCTGAAAATATTTTGAACTAGAAAAGTTCTGTAAGGAAAAGGGGAGGGGAGGAGATCCAAAAGTAACTCTATATTACAGGAAACATTTGGATGATATTATTTCTGCCCCCTGAGGTTACTATAAAAAGTACTTGACTGACAAGGTGTCCAAACATTTGTACACATAGAAGCTTATTTTGAAATTCTATACAACTATACATACTTAGTAACCAAATATTCAAATTATCAGATTTTTTTAAAAACTTTGTATCATTTCAAAATAATTTCAACTTCTTTTCATTCAGGATTCCACTGAAAGATACAATTTAAGGACACCTACATTTTTATTTATAAATTCAATATAGCAAAATCTACGATTTCTAAATACTCCATGGATAGTAGTAATTACCTATTTGGTTGACAACACTTGGATACACTATTCAGTTGGCATATTTATAAACCATTCAATTAAATCTGTTTTCCTTTTTTTTTTCCACTACAGATTTTAAAATGAGAATTCTACCTTTCTGGAAACATAATTACTGAGAGCTAATTCACAGTCTTGAAAGCAAACTGAAGTACTCACATTAGAGTGAAAGGGTTACCCCTTAAAAACTAGTTTTCAAGGTTTTTTTAAATAGAAGCTACGATTTTAAGGAATCATCACAAAGCTTCTGAAAACTACTCTAGTGGAAGTTAACTTATTATTCCTTTTAGTTTGGTTTGGGTTCAACTACTTTTTTTAATAATATTTATCGTTCTTAAAATAAAACTGAAAAAAGCAAATGAAATAAAACACATACATACATAAAAAATACATAATGTTCTTTAAACAAGTCAAAAAACAGAAAAATAAAGTATGTTACGGTAAACAGTTGCAAACACATATATAATTATCTAATGAAAACTTATGCAAATATATCCTAATACTCAAATCTATTATATTTTGTGTAAATGAATCCTTTATTTCATTGTAATTATCCATACAAAGTTTACCTCTATAAGCAATCCACCCCTGAACAGCATGTGCAACCAACTCTTCAATCTATTGAGTAAACGGGGCCACACATTTATCTTTGCAATCAGTCTTTCAGCTATAGTAAGGGCATGGAGAATCCATGCCTGGTATGGATTCAATGACAACAAATTTTGAATTAACCGTGGGTTAAACAAACAAAGAAGGATAATAACTGTTTTGGTAAACATAAATAGAACTAGATAATGCTGTAAACTCTAATGCTGATTTATACTGTGTAACAGTCATTACTATTATTTATATAAACTAAAAAAACTGCATCACAAAGAATTAATGAATTTATTATTACATAAAATTGTGTAGTCTGAAAACCATTAAAGTTTTGAAGTCTTTCAAAGTTACACTTCATTGGCTATTTAACCTAGAAATTATAACATGTTAAATTATTGTAACATAGGGTTCCTCTAAATGAAGATTATGTGTCAGATTAAAATCACCTTTGGACCTCTTTGAAAAAACCTGAGAATAGGTCCATTCAAATTCTGGGGTGCCCCAGGGCTCTGTTCTGCGCCCAGTGCTCTTCAACATCTTCATCAACGATTTGGGTGAGGGGATAGACAGGAGGGCAGAGGTCAACCCCTTAATTGTGGGGTGCCTCAGGGGTCAGTGCTCTCGCCCCTCCTGTTCAACATCTATATGAAGCCACTGGGTGAGATCATCCGTGGTTTTGGGGTGAGGTATCATCAATATGCCGATGATACCCAGCTCTTTATCTCCACCCCGAACCAAGCCAGTGATGCCCTCAACGTGATGTCCCGTTGCCTGGAAGCGGTACGGATTTGGATGGGGAAGAACAGGCTCCAGCTCAACCCGGCCAAGACTGAGTGGCTTTACGTACCGGCATCTCGACTTGTCCAAGAGGTTCCATCTTTGGTTATGGGAGGAGAGGTGTTGCCTCCCGTTGATAGGGCGCGCAATTTAGGCGTCCTCCTGGACTCACGACTCAGTTTTGAAGATCATATTGGAGTCGTGGCCAGGGGGGCATTTGCCCAGGTTCGCCTGGTGCGCCAGTTGCGCCCCTATCTGGACCGAGATGCCCTACGTACGGTCACTCATGCACTCGTTACCTCTCGGATAGATTACTGCAATGCTCTCTACATGGGGCTGCCCTTGAAGACCACCCGGAGGCTTCAGCTGGTGCAGAATGCAGCTGCGCGGGTAGTGATGGGAGCATCCTGATACTCCCATATTACACCCCTCCTGCGTGAGCTGCATTGGCTACCAGTTGTCTTCCGGGCGAGATTTAAGGTGCTGGTACTTACCTTTAAAGCCCTACATGGCTTAGGCCCGGGATACTTGCAGGACCGTCTGCTACCGGGGACGATTTCCCATCGCCCAGTGCGCTCACACAGAGAGGGCCTCCTCAGGGTGCCGTCGGCCAGACAATGTCAGCTGGCGACCCCCAGGGGGAGGGCCTTCTCTGTGGGAGCACCAGCCCTTTGGAACCAGCTTCCCCTTGAGCTTCGGATGGCCCCGGACCTCCGGTCCTTTCGCCGCGACCTCAAAACTTTTCTCTTCCATCAGGCTGACCTGGATTGATGATGGGTTTTTAAATATGTTTTAATTTTTAATTGTAGTTAATTTATTTTGGGGCTGTTATTTAATTCGTTTTTTAATTTTTGTACTGCTGTTTTTTATTGTTGTAAGCCGCCCTGAGTCCTTTGGGAGATAGGGCGGCATATAAGTCCCAAAAATAAATAAATAAATAAATAAATAGATGGGGAACTCATCAAATTTGTAGACAACACTAAGCTGGCAGGAATAGCTAATACTCCAGAAGATAGGCTTAAGATACATGAGGATCGAACACTGGGCACTATCTAACAAAATGAAATTCAATTGTGAAAAAAGTAAGGTTCTACATTTAGGCAAGAAAAACCAAATGCACAGCTGTAGTATAGGAGGTACCTTGCTCAATAGTAGTAACTATGAGAGGGATCTTAGTCCTAGTGGACAATCACTTAAATATGAGCCAGCAGTGTGCTGCAGCTGCCAAAAAAAGCCAACACAGAGCTAGGCTGCATTAACAGAGGGATAGAATCAAGATCACGTGAAGTACTAATACCACTTTACAATGACTTGGTAAGGCCACACTTGGAATACTGCATCCAGTTTTGTTCACCACGATGTAAAAAAGATGTTGAGACTCTAGAAAGAGTACAGAGAAGAGCAACAATGATGATTGGGGGACTGGAGGCTAAAACATATAAAGAACGGTTGCTGGAACTGGGTATGTCTACTTTAATGAAGAGAAGGACAAGGGATGACATGACAGCAGCGTTCCAATATCTCAGGGGTTGCCACATAGAAGAGGGAGTCAAGCTATTCTCCAAAGTACTTGGAAGGCAGGACAAGAAGCAACGGATGGAAACTAATCAAGGAGAGAAGCAACCTAGAACTAAGGAGAAATTTCCTGGCAGAACAATTAATCAGTGGAGCAACCTGCCTCCAGAAGCTGTGAATGCTCCAACACTGGAAGTTTTTAAGCCATTTGTCTGAAATGGTATAGGGTTTCCTGCCTGAGCAGGGGGATGTACTACATGACCTCCAAGGTACCTTCCAACTTTATTATTATTATTATTAAATTCAACTGCTCACTTGAGTTGACTATTATAGATACTGGAAGAGGTGATGATACAAAATACTGAAAAAAGTTCCAGTCACATCTTTATATACCTGTGGTTTTGCATACTTCCTTTGAATTTATCTCCAATTTGAAATTGTAACCTTAGTTTAAAAAAAAGTTGTGCAAGATTGTATATGATTTTCTTTTACCATTTGAGACAACACATTAGTAACTGAACAATACAAGTTAATACATCATATTCTCCAGCCTTCAGAATTATTTTCCCCCAAAGGATTTTTCATTTATCTTGAAGATATTCACCGTTACAAAATACTTCTAAAATACAAATCAGTTTATACAGGTATTCCTCGACTTATGATCACAATTGAGCCCAAAATGTTTGTTGCTAAGTGAGATAGTTGTTAAGTAAATTTTGCCCAATTTTATGTCCTCTCTTGCCACAATCATTAATGGAATCATTACAGTTCTTAAGTTAGTAACATAACTGTTAAGCAAATCTGGCTTCCCCATTGACTTTGCTTGTCAGAAGGTGACAAAAGGGGATCACATGACCCCTGCACGTGTCATAAATATGATCCAGTTGCCAAGTGTCTGAATTTTGATCACATGACCATGGGGATGCTGCAATGGTCATAACTGTGAAAAATGGTTGTAAGCAGTGGTGGGATTCAAATATGTGAACAACCAGTTCTCTGTGTGGATGCCGCTTCCGTAAGTTCATTCTGGGCCTGGGCAAAAAAACTTAGCTACTGGTTCGGCCAAACTGGTGCGAACTGGATGAATCCCACCACTGGTCCCTGCGCCCTGTGCGTTCCCACAGAGAGGGCCTCCTCAGGGTGCCACCGATCAGAGAATGTCGATTGGTGGCCCCCAGGGGGAGATCCTTCTCTGTGGGCGCTCCGGAGCTGTGGAATCAGCTACCGGTAGAGCTCCGGATGGCGCCCGATCTTCGCTCCTTTCGTCGCGATCTCAAGACATTTTTGTTTGTACAAGCTGGCCTAGCCTGATGGGGATCGGTGGGGTTGTTTTATCTTTGGTCTTTTAATTTTATCTTGGGGTTTTTTAGAATTGTACTTTTATTGTTTTTAACTAGGGCAATTGTTTAATCTCTTTTTAATGTTTGTATTTGCTATTTTATTCTGCCCTGTGAACCGCCCTGAGTCCTCAGGGAGAAGGGCGGTATATAAATGTTATTAAATTAAATTAAATTAAATTAAATTAAATAAGTCACTTTTTTCAGTGCCGTTGTATTTTGAACAGTCAATAAACGAACTGTTATAAGTCAAAGACTACCTGGTCTGAATCTGACCGATTGCAACTAAGAACCTTTACAAGGTCTTATCTCGCGATGATGAGGACGGCGAAGTCTAATTACTTCACTGCCCTCATCGTGTCCACAGATAATCGCCCGGCTGCCCTGTTTAGGGTGACTCGCTCTCTCCTTAATCAGGAGATAAGGGAGGAGCCCTTGCAGGGGCGGGCCGAGGAGTTTAGTCATCTGGCGGACAAAATCGCTCAGATCCGGACCGGTCTGGACTCTGACTGGGCAGTCTGACATGGAGGAATCGAGTGGTCTTGAGCATGTTATCAGGACTGAGTTCGATCCAGTGTCCCCCGATGACGTGGACAGGACCATGAGGAGACTGAGCTCCACCACTTGTTTATTGGACCCATGCCCCTCCTGGCTGGTTTATGCGGCCCAGGAGGAGACACGAGGCTGGTTCCAGGCAGTAATAACTGCTTCCTTGAAGGAGGGTATCTTCCCTGCCGCCTTGAAGGAGGCAGTGGTGAGACCCCTCCTCAAGAAGCCTGCCCTGGACCCGGCTGTTTTAAATAACTATCGTCCGGTCTCCAACCTTCGCTTTTTGGCGAAGGTTGTTGAGAGTGTGGTGGCGCATCAGCTTCCTCTGTTCCTGGAGGAAACTGATTATCTTGACCCATACCAATTGGGCTTCAGTCCCGGGTACAGCACGGAGACGGCATTGGTCGCGCTGGTGAATGATCTCTGGCGGGCTCGGGACAGGGGATGTTCCTCTGTCCTAGTCCTGTTAGACCTCTCAGCGGCTTTTGATACCATCGACCATGGTATCCTACTGCGGCGTCTGAGGGGGTTGGGAGTGGGAAGCACTGTTTTACAGTGGTTTTCCTCCTATCTCCTGGGCCGCTCGCAGTCAGTGTTGACGGGAGGGCAGAGGTCCGCCCCGAGGTCTCTCGTTTGTGGAGTTCCTCAGGGGTCGGTCCTCTCTCCCCTCCTGTTCAACATCTATATGAAGCCGCTAAGTGAGCTCATTTGTGGTTTCGGGGTGGGGTATCATCAGTATGCTGATGATACCCAACTTTTTCTTTCCACCCCAAACCAATCCAGTGATGCCCTCGACGTGATGTCCCGTTGCCTGGAGGCGGTCCGGGTTTGGATGGGGAGAAACAGGCTTCGTCTCAACCCTGCCAAGAGTGAGTGACTGTGCATACCGGCATCTCGGGTTAACCAGTTTGTTCCATCATTAATGATGGGGGGTGAGGTGTTACCCCCCGTTGACAGGGCTCGCAACTTGGGCGTCCTCCTGGATTCACGGCTCAGCTTTGAAGATCATATAGGAGCCGTGACCAGGGGGGCCTTTGCCCAGGTTCGCCTGGTGTGCCAGTTGCGGCCCTATCTGGACCGAGATGCCCTACACACAGTCACCCATGCGCTCGTGACCTCCCGGCTAGACTACTGCAATGCTCTCTACATGGGGCTGCCCTTGAGGACCACTCGGAGGCTTCAACTGGTGCAGAATGCAGCCGCACGAGTTGTGATGGGAGTTTCCCGATACTCCCGTGTAACGCCTCTTCTCCGCGAGCTGCATTGGCTTTCGGTTGCCCTCCGAGTGAGATTCAAGGTGCTGGTGATGACCTATAAAGCCCTAAATGGCTTGGGTCCGGATTATCTGAGGGAGCATCTGCTGCCAGCATCCACTTCCCATCGTCCTGTGCGCTCCCACAGGGAGGGCCTTTTTAGGGTACCGCCGGTGAAGGATTGCCAGTGGGTGACTCCCAGAGAGAGGGCCTTCTCTGTGGGTGCACCTGCCCTTTGGAACCAACTTCCGATGGAATTTAGAACTGCCTCCAACCTCCGCTCATTCCGCCGGGACCTGAAAACTTGGCTCTTTGAGCTGTCGGGCCTAGACTGAGGGGTTTTAATTGGGTTTTAAATGTTTTAATTTTTAAACTTTGGGCTTTAAATTTAATTAATTGTTTTAAATTTTTAACTTTTGTATGGTATGATTTTAATTGCCCTGTAAACCGCCCTGAGTCCTACAGGAATAGGGCGGTATATAAGTCAAATAAATAAATAAATAAATAAATAAATAAATAAATAAATAAATAAATAAATAAATAAATAAATAAATATTCCCAAATAATATCTCTGTATTGAGTATGGCTAACTAATATGTTAATCAAGTCTGTGTTAGAAAATATGGATTTTCCATTGAGTATATTCCTATTTAGCTTTTACGAACTTTCTGGTACAAAGACATTTCAAATCCGTTTAAGAAAGAAGTATCCAGCATCTTTATACCTTTCTATCTTCATCAAACAGATTCCACCCCATGATACTACTAAAATAGATTCCTTAAAGGCACAGCTAACAAGTGTGCTAAACTAAGCATTTCACAAAACCATGAGCTATAAAATTTTGGGTTTTTTTCTGGTGGCCTGTCTACAATGTAGAAAATAGTTTCATTAATATGAGATCATGGAGCCCAGAAGCCCCTTGGTAGGTGCTTCTGACATTAATGCAGAGGCATATACAATATTATCACAGAAAGAACAAAGCACAAATATCTTTTGTATATATCTGACCATCCTAACTGGAAGTTAAATTATCACAAAGATCACTGTTAGGCTTTACCCCAGAGTTTACACCCTTCAGACACTTAAACGCTATTATTCAACACCTAGCTTACTTTAGTTTAAGTCTCTCAAAATTAATCAGCTAGTTTAAAAACTGCACACAGACATGATGGAAGCCTTAAACACAACCACTAACTGTCCACGGTCCATAGCAAAGCCTTTACATGCAATAGAGTATACAAACACACAAAGTTTATACTCCAAGCATTCCTGCTATCCTCCAAAGATACTCGGTTGGTCTCTGGATAGTCTTGAAAAGCAATTATGTTTATATAATGTAGTTTTCTCCAGTCGCAGATCTACTCTGGCTTATAGATATTTTAGAGCAGGCATGTCTAGTCCACAGCCCTAGACAGCTAGTAATCTAGCCCACAAGATTATAAACCTTTAATATTATTGTGTGTGTATATGTACACACTATATATTTTGTATGTGGCTCAGGACAATTCCTCTTCATTCAATGCAGCCTAGGCAAGCCAAAAGGTTGGATGCTTACTTCAGTTTGTGTGGGAGCACAAAAATAGCACTTGGTGATACATCCTCAGGCAGCTGTGATTTTCTCACGATTGCACAGCCGTTTTATAGTTTTGCCAACAAGGTAGTATGTTTGCACTCTCATGAGTTTTGAAGCACTTTTTGGAGATCCAAGCATTGCACATCCTGGAAGGATTAGCAATTGCTACCTTTGACATTCAGAATGCATGCTGTCACTGAACTATGTTACCCTTCCTTGCATTTACACATGTGGAAAGAGCAATTAAATCATAGTTTTACTGTACACAATGTCATTTCTTGATTCTTTCAACTTCATAATGTGTCTTATGAAACTACCACTTTTAAGTGAGACAAACATTTGTACCATTAGACTTCATTATTTTTGCTTCTTTTCCCCAAAAAGTATCAGTCATATGACGTCTCTACTAACCAAATTATTTGAAGCTTATTTGCTTTAGTAGACAATGATTTATTTGTGCAATGATTTTTAGACTGCCAATTTTATAAGGGCACTTTATAATACTATTCTATAAAAACAGCATAGAGCAATCTAGCCTAAAATAACTAGGCAGGCAGTCCACGTTATCTGGCAATACCAGGAAAAAGATCAAATTACAGATCACCGAATCAAAAGGGAAGTTTCTAGAAAAATCAAACTACAGCATTAAATTTTCAAAATATATCTTTTAAAATATACCTATTATATTCATAACAGTTAATCAAGCAAACATGTCTTTACAGCAATGTCTGACCAATTGATACTAATACCTGGAAATAACAAGCTAAGTATTTCTAAGTCTTAACAGTCTTGACTTTTTTGGACAATAAGAAGGCCTGACTCCATAGATATTTAATTGAATCACAGCTGTTTTGTCAGTGTACCACAAATCCTGTTATCTCACAACTGAGTTATAAAACACCTGCAATTTTAAACCTCACTAGTGAAACTTCATCTAAGCAGTGCCAAAATTTTTATTACAATTTCTCTAATTCTGCAGTCAAGCTTTATATTAGAGATGAACTATCTCTTCTGACAATTTTCCAAACTCAGGGTTGTCTGCCTGTCAAAAGTTTCCAGTCAACTGCCATTTTCATACTGCCTTAGGTATAGTTTTATATCTCAAAAATAATCTGTAAATCTCTATCAATAAACAATTTCATGAAAAGCATTTTGTGCTATTCTGTAAGTTAGCAACTGCTGTAAATGTAATGTCTATTTTGAATTTTATATTCATTTTACTTTCACCATTTTTTCTTTTAACTGAAAGTTCCTCTGAGCAGAGAATGGATGCAGCTGTTTGGAAAAAATCCAGCACATCAAATGTTAAACTGGCATAGATGGCAACATTTTTTCATTCTGCAATACAGTAATATAGAAGAATTAGCATTAAAAATGTGAACAAGCGGACTTCCGGTGGCTCCGCGGCGACGAAGGGAGCCTTCCCGGGCTGCCCGCGGCTCAGCTGTTGTTTTTTCGCCCGAAACAGCGCCGATCAGCTGTTCGGGCGAATCCGAAGCCCCCTCCTCGGGAGAAGAGGAGGGGGCGAGCTCCCAGGTAGGGGTAGAGTTCTCCAGGGCCGCCTGAGCTTATGGCTTGGGCGGCTGAAGGATTGAACTCCCCCGTAGCCTGGGCTGCTCCCAGCTGGCCGTCGCCTCTGCTCCTGACCTCTTGGAGCAGAGCCAGCCGTCTGCGACCACCCCTGCCTGAAGGAATGACTATGATTTAAAGGAGCAGGCAGAGCGATACAAGAGGAAATGGTAAAGAGGATTACTATGTTTTACTCTCCAGCTTGATGGACTTTTTTGGATTACAAATCTGAAGTGAAAGTGCGTCATATTTGGTAAAAGATGGCGGCTAAACCACCCCCTAAAACTCTTCGGAGTGCTGGAACTTCTCCCGTGCAACAATCATTATTGCAGGCGCTGCATCCTCCTGATGTATTGACATCAAAGGACTTACAAGATGCTCTTGAAAAACATACCCAGGTAATTTTGGAATCAATTAATATTAGATTTGCACAGATGGAGGAGAAATTGGAGAAATTGGAGGAGAGAATGGAGGAGAGGATGGAACAGAAGCTCAAAGCAATGAGGGTAGACATCTTGACTTCAGTGTGTAAAGTGGCTCGGTGTGTGGAAGAATTGGAGGAAAAGCTAGAAGACTTGACTCAAAAGAATGCTATATTAGAAGCAAAAGTATTGGAGAATGAAAATAAAATGGAAAAGGAACTGTGTCTTGCTCAATATTTCCAGATGCAGTTTGCCATTAGAATTAGAGGCTTAAAGGAGAATACTAAGGAAGATCTAAAGCAGCTGGTTTCTGAGGCTTTTGAAATAGTGTTGAAACAGCCAGCATCTGAAATAAAAGGAGGCATGGACAAAGTGTTTCGTGTGAATTCATGGATTGCCAGACAGAGGAAGTTGCCTAGAGATGTGGTGGTATATTTTGCAAAAAGGGAAACTAGAGATGAAGTTATACAAGCTGCTTATGATACTAAAGTTATGATTGCTAATCAAGAAGTTTTGGTCCTAAAAGAAATTCCTCCAAAGATTCTAAGGAGAAGGAAGGATTTTACATTTCTTGTGCAAGAGCTCAAGCAGCGAGATATAAGGTTCAGATGGGAGATCCCAGTGGGGTTGATGGTGACGCACGAAGGTAAAAAGTACCGTTTGGTTACTGTGATGCAAGCGCGTGATTTCTACAATAATGTTTTAAATGCAACGCCATTAACACTTTTGGAAGCTGGAAAGGGATCTGGAGAAGGAGTGCATCAAGAGGCCGAAGATGGTCAGATAGAAGACAACGGTGTTGGAGGAGATCAAGATATAACCTCGTCGGATGAATCTATAAAACAGAGGGTGACGCGTGCTGCTGCAAAACGATCTAAGAAGAGAAAGTAGCAGGAATCGCAGAAGTCTTTGGAACTTTTACGATATAGTCAAGTAGTCAAGTAGGGGAGGGGGGAAAAGATTTGGGTGTAGACGCAATATATTTTTATATTTGGTGGTTTTGTGGAAAGGCTGAGCTTTTTTGGATTAAAGTTCAAGTTTTGTTTGCAATCTTTTTTTTTTTTCTTTTTTCTTTTTTCTTTTTTGTTGTGTTTGGAATAATTATAGATGTGGTACTGGAAGAGGAACGGTCGATTACAGAAGAGTTGACTTTAAAGTTTTTTGATTTGGGATCCTTGGTTAATTTGGAAAATTATTTGTAAGAATGTTATATCATGGAATGGATAAAATGGATGGAGTTTATTTAGGATAAGTATAGGGTTGAGAAGGGTTTTTTTTTCTTTTTCCTTTTTTTTTGTCTTTAATATATGTTTAATACTATTAAGGTTTGTTCCATTCTATATAAGCTAGAGAGTGTCCTTTTCTTATTCTAGTTTTTTTTTTATATATATATATTTAATATTGTTAAGGTTTGTTTTATCCTATATAAGCTAGAGAGTGATGGATTTTAGAATTTATAGTTGTTAGTATATGGTTGCTTAGGTTTGCTTTTTTTTATATATATATACCTTGTATTCAGCTCTGGGAAGTAGGGGGGGGAGGGGGGGAGGTAGGGGGGGGAGGAGGGAGGGGGGAGGAGGGGAGGTAGGGGGGGAGGAGGGAGGGGGAAGGGGGGTTTTTTAAAGGAAAATTGTATTTTAAAACTTTTCAATAAAAAAAAAATGTGAACAAGCAATAACTAACTTTCCAATAGGGGTGTGTTTGATATACAAACTGAATATAATGCATCAGAACATATAAACTGGGGCTACACCATGCAACACCGCAACTAATGTGTTCCCACAAGACTCTATCCCAAAACTAAATAAATATTGCTTAGTGCAACGTGTAAGTTCTATAATATCCATTTTTTTCTCTAGAGAAGAATGCAACATATTAGAATAAACCTATTTATTTATTCACCCACTGAACCTACATTCACAAAGAACCTTTCTTAAATTAAAAAAAATCTTAGGAAGATTTTACTTCTATCAAATAATATTACTATAGCATATTAATTTGTTCTTAAAAACTTGTCCTCAATTACCTAACATCTTCCAAACTCCGGTGTTTTCTCTTTACCTTATTGAATACATAATTGTGTGACAAAATATATGTAATTTGCTACATTTACAATAAATATCAATAAAGCAAAAAGCAAATGTCATACAATGTCAAGATAATATACTCATTTTTTTCTTAAAGAAAATTAAGTAGCAATGAATTAGCCACTTAGTAAGAAAAGCTAACTAATAGCACCTACTATTTAAACTACAAAAGGTTAGTGCCATGTTGACTATGTAATGGCTAAGGATTAAATTTTTTTTTGTAAACTCATGAACTACCACATTTCTACTGTTCCACAGTACAAAAGCAAAACAAAAGCAACACCAATAAGTCTAAGGCAGACATGTCAAACTCGCGACATCACGTGACATCGCGCAATGTATCAGAGCTTTTTCCCCATTGCCAGCAATGGGGTGGGTGCGGTTTCATTGTGACGCATCCAGCCCATAGGCCGGCAGTTTGACACCCCTGGTTTAAAGGGAAAAAACAGTATTTGAAACTCATACTTTAAAGAATAAACTGACTAGATGTCAAGGTAATGTCATTTCTTCAGCTGCTGTCCTATAATCTGGAAATAAGTTCTGCTGAATGACATGGTGTTGACTTTTGAAAATAAAGTATAGGATTATCACATACAATCCAAACAATAATAATTGTATAGTTTGTTAATTACATTTTTTACTATAAAAATGACTTTGTGTAAACACAACCACTTATACTGCTTTTTTTTCCAACAGGAAGGTGGCAAATATATAAACACAGGAAGTTTCTATGTGCCAAGCTGATATTCACCGGATACTGAATATTTTACATAAATTGTATTTTAAAAAATCACTAAGCTGTGATGGCAAATTTTTAAATAAAAGTAAATTGTCCAAGGCTGCTGTATTAAAGATATGTAGCAAGTGTTTTTGCTCTATTAGAAAACTATTATATAATACACTTTAGCAGGACATCAATACAGTTGTAATAACCACTGCTGACTGAATAGTATCTATATTCATTTAAAAAGTATTGAAAATAAAAATATTTTCAACAGTAGCTCACTATTTATTACTAGAATTCGTCTTATTTTGCAGTAAAATAACACTGCTAAGCTTGTAAGCCGCCCTGAGTCTTCGGAGAAGGGCGGGATATAAAGGGAATTAAAATAAATAAATAAAATAAAATACTTAGACAACTTCAAAATGCAATACGTAGCATTTTAATTTAGAGACATATTTCTTCACCTTTTTCCCCACACTGTATTGTGAAAATGTTTTGCCTTGCAACACTCACAAAGATCTACCTGTTTCAATATAACTCAAGTGGGCAGAATTATATTGGAAAAATTAAAAAAATATCTCCAAAATATTCAAAAATAAAACAAAATTAAGAGGTTTAAGTTATACTGACATGTAAACATGGTTATCAAAATATGTGTATCTTTTAAAGGACTTGCAATGAACAGTATGATAAAGTTACTGGAGAAATTAACTGTGCACACATTATCCAAAATTAATTGAATTTGTATTACATGTTGGATGGAATTTTCCTTTTCCTATTAAGTTCACTGAAACAAAAGTTACATAACCAATTTTTTTCAGAGATGGTCTATTTTTTTAAAAAAAGAAAACTTACCATAATTTTAAAATGGCTTCAACCCAACCCTGGCCTATTCATCAATATAGCAGGTAAGATTGATGAACAGCATAAAAGAGTTTTTCAGCATTCCAGATATGTGGACAGCGGACTTTTACACATTTCTGACATCTTTTCACTTGACTGGAAAGAATTCACTAAAGAATGCTGAACGGATACTGTTGTAACTATTCCCACGATCAACAAACAGCTTGACAATATCAAAGGTCTGATCTAATCCTGAAAACTTTCCAGGACAGGGTGGATCCTACTGGATTTCTTTCTTTCATTTAAAACCTAAAACCGTATCCAGGGCACTATAACACAGCCTGCCATACAGAAGAGCCCGAGGCTCCTGTCATATTCAGCCCTCCAATACAAAGAAGTTAATGACAAGGATACTCACCGACGTCCAATTCAGTCTGCCTAACATTATGCACAGCCTGGATCTTCTCACCAAAACCCTCTGGAAGAACAAAGAGGCTGGCTGGCACCCGTGCCCAAAGCTAACAATCCGACAGAAGTTATTTATACATATTAGAATCCAAACTCGGCGTCGTACGGAGAAAAACAAATTGCTCCATACTCCACTGGATCAGCCATATTACTCTTCCAAATCAAGCAGCGCTCCACTTTTTCCGGCTACTTCGCAAGCAGCCTCAGCGAAGCCAAGCGGTCGGCGCTCCTCTGTCTCGTTTAAACCCCCATAGCAGGCGCTGATCGGGGAAGTGCTCTGCAAGCCCCCGAACCGCCTCCCAACTTTGGCTCTTACGGCGGCCCCCTCCAACCACAGACTAAAGCTGTCGGAGGAGGAGGAAGGGGGGGAAGGGATGAGAGAGAGAGAGAGAGAGAGAGAGAGAGAGAGAGAGAGAGAGAGAGAGAGTGGTGGTGGTGGTGGGAGGGGGGAAAGAATGGGGAAAGTAGATCCGACTCTTCCGAGCAATGCAAAAGCACGGACTGGATTCCCTCAAGCAACCGGAATAGCCAGCCAGTCTCAGAGACGCTTACGGCCTCTGCCTTAACTCTTTACCGGCCGGTTGAAAACATGAGGAACGAGCCGACTGGCCTTATATTAGCCAATCATTTCCACCAAGGCCTCCTCAGATAAAGCGGAAGAGAAATGTGGGAAGGCATCAAAAGGAGGATGAGACACACACACACACATCCTTGGGAAGGAAATGTCTCCTCAGTTCCATAAATTCTCAGGGCAAAATTATTCTATAAAGGTGTATTTTTGTAAATCGTCGTGGAGGGAGGCAAGAAGGAACTTATTCTCCTTTCCTAGCTAACTCTTTCTCTAAGAAAACAAAACATTTCCATCATCAGGCAATAAGCTCCCTTACTTACAGCTTAGGTTATTTTAACAGAAAGCTACATACACTTTTATACTAAACAGTTACCATTCAACCATGTACTCCACAGTTGATACCATTCCCTTCTCTTTTTCTTGTCCCTTTTCCAGCCCCTTCACTGGCTTTGGCCAAAACAAGGTTCAGCTGAACAGAAACAAAGGAAGCATTATGTAACTTATTTTACATGAGTTTGTCTTCTAAAAATAACAGGTCCTCATCCAAATACATCATTAAAAAGTAACCAGTTTGACTCCTTCGGCCACAATCTAAACTGGGGGCTCTCCTTTCCCCTGTTTCAAGTCATCTCTACCAAACTAGAAAACAGCTTCCTATATTATAGGAATTGAGAGGAATATATTCTATAGGAATAGGGATAGATGGGGAACTCATCAAATTTACAGACAACACCACGCTGGCAGGAATAGCCAACACTCCAGAAAACAGGCTTAAGATACAGAAGAATCTTGACAGACTTGAACATTGGGTGCTATCTAACAAAATGAAATTCAATGGCAAAAAAAGTAAGGTTCTACATTTAGGCAAGAAAAACCAAATGCACAGGCATAGTATAGGAGGTACCTTGCTCAATAGTAGTAACTATGAGAGGGATCTTAGTCCTAGTGGACAATCACTTACCGTAAATGTGAGCCAGCAGTGTGCTGCAGCTGCCAAAAAAGCCAACACAGTGCTAGGCTGCATTAACAGAGGGATAGAATCAAGATCACGTGAAGTGTTAATACCACTTTACAATGCCTTGGTAAGGCCACACTTGGAATACTGCATCCAGTTTTGGTCACCACAATGTAAAAAAGATGTTGAGAGACTAGAAAGAGTACAGAGAAGAGCAACAAACATGATCAGGGGACTGGAGGCTAAAACATAGTCTAGTGCAGGGGTCAGCAACCTGAAACAGTGAAAGAGCCACTCGGAACCGGTTCCCTAACAAAAGGATAAACTGGGAGCCGCAAAAAATGTGTGCGCATGCACGTACATGCGCACATGCGCAGAACAGGGTTTGACTGAAGAGTGGAGCCAAGGCGAGATATGCACCTACCCTGCATATTTGAATTGATTGGTTGAACTTTTTTAGTCCCACTTTTTTTTTTTGAACTGCATATGCAGAGGACTGGGAGCCGCAGGAGACGGCTGAAAGAGCCGCATGTGGCTCTGGAGCCGCGGGTTGCAGACCTGTGGTCTAGTGTAATGAAGAGAAGGAAGAAGGGGGACATGATAGCAGTATTCCAATATCTCAAGGGTTCACACAAAGAAGAAGCTACTTTCCAAAGCAGGACAAGAAGCAACAGATGGAAACTAATCAAAGAGAGAAGCAATCTAAAACTAAGGAGGAATTTCCTGACAGTTAGAACAATTGATCAGTGGAACAACCTGCCTTCAGAAGCTGTGAATGCTCCAACACTGGAAGTTTTTAAGAGACTGGACAACCATTTGTCTGAAACAGTATAAGGTTTCCTGCCTGAGCAGGGGGTTGGACTAGATAACCTCCAAGGTCTTTTCCAACTATCATCATCATCGTCTTTTTAAATGAGAAGCTACATTGTCATCCAAAAAAATTCACTGGTTCCCCTCCCCCACTCAAGACTTAACATAAATACAACTATGTCTCATATTTTCTCCCACCAAATTCGATACTATTTTTAGTCATTTTGAAATAAGCTTCTTTTTAGAAATTGAACTGCATATACATTTCAGAACAAACAGGTACAAATAAAATAAGTGGGAATTGTGTAACAATAAAAATGAATACACTCAGAAAGATGTGTTGGACATCCCATAGAAATAACAGGTAAAATTTTCTGTACTGCATATATACAAAGCTTCTGTTACAATTTTCATAGTGTCACCATTACACTGTTTGTCCAATGTGACACTATGCCAAAAACATTTTTATAGAAAAAAAAGATGAGCAACTGCTAAGTAATTGATGCCATCCCATATCGTGCATTGCTACCATATTCTAATTTGGCTCATGACATGAAGGTCACAATCTGGTGTTGTTTTATTACACTTGTGCAACTGTCACTGAACTCAATTTTAAAAGTTATTACTAGAACAGCAATCCAAAGAACCAGTAGATCTGAATAAATCAAACATGTTTATCTTAAAAAGCAAGACTCTGAAAGAGAAGTAAAAATATTGAAATATAATGAATAAAATTAAAGAAAAATCTTTGTGGTATAAAATGCTCTGCCATTAATATTTTTAAATTGTGACAATGGGGTAACAATGATAGATTGGTATAATGGAAGATTTGCCTCAAATATCTCAAGCTCATTTAATTCTAGCATTGACTCCAAATGAATTTTAGAGACCAGGACTGCAGAACTGGACCCAAGGGGACTAATAAAAAAAGCAGAATGATTTTCAAAAAGAAATAAGGTGAAGAAAAAATTAAAAAGAACATTTCAGAGATAAAAAACAGAATTGGTGTAGCCAGCAACTTCTAAATCTCACAGTAATTACTATAGAGCACAGTAGTAACGTTTCAGACTTCAAAACAAGATTTCCCTGAACACATTTAAAACATTTTTGGACATTCACATATTTTTCACTACCTTTAAGATGAGAAACTAAGACAAGGATCCACAGCAAACACAACCAGATATTACCCTTGATAATATTAGTCCTGCTTATGTACTGAATAGAGCTCTTAATATTATAGTATTGTAGTGAAGAAGGTCGAGATTGTAAAGATTGTAATTGTGAAAGATTTTGAGGTTTTAATAAAAACTATTAATCTGAAAAGGTGGTATCAGACTTGATCTGACTCTTGTTACCATAAGCTAACACAGTTCTATACAGCTTCTAATCTAGTGGATCCAATCTCTGTCTAGATTGTGAGATAGCTGGTAACTGTAGTTTCAATTCCTGTTGCTGCTGCTGTACTATTAAGTCTGACTACAGGGGAGGGGGGAGAATCACAATGTTAATTATGGAACAATAGACATATCCAACAAATCTTTCTGCAACCCAGTTGGATGAAGGAAGGATGTCTTTTTTTTAGAGAGATTGTCCCATTTTTGAGGTCCTGCAGCAATTTCACTGGTAAGTCTGTGAACAGAGAAATAGGGACAAATATTGATTTTTAAAAACATCTCATTCATGACCAGAAACCCTGTTTGGGGAAAATTAAGAGAATCTAAGAGTCTAAAACAACTTTCAGCTGCAGCTTATGTGATATAAAGATCTTAAAAATATTGTAATTGTACATATCCTAGGTAACTCTGACTTGTTGTTCTTGTTGTTAGTTGAGAAGTCATGTCTGACCCATCGCAACCCCATGGACAACGTTCCTCCAGGCCTTCCTGTCCTCTACCATTTAGGCTCACGCCTACTGCTTCAGTGACTCCATCCAGCCACCTCATTCTCTGTCGTCCCCTTCTTCTATTGCCCTCGATCTTTCCCAGCATTAGGCTCTTCTCCAGTGAGTCCTTCCTTCTCATTAGGTGGCCAAAGTATTTGAGTTTCAACTTCAGGATCTGGCCTTCTAAAGAGCAGTCAGGGTTGATCTCCTCTAGGACTGACCCGTTTGATCGCCTTGCAGTCCAAGGGACTCGCAGGAGTTTTCTCCAGCACCATAGTTCAAAGGCCTTAATTTTTTGGCGCTCAGCCTTTCTTATGGTCCAACTTTCACTGCCATACATTGCAACTGGGAAGACCATAGCCTTGACTATATGCACTTTTGTTGGCAGGGTGATGTCTCTGATTTTTAGTATGTTCTCTAGATTTGCCATTGCTTTCCTCCTCAGGAACAATCCTGTGCCCTGCTTCATTTTGTACTCCAAGGCCAAACTTGCCTGTTATTCCAGTTATCTTTTGGCTTCCTACTTTAGCATTCCAATCCCCCATGATGATAAGGACATCATTTTTTGGTGTTAGTTCTATAAGGTGCTGTAGGGCTTCATAAAAAAAGGTAAAGGTTCCCCCGCACATGCATGCTAGTCGTTTCCGACTCTAGGGGCCGGTGCTCATCTCCGTTTCAAAGCCGAACAGCCAGCGCTTGTCCAAGGACGTCTCCATGGTCATGTGGCCGGCATGACTAGATGCCAAAGGCGCACGGAACGCTGTTACCTTCCCACCGTAGTGGTCCCTATTTTTCTACCGGTCAATTTCATCCTCTTCAGCACTGGTGGTTGGGGCATAGACCTGGACTAATGTTATATTGAATATTTTGCCTTGGATTCGAACTGAGATCATTCTGTCATTTTGGGGATTGTATCCCAGTATTGCTTTTCCTACTCTTTTATTGACTATGAAGGCTACTCCATTTCTTCTGAGGGATTCTTGCCTGCAGTAGTATACCTGATGGTCATCTGAATTAAATTCACCCATTCCTGTCCATTTTAGTTCATTGATTCCTAAGATGTCGATGTTCAGTCTTGTCATCTCTTGTTTGACCACGTCCAGCTTTCCTTGATTCATGGATTTTACATTCCAGGTTCCTATAGAGAAAAAATCTTTACAGCATCGAACTTTCCTTTCACCATCAGATACACAGCTGAGCATCCTTTCGGCTTTGGCCCAGTCGCTTCATTCTTTCTGGTGCTACTAGCACTTGGAGAATTTTCCAGATTATGGCACCCAGTTTGACAGCTGGTGGTTTAGAATTGGGAATTCTGAAGTGGATACGGTGCTCTTGGGCATGATCTTCACCACCTGAGACGGTATAGGTTCTCCTGTTTAAGCGGGGGGCTGGACTAGAAGACCTCCAAGTTCCCTTTCTTTTCTATTCCATTCCATTCCATTCCATTCCATTCCATTCCATTCTCTATTCTATTCTATTCTATTCTATTCTATTCTATTCTATTCTATTCCATTCCATTCCATTCCATTCCATTCTCTATTCCATTCCATTCCATATTCTATTCTATTCTATTCTATTCTATTCTATTCTATTCTATTCTATTCTATTCTATTCTATTCTATTCTATTCTATTCTATTCTATTCTATTCCATTCCATTCCATTTTCTATTCTATTCTATTCTATTCTATTCTATTCTATTCCATTTTCTATTCTATTCTATTCTATTCTATTCTATTATTCTATTCTATTCTATTCTTTTTTTTTTATTGAAAAGTTTTAAAATACAATTTTCCTTTAAAAAACCCCCCTTCCCCCTCCCTCCTCCCCCCCTACCTCCCCTCCTCCCCCCTCCCTCCTCCCCCCCCTACCTCCCCCCCTCCCCCCCCCTACTTCCCAGAGCTGAATACAAGGTATATATATATTAAAAAAAGCAAACCTAAGCAACCATATACTAACAACTATAAATTCTAAAATCCATCACTCTCTAGCTTATATAGGATAAAACAAACCTTAACAGTATTAAATATATATATAAAAAAACTAGAATAAGAAAAGGACACTCTCTAGCTTATATAGAATGGAACAAACCTTAATAGTATTAATATTCTATTCTATTCTATTCTATTCTATTCCATTCCATTCCATTCCATTCCATTCCATTCCATTCCATTCCATTTTCTATTCTATTCTATTTGTAGATTCAATCCATGCTTCCCTGGTTGCTGAATAAAGCTAGGAAAAAATAGGATCTGGGAAATTGTCAATGGCACTTGAAGGAGCTGTATATTAAGCCCTTTGTAGCAGCTTAAAGGCAAGATTCAGAGCAAATTTGTAGAGAGAAAGAGTTAGATTAGAGAATCTTGTAAACTGCATATCTGTACTGTTTTTTATTTTCACTTATAGATGGTACTCAACTTGCAACCGTTTAAATGACAGTTTGGAGGTACAGTGCCTCAAAAAAGGTGCTAAGGCAGCTAAGGACTTCCAGCCCTCATAAAATGTCACATGCCCCACCCTCCCATAGGTTTACATGACTGCATTGTGGGCGTTTGGCAACCAGCTCATATTTACAACTGGTTCCAGTTTCCTGAAGTCACATGAACATGATATACAACTTTTTGAGACCAAAATCTGAGGGTTCTGGCAAAAGAAGTCCATTCAAAAGAATGCATTCGAACTTAGACCACATGATCAAAAACCATGAGATATGATCTCACAACCATGTGATACAATTAATAACTGTAAAAAGTTGTAAAATTGGGTTTAGTCACATGGCTGCTTCTGATCTCAATGTGCTTGTAAGTGGAAGACTACCTGTAATTCATTAAAACACAAAGAAGATAAAAGGCAATAGAGAGGCCTTAAGTGGTTTAAAGGGGAGGATGCTAATCTTTTATCTGAATCCACAAAGATGGTCTATTGTCCTAGTTTTACAGTATTTTGAAAACTTCCACTTACATTCCCAGAATCAGGGAATACCATCATACCAGAGAATGTCACTTTTGTTTAGAACTTTCCCTCAATGTGCCCATTTTGCCCAGTGACCCAATATTCCATTTCAAGGATCCAGCCATATGATACACTGGCTAAAGGAATTATCTGGACTCTTTAGTCAGGATTCAGGCATGGGAATGGAACTTAAGTTACAATGATTACTTTGATGATCTTTTTTAGAACATGGATCCTGGTCCTTCCTATTAGATCTCTCAGTGGCTTTAAAGCCATTGACCATGGTACAGTTTCTGGACTGGCTGAAAAGGCTGGAGTTCCATTCCCTCTTGATTCTATAAGTCAATAATTGAGGACAGGAGATGTACAGCTCAATCTCTTCTCCAATTTCACACACTGGAAAAGTCATCTAGTGGATTGGGATGAGATATCATCATATACTTATGATAATCAATTCTATATCAGAACTCTTGGCCTAGCTAAAGATGCATAGCAATCTTGTCCCCTGCCTGGAAGTTATTAAGTCCAGCTACGGTAAAATGACCTTGGGTGAACTGAAGATGGGCTGACAACTGGATCATTGGAGTCCCATTAGCTCCAATGCTGTCACTTTATGGGGAAGTTCTCCCCCCACCCTAATTAGCAAGTTTACAATTCAGGGATCCTCTTGGATTCATGCTACTGCTGGAAGGGCAGTTGAGGTCATGGCCAGCAGGTCTTTTGCCAAGGTTTGACATTTAAATTTATAAATCATGTAATTTATTTGATGTGTCTGTTGCACACTTACTGGAGTAGATAAATTTTGCCTAGACTACTGCAAAGTGTTCTATGTGGAACTTTCTTTGAAGACTATTCAGAAATATAATTAGCTGAGAAAGGAGCAGTCTACTTTTTGCTTGTGTTATGCATCAATTTTATGAGCCCCACATTCATACTAATAGGTTTCCAGCTGCATTGGGGGAAAAATTTAATATTACTCTAAAAGTGTTTATGATTTGGTACCACTTTCTCCAAGCAGACTGAACTCATCTTGAGTGATTTTTATTGGAGAAGCTGCTGGTAGTGTCCCATTTCACAGTGTTCTAGAAGTTAATTAAGCTAAATATTGGTTTTCAGTATTTACGAGGGTAACCCTGATAATCGGGGTTATGAGGAGTCTTTAGTGTTCTCTGAGCTTGGTAACATCATTGGAGCTTGGTAGCACCTAGCAGTGCTATGACTACCACTGATGACGTTACATAGATTGGGTAATGAAATGTCTGCAAGAAAACTACAAGGCTCAAGAGGGCACCAAGAATCTCTCACTTCAACTCTGAGCTACAAATATTTTCCTTTATTAGTCAGGGTTATGTTATCATATGATTCTAATTACTTAGTTCATTAATTTTTTTATATTTTTCTACAAAGATTTTTATAATTAATCACAAAAAGCTGCAAGATGCACTGATATATTTAATACATAAAAAGGAATAATTAAAATAATAGTTTTATTATTGCAAATAGGTATGACTCTCTCCTTCTCTCCCCCCAAAAACACACTGACAAGATTTCAAATTGCATTAAACAGCCTTATTTAACTGAGAGTATATGAACAAAGGCAAAAATAAATTATAAAGATACACTTGGCTATACATTTATAAACCAACTATTTCTAGAGATAAACCATTTTGGACTGTCAATGGGACTACCTCCCACAGATGAAGCTAGTTTACAATCTGGGGTTTTTCTTAAATTCACAGCTCCTGCTTGAACTATAAGTGTAGGTTGTTGTCAGGTTTTCATGCACTTAAATCCTGTGCACTATTTACAACCATCTCTAGAACAGAGAGCTTTGCTCTTGATCTTTAATGGCCTTATCATCTCCTATTGTTGCAATTCATTCTATGCTGAGCTACCCATGTAGATCATTCTGGAAGCTTCAGCTAGTTCAGCATGCAGCAGCATGCAGTGACCTGAGTAGTTGTGGGAATACCTAGGTTCACCTCTGTAACTACTACTGAAAATTTGGTTGCCACATCATGGCTTTCTTGATTTTAAGGTTTATCTTTATGTTCTTACTTGGAATCTATTCAAAGACTTTGAAAATGGAACAGCATGTAAGATGAAGTAATAACTAAACCCACAAAGATCTAGAATTTAGAGATAAAGGGTAGGAAATAATGACTTTGTTGACCATAGTTTGTGCAACCCAAGATTGAAAATAATATTGTCCTAATATAGGTCACAATGTCATAATTCAAGTGTTCTCAAAGTATAGGTTGGGGAACTCTAGTCATCATAAGAAACAGGGGTCATAATTTTGCTTTAATCATAATCTGATACACAAGCAGAGTAGAAATGCATCCAACTTGCTTCAGGCTTTTCTCCTCACCTTTGTCAGTGCATGCCCCAGTAGGCAGTTGGGTATCACAAAACTTGAGTGTCCTTGTAAAATACAGATTAACACATGGAATTATTAAAAGTGATGTATGTATTTCTTCACCAACCCTAACCCCAGTGAAATCATTTATTTTAATAATGGGAAGAGGTCTACACAAATTCATTATTTCAGGAATTCTGGTATTATAAAATTTTAGAATCCCTCTTATAGTCCCTATCGACTCATGGAGCACCTGATACACTTCAGGTTTATATCTGTTTATGACATAATTATGGACAAACTGTCTCCTTTCATAATAAATCCTATTCTACATTAATTTTATAATTTTAAAAATTAATATACATGTTGGCTCAGTACAGATAGTCCTTGTTACAACCATTAATTTGGTGACCATTCAAAGTTACAATGGCACTGAAAAAAGTGACTTATGACTGTTTTCACACTTGCAACTGTTGTAGCATCCTAATGGTCGTGTGATCAAAATTCAGACAACTGATGTTTCTGACAGTGGCAGTGTCCAGGGGGTCATGTGATCACTTTTTGCAACCTTCTGACAAGCGAAGTCAATGGGGAAGCCAGATTCACTTTACAAACATTTTACTAACAATTACAATTATTCACTTAACAACTGTTGCATGAAAGGTCACAAAACAGGGCAAAACTCACTTAGCAACAAAAATTTTGGCCTTAATTGTATTCAAAAGTCAAGGGCTACCTACATTCAATAACTTTCTGAAGCATTATTGTGCCAATACATAGATTCTAAAAGAAGCATATCACATTGCAGGTAGTTTTTCTTTAAGAGAAGCTTTAAAATAATTTTATATAATTGAAAATGCATAAAGTGAAATGCATATATTTACATTCTAATTTTTAAATCCAAGTATTTTGTTTATGAAAACCTTTCCCATGTATGCCACTCACAGCTCCTCAGCAATAAAAATAGCATTCTCCAAGTTTTGCAACCTCATCACACTGCGACTATCCTCCCAAGCAACTGTGTTTGCATTTCCCACACTACACTATGTTAAATTATTCCATTTATTATATGACTACATCACATTACAGGAGGCATAGGGGACACCTGTAGTTTGTAGAAGCAAATTCAATCAGATGGAATAAAACATAAAATCAGCCCTAGTGATAAACTGTAATTAATAATCAGATTACTTTATAGAATATCAATAAAATGTCTGCTTGATATGGGAGTGAGCAGGCAAAGTTCCCTGCGGAATGTTTTCTATAAGTAGGGAAACCACAACTTGGAGGTTTCTTCCTTCAACTGCTCTAGGTAGGAATTCAAAGACAAGCCAGAGAATAAAAATAGTGGTAGGGTTTTTCCAGCATTCTAAGCCTCATGTGGTTTATTTAGGTCTGGCTTACTGTAGTTTGTCATTGTAGCTATTATCTCCAAAGCATAATGTATATGACATTGTCTTGTGCAAGCCAAATCAGTTGTGAGCTTTTCAATAAACTATAGTTAATCAAACATGGGTTAACCCAAACATTTTTAACCCAAGCATTTATTCTATGAATTATGATACAGTCAATTGCAGCTAGTTATCAGTCCACTTAGAGCTTTATAAATAGTGTAAACAGATAGTTTAAAATTTAAAAACTTGTATTCCACATTCCACTTTTTTTTTCAGTAGCAATTTGGCTATTGCATTTTATAGTAACTGAAATATCCAAAAACCCTTCAAAGCTATTATCTACTTAAAACTATCTTGTAAGCTGCCCAGTATCACTCTAAGTGAGATGGGCGACATAAAAATTAAATAAATAAACACAACCTTTAGACTGGATTCATAAATCAACTTAACCATGGTTTATTGATCAAACTAGTTATCTGGATTTGATGTGACAGTAAATGAGAAAGCAAGCTTCTTAATCTATGTATCCTCCCAATATGTTGATTTTAATTCCCAGAATTCTCCAGGCAGCATGTCCATTAATTAAAATTCTGGGAGTTGATGTTTACAAATCTTGAAGGTGCCCAAATTAGGGGTTGCTAAAAACTATGGCTTTCAAAGAATAACTTGGATTAAAAAAACATACTACCGGTAAGCCTAAATTACACACACAAACACAAAATGCTAGAAGGCATCATGGCTAGCATAACTAGCATGAGTTGAGAAAAGATATTCTGTGGCAGAAAAAAAAAGCCTTGGGCTGCATTGATATTCTCTGATGCAGAAGCACACCCAGCTACAAATCTGATCCTTGAGGGAGGGTATTTCTACTACCTTGTTTAATCAAATGACTCGCCAACAGAAGCTACACGCTCCCTAAGTTCAGTTTGTTGCCTATCATTCAGGTTATTGCTAAATTTTCATATTGATTTCAACCTTCCCACAAGATCCAATAAAAAGAAGTAAATTTGGAAGTTTTCAGTAACCGACAAACACTTCATTCTAATTTTGTGAATGACCTGACTCATTTCTATATATATAACATTAAAAAATGGATGAAATGAAGCCTGTGGAGCCCCAGATGCCATCCAGCAAGGCCAGATAATTGTTTTCTGGCAGGACGTTCTGTAAACTTCTATTGAAAAATGCAGAGACTGGAAGAATAGAGTTCCTTGCAAGTCACAGTTTAGGTTTCAACCAGGATAGGTACTTTTTGAAAGTACTGAGTGGCACAGGATATAAATGATGGTATTTCCATCTTTCAGAGTGTTGACAGGAGGGCAGAGATCCGCCCCGAGGTCTCTCATTTGTGGAGTTCCTCAGGGGTCGGTCCTCTCGCCTCTCCTGTTCAACATCTATATGAAGCCGCTGGGCGAGATCATTCGTGGTTTCGGGGTGGGGTATCACCAGTACGCTGATGATACCCAACTTTTTCTTTCCACCCCGAACCAACCCAGCGATGCCCTCTCCATGATGTCCCGGTGCCTGGAGGCGGTTCAGGTCTGGATGGGGAGAAACAGGCTTCGTCTCAATCCCGCCAAGACTGAGTGGCTGTGCATATCGGCATCTCGGGTTAACCAACTTATTCCACCTCTAACGATGGGGGGTGAGGTGTTACCCCCCGTTGATAGGGCTCGCAACCTGGGCGTCCTCCTGGACTCACGGCTCAATTTTGAAGACCACATAGGAGCCGTGACCAGGGGGGCTTTTGCACAGGTTCGCCTGGTGCGCCAGTTGCGTCCCTATCTGGACCGAGACGCCCTACGCACAGTTACTCATGCGCTTGTTACCTCCCGTTTGGACTACTGTAACGCTCTCTACATGGGGCTGCCCTTGAAGACCACTCGGAGGCTTCAACTGGTGCAGAATGCGGCCGCGCGAGTTGTAATGGGGGTCTCCCGATACTCCCATGTAACACCTCTACTCCGCGAGCTGCATTGGCTTCCGGTTGCCCTCCGGGTGAAATTCAAGGTGCTGGTTATTACCTATAAAGCCCTACATGGCCTGGGTCCGGGCTATTTGAGGGAACACCTGCTGCCGGCATCAAACGCCCTTCGCCCAGTGCGCTCCCACAGGGAGGGTCTGCTCAGGGTGCCGCCGGTGAGAGATTGCCGGCGGGTGACACCCAGGGATAGGGCCTTCTCAGTGGGAGCGCCTGCCCTCTGGAACCAGCTGCCGGTGGAGCTGAGGACTGCCCCCGACCTCCGATCATTCCGCCGGGGCCTGAAGACCTGGCTCTTTGAGCTCTCAGGCCCAGGCTGAGGAGAAATTTTTAATTGGGGTTTTAAGTATACAGGGTCAATTTAATATTTTTTAATTTGGTTTTTTAACTTTTGTATGGTGGATTTTTTAATTTCCTGTAAACCGCCCTGAGTCCTCAGGGAATAGGGCGGTATATAAATGTAACTAACTAAATAAATAAATAAATAAATAAATAAATAAATTTATCACAGCAACAAAAATATATCCTATGCGACAAATAAGGGCAGAAAAAGATGAAAGGTATTCACACTCCTGCAAATATGTTTAAATTATGCAGTTCCATCATTTAAAACATTTTATCTAGGAAGGGAGCTAGATATTATTATATAATTGTATTTTAAAGACACAAGTTCACCATCAAAAGACTCACGATCATTTGTCTCAAAAGTGTTTTTTCAAAAGGCAACTGGGCTGTTTTTTCTTGAGGAGGAAGAAGAAAACATTTCCCTTCTCATCCAAAAAGCTTTATCAGTTGTGATAGCAGGAGGATGTGCTGACAGTTGAAACTGGCTGGTGAGGAGATGGAACTATATCCTTCCATCCTTCCATTCCCCCCACCATCTCAACTGTCAGTACCTATCTTTCCCTCTCCTCACCGTCACAACAGATGAAGCTTCTGGAATGATAAGTGAAACATTTTCTTCTTCCTCAAGGAGAAACAGCCCAGTTGCCTTTTGAAAAAAACAGCTTTGAGATAATTATGATCTGGATGACTGAGAATCTCCACAGACATCATCATCACTTATTTCCATAAAGAAACAATGGCCATCTGTACCACTTGGCTAGGACATGCAGGACATCATAAAGCATGAGGGGATGGGATCAACTCTTTACCCACATGTATACATCTGGACTACTGCAATGCAGTCTACTCAGGACTGCCTTTGAAGATCACACAAAATGCAGAAGATGTCTTACTGATAAATGAAAACTTCCTCACTCTTATAACACTTGTCCTTTGGGCTCTCCAATTGGCTTAGCTGCCAACAGAACTCTAGTTGCAGTTCAAAGTTGTCCATGATTTGGCTCTCAGGTATCTCCAGAGCATCTTATCTAAGCATAATTGATCCACCTGGACTACTTTATTTGAAATAAATTATGGGAGGAGGATCATGATAAAAGTATCTCTTACTTCTGGCCCAATTTATGACATAAACTCAGCCCTGAGGATAGATTAGCAATCACACTGATGATTTCCTGGAAACTCATCAAAACTGAATTCTAGCGGAAAATGTTTGATGGAGGAGGACAGGATTTCATGTCCTGACACATTGCAAGTGTAAGGGGGATTCTCAAAATGAGAATATTTTTTAGCTGTATTCCCAAGCTACACACAGACAAGTACCCTTTTTCTGCCACACACTAACATAGTGACAGATCCCATCCCATCATGCTTTATGATGTCCTGCATGTCGTAGCCAAATCGTACAGATGGCCATTGTTTCTTTATGGAAATAAGTGATGATGATGTCTGTGGAGATTCTCAGTCATCCAGATCATAATTATCTCAAAGGTGTTTTGCTTGAAAGTTAGGGTGTTTTTTTTTAACATGGCTCATACATGACTCTAACACTCTAGAGATTTAGGAAGAACACTAGCACTGATTATGTTAGCTAGGGTAATGAAATGTTTGCAAGAAAATAAGTAAGCTCAGAAAGCACCAAGGACCCCCCATTGCAGGATTTATAATAAACATAAAACATCACAGGGCAGAAGATGATATAACCTGTGGAATACATAGGTCTGTGGTGCCGAACCTATGGCACAGGTGCCACAGGTGACACGCAGAGCCCTCTCTGTGGGCACACGCGCCATTGCCCCAGTCCTAGGCCTTCAGCTGGGTTTTATAAAACTTTTTTCCTTTAGGCCTCTGCCGCCGTGTGCAAAAAAAAAAGGTTCAATCAATCAATTTCAACTTCTCCCAGGAAAAAAAAAAGATCTCGCAAAGTTGGAATTGATTGATTGAACTTTTAATCCCACCCAGTCTGCCGTTACCACCACAGCTATGCCCACCCAATGGGCCATGCCCACCCGGTACCCAGCAATACATAAGTGGGTTTTGGATTGCAGTTTGGGCACTCGGTCTCTAAAAGGTTCGCCATCACTGACGTACGTCAATAGATTAGGGATTATATAGCAGCTTCCAGACCCCTTTTCGGTGTTCCTAGTTGAGAAAGAACTTGTACTACTATAAAATAATATCCCCAAGGATTAATCCATTAGAATATCCAGAAGGACAGCAACCTGATTTTTTTTAGCGATTTTTAAATATTACTGTCAATTCTGGTTGTTGTTAATTTTAATATTATTTTTATATCTAATATTACAATTACCTTTATATTTATCTTTACCTTTATATTTATCTGCTGGAAGCTACTACAGTGTACTTCTTGGTGTCTGGTGGCAATATACAAGTATTCACAGGCCAGAAGGAAGGGGATAATTTTAAAAACATTAGTTATGAGAGGATTATTTAACTAAATTACTATTTATTTCAAAGTTTTTGAAACTATCCTTCGTGGAATGTCCACAGTATTTAAAAAAAAACAAAATATAACTGAACAACAAAAATGAAACTACATATATAAATGATAAATAAAACTACATATGTAAAAATAAAAACTACAAATAAAGACATTTTAATCCCAATATCAACAATTCTTTTTGTGCTATAGATGCTAATAAAGGTAGCTATTTTTCCAAGATATAAGGCATTCCAACAAACAGAAGAAATCTACTGAACATTCTCTACTTTTTTAATACCTGCAAAGATTTAAGGACCTAATAATATGTAATGCTAACAAAGGAATCTACAGTTTCATTCTCATTTTACTATTCATAGCTCTATCACCCATCTCATCATTTGTGTGAAACATAGGTGGGGATAGAATATAACTGCTAATGAAAGCATCAGATATTGCTTACGTGGCTTTTTACCTCTTTCTGGACCTCTCGGTGAATTTTCATATACATAGCCTTTCCACAACTGAAACTGTAGGTATGCATATATAAGACCTATATGGCCACCTGTCTGATATAATGATTCTAAGTGGCTCATAACAATAACAGATAAAAAGGAACGTACCCTTTCCACCACCACTACCCCCCGGCACCAAACCAAACAAGCTCTCAGCCCAATCCCCATCACAGCCCTGTAATACTCTGAGGAAAGAGCCAGATCTTCACAGCCCTGGCCTTCCAGAAAGCTAAAAGTGGGAGACTATTCTAAAGGGCTGGAGTGGCCACTGAAACATCAGGTAACAAGATTTAAGGGAAGGGACCTGGAGTGTGCTCACCTTATCTAACTTAATAGAATGAACAGATAACCTCCGGGGGGGGGGGAGAGATGTCCCTCATTTACATTCACTTCATAATTAGATTTATTTTATTTTATTTTAATTCCATTTATATCCCGCCCTTCTCCGAAGACTCAGGGCGGCTTACAAGCTTAGCAGTAGCCTTCATTCTATGTATATGCCTGCTTATTAGGGCTTTCGCCCCCCCCCCAGCGGCATTATTACAAAGTCAGCTTAATTGCCCCCAACAATCTGGGTCCTCATTTTACCTACCTCGGAAGGATGGAAGGCTGAGTCAACCTTGAGCCTGGTGGGACTCGAACCTGCACTAATTGCAGGCAGCTGGTGTTACTTAAGGAGGCATTAGCCCACTGCTCCACCAAGGCTCATAGATGATTATGAAAAGCAGTGTTATAAGCAGGCTTGCATTCATTTCCAATTACAAATATACACACCAGCCTGTTGATTATATTTGTGGAAAAACAAACATAATGGAGGGATTCTGAACTTTTGTTGAAATGAGGAACTAAGATGACATACAATCAAAGGTTATAGATTTTAGGAGGGGGTTCCTAAATATACTGGAATATTTTCTAATCATTAGAGCTGGTACATCTGTCAAAGCTCTGGCTGAGGACTGAATGGGAACTGATCACGGTGTTGAATAAAGGTTTCCAAAAGCCCAAAGGCCTTAAGTTTTCTAAAATACTACTAGCTGGAATGAAATGCTTAAATAGACTTAAGCGCATAAGTGGAAGAAAATATACACCAAAATTCATTTAAGATTAATTATAGGAGAGATTTAAAAAGGGGTATTTTTTATTATTGTTGATTTAGTCACAAAATATTATTCACTGGGATTGTTTCAAAATAAAATGCGATTCCTATGTTTTGGGCAGACTAGCAAATAGAATCTTAAGTAATCTAATTGTTGTTTTCTATGTCTTTTAAAACCACATAACCAAAGTAAAGAGGTATAAACACTCAGATTTTCAAGTATCCTATTCTTTAGGAGCTTTTCTTTAGTAGCTTATTATTATTTCATTTCAACGTTAAAGTTTATGACATTAAAATTACCATATGCAATATATGTAAACATTTTCCAGTATATCAAAATAAGTTACCTTAATTCTAACTTTACCTTAATTCTAACTTAATTCTTAAATTAATTCATAGTGAATCACATAAAATTAGAAAGTCTTTTCAAAAGAATCACTTTTTTTAGTTAGATTCTAAACAAATGGTATTCAGAATGGCAATAGTTTTAGAATGTGAAACGTAAAATATAATTGTCGTATAAAATTTAATATTGCAAGCATAGTTTCAAAATAAACTGTATGGATACAGAAATAACAAGGTTTTATATATTTTAAATTTATAATTATCCCTAAGATATAAAATTGGAAATTAGAAGATAACAGCTGCATATATTTAATACCCTTTTAATCCTAAAGGATAGCCATGGTTACCAAAGTTGCTTATTTATCGCATGTGGCTTTCATCAACCATAGAAAAAACTAACAAATTGGGTTCTGCGTCCCCTGATCATTCAGGCACTAATGAAAAAAATAGCCCTGGGATCATGAGATCTGGAGATAATGGCAGCAATCAGCAGCTATTTTTGATTGTTTCATCTTTAAAGAAGGCTGCAATTCCTGTCAGATCCAGCCAGACCATGTATCATTCATGATTTTACCATATCAAAAGAAAAAAAACCCTGTAATTTTACTTAGATAGTAAATCTATTTGGTGTGAACTATGAACTAATCTTCCTGACAGAAAGCCAAACTATTTAACAATATGGAATATAAACAAACTAGAGTTAACATATAATTTATACATCACGTGTCTCCAAAGACCTATATTCTTCATATATACTGAATTTAACAATGCAACCAAAGACCTTGGTTTTGAATTGTAAGCCATTAAGTAGTTAGAACTAGCATATTGGGACAAATCATTTTCTGCCGCTTCTACAATATCTTTTAATGTACCAGTTAGGATTGAAAAAGACAAAGAGGTGTATAGTGGCTTGCAAGTATCTTCTTGAAAACTTACAAATATATAGCCCCACAATATATGTGATACATTTGTGTCCATATAACACAATTCAGATAAAAGTTTGGTGGTCAGGGATAAACAGGGATTTTCTTTTAAAAGCCAATTATTGCCTTTTTGGTTTTAGATAAAGATTGTAAACTTTTTTTTTACCTTAAAGGTAAAGGTAAAGGTTCCCCCGCACATGCGTGCTAGTTGTTTCTGACTCTAGGGGCCGGTGCTCATCTCCATTTCGAAAGCCGAAGAGCCAGCGCTTGTCTGAGGACGTCTCCGTGGTCATGTGGCCGGCATGACTAGACGCCAAAGGCGCACGGAACGCTGTTACCTTCCCACCGTAGTGGTCCCTATTTTTCTACTTGCATTTTTACGTGCTTTTGAACTGCTAGGTTGGCAGAAGCTGGGACGAGTAACAGGCGCTCACTCTGTTACGCGGCACTCGGGGTTTGACCCGCCAAACTGCCGACCATCTGATCGACAAGTTCAGCGTCTTAACCCACTAAGCCACCGCGTCCTTTTTTTAACCTTACCCCAGCATTTATTGCAGTATTGCAGAAATATTTGCTGAATATTTGCTATGTACAGCCATTGAGGCAGGATGAGACCTGGGATGTCCAGTTTTTTTATTGCAGTGTTTTTATTAGCTTATACTATGAAATAAGAAATACAAATACAAAACAAGGTTTTTTATAAAGTTGCCTCCATGGGTTTCTCCCCAAGAAGCTTTTTTCAGAAAGGAAATGGTGGTGAAGCTGGACTGGTGGACTTATGGTAAAATAATATCCTTTAATTTCAGTGACCCTATCCTCAGGTCTAAGGAAGAGTTAGAATCAGATCATGTCTGTCATTAGTTTACATACAAATGAAAGAAGGGTTTAAACTAAATAAAAAGTTATGGTTTGATTTTGTTAAAAACTTCATTGAAATTAAATTTGGAAAGTGAACATGTGAAAAACATTGTATGATTCAGTGGGCAAGGAACTTTGGGTATAGTGTGATGCCTGAACAATGGGAGAATATGTAGACAAAAGGCTTAAAATCCACACTAAATTATAATGTAAAAGAAAACTTTTATAAAATGATGTATTGTTGGTATTTAAAGGTATCTCAAATGAAATATTGGAAATGTAAATGTAAAGAAGGGATTATTTATCATTTGTGATGAATGTGTGATAAAACAAAGAAATATTGGAGTAGGATTAATACTCTAATACAGAAAATTTTTAAAGTGAATATAAAGATAAAACCAGAAACCTTTCTTTTGGGCCTAATGTAAAAAGACGTGTAAACAAAATTGGGAACTCTTATTTTATATAAGTTGACGACAGCAAGACTACTTTACACCCAAACATGGAAGGATGTTTCGATTCCCACCATGGATGAATGGCTACAAAAATGGAGTTAGCGGAGATGACTACATTGACTGTTTTGATAAAAGAAAAGAATATAAGTACTTTTGTTTCTACTTGGAGACCGCTTCTGGACTTTGTGCTTAAGGGGGGGAAAATGATACATTGATTTTGAGTTTTACTGATTAGACTGATTTGTTATTACAGAAATGGCTAGTTTATACCACTATAGAAAAGTAGAAGTTGATACCTTATTTTATTGCAACAGAGGGAGTTGGAAGCCAACACTTTTTTTTCCTTTTCCCTCTATTCCACACTTCTCTTTTTTCCTTCACCCTATCTTTGTTCCCTACTATTTACTTTTGTATTTTTGTAGATAAATGCAGTAAACCTCTTGAAGTACATTTTTAAAAAAGGCAAACAGTAACATAACATCCATTCATCTATCAACTGAAGCATTTTACAAAATTGACTATGGAAATGTTGGAAATAATCTTACCAATTTCAATAGATAAACTTTTATAGTCATTTTTTACTATGAGCTCATTGACCCACATTAAAAATGTGTGTGTGTATAAATAAATAAAAACGATGAACTCCGGGATATAAGAAAAAAATTCTTCTTTATTGCTGAGCTTTCGCCAACAAGCTGTTAACATCATCAGAGCAAGGGCTGAATGATAAGGAAGTCGGAGTCAGTACATACACTTGTATGGCAGTTAAAATGGTCAAATTGTGGAATGTGGGTGTGGCCTGTTCGTGACAAGCTCACTCATATATAACCACAGTGGTTCCGGCTTTGTTGTAAAAGCCGGTCTCTGTTTGATTTTTAAAAGTCGCGCCTACCAGCTGTTTGGTGGGTAAGCCTCATCTTCCCGCGGGCAGTCATGCGCTGGCTGACAGGCTCTTAGCTCAATGTAGAGTCAAGGAGGTCGTCTCGTTCCCTCGCGTGCGGTCGTCGCAGGCCTGATTCTGCTGTGGAAGGAAGCTGGTAGGCGCAACTTTTAAAAATCAAACAGAGACCGGCTTTTACAACAAAGCCAGAACCACTGTGGTTATACACGAGTGAGCTTGTCACGAGTAGGCCACACCCACATTCCACAATTTGACCGTTATTATTACCATATAAGTGTATGTACTGACTCCCTTATCATTCAGCCCTTGCTCTGATGATGTCAACAGCTTGACGAAAGCTCAGCAATAAAGAATTTTTTCTTAGATCCCGAAGTTCGTTTTTATTTTTACTGATTTCAAATGTCTACACCTGCTGCGGCGTCGGCTGCGCGCAAAGTTCAGAGGAGGCACGTGAGGCTGCCCGAGCCGCGGCTTAGCAGCAGGTGTGAAGGAAGAGGGCCTGGGGGGAGGGGGAGGCCCATTAAAGGTCCTGTGAATTACGACACTGGCCGTGCCTGTCCATCGCCGGATCCCTGCGTTTAGGCAGGTTGCAGGCTGGTGCTGGCTGTTAGTTTATACAGTATAATACAAAATTCAGCCCCAAATAAGTAGGACCCTAAAAAACACATTATATAAAAATGTTTTTATAAATGCTCATTAAAAAGCTGTGTCTTAATTCATTTTCTAAAAAAAGTTAAAGCTAAATGCATTTCCCGAGGGAGGGCATTTCTTAATTTTAGAACCATGCAGGATTAGCAAGGTAAACTTTTTTTCAGTTAAAGTCTTCTCTTGTTCATTTCATGGAGACATCTGGGTAGCCTTTATTTTTGCAACAGTATATAACTGGTTTGCATTGTCTCCTTATGGTGTCCTTATGTCCCCCCCCACCTCCCCAATCTAACCTACATCTCTGAGATTTCCTGACAGTCAGACAGTCAGTTCTCTTGTGTGTATAATTTGAACATAGCCAGGCCATTTTTTATCAGCAGTTGTAAAGAAATAGAAACAAAATGTTTTAACTTATATATTAATAACAATTTCTTTGCAATTCATTATTTTGTCAGTAACATGACTCCATCAATTAAACACATATATGTTGAAGGCAGCATATTCACTTGTATTAGACATCTATTATCTCCCACTGCTAGTCCTTCCAAAAGGAACTCAATATATGTCATACTATATATGCAAAAGTTGTCTCCTCCTCTATTAAGGTGCAACACATCATTTTCCAAGTAGACAAAAAATAATATTCCATCTTTACTATACCCACCTGCAGTATATAAACATGGGGGAGCTATCCCACATTTTTTCACCCCATGGCAGCCTACTATGCTGTCTTCATGATTAATTTGATAAAACAGAACTTAGTGTTCTAAGTTCATCATGAACTAAGTCTGATGAAAATAACTATTTTGGCAGGGATTAATTAATAGCATGCATTTTGGGTTATAGGAGCATCTCATTCACTTGAACCAATGTGATCATATCTTTAAAATGGTATGTACAAACCATCAATAATGTGGTTGGTAATATAGATAGGTCCGGCTTATGAGCTGTTTGTATTTAAGGAGATGCTCACAACAAATTATAGTTTATTTGGTGAATGCCTGAAAGATGCATTAAGAATTGAATATATAATTTTTAAATTATATAAATATATAATATAAATATATAATAATAATAATAAATAAAATTATATAAATAAGATTAACAAGATGAGAATTCCGGCACCTTTTTTTTTAGAAAAAAAGCACTGTGTGTGTGTGCATCCTATATATATATATATATATATATATATATATATATATATATATATATATATATATATATATATATATATATATATATATATATATATGTATATATGTATATATGTATATGTATATGTATATGTATATGTATATGATGTATATGTATATGTATATGTATATGTGTATATGTGTATATGTATATATGTATATATATATATATATATATATATATATATATATATATATATACACATACACATATATACACACATACATATAAATATTAATCACTGTCCATTTTGAATACATAGCAGATACGATGGGAATACAATAGGACTTATTTTATGATGAAAAGGTCACTGATAAGTATCATTCAATAAAATGTATAACCCACATGTGGAACCAAATAAAAACAGCTGCATTATCAAAGGGAGTGGTAAGCAATCATAGAAAGTAAGCAATAGTTCAAATAGCAAGTAGAAATGCATAAGTTGTACTAGCCAAAATACCTTATCTGGATCTATTTTGCAAACCTGGTAGAAACAGAGGGAAAGACAACTTGTTATTGCCAAAAGATACTATCAATGTAATAATTATTATGAACCTGTTCTGAATTTAAATTTTCACTAAAATACAATTGTTTTTCCAATTTTTGCTGTTGTAGGAATACTTGAAAACCTATGGCCACTTTCTAAAAAATATTAGCTCTTAAGGAAAAAGATAAATATGATACATGCAACTAATGAGAAATGCAAGTTACAACTAATTTCATATACAATTTAATCCAAAAAGAAAAGCATTTTAGCAAAATACTTAATAAGAAATTAAAATTATGAATATGCAATTATAATGGTAATGTAGTCAACAAGAATGCATTATGAAATTTTATATACATTTTAATTTAAAGCACTACTTTAAAAATACAGACCTGCTGAAGAATTGTCTTATACAGCACCTTCCATAGTTTTTTTTATGCATACTATATACATACAAGCAATTTCACAGTCATAGGATACTTCTCTCTTGCATCATGGTCTTAACTATCTAGCAGATGAGATATTATAAACTTTAGTGGTCAAATACCCAACTACAGAAAAGTTTATCCAGTCTGTTCTCCATTTCTGCTGGAACCATGGTTTCCAGAACTTCTAGCCATGACTGTGAAGAACTCTAGACAAAGACTTAATGGTATTCTGGTGCTTTAAAAATCAATTGACAAACTAGACACCTTCCTTAAGCAAAAATACATTGTCTTCTAAACATTTTGTAATATACTAGAAGCAGTGAAGGTAAAAAATGACATGAAAAATACATGTCTGAATTTTGCTTGCGGATAAAAGCTTGTTTTACTATCTCATCAACTGAATAGATTATTAAACAGAAATATAAACAGCAACATTATGTAGAGAAGCATAAAAATGGTTTATAGGTTTTCCTATGTAGCTTTTCCATTTAAGTAAGTACAGCACATTAATTTGGGGGGAGGGGGAAAATAAAAATCTAAAATAGTTATTTTCCAAAGTTTGCTAGTCGTCATAAGAAAAGCATTGCTCTCATGGGATTGTGTGGCACGTTGCACTCTTCCAAAATGAACACAAAAAGCATATTAATCCAGGAATTATGTGAGCCCAAATTAACATAATATATAGAGGAATATTAAAGCAGTCCTGAACCTCTATACAAAATATATTCGTACTTTCTATTTCTTGGGAAACCGAAACTACCTGATTGACTGCCAAATACAAAGTACAGGATGCTCCTCCACACTTACATCAACTAGTGTTGCAAGAATGAGACACAAGTTTGATTTCAGCACATTAAAGAATTCTATTAACTCTTGGGATTCAAGTGGGAAAATATGGCAGAATCCAGAAACAAAGCCCAAACAACCCAGTTTTTCCACCAGCCATTCTCTGCTAGTTGTGCATACTACCCCTTGCTGTGGCTTTTGACAGCTCCTGGGGAGGAGCTTCCCATTACACAATTATATGCCTAAGGTTGGTGGACTTGCAATGTACACCACAAAAAGGGCGGAAGGGAAGTAATCCACTTCTGGGAGAATCACTTCAAAATAATTTTTTTTTTAAAAAAAGAGAACATTAGGAATTTTAAAAATGGGGATGTGTGGGTGGATGAAGCTAGAAGTAATTAAAAAAAACTAGATTAAAATTGGGTGACAAATAAGGAAGAAGAAAGTTATGGAGAAAAAAAAAGGATAGAAAAGGCCTCCTTAGTGTTAAAGGAGAGAAAGGGGAATGGAAGTTGAAAGCAAGGGAGAGGTGAAGGTGGGGGGGACGGTGGGGAAAAAGAGAAGGAAGTAGAGGGGAAAGGGGGAGACGGGCCATTCCCAATATGGCACTGCGACTGGGGCAAGGAAAGGACAAAAACAAAAGAAGGGGGAAGCGGGGCAGGGCAAAGGGCACAGGTGAGGAGGCGGCAGAAGAGCCAGGGGAGCCGGCGACACGGCAACCGGAGTAGCCGAGGAGAGGGCGGACGCCCCGGCGGGGCTGACAGCGCTCCTCCGCGCTTCCTCTGGCCCGCAGCGACGCCAGCACGGAACTTACTTCTTCCTGACTCTCTGGAAAGGGGAAGCGCCATCTTTACGAGGCCGGCCCCTCGGTCTTTTGTCTGTCGTGGCGGCCGTGGGGGAAGCCCCCGGCTCGCGGAGTGGCGGCGTCGGCGGTGGCTGCTCGGTTGACATCCTAGTCAGCCGGACTGGGGGGAAGCATGGAGGGCGGCGAGCGGGGACGAGAGTGCGGGAGGACGAGGGCGATCCCGACGCTCCTCCTGCTCCAACGGCCACGGCGGCGGCGGCGGCTGCTGCTGGGGTTCCCCTTCTCCTGCGGCTCCTCGGCCACCACGACCGCCTCCTCCTCCGCCTCCTCCTCTACCTCCGCCTCGCATTGCTGGCCTCAGCCGCGGCGGACCAGCGCGCAGGTAGCCGCATGGGGAGGAGGAGGAGGGCCCGCCTCAGTCACACGCAATTAGACCCCCGGCGGGGCTGGACGGAGGGGGGGGGCGGGGGCCCGCGGAGGCCCTCGCGCACGGCCGACGCCTTCCCCTCTGGGGCGCGCTGGCGGGCGGCTGGCAAACGCGGCCTTCGAGAGCCGCTGGAGACGGCGGCGCTCCGGCTGAGGAGTCCGTCGCTTCCTTGTACGTTGGCCCGGCGCCCTTCCCCCGCCCTGGGGGGAAGTGGAGGCGGCGGGCGGGCGGAGGGCGGTGGAGATGAAGTTTTGACAGCTCCTCCAGCTGCTGCTGCTGCTGCCGCTGCTGAAAGACAGAGCGAGCGAGCGAGCGAGAACGCAGGGCGGGCGGACGGACAGGCGCGGGGGGGGGTTAGGGTTCTGTGTGTGTGTGTGTGTGTGTGTGTGTGCGTGCGAGCGCGCGCCCCCGCGTGTGGCATACATGTGCGTCTGTAGTGTCACGGGAGGGGGAAAGGAGGAGGAGGAGGACCTGAGGCTGCTCTCCCTCCTCCCTCGGTCCCCTCAGGCCCGGCCGCGAGCCAGGAAGTTGGAGGGGGGGAGGGAAGGGGAGAGGTAGCGTCGGCTCTGCCTCAGAGGGTGTTGCACGTGACTGACGGCCCGGCTGACTGACGGGCTGCCCGACCCAGCCCCTCCCCCCCCGCCCCTGAGGTGGCGGTTGCTGAGCAGCCACCATCGACGTCGCGAACGGCGCAAGGAGGGCTCCGCGTCGACTTAAGGGGCGGTGTGCCCCTTCGCTTGCCCCACACAAACAAGAGTTGAGGGGCGGGCGGATATTTTCTCCTCAACACCTCTTTTGGAGGAGGAGGAGGAGGGGAGGACGGTGGCGGCGCTCGATCTGCGCCCCGCCCTCTCTCCCCCTCCTTCCCTCCATCCCTCAGCAGGGCCCCACACTGCGCCTGCCCAAGCCACCCGCCCACCGGCCACCCCTTTTTCTCAGCCCAGACAGCTCATTCGACGCGCCGCCGTCGCTGACCTCACGGGTTCTGCTGGCGACGGTTGGGCGGGAAACCTGGAAGCCCGGAGCAGAGAGACGAACGGACCGGAGTTGGGGGAGCCCAGGAAGGCCCCCGAGGAGCAGAGCGCGCGCGCTCGTGTGTGTGTGTGTGTGTGTGTGTGCGCGCGCGCGCGCGCGAGTTGTCAGCTGTGCTAAACAAACCGCTGCACGCAACCCTGCAAGGCGTCTCAACCCAGCCTGCAGGTGTTAGGTGCCAAAGTGTCAGGCGTGCCCACCTCTCTCCGCAACGGAGGCGCCCTCTTCGAAGCTGGTTTGGGAACAAGATAGTCTTTGGCATCTGGCTTCCCTCCCCCCCCCCAGGACCTTTCAATTTTTTTGTTACCGCTTTCCATCCTCTCAAGAATTTGAGCTATTGTGAATTTATTTATCCTTTATGAATCAAACTTTTTTCCCCATGGCTGAGAGGTGTACTCAAATCGAGTCTGCTAAACAGTAGTTTACTGAAGAAACTAAAATTATTTGGGGTCATCCAACTTTATTTTCTGAACTCAAAGCCTTACACAATTTGCAGCCTATCCTGAACATAAAGCATTAGTTCCTATCAGTCCATTTGACAACCCTTCCAGCTTTGCCATGGTTGAGCCCTTATTTATTTAAATTTCATATTTCAATTTATATGACTGTCCATCTCAAATTCATGATTTTGATTTTATTATATATTATAGACTTATACGACAATTATATTGCTCAGACAATGAAGCAAGCCCTCTCTTACTCAAAAAAATTATTCTCTGAAGCCTTTCAAAACCACTGTCTTAGCTTTTCTGTTTTCCATTTCTATTATTAATAGTAGTACATATTAATAATATTGTACTTTATAACCCACAGAAAACCATTAGAAGGGTGGTATAGAAATAAATAGCATAAGTTATAATGCAGTTCAGCTGCTTTTGTTTTAGTATTTTGAGTAAATACAATGTTTCATTTGAACACTTTTCTGGATATATAGTCAGGATGGTATTATCTCAGATACATTAAATAACACAAAGTCTTTGCTTGTGAAGAGGTTAAAACAAGGAGTTAAGGAAACGTGTCAATGTTTACAGTTAGTGTTAACTTCAGCCTGTGTGCCAACTGTATAATATGATTTATTGTAATGATTTGGCTACTGGCTGGGAATTCTGGGAATTGAAGTCTACACTGCTTAAAGTTGCCAAGTTTGGAAAACGTTGGCTTAGTTCTTTAGTCATACAGCAATCCACAAGTCTTGGGTAGACATATTTGAATCTGTTCCAGTTTTTCATAAAAGAACTGAGAAGGGGAGTTATAAAATAGAAATGCGATTTTAATATAAAAGTTGAATCAGATTATGATTGCTGCAATAGAAGTGTTACTCTTCAAAACCAGAAAGCTGGCTGCAATACTGTACTATTCACCAGACATTATCCTCTTGATGTCTCTCAGAGATGTTGGCTGTGGGGCTCTGCTGGCTACAAATAAAAAGAGCTGGTCCAATATTTTGGACAGCGTCAGACTGGGAAAGGCTGCTTCGCTATCTTTTCCAGCCTGAACGCAGCCGACTCACTTCTTGGCTGGATTCAGACGAATTGGTCCGTGAAATTCAGCGGGACCGACTCCCCACTGCTTCGGATGCGGCCAGCTGACATCGCTGGTTGGCTTAGAAGACTCTCCAGACCTAGCTCGCTTGGAGGGCGCCTGGAGAATCGCCGGCAAAACGCTGAGCAAATATGCACACGTGGACTTCGTGACCACAACTGTAATTTTCACCTCGACGTCTCTCCAGCCTTCGGGTTGTCTTCAGAAACTGGCCGCCTTGGAATAGGCGGAGCGTCATCAGACCGATTGTTCCCACAGTGAGGTCAGCGGAGGCCGGACTGGAAACAGGGAAGGGCGCAGACTGACCAGGTGGACGTGGGGGAGAGGTGTAGGCGGGGAACGTTCGAGCCGCGCCGCAAAGGTGGCCATCGTGGGCGCGTGTTACCTGTACGCACACAGAGGGCGTTGCCGATACTCGAGTGTTTCCTCTAGCGCTGACTGGAGGCGCTTGGCTCCAGACCAGAGACCCGAGCCAGCGTAACCGAAGCCTCGGGGGAATGAAATTGGCACAGAGTGTGTGAGAGAAAAGGAGCGAGGGAGAGCGCCTAAGGAGAGGGTTGGTTTCCAGAAATTTTGGCTGCAACAGCTGCTGATTCTGCCACTGCTCCGGGGATGGGGGAGGGATGGCGAAGGGGATGGCGCTTGTGTTAATCCCGCTCCCCAGGGATACGGGCCTAGCTGGTTGGCCCCCTGCCCAGATTCTCTGAGGCTCAGTGAGGGGGTTAAGCCTCATTACATGGGATTTAACTTGTCCAGCCAAGTACAGAATGCAGCCCAAACTCTACTGGCAGAGAGCATTTTGAGGAAGGGTATGCAGTTTCGTATCCCAGAATCAGGATTTTAGGGGGTGATGATGATGATGATGCACTATAGCAGGGAGTCGATCGTATTTACATTTCATTCATAAATAAGTGCTCAAAAAAGTATTTGCCTTTCCTGCCCCCCTCCATTTCCCTGTTTTATGCCAAATTTAGAAGTTTAACTTTCCAATATTTTGTCTTGCATATAACTAGAAGGAACTTCACTGCACATTTCTGGCATCATGTAATATTCACTTGATGTGTTATTCAAGAAGCTTATTTTGCTTCTGATCGTCATCCTTCCCAACCTTTTTAAAGTATTTCTTTCTTTTGTCAGAAAACAGTTTTAGATTGAACTATCATCTTTTAAGTGAGTCTGCTTACTGTGGAGTCATGTAACCTGTTAAGAGTAACAACAAAATTGCTATAATTCAAAGACCTTTGAAGATATCATGGGTAAACCTTACAATCTCCTGAGTGTGCATTTAAAACAACCATATTTATCTTTTTGGTTAAAAAAGGCTTATTTTCAAAAAGGGACATTATCTCTAAGGCCATAAGCAAGAGGTAACATTATTGAAAACACCAGTATTTGGAAGGGCAGCAGACAGAAATTGGGATATATTATTTATTTATTCCATTTCCACATATTTTGCAAAACACTGGACTGAAAAAAACAACCCATGAAATTTGGAGCTAGGAAATGAGCTAGGCCAATGGGCATGCATAATGGGCATGCACAGTGTAATGGCTGCAAAATCTGGAATATGTATGGCATATGGATATGTTCTCATAATAATCTATCTTTGCCAATACTTCTGAATAGTTGCTGGTCAGGATGAAAAAAAATGCTCACATTCTTGCAATACCACCTATTCTGGATCAAACTGCTGTATTGTGATTGATCCCTTTGTTAAGACCCCTGTGATGGTCTGTATAAGCAGATGTTATCACTGTTAACAGCTCTTTTCCAGATAGCAGAACTCATGAAATACCTTGATCATCCAGAAATACCTTTATTTGCATGCAGATGAGATTACAGCAGACAAGGTGTAGACAGATGATGTATGGACAGTATTCAAGGTCAAAAGACAGTAACGACTCCCAGTGTCTGCACGTGTGTCTGCCGGTTATGGAGGAGCACATGTATCTGCCGGTTATGGAGGAGGAGAGTCCCCAGGGAGAAGAAGGAGGAAGTCCATCCCAGAAAGGGGAGGGGTGTAAGGCACATGATCAGGAGAAGGAGGAAATATGTAATAGGGTAGGAGGGGTTTGGCTGACCAGGTCAAGATAACATATTATAATCTCCCCAAACAACCACATGGTGGCAGCACACTCCCCGTCTGGTATTTTATTTATTTATTTTATTTTTATTTTTATTACATTTATATCCCGCCCTTCTCCGAAGACTCAGGGCGGCTTACAAGCTTAGCAGTAGCCTTCATTCTATGTATATGCCTGCTTGTTAGGGCTTTCACACACCCCCAAGCGGCATTATTACAAAGTCAGCTTAATTGCCCCCAACAATCTGGGTCCTCATTTTACCTACCTCGGAAGGATGGAAGGCTGAGTCAACCTTGAGCCTGGTGGGATGCGAACCTGCACTAATTGCAGGTAGCTGGTGTTACTTAAGGAGGCATTAGCCCACTGCTCCACCAAGTGGTATTACATAATACCACTATATAAATCATATAATGGCAGTTATTCAAATGCAAATACACATTTGTGATTTGCTTGTTGTCATAAAACACCTGAGAGATATAAGAAATAAACCTGAGATATATAAGACATAAAAACCTGAGAGATATAAGAAATAAACATGCATAAATAAATAAATAAATAAATAAATACATATTGCAATAATAAGAACTGCCATTTCAGGCCTAAAATATTCTAGATTAAGGTTCAAATCACTTTTCTTCTTGAAGACGGGATCCAACCAGGAAAGGCAACGAGTTCAGTCTTCAAGAGGCACAAGCAGGACAAGTTCTGTGATGGGTCTGATGAAAGCTTTTGGTGCCTTTCAATTCTTGAGCTTGTTGGTCCTTGAGCAGAACAAGGTCTCTAAGTTGAGATTGGGGTGAAGATGAGACATTTGTGACTGGAGCATGACTTTGTTGCTCCCTGCCATGCTGCTCCCCGCCATAATTTGAAGCAGGGTTGGATGCAGATGGTTGCTGTGGATTGCCTAGAAGTGGAGTAGGATGCATAGCTGTAACGTGCTTGTCGCTATTGCATTCTGTGCACTTGACACAGACTTTACAATCTTTAGCAAGATGGTCATATGAAGCACAACATCTGTACCATATTCTAAGTTTTTGGAGAACCTCTTTCCGCTCTTGTATAGTCTTAGCTCTAAGCTCACGACATCTCCTGAGAGGGTGAGGTTTTTTGTGAATAGGACACTGACGATTAGGATCTTCATCCCCACCACCTGAATCACTCCATTGAGGAGGAGATGGTACAGGAGGCGAGATGTCCGTTCTTCTTGTAAGCACAGCTCCACGTGAGTCTCTGTGTTGAGCTGCTGTGTTAACATACCTTGATGATGATGATGAAGCAGGCACACTGGGTTCACTGTAGTTGAAGCTGGGATCATTTCTTCTCCAGGCTTGGTGGCTGATGAACCTGCAAAAATATGAGAATGGGGGAAAAAAACACCATATTGTTCTTTGTAGTCTAAGCCTTGCTGTGTCCATTTCTCCTGCAGGCCGTATGGCAGTTTTGACACCACTGGATTGACACCGTGGGAGGAATCCAGGTAGCTCAGACCAGTTAGACGTGGGTCTGTTTTTTGCCAATTCTACTTCCATGAGGAGATCACTTAGTCTTTGAAGCTTGTAATTGTCTTTGTTGCCTATCTTCGGAAAGTTTTGTAGTCTTTTGAATAAGGCATTCTCTAATGCTTCTGGGCTTCCGTAGGTTTGTTCAAGTCTTGCCCACACAGCAGTGAGACCTGCATCTGGGGAGTCAACATGTACTGTTCTCAGTCCTTGAACACGATCTGCAGATTCTGGGCCCAGCCACTTTATGAGTAGATCAAGTTCCTCCCTGGTGTTGAAGTTGAGATCAGCAATAGCAGCTTTGAAGTTTGCTTTCCAGGATCTGTAGGTCTCTGGACGGTCATTAAACTTTGAGAGGCTAGAGTTGAGGAGCTCTCAGCGAATCATGTGTCTGGCATGGTCAGAATGGTCTGACCCCTCACTCCTTGATGCCAAAGAAACTCGTGGGACCCCTTGGGTGTGAAAGTTCTCTGGTGAATAAGGGGGAAGTGTACCAGGATAGAATGATCTTGCAAGAGCATTCAGCTGTGGTGTAGTCCCTAAGGCTTGTGCTGGCTGTCGATTCAACCGTTGTTGATTGCTGGAAGTTACGTTGTCATTGGCGAGAGGTGATGCAGTTTGAAGTGTTGGCGCACCTGTGTTGTGGTGTTGAAGAGGTGCAGGCTGGATTTGTGTGCTGTTCGTAGGAAGTACAGTTGACGCACCTGCGTTGTAGTGTTGAAGAGGTGCAGGTTTTTGCAGTTTGGGGGTCTCTGTGATGTTCATAGGAAGTACAGTTGGCGCACTTGTGTTGTGGTGTTGAAGAGGTGCAGGCCTTTGCGGTTCTGGGGTCTCTGTGTGGTGAGTCAGGACAGCGTTGTTCGTGGGGAGTACAGAAGATGGCTCTGCATCGTTGCAAACATTATGCTTTAGCACATATTGGCTGGTGCATTCCATCGGATCTTCCACTTCTATTGGGATGGAACAATCTACATCGGTGCCTTCCTTCGCTGCCTGTTCATAGACCTTCAGCTTTGCTCGGGCAGCTGCCTCCTCCCTTTCCATTTGCAGAATCTTTATTTTGTATTCCACCTCTGCTTGGCGGGCTTCACTTTGGGCTTGCATCTTTGCTTGGTGGGCTTCTTCCTCTGCTTGGCGGGCTTGCTTTGGGCTTCTATTTCAGCTTCCTTCCTGAAAAGGAAACTTGCACTTTTTTTTCTTCTGCAAGCGCACAGGCCTCCACTAGCTTGTCATGTATCATTGAAGCCCTGGAGCGAGAGGATCTAGCAGAACATACTGTGACTTTAGTTGATGTGGATCTATGGGATCTGGTCTCCTGCAGTTCAGCAATACGGATTTCTGCCTTATTCTTTGCATCTTGCACTAGGACACAGGTCTGCAGCCCGTGGCTCCGGAGCCGCATGCGGCTCTTTCAGACGTCTCCTGTGGCTCCCAGTTCTCTGCCATGTGCAGTCCAAAAAAAAAGTGGGACTAAAAAAGTTCAACCAATCAATTCAAATATGCAGGGTAGGTGCATATCTTGCCTTGGCTCCACTCTTCAGTCAAACCCTGTTCTGCACATGCATGCATGTACGCACATGCGCACACATTTTTTTGCAGCTCCCAGTTTTTCCTTTTGTGAGGGAACCGGTTCCGAGTGGCTCTTTCACTGTTTCAGGTTGCTGACCCCTGCACTAGGAGATCTCTTTGCTGGTTTAGTTCATCAATGTTGGTTAGTTCTGCTGAGGAATCATCTACATTAGAGTCATTCAAAAAGCCTGTGTATTTTGCAGACAGCTGCTGGTAACTTTCATATGCTGCAGATAGACGACCTATAGAGCCTCTTAATTCAACAGGATTATCCTTAAGGCTCAGCAAAACTGACATGCAGTATGCAGTTCTGTCCCATAGTTCTGACAGATTACTGGAAAATTCATTTCTAGTTGCCTCATAGTTTTCCCTGAGTTTCTGGGTTGGTTTTATTGTACGCTTAGGTTTTACAGCATGATCTTTGTACAAATCAGGGTTGTCTGGTCAAACCAGCTCTTCTGAATCAATGGGACACTCCGCCATGGCTAGGATAGATACAGAAAACTTCCTAGGTATTATTAACTAATTTGGCAAACTTCGCTCTTTAACCACGAGGGGATGCCTTCTGTGTGGTTAGAGACTTCAGGGAAGTTCACCCTTTAGCCACTAGGGGACACTCTACACATGCCTGGGAACAAGCCTTATATTTGCTGAGCAGCCACCAGGGTGCTGCTTGCATAAGTGGGTACTTCAATAAAGTTCACCCTTTGACCACTAGAGGTTGCTGTTTGGAAGCAAGCCTGTTAATTTGCTCCTTGTTCCTTTATTTAGAGCTAGCGGGACTGGGTAGGATTGCTTTGCTTTAGGCGTTCAGTTGCAGGTAACTTAACTGTAGGCTTGCTGAATAATCTCCCTTCTGGAGATTCAAAACATATATTTTAGGATTGTTAGCTAAATCACTTGTTTTTTTCCATATAAAGATGCTTTCATGGCTTGTCATAAGTGTGAATCAATATCTTTCTCTGTCTATACAGCTTCACATGCAGTTTAAATTTGCAGACAGTGTAAACGTTTCAGTTTGGCCACCAGAGGTCGCTGCCTGCTTTAACATAAATCCAAGCTTGCTGTTTACTTTCTGCATTCTAAGGGTAGGGGCCTCTTTCACTCAGCAGTAGACCAGGGTCTTAGTTACCAAGGTAACTAATTGTTTTATGGCCCTTTTATGGCTGCCCTCAGAGGTCTGTTAAACAAAGGGAGTTTAGCAAACTGACCAACTTTTCTCCCCCTTTGAGTAAAATTCATCTCTGAACACAATTGGGTTTGCAACACAGGATATCTCTGATCTTCCCAGTCAAATTTGGGTGAAAGGCAGCTTGGAGAAGACAGACAGGGAGATTACAAACAAACAGTCTCTCTTTGCAATTAGGAACATTTGTAAACATTCAAAGTAGATCTGAGCAGAAATTCATTTGCATTTCAAAGTCTATCCAAATTACTTTAAGACGCTGGCTAGAAATTGAATGGCAAAGGATGCCTTTGACTAAGCTTGCTTGCAGATAACATGCACACATATGGGTTGCCTTTTAACTAAGCTTGCTTGCAGATAACATGCACACACATGGATTGCAGACAGAAGGAATTTAATTGTCTTTTGACTATTCTGGATCAAACTGCTGTATTGTGATTGATCCCTTTGTTAAGACCCCTGTGCTGGTCTGTATAAGCAGATGTTATCACTGTTAACAGCTCTTTTCCAGATAGCAGAACTCATGAAATACCTTGATCATCCAGAAATACCTTTATTTGCATGCAGATGAGATTACAGCAGACAAGGTGTAGACAGATGATGTATGGACGGTATTCAAGGTCAAAAGACAGTAACGACTCCCAGTGTCTGCACGTGTGTCTGCCGGTTATGGAGGAGCACGTGTATCTGCCGGTTATGGAGGAGGAGAGTCCCCAGGGAGAAGAAGGAGGAAGTCCATCCCAGAAAGGGGAGGGGTGTAAGGCACATGATCAGGAGAAGGAGGAAATATGTAATAGGGTAGGAGGGGTTTGGCTGACCAGGTCAAGATAGCATATTTTATAGTTTATTGTTTGCTGTGATTAAAAGTTGTGATAACACTTAGGTCAATGTAGGTGGTTGGGAATGACCCACAGGGCACTTGCCAGCACACCTTTTGACATGTGCAGAGTGCTTGGAGGTCTTGAAAGTGTAGTCATCTTGGATATTCATGTGAGCAATGATGGAGACATGAAGAATTATGGCAGAGGCTGATGCTGGGCTGAAGAGACCCCTGCAGTTTAATGGAGTGGAGATTCCCTGCTGGCTGAACATAAAATGGCTGGTGGCTAGCAGGCGTTGGCTCCAATTGAGGTCCAGCTGCACACCACCTGAGGTGTTCATCTGCTCCTCACCAGCTGCCCAGAGTAAAGGTTGGACATTTCCCATAGACTTGGAGATGGCCTGGATCCCTTCATAACCATAAATACTTCTGTGGTGATCTTTATACCTGGATAGGAAAGGCAGGAAGGGGCTACGGTTCTACAGGCTGCATGATAAAACCTGGCATTCTGACAAATCAGTTGTCAATGAATAGATATACATCCAATTTTATGTACAATTTAAAAGATGCAAATAAACGCTGAGAAAGAAGCAAACAATCTACAACACATCCCAAGCTCTTTGCTTAGATCTTTTGCAAGGATGACTGACACCCTTTTCTTCTTTTGTCTTTCCTTCAAGGTTTTTGTTTTGTTTTTCAATTATTGTTGTGTTGTGTGGTGTGGTGTGTGCGCGCCTGTGCATGCGCAATTTCTGTATTGATTTCTGCATATTTTTAACCACTGTAAACCATCCAGAATTGCTGGGAGTCAAATAGCATATATATTTAATAAATTATTATTAATATATATATAAACTATTGTTATCCCACCCTCCAGCAGACAACACCAAATAAGCAGGAAACAGCACAAGAAAAACAGGAAAGAAAAGAAAACAGCATAATAAAGGAATCATCAAGGAAGAAACTACAACCTACTTATGAGTGTTAGGGCAAGGGACTATGTGTTAACAACCAGGAAACTCCATTGTCCCTTACACTGATAATGTAACAAAATATCTATATTACATAATACCATCTTTCCCCGAAAATAAGACCTGGTCTTATATTTTGGGGCCTCCAAAATAGGCACTGCATCTTATTTTGTGGGGATGTCTTATTATTTTCATGTACAGGAGATGGAGAGTGTAGGGCTAAAAAAAAATCAGACCTTCCAACTTTTCACGGGGAAAAAAAAAGATCTTGCAAAGTTGGAAGACCTGACTGAACTTTTTTTTTACTCCTACAAACTTTTTGTTTCCCTGCACACACACCATCTGGCTGACGATCTTACCATAGCTGGGCCTTATTTTGTGGGTAGGGCTTATATTAGGCCCAACCTCAAAAAAATCAAGCTTGGGCATAGTTTCGGGGTAGGTTTCATTTTTGAGGAAACGTGGTAGTAGCAAAACCACTGCAGGAAAACAACCAAGCTCAAAAAGCATCAAGACCACAACAATTCAAATCCTGAACTACAGAATTTTTTTTTTCATTGGATAGTAGAATTTGTTACAGAATATAGACCCATACAGGCTGTTGAGTACATGAGGACAGGAGTGCCTAGGTTGTGTCCCTGATGCTCCTGTGAGATGCTAGATCCGGGGTGTCAAACTGCCAGCCCACGGGCTGGTTTCATCATACTGAAGCCGTGCCCACCCCATTGCCGGCAATGCAAAGTTGCGATACGTCGTGACACGTCACGTGATGTGGCAAGTTTGACAACTGTCTGCTAGATCAGGGCTTTTCAATTGGTGGTACGTGTACTACCTGTGGTACATTGGCACCTGCCAGGTGGTACACGACCATCCTAGAAAAGTGGTAGCGGGGGAGGGGAATGAGCTGAACCGGCAGCGGCACTGCACAAGCATGATGAGAGACGGCTGGAGCTGCAGGGCTGTCAGGGTTCAGCGGAAGCACCAGGATCAGTGCCGCTTTCCAGCTGATCGGGGCTTCTTCGGGGCTGCCAGGGCTCAGCAGAAGTGCCAGGATGAGCGCCAGTCTCCAGCTGGAGCTCGGTGCTGATCCCGGCGCTTCTGCTGAGCCCAGAAGAAGCACCGATCAGCTGGAATGTTGGAGCATCTCCAGGGTCTTGTGATTTACATTCAGATGCTTGGCAACTGATTCATATTTATGACGATCACAGTGTCCCAGGGTCATGTGAAGTGACCAAAACCTGCTGCAACCACCCAGGAGATGGGGGGGGGAATAAAAACCAAACACCCCCCCACCCCACCCCTGGTGCCAATCCTCAACAGAAATGCTCACAACAATGAAAACCTCAGACAGGAGGAAGAGCGCCGCTGGGCAGGCAGGCAGGTGTCTTGCTCGGCTGTGGCTTGGGGGGGGAAAGGGGGCAGCTTCAACCCCCCAGATGCTGCCCTCTCACAAAAGCAGGATGAAAACTCCAAAAAGAAAAAACAAAAGAAAAAACTTTTCTTTCATTGTAATTCAGAAGGGAGGAACAGAAGGATGGGGGGTGTTGTTTGTTTCAAAGGAAGGGAAAGAAGGGATTTGGGTCTATGGGGGGCGCAGCAGGCGAACGGTGATGGCGCGCAACTTCTGGTGTTGGGGGGCAGTCTTTTTAAAAGAGCAAAATGAGGCAAAAAATGAAAAAACCCCACTCCACCCCCAAGAGCTGGATGTGGATGTGATCTTTTTTTTCTTGTTCAGAAGAGACACTCTTCCCGTTTTAACCTTTTTTCCTGGTCATTTTTTGGAGTTTTCATCCTGCTTTCATTTTGGGGGTGTGTGTGAAGCTGCCCCCTTTTCCCCGCCCCACAAGCCACCAGCCGCTGCCTGTGCTCTTTCTCCTGTCTGAAGTTTTCATTGGTGTGAGCATTTCTGTTGAGAATTGGCAGTGGGGGGCTGTTTGGTTTTTATTCTCCCCCCCCCATCTGCTGGGTGGTTGCAGCAGGTTTTGGTCACTTCACGTGACTCTGGGACACTGTGACCATCATAAATATGAATCAGTTGCCAAGCATCTGAATGTAAATCACAAGACCCTGGAGATGCTGCAACAGTCATAAGTGTGAAAAATGGTCATAAGTCACTTTTTTCCGTGCCATTGTAACTTTGAACAGTCACTAAGTGAACTGTTGTACATCAAGGACTACCTGTACTTTATCACTTTTTTCCTTTTTGTGGGGGGTGGGGGTCATCAAGTTTTTGACACCTTGCTAGGTGACTGGTGGTACTCGGATATTTCCATATCCTAAAAGTGGTACAATGGGTGAAAAAGTTGAAAAGCCCTGTGCTAGATTGCCTATGGTTGAGTTGGTGTGTAGTGTGAGGGGTGGTGCTAGTAGTTGTTAGGAATATGAGTATTTTGGCCTGGGCAGGGGGAACTAGAGACGGGAGGAAATTAGGGCGGGGGGTGGGGAGATGGCAAGCAGGAACATTGAGATTGTAACAGATGTGAGAATATGATGGCTCGAGGCCATAGGGCCATTATTATTTGAGAACTGTCTTAACATTCAGTCCTCGGTAATCCCAGTAATCACTTTATATTTTGGCTCCTTAATAGCATGTTATGATACCTAACAACTCTGGATGTTGGTCCTGAATGTTAGGTTACTCTGTAATAAATCTGTCTTCATTCACAATTCAATCATGGATGAAATGGCTGATCTCACTTGTATTACCAAGACCTGCATGAGCTGGGTAGAGTTCCCCGCTTAGAAACATTTCTCACTTGAATCCCAGGTTTGGCACCAGCTGGAAGACAGGAAAATTGGGGAAGGGGGGGAAAGAGATTTGCTGTCATCTGTGTGACTCTGGTCATCTGGTTGAGGTCGGGCTGTAGAAAACAGCAGGCAGTTATAGGCCTGTTCAAGTCATAAAGGCCCCAAAGCATTACAGTGGTTACACTCTGGAAGCCATTTTTGCCTAAGGGTAATTGCACCAGAGGGACGCGGTGGCTCAGTGGGTGTCCTAACCCACTAACTGAGCTTGTCGATCAGAAGATCAGCAGTTTGGCAGGTCGAATCCCGAGTGCCGCATAACAGAGTAAGCGCCTGTTACTCGTCCCAGCTTCTGCCAACCTAGCAGTTCGAAAGCACGTAAAAATGCAAGTAGAAAAATAGGGACCACTATGGCGGGAAGGTAACAGCGTTCCGTGCGCCTTTGACATCTAGTCATGCCGACCACATGACCACGGAGACATCCTCGGACAAGCGCTGGCTCTTCGGCTTTGAAATAGAGATGAGCACTGGCCCCTAGAGTCGGAAATGACTAGCACGCATGTGAGGGGGAACCTTTACCTTTACCTTTAATTGCACCAGGCTGAATAGTGGAAGGCATTAATATGAGTCCATTAACGGGGCCAGATGACTTTCTGATTGCCCTTTGCCTTACTGATGTGACCTTACCTTATAGGGAGAGGAAGCCTGTTAGGTTGTTTCCCAAAGAACCAGGTGCGCAATTCATCTGAGACTTTAGTTGCAACCTATACTGGATAGTGGCAGAGTGCTTGAACCCCATTATTCCTCTGTGGCCTTTCCCTATGTGTCAATTTTGGATCCATTTTGGTTTTTTGGGGAGCTCCAGAAAAAGAAGTGTCCTTGAGTAATAATCAAGCATAATTAAAGCCCCATATTCAGAATGACATTGTGGCGACAAAAGTGACAAAACAGCATTATTTTTCTTCTTTATTGTAAATTCCAGCAGCCACCGGTTTAGTTCTCTTTAGGATAGCTCAGTTTTTGCTGGGGAAGGAACATCTGCAGAGCCATTGTGAGGAATATTTGGTGAATAATTCATTCAAATCCACTCTGGTTGAGAAAGTTGAGGCCCCTGGGGCATGGTTCTGTATAAACACAAAAATGGGTTTGAACTGGAATTCCTAAAGAAGTGAGTATGCCCTTCAGAATGTGAGCTTGACCATTTATAGATTCAGGCTCCTCCTGGGTTAAGGAGTGGATCTGTGGGTTGGGACCATGTCCTGAAATCAGCTTCCTTCAGAGAGATTTTTCTTCTGGCTTTGAAAGAGGAAGTCGTGGCATGCCCCCTCTTTAAGAAGCCATAGCTGTAGCCAATGATCCTGGACTATTTTTGACCAGTCTCCTCTGACTTTTCCTTTTAAGGGAAGGTTGTTGAGAAGTGATCAAGCAACAGCTCCAGACAATCCCGGAACAAAGATATCACCTCGACCCATTTCAGTGAGGTTTTGAGCCAAGGCACAGTATGGACATGGCATTGGTCACACTTGCTGATGGATGGGATGGATTGGAGAAGTGTATCCATCCTTGTGCTCTTTGATCTTCTTACTGATTCCGAAACTTCTAGGCTGGAGGCAAGGACTGGGAGTGGGAAATACTGTTAATAGGGTGGCACACCTCCTTTCTCTGTGATCTGTTCCAGTTAGTGCAGGGTGTGTGTGTGGGGGGGGAATCATTTGTGGAAAGCCTCAGGATTCTCCTTGTATTTAAAATCTACATGAAACTGCTGAGTGGAGGTCACCCATTGGCTGAGGGCCTGGAATCATCAGCAGGCTATAATACCCAATAATATATCTCAAGGCTGGACTGTCCAAATCATTCATGAATGCATGCATTCATTTATTCCTTCCTTCCTTCCCACAACCAGTACTCAGATAAGCAGGGATTAACACCAGACAAACAATCAAAAAAATCTCAGTCCCACCAACATGGGTAAATTACCATATATAAAGAGGGAGCAAACGCCACATTCAGTAGTGCTGATTAAGCACCAAAGTCTCCACAGTTCAATCCTGAGCTACAGAAATTCTCCTCTTCTGGAAGTTAATATATTTTTCACCAGAGCAAAAAATTTTGCTTGGCCTACAAGCAGTTTTTTGTGTTATTGCTCAATTTCACAGGATCTGTTAACGGCAGGGAGTTTTCACAGAGGGCTGAGGAACAAATGTTACACAACAGTTCTTGTACACTAGCTTGTTCTTCAGGCTTAAATAACCCCTTTAAAGCCAATAGACAAATATACATTGTTCTCATTTTACTCTGAATTCTAAGCCACAGTTCTTGCATCGGCTTAGCATATCTTGTTAATGCAGCCATTATGTTTGTCCAGCAAGGCTTGTTTTGTGCAACACAGCCACTTATGGCTTAGCCAATAAACCAAACCTTAGCATGATTTCCTAACCTTGACTTTATCAATGATTTGCTTGACACAATATACACCATATTTAGGTTTGGCTTAGTACAGGAGGCAAAGTAGCCACCTGTATCAGAGCTGGCTGCCTATGCTCCAAAAGAGATGGAAACAGATTTAGGTTCATCTTCAATCTCTTTTACCCCCAAATTTCCTCACTCTAGTTATTATTTGTTTTATTTATTTATTTGTTTGTTTGTTTCTATATACCGCCCTTCTCCCGAAGGACTCGGGGCGGTGTACAGAGCAAGGTAAGTATACAGTAAAACAATAGTAAAACAAATGAAACCCCAGAATCTATCAGGCCAGGCCGGCTTGCTGGAATAGGTAGGTTTTTAAGTCACGCCGGAAGGTGCGAAGGTCGGGGGCCATCCGGATTTCGGCAGGCAAGCAGTTCCAAAGGGTTGGCGCACCCACCGAGAATGCTCTCCCCCTGGGGGCCACCAGCCGGCATTCTCTGACCGGTGGCACCCTGAGGAGGCCCTCTCTGTGGGAGCGCACAGGACGGAGGGGTGTTGAGGCTGGCAGTAGGTGCTCCCGCAGGTAATCCGGACCCATGCCATGTAGGGCTTTGTATGTCATCACTAGCACCTTGAATTTCACTCGGAAGGCAACTGGAAGCCAGTGCAGCTCGTTATAAGTATTGAATGCAAGTCTATAATTAAATATTTGCTTGAAGTTTAAAATGACAGTGGAGTGAACCTATTATAAACCTATTTTGAGAGCTACAGTCACTTGTTTTCTCAAAAGGGATTCGTTTATGGTTGTTTTTACCTATGGTCAATGGAGTCTTTTTGTCAGATACAGCACCGAAACGACTGCCCCAGCAGCATATATCATTCCCCACTAATAACTCAGTAGGAATAATTTGGTTTTCCTTCATCCTCACCCGATTTACCACCACCCCCAAAAAAACTTTGCTCTGGTCTGCATCCTTGGGAGATGCCTAGAGTTGACTGAAATGTCAGTGGCTGTATAAATGTTTTAAATAAGTGAAAAATAAGTTGGCTTCTGCTAGTGGAAGTGTAAGCTGTAAACGTAGAAGCTAAAACTAGCGATGAGGAGGCTCTCCAACCAAACCGTCTGGGCTTCAGAGGGACGTTTCTCCTTCCCCCAAACCCCTGGTCCTTCGCCAGATTCGGATCGAGGCCTACGGTTCCCACGGCCTGAGCGAAGAGAGGGGGCTTGATCTTTCTCGCGCGCGACTTCGCTTTTTTGGGAAAACGGTCCGTCCGGCGAGCACCAGCGAGCGAGCGAGCGTCATCCTTCGGAGCTGGAAAGCGCTCGAGGCGGGGACTGCTCGGGCAGCGCGGAACTTCCCAGGGCGCAGCGGCTCTTGGGCGAACTCCGCGAGAGGGAGCAGGCGAGGCAGCCGGGCCAACCTGTCAGCGCCACTTTCTTTCGAAGAAGGCGAGGCTCTTCTCGAGGCCACAGCAGCGGTCAGCCACGCAGGAGGCCTCGCTCTCTACCATCTCGCCTCGGCGTCAGACCCACGCGCGGGCGTGGAGAAAGCTCCCCTGCGCGTGTTCCTTCTCTAGTGTCTTTCTCCCCCCCCCCCACACACACAACTTTCCTCCACCCCTTGCGCGTGTCTAGACTTATTCTTAAAACACTTGGGTCTCCCACCCACCCAGATCACAGCGCGTGGGTTTGCCGCGGTGCATTTGCAAGGGAGAGAGTTGGCTGAAGAAAGATGGGCGGCGGCACCAACAGGTGGCTTCCCTCCTTGGTCTATTGGGGAGATGTCCAGCCGGCCACTTTCCCCGCTCGCGGGGATTTCCAAAGAGCGTGGCTGCCCGTTCGTAGGATCAAATTGACGTTGGCAAGGGCGCTCGCGCCTGGGATGCCTTGCCCATCTGGCATCCAGCAATATGAGCTGCCCCGCCTGGCCTGCTGGGTGCTGCTGCCCAGCGGTTGGTCCTTCCGGGCCAGGCTTATACTCGCAGGAGTCTTTCGGGCGCTCTCTTCCTCCCTTTGAAGGGCCTTCCCTCCGCACCCTGTTGTTGGCCAAGGGAAGAATGGCTGAGGCCCTACTTTTCGGTGTGCGTGGAAGGATCTCAGGCTAAAGCAATGTTGCAACCAGACTGTTGGGACTCCCGCCGGGGAGGGAGTGTGAAGGCTTTGAAGCCGAGTTTTTCTGCACGAAACGGCAGTTAGAGCAAGGACGGTTGCAGAGCGCGTGCGTCTGCGCGTGTATACTGGCCCTCATTTTGTGGGGATGAAAGCCATGAGCTGTAGCCTTTTCTCCCTCTGCATGCGAATAGAATAGAATAGAATAGAATAGAATAGAATAGAATAGAATAGAATAGAATAGAATAGAATTTAGGAATAGAATAGAATAGAATAGAATAGAATAGAATAGAATAGAATAGAATAGAATAGAATAGAATAGAATAGAATAGAATAGAATAGAATAGAATAGAATAGTGGAATGAAGAATAGAATAGAATAGAATAGAATAGAATAGAATAGAATAGAATAGAATAGAATAGAATAGTGGAATGAAGAATAGAATAGAATAGAATAGAATAGAATATGGAATGGAATAGAATAGAATATGGAATGGAATGGAATAGAATAGAATAGAATATAGAGTAGAATAGAATGGAACGGAACAGAATAGAATATGGAATAGATTAGAATATGGAATAGAATAGAATAGAATAGAATAGAATAGAATAGAATAGAATAGAATAGAATAGAATGAAAGGGAACCTGGAGGTCTTCTAGTCCAGCCCCCCACTCAAGCAGGACAACCTATAGGATTTCAGACAAGTGACTGTCCAGTCTCTTCTTGAAAACCTCCAGTGATGCAGCTCCCTCTTTCTGAAGGCAGGCTGTTCCATTGGTTAATTGTCTTCACTGTTTCTCCGTAATTTCTCCTTAATTCCAGGTTTCTTCTCTCTTTGATTAGTTTCCAACCATTGTTTCTTGTCCTGCCCTCTGGAGAATACTTTGACCCCCTCTTCTTTGTGGCAACCCCTGAAATACTGGAACACTGCTATCATGTCACCCCGTTTCTTCTTTTCTTTAGACTAGCCAAACCCAAATCCCGCAGCCATTTTTCATATGTTTTAGTCTCCAGGCCTTTGATCATCTTAGTTGCTCTTTTCTGAACTTTTTCCAAAGTCTCAACATCTTTTTTGTAGTATGGTGACTAAAATCGGTTGCAATATTCCAGGTGTGGTCTTACTAGGGTTTTATAAAGCAGTACTAATCCTTCATGTGATCTTGATTCTATGCCTCTGTTTATGCAACCCAGGATTGTATTAGTTTTTTTGGCTGCTGCTGCACTCATAGTGAAGGCAGGACAAGAAGCAACGGATGGAAACTAGTCAAGGAGAAAAGCAACCTGGAACTAAGGAGAAACTTCCTGACAGTTAGAACAATTAACCAGTGGAACAACCTGCCTCCAGAAGGTGTGAATGCTCCAACACAGGAAGTTTTTAAGAGGAGACTGGACAGCCATTTGCCTGAAATGGTATAGGGTTTCTTGCCTGAGCAGGGGGTTGGACTAGATGACCTCCAAGGTCCCTTCCAACTTCTTCTTCTTCTTCTTCTTCTTCTTCTTCTTCTTCTTCTTCTTCTTCTTCTTCTTCTTCTTCTTCTTCTTCTTCTTCTTCTTCTTCTTCTTCTTCTTCTTCTTATTATTATTATTATTATTATTATTATTATTATTATTATTATTTATTACCCAGAACTCTCCTTCCCTACTCTTGTTAGACAGCCCCCTGTCCTGGTCCTACTTGACCTCTCAGCGGCTTTTGATACCATCGACCATGGTATCCTGCTGCGACGGCTCAAGGGGTTGGGAGTGGGAGGCACTGTTTTACAGTGGTTCTCTTCCTACCTCTTGGGCTGTTCGCAGTTTGTAGTGGCAGGGGGGCAGAGATCTACCCCGAGGCTCCTTTCTTGTGGGGTACCTCAGGGGTCGGTTCTCTCCCCCCTCCTGTTCAACATCTATATGAAGCCGCTGGGTGAGATCATCCGTGGCTTTGGGGTGAGGTATCTCCAATATGCCGATGATACCCAGTTGTTTATCTCCACCCCGAGCCAACCCAGTGATGCCCTTGACGTGATGTCCCAGTGCCTGGAGGCGGTGCGGGTCTGGATGGGAAGGAACAGGCTCAGGCTGAACCCCTCCAAGACCGAGTGGTTGTGGATATCGGCATCTTGTACTGTCCAACAGGTTCCATCTCTTCTGATGGGGGGGGAGATATTGCCCCCCTCAGAAAGGGCCCACAACTTGGGTGTCCTGGATTCACGGCTTAATTTGGAAGATCATATAACTGCCGTGACCAGGGGGGCTTTTGCACAGGTTCGCCTGGTACGCCACTTGTGCCCCTTTTTGAACTGAGATACCCTATGCACGGTCACCCATGCCCTTGTCACCTCTTGCCTGGATTACTGCAATGCTGTCTACATGGGGCTGCCCTTGAAGTGTGCCCAGAGGCTTCAACTGGTGCAAAATGTGGCCACGCAGGTGCTTATGAGAATATCTTGATACTCCCATGTTACACCTCTCCTGTGCGAGCTGCATTGGCTTCCGGTTGCCCTCCAGGTGCGATTCAAGGTGCTGATAATCACCTTTAAAGCCCTACATGGCTTAGGCCCAGGGTACTTGCAAGACCACCTGCTGCCAATGTCAACTTACCATCGCCCGGTCCGCTCCCACAGAGTTGGCCTCCTCAGGGTGCCGTCGGTCAGGCAATGCCGGCTGGCAACCCCCAGGGGGAAGCCTTCTCTGTGGGCGTACCGACCCTCTGGAACGAACTGCCCCTGGAGCTGCGGATGGCCCCTGACCTTCGGTCCTTGCGCCGTGACCTAAAGACCTGGTTATTCCAACAAGCAGGCCTGGACTGATCATAGTTTTTAAATTTGGTTTTTTATTGGTTTAAACTGTTCTTATTTCTTATATTGTTTAATCCTCTTTTAATTTTTGTATTTATATCTTTTAACTTTTTATTGTTGTGAGCTGCCCTGAGTCCTCAGGGAGAAGAGCGGCATATAAATTTAATAAACCTAAACCTAAACCTAAACCCTCCCTCTTACTCAGGGGACGTAAATCAAAGTCCTCCAGTCTGATGCACTTTGATTATGTGTCAGACCATCAACTCTACCACTCCAGCCATCATGGTCAATTGCAATATAGTTTAAACACATCTGGAACAAACCTGTCTTGAGAAAACTATATTTAAGAAATTCATACAGATTCTTTCCACCTATGTGGTTTGATAAATGCCATTTGGAGACCAAACAATAATGGATTTTGTTTTCTCCTCCTCCTCTTCAAAATATTTAAAATTTCACAACTCAGGGTTTACTTAGGTATGCCAGCAATTTGTTTTGGCAGTTGCGTTTCTGAGTTCTAGCCGTATAAGATGTCACTCACGCTCTGTTCTGAATGCCAGATGGCTAACACTGTGTTACTTTTCATCTCTTGTTTTTAACCTGTTATGTTGTAGGGAATGAATGCTGCAGCAGGCAGAACTAGATCTGAACTGCTGAGCTCCAGATGACCTTTAGGTGGCAGCAAGGAGTTACAGATCCTGCCATCTAGTGGTTTTCTGAAATCAGTTTTTCATATGACTTAACATAAGACAGACATGTCAAACTCGCAATGTCATGTGACATCGTTCAACGTGGCCCTGGGGATGCCGCAATGGTTGTAAGTGTGAAAATGGTCATAAATCACTTTGTTCAGTGCCTTTGTAACTTTGAAGGGTCACTAAATGAACTGTTGTAAGTCAAGGACTACCTATAAAAAATTAATACATACATACATACACATGCTCTGTTGTTGTTAGTTGCGAAGTCGTGTCCGACCCATCGCGACCCCATGGACAACGTTCCTCCAGGCCTTCCTGTCCTCTACCATCTTCTGGAGTCCATTTAGCCTCATGCTTCAGTGATTCCATCCAGCCACCTCATTCTCTGTCGTCCCCTTCTTCTCTTGCCCTCAACCTTTCCCAGCATTAGGCTCTTCTCCAGTGAGTCCTTCCTTCTCATTAGGTGGCCAAAGTATTTGAGTTTCAACTTCAGGATCTGGCCTTCTAAAGAGCAGTCAGGGTTGATCTCCTCTAGGACTGACCAGTTTGATCGCCTCGCAGTCCAAGGGACTCGCAGGAGTCTTCTCTAGCACCATAGTTCAAAGGCCTCAATTCTTTGGCACTCAGCCTTTTTTATGGTCCAACTTTCACTGCCATACATTGTAACTGGGAAGACCATAGCCTTGACTATACACACTTTTGTTGACAGGGTGATGTCTCTGCTTTTTAGTGTGCTGTCAAGATTTGCCATGGCTTTCCTCCCCAGGAGCAAGTGTCTTTTAATTTCTTGGCTGTAGTCCCCATCTGCGGTGATCTTTGAGCATGCTCTACTCTGAAGCAAAGATTGGGAAAAAGATCGAATCAAATGAAGTTGATTGTAAGTCAAACAAAGCATCTCAACTGCAAAGCTTTTTTCTTCCTAGTGTTGTCTGTCCATCCAAGACTTAATAAACCACCAAGAGGGGCCCATCCTTAACAGAATGCTGCCAGCAGAAGCCATGTGCCTTTTTCATAGCCACCTCTCTGTGGAATAATTCTCCGCCTAAACTCTTGGTGTTGAGGAAAAACTCTCAAGCTCTGCTTGTTCCAGAAAGCTTTTAGCAATTGATTTTATGCCAGGACCCCTTCCTACAGCAAGCAATTGCTGCATTGGGATTTGTTGGTTATTTTTTTCTTTTAATTCTCTTTAAGTTTACATTATGGTATGACACTCAGCCTTATTGGGAGGGGAGAGGAGGTCAATGTAATCATTGCATGAATAAAGAACAAGCAGAAAATTCAGATTCTTTTGTGGCTGGAAGAGATTGGCTTGTGTTATTCTACAACTGCACAAGGATTTTAAAAGAAAGCTTCATTGGAAGATACTGGAAGTCACACCTTAGCATTTGTGGGAGGCATCAAGACTGTGAAGGCTGGTGTAGAATTTGCTGTAGAACTATTTTGTCATCGTAGCTTTTGTGGCTAGAAGCTTGTTGAGAACACAATGGGAATAGGGGATATATGTTTAAAGGGAATCAGTTCACTGAAGCATCTCATGCATAATTCCCTTCAGTGAAATTGTCCTCCAAGAATATTTTGTCAAAGGCCAGTGTTATGAATTGGCTGGATAAGTACAAAGCTCAAGAGAGAAAGTTCTGGATTTCCATTGCTTAATGGACATAACAGTTTCAGCGCTAATTTGTAACCCATAATAAGATCACCATTTGCAGTGATATCTTGAACTTGACTGATTGGGCGCTAATATATCTGCCTTGCTTGGAAAGGAGAGACATTCCTAAAAGGTCTTTCTGGAAGATTATTTGTTGCCTGCCCACCTACATACTTACTGGTCTAACTATCCATTTCTATCTATTCTTTATCATATCTATCTGCCATGCATCCATGAATCCATGTATCTGTCTGTCTGTCTGTCTGTCTATCTATCTATCTGCCATGCATCCATGTATCTATCTGCCTATCTATCTATCTATCTATCTATCTATCTATCTATCTATCTATCTATCATCTATCTATCTCTATCTATCATCTTCCATGCATCCATGAATCCATGCATCCGTCTGCCTGCCTGCCTGTCTCTGTCTGTCTGTCTGTCTGTCTATCTATCTATCTATCTATCTATCTATCTATCTATCTATCTATCTATCTATCTATCTGCCATGCATCTGTCTGTATATCTATCTTCCATGCATCCATGAATCTATGCATTTATCTCTTCCATGCATGCATCTATCTATCTATCTATCTATCTATCTATCTATCTATCTATCTATCTATCTATCTATCTATCTATCTATCTATCTATCTATCTATCTATCTATCTATCTCTATCTATCTATCTATCTCTATCTATCTATCTATCTATCTATCTATCTATCTATCTATCTATCTATCTATCTATCTATCTATCTTCCATGCATCCATCCATCTATCAAACTTTTCATCTGTCATCCATGTATCCAATTCTATCTCTTCATTTATCCATCTACCCATCTGTCTATCATCTATCTGTCTAGCTATTCTTCTTTATCTTCCATCCATCCATCCCTGCATTCATCCGTATCTATTTAGCTGAACTCACACACATAAACACTATTTTTAAAAAGTTTGTGTGAAGAAAAGGTTTTTGTACAACGATCTGAATCAACCATCGTATTTAGTTCAGACTTAGAGAGGCATAGGGAATGCCTTTGCAGGACAGAAGGAAGAAGCCCCACTAAGGCAATAGTCAGATAAACGGGGCTTGATCCTTGGCCAGACAGTAGTTTGAGAAAAAGTGTCAAGACAAGACCCTTCCTAATTCATGCAAAGATTAAAGAAGGGAGGGAGAAACACAACCAGGCTTGCAAAATTCTGTCAGTATAACTGTTACATTAAAACTAGTCTTGATTTATAGTCTGGCTAAAAAGACTTGTTTTAAAATTTTGATAAATATCTCAGTTTGTGTTAATCTTCTGAATAGTCCAGACAAGAAACACAGCCAAGAATCTTAGTTCTATCTTTATTCTAAGGTTACATTAACAGAATTTTGAAAATCTAAAAATATTCCTTCTCCCTTCACTTATATGAGAGAGAGAGAGAGATGCCCCCCCCGCTTCTCCTTCAGACTCAAATTTCACTGTCGCACTAAAGATGCGACACTTTCTCCTGCCTTCCAAGGTCATTCCCACGTAACATTACTGTTTTTTTGTCTCCCCATCCATAAATGGTGTACCTTTCTTCGTTTAAATTGGATGAAATGTCTAAGCCAAGTAGACTCTTTTGTAGGGATTAAACTTAGTTTTGGGGAAATCCATCAGGGATTTGAAAGTTTCTTTACATTCTGCTTTTAAAAAAGAGAAGTGCCTATCATTCCCCTCCCCCCACCCTTTTAGGTTAGCATTTGTTGACATTTACAAGCAACGAATTCCTTATCTGCACCAAAGAGGCTGGAGACAATTAGAAAAACAAACCTATTAGTCCTTGACCTGTCTCCTCTCCCCATCCTGGATAAATAAAACCCTGAAAACTAGTTCCTACCTTGCAACAGCCACAACTGCTGGAACAATCACACAGTTCTATGGTAGTTCTGATTTCGTTCAAGTTATTTTATGACTTGCATCATAGAGCCATACAGTCAATCCAACCAATTCAGTTTGACCTGGCTGTACAGGCTGGATTTGGATGATGATGTTGATTGAGCGTTATCAGATTCTTTTTGACTCTTGGAGACCACAGAGATAGATGTTCTCCATGACAATCTAGCCTCAACCTAGTCTTCAATGGTGCCTCCATCGCCACGGTAACTGAATCCATACACCTTGCTGCTGATCACCTTCTTGATTGATTGATTGATTGATTATATTTATATGCCGCCCTTCTCCCTAAGGACTTAGGGCGGCTCACAACAATAAAAACTAAAAAAGAACATGAAAATACAAAATTTTAAAAAGAATTAAACAGTAGATATGTTCAATACATAGTAATTTAACCCCATAAAACCAAATTTAAAACCATAGTCAGTCCAGGCCCGCTTGTTGGAACAACCATGACTTCAGGTCACGGCAGAAGGACCGAAGGTTGGGGGCCATCCGCAGCTCCGGAGGCAGTTCATTCCAGAGGCTCGGCGCGCCCACAGAGAAGGCTCTCCCCCTAGGGGTCGCCAGCCGGCATTGCTTAACTGACGGAACTCTGAGGAGGCCGACTCTGGGAGCGAACCGGGCGATGGGAAGTTGACAATGGCAGCAGGTGGTCTCGCAAATACACCAACTGTGACTTGTTTTTTCAAGATACAGAACCCAGGCACTAGATTTATCTTCACTTGTCTTATCTTCGCCCACCTTCCAAATTAGGTTTGTGAAATGAAGTAGTGCAAGCTAACCTGGAGGTTTACCTGTCCGTGAGTATCTCCTGGAGGCTTCCCGGGTTCAAAGCGTACAGCCAGGCCTAAGCCATGTAGGGCTTTAAAGGTAATTACTAGCACCTTGAATCACACCCGGAGGACAACCGGAAGCCAATGAAGCTCATGCAGGAGTGGAGTAACATGGGAGTATTGAGGAACTCCCATAAGTACCCGCGCGGCCGCATTTTGCACCAGCTGAAGCCTCCGGGTGTACTTCAAGGGCAGCCCCATGTAGAGAGCGTTACAGTAATCCAGGCGAGAAGTGACAAGGGCATGGGTGACCATGCATAGGGCATCTCGGTCCAAAAAGGGGCGCAACTGGCGCACCAGGCGAACTTGTGCAAAGGCCCCCCCTAGTCACAGCAGTTAAATGTTCTTCCAAATTAAGCCGTGAATCCAGGAGGACACCCAGGTTGTGAGCCCTTTCAGAGGGGGGCAATACCTCCCCCCCATCAAAAGAGATGGAACATGTTGGACAATAAGAGATGCCGGTATCCACAGCCACTCGGTCTTGGAGGGGTTGAGCCTGAGCCTGTTCCTTCCCATCCAGACCCGTACCGCCTCCAGGCACCGGGACATCACGTCAAGGGCATCACTGGGTTGGTTTGGGGTGGAGATGAACAACTGGGTATCATCCGCATATTAATAATAATAATAATAATAATAATAATAATAATAATAATAATAATAATAATAATAATAATAATAATAATAATAATAATAATAATAATAATTTAATTTCTATACCGCCCTTCTCCCGAAGGACTCAGGGCAGTGTACAGGGCAAATACAATAAAAATACAATGTACAAAAGTTAAAATTGTTAATAAAAGTTAATATTGGTGATACCTCACCCCAAAACCACAAATGATCTCACCCAGCGGCTTCATATAGTTGTTAAACAGGAGGGAGAGAACCAACCCCTGAGGCACCCCACAAGAAAGGGGCCTCGGGGTGGATCTCTGTCCCCCTGCCAATACAAACTGCGAACGGCCTGAGAGATAGGAGGAGAACCACCGTAAAACAGTGCCTCCCACTCCCAACCCCTCGAGCCGTTGCAGCAAGATACCATGGTCGATGGTATCAAAAGCCGCTGAGAGGTCAAGTAGGACCAGGACAGAGGAACAGCCCCTGTCCCGGGCCCGCCAAAGATCATCTACCAGTGTGACCAATGCCGTTTCTCTGCTGTAACCGGGTCTGAAACCGGACTGGTATGGGTCCAGATAGTCCGCTTCATCCAGGAATTGCGGAAGCTGACGCGCCACAACACTCTCAACAACCTTCGCTACAAAACAAAGGTTGGAGACAGGACGATAGTTATTCAACGAGGCCGGAACCAAGGGAGGCTTCTTGAAGAGGGGCCTCACCACCGCCTCTTTCAAGGCGGAGGGGAAGACACCCTCTGTCAATGAAGCATTGACAACTGCCTGGAGCCAGCCCCCTGTCACCTCCCCGGCTGCTGAAACTAGCCAGGAGGGACATGGGTCCAGTAAACAGGTTGTAGCACTCAGTCTGTGCATAATCCTGTCCACATCATCCAAAGATACAGGATCAAACTCACCCCAGATGGTATAACCAAGACCTGCCCCTTCTACTCTGCCGGATTCCACCCAGTGAGAGTCCAAACCAGACCGGATCTGAGCGATTTTGTCCTGCAAATACTGTACAAATTCCTCAGCCCTACCCTGCAAGGGGTCATCCCTCGGTCGCTGATTAAGCAGTGAGCGGGTCACTCTAAACAGGGCGGTTGGGCAGTTATCTGCGGACGCGATGAGAGCGGAAAAGTAAGCACGCTTTGCTGCTTCCATCGCCACTAGCTAAGACTTAAGATAAGTTCTCAACTGTGTTTGGTCAGATTTGGATCTGCTGGACCTCCAACGACTCTCTAGGTGTCTTTTCCGGCGCTTCATCTCTCGGAGTCCCTCGGTAAACCAGGGGGCCACCCAGGATCCACGCCGGGTCAGAGGCCGCAAAGGCACATCCAAGGCCCCAGCAGCCGCCCTCTCCCAGGCTGCCACTAGGGCCTCGGCAGAGCCGTGGGCAAGGGAAGCAGGAAATGTCCCAAGCTCCGTCCAGAACCTCTCAGGGTCCATCAGGCGCCTGGGGTGGAACTACCTGGTCAGTTCCGCCTCCCAGCGGCGGGGGGTGGCGTACTGAAAGTCTAGCCGGAGAAGAAAATGATTGGACCATGACAGGGGATGGATGGTTAAATCACCCCTACCCAGATCATTAATCCACTGCCCAGAGATGATGATGATGATAATAATAATAATAATAATAATAATAATAATAATAATAATAATAATAATAATAATAATAATAATAATAATAATAATAATAATAATAATAATAATAATAATAATAATAATTAATTTCTATACCGCCCTTCTCCCGAAGGACTCAGGGCGGTGTACAGGGCAATACAATAAAATACAACATACAAAAGTTAAAAAAATATTAAATATTACAGCCCAATTCAATACAATTAATACAATAACATTAAAATACCCCTAAACCCATCAGACCAGGCCGGCTTGTTCAAATAAATATGTTTTTAGGTCACGTCGGAAGGAGCGAAGGTCGGGAGCCATCCGGAGCTCCACCGGTAAACGGTTCCACAGGTCTGGCGCGCCCACAGAGAACGCCCTCCCCCTGGGGGCCGCCAGTTGACACTCTTTGACCGATGGCACCCTAAGGAGGCCCTCTCTGTGGGAGCGCACTGGACGAAGGGAAGTTGATGCCGGCCGCAGGTGCTCCCGTAAGTAACCCGGACCCATGCCATTTAGATAAAAATCAGGTTGAGTGTGTGACCTCCATTATGAGTCTCTTTCCTTCTACCTTTCCCAGCACTGGCGTCTTCTTCAGAGAGCTAGGCCTTTGCATAATGTGTAGGATAATTTGAACCTTGTGCCTCAGGTGAGAATTATGGGTTGATTTGTTTGATGATCCATTAGTTTGTTTTCTTGGCTGTCCATAGCATTCTCAGGAGTCTTCCGCAACACTAACGTTCAAAGGCATTATCCTGCTTCTTCAAAGTCCAACTTTCATTTCCATAGAATACTACAGGACTACCAAGGCTTGCGTGATTCTGATTTTTGTAGGTGTAGACAGCTCAGAGCATTTGAATATTTTTCCCAAGGCCTCTATGGTTGCTCTATCCAGTGTTAATCTGCAGTTATCTATTTCTTGCCTGTTTGTTCATCTTAGCACACAGCAAATTGAGAGAACAAGAGCTGCTACTTGTTTGAGTCCTAATAGATTTGAAAGAGGAATAGGCACAACTTCTATTGGAGTGGGAAGAATATAGTCTCACTTATATTAACCAGTTGGAATTTTGTCTGCTGAATGTTGTGCTTTGAAGTGGCAATGACACAAGTAGCACCTTACAATGAAAGAACCTGGCGGTTACCAGGATATGGATCATTGTAACCAATACATGCTACTGAAAAAAGACTAGATCTTGATAGATGAAAACATGTTCCTATTTTTTTTTCCTATTATGTGATGTGCAGTAGACAGTGAATGCTTGTTTATAGCAAAGGCACACTTTCTATCACAAGCCTGTGAAAGGGAAGCATACGTGTTCAAATCAGATTTTGGGAATATGCCAGGCTGATTTTAGCAATGACTTATGATGATGAAAAGTGTCACTATTTTCTAGGTCTGTCTTGGAAGTAATCTAGCCTCTGCTTGGCACAGGATCTGCTAGCATTTCAGACAGTTGATTGTTTGGCCTGTTTCAAAACCTCCACTGAAGCAACCCATTTCATTGTTCAACAGCTCTTGTCACTACAAAGTTCCTCCTTGTTATCTAACCTGAATCTACTTCCTTGTAGCTTCAGTCTCGGAGTTCTGCTGCTGCTCTGCAAAAAGATGGAGAACAAGTATTTTATAAGACAAACCTTTGGAAATCTACCATCATGCTGTATCTCAATTTTCTCTTTTAACAGAATAATAGAGTAGGGACCTCAGAGGTCTTCTAGTCTATTCCTCTGCTCAAACAGGACAACATAGAGCATTCCAAACAAATGGTTGTCCAATCTTTTCTTAAAAATGTCCAGTGATGGAGCACCCAACCTCTGAAGGCAAGCTATTCCAATGACTAATTGTTCTTACGGTCAGGAAATCTTTCCTTATTTTATGTTGGATCTCTCCTTCAAAAGTTTGCATCTCTTATTCTGCCTTCAACTGCTCTGCAGAATAGGTCAACCCCCTCTTCTCTGTGGCCACTCCTGAGATATTGGAAGACTTCTATTATATCACACCCAGTCCTTCTCTTTGTTAGATTAGAGATACCCAATTCTTGCAACCATTCTTCATTTCTTCAAAACATTTCTTCATTTCATTTCATCTATTTGGCCTTGACAATCTACTTTTTAAACACCCTTGGATGGCTACTCAGAACTGTTTAATAAGCCAGAATGGATGCCATTTTAATTGAAAATTTCTGGGTTACAGATAGTGGTTCTTGTGGTATATTCTGGGTGAAAGCTGGCTTATGTATTGTTTTGTGTCCAAAAGTACAAGTCCTGATCTAATTCAAGTCGAGGAAATATTAAAACAGTAGTAAATCTCAAGTGTGTTTCTTGTTCCTTTATCGGTGTTGTTTATGTGCTCTTCCATCAAGAGCAAAAGACTCTGCTAAGTCGGAAAAATGATTCATAAATGGATGATGAGATGGTGGCAAGGAGCCTGGTTGAATCCGTAGTGCGAAATATATTTTCCTTATCCCTTTTTGTTTCTTTAAAAAGTCAACACAGAATTGGATCTAAGTGTACAAAACACATTGGCTTCATAAAATAAGACACTGGATCTTTCAAAATCAGTCACAGATAGCATGAGGGGACACATAACTTCAGGGAAAAGTCAGCATTCCTTCCCCTATAAAAACTGAGCTGTCATTTCTCCCTTTGCTTCTTTCTAGACCTGGATAGTTTAGAATCATTCTTCTAAAGGGGTTGTTAGAGGGATCTAGATGTCTTAGTGGACCACCACTTAAGTATGAGCCAGCAGTGAACTGTAGCTGCCAAAAAAGCCAATGCAGTCCTACGTTGCATCAACAGAGGGATAGCATCAAGATTTCAGGAAGTGATAATACCAGGTTATATTTTGAAATAATAGAAAATATTTGTAGCTTGAGTTTTAGATCTTGGCTGTGGTGTGTTTTCCAAGCTTGTTTTAATATAATTCCTGAACATTTCGTTACCAAGCTAGGTAACATCAGCAGCAGGATTTACTTGTCCTATTCTCTTTAGCTCATAAACGTCTTGTGTGCCAGTGTGGCCAGTTGTTTGGAGCTATATTTGAATTCTGAGCAGCTGATTGGTTCTCTTGTTGATTGGCACTTCAAATGGTCCGGTTTCTTACATTTTGATATGTTGGATCTAAATCAACATGTTTGTTAACTACTCCTTTGGTGGAAAAACAGGTCTCAATAAGTTTATGCTGATATAACTTTGAAATGATAGGAAATATTTGTAGCTTGAAATGGAATTATATTAAAACAATATAATTGGAGAACAAACCACAGCCAAAACCATTTTATACTGCACTAACGAGACCACACTTGGAATATTGCAACCAGTTTTGCTCACTATGACTCAAAAAAGATGCTGCAACCCTAGAAAGTGGGCACAGAAGAGGAACAAAATGATAAGGGGTCTGGAAGCTAAATTGTATGGTGAACAGTTGAGGGATCTAGGAATGTCTAATCTATCAAAGAGAAGGAATAGTGGGGACATGACAGCTGTCTTCCAGTACTTGAGAGGCTGTCTCAGAGAAAAGGGAGCTGACCTATTCTCCAAAGCAAACTTGTTCAGACAAGCACTAGGACAAGAAGTAATGGGTGGAAACTTGTTAAGGAGAGATCCAGTCTAGAAGTAAGGAGAAATTATCAGACAGTGAGAACAATTAATACATGCAATGGCTTATGTACTGGAGTTATGGATACTCTATTGCTAGAGATTTTCAAAAACAGACTGAATAACTATTTGACTGGGATAGCATAAAGTCTTCTCCCTTGAGCAGGGGGTTGGACTAGAAGACCTCCAAGATCCCTTCCGGCCCTATGACTCTCTTCTACATTCTATGAATGTTGTAGACTAGAAATGACTACAAAATGTGCCAGATCTCATAGCCCTCTTACTACAAGACTTTCCGAGGATCCTGTTAGAGTGGACTGTATATGGATATTCCTAATGAAATAGCTGCTTTTAGTGGTACTAAAAGTCAGGGGAGCAGCAACACAAAACCAACCAACCTGGGTTAGTTTTCTCTTCATTTTGCCTATTAGCGTGGATAACCTTAGAATCCCTGAAAAGATAGTCAACAGATACAGAATAGGCAAATAAATATCCCTGAAACACTCTGCATAGCCTCCTTTTGTACAGCTTGATTTATGAGTGCATGCCTTCCTGAGATAAAATGTATTTCTTTGCTCTCTTGAATGGCCACAAAGCCAATTCTCCATGCTGACGATAGGGATGAAGACGGTGCCCAGTTTTTATTAAACCACATTTATCTTGATTATCAGAGGCCATACAGGACTTAATTTTTCCCTGCCAAAAAAACCATTTTGCCTCTCTTCTTTAAGAAGGGAAAGAATTCTGAATTCCATCCAATCCTTGTAAAGATTATCCAAGAAAGATTAGAAGGAAATTTACTGGTGGTCTCAGTGCAGTGTTCAGAGATCCTGAAAGAAATTCATTAAGCTAAGAAAAAGCTGGCATTGGAACAGCCTTCCTGTAATGTTCTCTGTAATATGCTACAAGGGACACATTTACAGTCATTCCTGGTGTCTTTATAGGACTAGCACATGATGAAGGGCCAGTTCACAGTTGTCAGACTTTTAATGAAAAGAACTTGGTTCGTTGCCACTGTCCAAATTATTTTCCAAGCATCTCAAGCACAGCACAGTCTTTTGAGTGCTGGCCTTTCCCAAGATCAGCAAAAGGATTCATAGCTGTAATCTCTTGCGTTGCTGAGATATAATGACTGGTTTCGTTCTAAAATCTTCAACTTTCATGCTAATGCACAGCCAGAAAGCCTGGGGAGAGATGGTTCATGCTTTTCACTATAATCTTTCAGAAGGATCAGGCAGTTCACCTGCCTTTGTTTTTCCATCTTAATTTTCCATTTTAAGCATCTGGAAATGGAATTTAGTACAAGAATGAAGGCTTTGCTTACCTGTGGACTTCAAATGCCCTAGCTTATCTTAAGTTAAAGATAGTGGTGGTGGTGAGTAGCAGAAACCAAAGTTTTGGAGGCACAGATTCTCCTTTGGATGTGATGGATAGATTAGGAACATGTATAAGAAGATTGGTCAAAGGGTGAGGATTTTGTTTTGATTAGGTCTCAGCATGTTCCAAGACCATAAACAGATGATGTCAAGCTGCCTTCTGGATGGGTCTGATAAGAGCTAAAAGCAAAATCTGATGTTTAGCAGAATCCACTGGAAATAAAATAAGGCTGGGGGTAGGTGGGAATGGAAGATTAGGAGTAAAATCCTTCAAGCAGGCAAGTAAGTTTTATGCTAGTAACAGTTGATTAGAGCAGTGTTTCTCGAGCTTAGTTATTTTAAGATGTATGGACTTTCAGCTGCCAAAATTCCAATCTTAAAAAGACCAAGCTTGAGAAACACTGTTCTAATCAGCTGTTACTAGAATAAAAATGTTGGTAGATTTATTACCAAGTCATGTTAAATTAGGTTTCACCAGCTTAAGAGCCTTCCTAAGATCAACTGGATAATCCTGTGATCCCTTGGCACCGTAACTGTTGCTGTACTGCCTAGGACAGGGGTCCCCAAGTCCTGGTCCGTTGACTAGTACTGGGCCACAGCACACCAGCTACCGGTCTGTACAAACAAGCAAAGCACCATCCGTGGGATGCAGGCAGCATACAGAAACACACACTCTCCAGTCCGCGCAAAACCACTTTCCACAGAACTGGTCCCTGGTGCCCAAAACGTTGGGGACCCCTGGGCTAGGAGAAGTTCACCACACCTGGAAAACCCCGAAGATAGCTTAGATCTGTTGAAGGGAAAGAATTTGTGCATGATTTGTTCTGGGTAGATATCTAACTTGAGGAGTGATGAGTGAAGCAGGATTTATAGTAGAAAGGAAAAGAAAATGAGCAACTTCTAGCATCTAAATGGAATAGTAAAGAGAGCAAAAATATATAGGTGTTTGAGAAAAAAAGCAAAAGGAAGTCACTAGAGACAGCAGTTGTACAGACCAAGAACATCCAGAGTAGTCAATAAAGATGGGACACTCTCTATATACTCTACTCATAGCAAATGAAGTCATACAAGACTAGCAACCTATTCATCCAAAGGCTAAGCTGGATAGAGATAACTTTGAATTTATCCCAGATAGCTTGAAAAGTTGACCAGATAGCAATAGTGCTTAGACTTATATATCCCTTCATAGTGCTTTACAGCTGTCTCTTAAGTGGTTTACAGAGTCAGCATATTGCCCCCAACAACCTGGGTCCTCATTTTACTGACCTCAGAAGGATGGAAGGCTGAGTCAATCTTGAGCTGGGCAGAATCGAACTCTTGACAGTCAACAGAATTATTTTTATTTTTTTATTTTAATTCCATTTATATCCCGCCCTTCTCCGAAGACTCAGGGCGGCTTACAAGCTTAGCAGTAGCCTTCATACTATGTATATGCCTGCTTATTAGGACTTTTGGGGCCCCCCAAGCGGCATTTTTACAAAGTCAGCTTAATTGCCCCCAACAATCTGGGTCTGCAATACTGCATTCTAACCACTGCGGTAGATCTAACTTCAAAAACATCTGCAGCAAACCCGGCATGTAAGATATATGGATGGAGAAATTGGCAGTAATCAGTCAGAAAGAGCATGTTGCTCTCTTAATAGCAAACTTTTCAGTGTATTGGGACTTTAAACTTCAGCATCCCCAACAAGGAGATCATGTTCTGTAGAATCCTGCTTTTCTTCCATTACTAATCACTGGATGATGCAGTGAGGTTTAATTACAGTTGGACATCAGATACTTGTAGAGTTGTGGATCCTGGAGGATCAATACAGAATATTTGTGAGGAACAGGATGCCATATCTCTTTAGCAAGGGCTGTTTCTTTAAATAGGATTTCTTCTGGAAGGTCAAATTGTGACATATTATTAGAGAAACATGTTCCTCCAAAGCCAGCACATGTTTGAGATATAAGTGCTGTGCAGAGTGATGGTAACAGTGGATAACAAATTTTTCAAAGGTTTTGCTTCCTGAAACCCTTTGGGTGATTATGATAGACCCCTTCAAAGTTAACACAAATACAATTTCAGAATGACTGTTTCACATAGGAATCTTGAGAAACATGAAATTAACTTTTAATGACTATAATGTGTTTAGTCTCATAATGTTTACAACACACTACATTGAGTTTAACAGGGCTAAAAGTATTTTGCTGCTGATTTTTGTTTGTGCTCAGTGTCAGATGCATCTCACTGTAATGTCCAAGAATAGTCAGCCAGCATTGATGGATTCTAGTTGCCTTGATACAGTTTTTCCATTGTGGCAATATTCTGGTGAAACCTATCACCATGTTCATCACTGACTGCACCTAAATTTTTAAGAAAGAATTCCAAAAATGAATGCAGAAAGTGAATCTTTAGTGATATGTTGGACTTTAGTGACACATTGGCTGTGTACGCTGTAAGAAGTTAGTCAACCAGCTGAATATGATTTGATGCTCCGTAGTTGCTAACAAAATTCTTGACCGCATCCTTGAATGCTTTCCAAGCAATTTTTTTTAAATCCCATTTATATCCCACTCTTGTCCGAAGACTCAGGGCGGCTTACAATCTAAAGCACAAATCAATGTGCTTAGCAATAGCCTTCATTCTATGTATATGCCTGCTTATTAGGGCTTTTGCCCCCCCCAAGCGGCATTATTACAAAGTCGGCTTATTGCCCCCAACAATCTTGGTCCTCATTTTACCTACCTCGGAAGGATGGAAGGCTGAGTCAACCTTGAGCCTGGTGGGATGCGAACCTGCACTAATTGCAGGCAGCTGGTGTTACTTAAGGAAGCATTAGCCCACTGCTCCACCAAGGCTCGATTTTCTCTGGCTCCACTAACAGATCTTTGAACCACGTGTCTCTGATGACATATCTGACTTGCGAATCAACAAATATGCCTTCCTTAATCTTGGCATAAGTTATTCTTGGAAATAGCCATCTTTAACTATCCATCTTTATTATTTAACAAAAAACTTCACCTCCCTTCTCGCTTTTACAAAAATTTTCATCAATCTGAGTCTTATATGAAGCAGAGACAAAAATATATTTATTGGGCAACAGATGGTTTGTGTGTCAAGTTTTTCTGTCACGGTACCAGATTTTTTTGGAGTACCTATTTCTTTTTAATGTAATGCAACTCTCTTACATGGCTATCCCATTCGCATCTGTAACAACAGTACTTGGTATAGCCAAGCTGTATTCCAAGCAGAAGAGATGGTCCTTTTAGATCTCCACTGATATTCCAGTTGCAGTTGGTGTTTGGATATGTCTCAACATTTCCATGTATTGTTTCTTTCATGTGTGTAGCATAGCCAACAGATACTGAAGGATGTACATTGGCATTCCGCCGGGACCTGAAGACCTGGCTCTTCGAGCTCTCTGGCCCAGGCTGAGAATTTTTTAATTTTAATTTTAATTTTAACTGGGTTTTTTATTTTTCTCAGGGTTTTATTTAATCTTCTTTAATTTGTTTTAACGTTTGTATTGACTTTCTTTTAAATGCCCTGTAAACCGCCCTGAGTCCTTCGGGAAAGGGCGGTATATAAATCTAAATAAATAAATAAATAAATAAATAAATAAATAAATAAATAAATAAATAAATAAATAAATAAATAAATAAATAAAGTAACAAGGCAACCTTGAGGCTAAACATTGATGGATGTTGATGAGAAGATGTCATTCTAGGGAGTCTTGCTCACAACCCCAAACTAAACAATCTGTCAACGTCAGCAGTGAAAGCAAGATTGTCAACCTGTGCAAAGAAATCTGTTAAACCATCTTCTCAGCTTTGAAAAAAGAAATGATCTCTATAAAATAGTACATAATAGGATAAATTTCAGGTTATTTTTGTGATCAAAAATCTATGATACACCCAAATGTGTTCAGGAAGCAAAAAAAAAAAAAAACCACTACGTATTTTGATGTTCAGTGAATTCATATTCCAGCTCATGTGTGATCAAAATTATGCCCGCCCACTTTTAAATTTATAATGGAGGGCTGCAGTGGGTTTGGTTGAATCAAACTGATTAAACACATGAATTACAGCACTTGTGGGTTTTGTTTTGTTTTTTCCATTCTGCAACAAATGAGGAGGGGAGCTGGGAATGGCTTGCTGGGTCACATACTGTACAGAAAATCTTTCATAACTGTTTAACTTTTAACAGTATTTTAACCACTATTAATTATTCAACGAACACTCGCCTGCTACATCATATTTGCTGCTCCAATTAAACAAAGAAAGGCTGGTGAAGAGGAATAAAGTTTTCCCTCTCCTTCACAACCAAGTCTTTCTTTGCCATACCAATTTCCCTATTCTGTACTATCAGAAAGATACACAAGGTAGGTTTGAAAAGTGTCCACAGTGGCCACAATAATGAGACTGAAGCTCTGCTTTTTTTTCATTGCACGATTGATGACATGCCATGTGCTTATTATTGATTCTTAGATACCACATATATCAATATTTCCTTGCTGGCTAGGGAATTCTGGGAGTTGAGGTTTCCTCATCTTAAAGCTCATCTACATTGAGAAACACTGATGTAGATGGCCTGGCAGAAATTTGATTGCTCTGTCATGGCCATCAGTTGATATTTTTGAATACACCTTGTGGACACCTTTAGTTAGTTTGGATGTATCATCTCCGAATAGCACCACCTTTAACTTGGAAAGTGGCAGAAAAGGGAAATTATTAAAATGTGAATATAATAATAGTTTATTATAACTATTCCAGCATAAGCCCTTTTTCAATCCCATCCAAAATTTATTCCATCCACTTATTTGTTTTCATCTTCTCTGCTTTTTTGTGTGTGACCTGATGTCACCACGGAATGGGACAATTCACCACAGCCAGCTCACTAAGACCATCTTGCTGAGGCCAACTCACTATGGCCATCTCACTGCAGCCACCTCGCTTTGGCCTTCTCGCTGCAGCCAGCCTGTTGGGGCCATCTCACTGCAGCCATCTTGCCATGGACAACTCCCTGTGTGACAACTTGCCGTGGGGCAATTCCACGCTGTATAATTCAAACTGATACAGTAAATGTTATCCGGTACTGTTTTCTTCAACATTATTTCCATTGACAAAAATGGAAATAATGTAGAAGGAACAGTGGTGGATAACATTTATTGCTTTGAGGTATCCTCAGGGGTGGGATTCAGCGTTTGCATCACTTTGGCAGAACCGGTAGCTAATTTTTTGTTGGCCAGGCCCAGAATGGACTTCCGGAAGCAGCATCTACACGGAAAATCGGTTGTTCACATATTTGAATCCCACCACTGGGTATCCAGCATGGATTATCTCATGTCAAGTTGACCACGGCAAGATGGTTGCATCAGGTTGGCTGCAGCGAGAGAGTTGTGGTAAGTTGTCCACGGTGAGTTGTCCCATTGTAGAGGCTCCATGTTCTGTTCTTCTGCCAATTTGGATTCAGATAAGGAAGTACAGTACTATTAGTACTTAGGTTTTAGATAATTCCCTCTTAAGCAATCTTCCCTTTAGGGTTAAAGAGGAGGAGGCAGAACTAATTTCCATCAGTAATACACTGCATCACCTTCTCTTGGTGTGTTTGATTCTGTAGGTTCCCACTGTGGCTCTTCTGTCTTCTGTCTTCAGAGCAGAAGACAGGTGCTTGATTTCTTTAAAGTCCTCCCTCTGGGTGATGATTCAGCTGCTCTGTTGAAAGTTTCTTTCTGCTTGCTTTAGTAGCTTGGCTTTTATGAAGATTTTGAGAGTTTGTATGAAGAGTATGGCTTACTTGGCAATATATACAGTTTTGAAAGTCTGATTCTAAATTCCTTCCCCTTTCTTTTATACACCAGAGTTACTACAGAGCTAGTTAGAGTTCCTTTTTTTATACTTTCCTCATTTCCTGGTCTTAAAACATCTTTTTGGTTTTGTAAGTATTGCTGCATAATTTCTCCCAGGTCATCTCTGTACATTATATATAATGTCCATCATATATATTTTTGGAGATTCAGTAGGTCTAAGGGTTACACAAAGTGTATACTTCTTATAATTTAAAAATGAAATTAATTCATCAGAAAATATTATTTATTATTATTATTATTATTATTATTATTATTATTATTATTATTATTATTATTATTATTATTATTATTATTTATTGCATTTATATACCGCCCTTTCCCTGAGGACTCAGGGCGGTTTACAGGGAGTTAAAAATCAAACATACAAAAGTTAAAAAACCAATTTAAAAAAGATTAAACCAACCCTGTACAATTAAAAACCCCAATTAAAATAAATTTCTCCTCAGCCTGGGCCCGAGAGCTCAAAGAGCCAGGTCTTCAGGCCCCGGCGGAATGATCGGAGGTCGGGGGCAGTCCTCAGCTCCACTGGCAGCTGGTTCCAGAGGGCAGGCGCTCCCACTGAGAAGGCCCTATCCCTGGGTGTCACCCGCCGGCAATCTCTTATGTCTGTTGGACCCCTCAAAGAATGTTTAAAAAGGAACAGACACTATTTTTTTTTTATCTTGGCCTTGTAAGAACTTTGAAGGTTTTTTTTCAAACTCATGATTTGGTCCTGTCTTGCTTTAGTCAAATTACTCCATATATCAATACAATTTTGAGAAGGATCTCAATATAATCTTAAACTATATTTCTAAGACATGAAATATTTCATTTCATCAAGAGTTTTGCATCGGTTTGGTACAGCAATGAAAATAATTTTACAGATCTAGAAAGAAACCTATTATCCTGATTACGAATCCAGAATCCAGAGCTCCTTACCTATTTTTGGAAAGTCTCTAAAAATGAGAAGATAACACAACATGTTACTAAATGAATAGCTGTAAAGATAAGCTTAAGGATTGAATTAACTTTATACTGTTATTGCAGTTATTAAATGGATTTCCCCCCGTTTTTGTCACATTGCTTTTATATCTATACTATATCTAGTCTTTCTTTCTTTACTATATAATCACTATCTTTTTTCTTCTGAGTATGTAGGATTTTTTTTTAATATTTCACTATGAAAAATTTAAAACAATTTTTTTTAAAAATCTGAAGTCATCTTAATTCTAGTTTCCTTCAAACTGTGCCTCCACTTAACTGGCTTGGTAATTGGGTTTTCATCATTCCATATTTAAAGCTCTCCTTTCAAGGTTTCTCCATTTCTCCTCTCTCTCCCTGATGCTTTACATATGCTTGCTGTAAATATTTTATAGCAAATCAAGGAACTTGAGCTTTTAAAGGAACTAATTATTATCAGCTCCTGGCACAAATATGGGACAAACGACAGGAGCCGTCCTGTGCCAATTCATCCTGGAGTAAGTGGTGACTTTGTGGTGACCCTTTTATGTCCCAAATGAGCTCACATCACACATCTGGAAGCTCTAATGCACCTGTCCAGAGGGTGCCATTCACATCTCGTTATTTAATTAATTAAGCGCGCTGCCAGAGGAAGGGAATAATGAGTCCATTAAAGTGGTTCCTCCCTCCTCTCCGTTTCCTTCCCTCTAAACTAACCCTCTTTTTTTCCTCTCCAGCTTAGCAATAACATATGTTGCGTGCACTGTTCTGTCTGTAGGGAGCTCTTACAAACAAACCTGTTTATAGATTGAATGTTTTTGTTTTTTTAAAAAATCATGTCACTTTCAAGTTACCTTCACTTCCATTGCTGAAATGCAACAGAAGGAGACGGAAAGAGTTCTACTGTAGAAATAATCTGCTCTTATTTGCTACCTCTGCCTCCTCTTCCTCAATTCAACTAGCAAGCTCTTCAACCTTATGTATCTATGCTCCCCCATGAAGAAACGTAGAAAAGTCCACTGGTTGCGTTTTCCTTGCTAGAAATCAGAGATATGAAGTGGAGGGTTTTAAAACCTCAAGATGATCATAATGCAAACGGCGCAATCAAAGTTGCACTCTCTTTTTTACAATTTTTTTTACATTCATCCTAGATCTCAATACATATGGGGACAGGTCTCAGTTGCAAGGTTCTGGCTATCATCTTGAGGTGGTTTTTTTTTTTTGACTCTGTGGACTGCTAGAAAAGGAGATCACTTTAAGGAAGAAATCTGGAGATGAAAGAATCGTCAGGGATGGAGTGAAGAAGCAATTAGTCAGGAGCCTGAAGCAAGAGTGAGAAAAAAAATCTCACACTAACCCTGTCTTGATGTTCATTGTACAAGAGGCCACGGAAGGAATCTTAGATCGGCTTTCAACATTCTATTATTATTTTATTATACCACAGTGTTTCTCAACCTCAGCAGCCTTAAGACCTGTGGACATCAACCCTCAGAATTCCCCTTCAGAATTGATCTTAGCCTGGGAAACTGGAGTACCCCTGTTGATGTCATAGGAGAGCCATGGATGTCATGTATATTACATATAATTATACGATCTAGCTTTACACTTACGCAATTTCTCAAATATTTTTTATTTTCTGTGACAGATAGGATTGCAGAAAAAAAAATAACTTTCTGAGCACATTAGCTGTTAAAAATCATGACCTTAGATGCACTTGTAAAAATTATAATAACTTCTCTGCAAAATAGCAGTCATACTACTTTATATCTGGAGAGTTAAGATTGGGAAATTGCAGAGAGACGTTCCTAGCTTAGAATGGCTTACCCAGCCTGGGAACAACTCTTTGAGATAGGACTGATCAAGAAACAGATTGTTCAGGACTCCTAATTTTATTGTTATAGGATGTAATAACAGAATGCTGAAATTCTGTTATTACAAATTTCTCCCTGTCCCATCTTACAGTAAACACAATCAAGACATAGTTAAATTGAGTTTTCCCCCCTCATGTTTCCTTCACGTTGTATATTGAATAATCCTGTTTCTCAACCTTGGCAACTTTAAGATGGGTGGACTTCAACTCCCAGACTTCCACGGCCGATCTCTTGTCCAAGTCTCTCTTTAAAAAGTTTGGTAACCCTTTCTTCAAGGTCAGCTTAGATTCCTTTACTCCCAGCCCTTTCCAGCTATGCTATCCAACCAGTGAGAATTTTCTCTGGTGATGAATTTGGAGACTCACCAGTAGTTGGGAATTGTTAGCAAGGCTACTGTGTGTACACCAATGGCTAACCCAGGGGTAGGCAACCTTGGCTCTTTTATGACTGGTGGACTTCAACTCCCGGAATTCCTGAGCCAGCATGGCTCAGCTTGGAAACCTCTCCCTTTCCCCTCAGCATGGCTGGCTCAGGAATTCTGGGAGTTGAAGTCCACGAGTCAGAAAAGAGCCAAGGTTGCCTACCCCTGGGCTTACCACTAGAGGCCCACAGAATTACTGCTTCCTAGTGGCCATCGGGACATTTGCAGTCTAATGATACCGTAATACAGGGGTCTTCAAACTTGGCCCTTTTATGACTTGTGGACTTCAACTCCCAGAATTCCTCAGCCAGCGTGCCTGGATGAGGAATTCTGGGAGTTGAAGTCCACAAGTCATAAAAGGGGCAAGTTTGTAGACCCCTGCTGTAATAGCTCTGAGAAACTCTTTAACTTTAGCAGAGCTTCTGGTTGTAGTTCCATCCATGCCAATGCAAGGAAACCCTAGTTTGTTTGTTTTTTAAAAAAAAAATCAAACAAAAAACCCCATAGGCTCACATTATCTTTCCCATATTTGAAATTCAGAAATTAGGGTTAATTTAATGGGTGAATTGAAGTGTGTGTTCCTGATAACTCCTGCATTCTCTCTGTTCCCATGTATTCCTTGCCAGAAGTTTGCAAATCACATTGCTTTGTGTAGCAGCTCTACAATCGGCTGAATGGTTGGTTAGTTAGTGCATCGTTAAATAAAACCTCTTGTAAGGCTTGCCTGGTGCTTAATCCCTTGTCCCTCAGAGATCAACCACAAGCTCTCTTTGCTTGCGTTCATCCTTCTCAGGAGGAGAATCCAACTTGTTTATGAGCTCTTTGGGATCCAAATGTGCAGAGCTGTTTATTGGAGTGTTTTTTCATTTGCTTGTTCCCACTTTGGATCCAAGCTGGGACCGTGAAAGGACTTTGTATTCGCCTTCTCTCATCGCCTCTCAGCACAAGCCAAAGGACTGTTCTGTTTTTCTCAATGTCTCAGGCTCTGCCAGGACATTGGAAGCAAAGCAAGCTGGCAAGAGACAGGCCCCGTCTCTGTTCTGTATCATGGAAGCCGCGGCAAAACCCCTGAGGCCCCAGGCCAGCCCCTATTTTCAATCCAAAGCTGACCAATCGTGTTCCAGGTGATGTCACTGCATGGCAAGAGCGCTTCCGTCTTTTTTTTGCACACAGCATAATGCCCAGGCCATCTATTGGTGCTTTGCCTTCAGCCTTGGTCCATGAACTGTAATCATTAAGTCAACTGGAAAAAAATATTGAAGACAGACAGGGGGGAAAGCAGCATGTGAAGGCAGCTGGATGCAGCACAAGGAGGCCCACTGAGAGCCATCAAAGAGCATTGTGCAGCCTCTAATCCTGGCTTCAGGATGTGGAGGTCCTGACAGGGACTGGAGAAGATGGGTAATAAGCTGCCCCTTTCTTTCCAGAGGTGGCCCTGAGAGTCACAGCTGCATCAAGCTCTGCCTTGGGGATACACAGAAACAGGCAGCGCAGTCTCTCTCTCGCCCTCTCGATCTGCCTTTGCTTCCAGCTCAAACTCTGGGCCTTGCCAGGATCTTGAATGCCACTGCACAAAAAGACGGGCTGGTGAGCAAAGAAGCTGCCTGTCCCTTATCTGCTCGTGACCTGCCCCAATAACCGAGTAGGGTGATGTAAGGTGGGGTGGTGGACGGCTGGGCTTCTGTCAACCAAAACCTCAAAAGTGGCTTGAACAGTCTCCAATCCAGAACCTCAGGATGAATCTTATTTATTTGATACTTTTAATCCTGTCTTTATTTTGTCTGCCCTTATTATGTTATATAATTCAAGGCAGCAAACATACCTAAGACTCCTCCTCCTATTTTCCCCACAACAACAATCCTGTGAAGCGGGCTAGATTGAGAATGATTGGCCCAGTCACCCAGCCAGCTTTTTGCCTAACGTGGGACTAGATCTCACCATCTCCTGGTGATTGGCCCCAAGTCACCTATTTGGCTTTCATGGCTAAGGTAGGAAGAGAACTCACACCCTTCTAGTTTCTAGTCTGGTGCCTTCACCATCAGAAAAAAACTTGACTCTCTCTAGAAGATACTGCAAGACCAAGATGTTAGGATCAAGTAACCAGCTAATGGCCAAAATGCAGATACTTTTTAAAGTTTATTAAGGAAATGAGCAAAGAAAGAAATGGAAAGAAAGAAAAATTCTTCTGGAGACTTCCAACCACCTTCACTTTCTTACTCTTAATCAGAATATCCATAGGAAAGCTTACTAATTCATTTTAAGATCTGTCCAATAGCTTTTCTTACTGTAATTAGTGACGCCTTGGCTGCAAACGTTTGCTATAACTAAATCTGAAATAGTGAAGTTCCACCCTCCTATCCACTGTGCAATAGCCCCACGTGTCAGTTTTGTTGAATGGGTAATTTAAATTCAAGGTAACAGGTAATTTACTACAGATGTAAAAACCACAGAAGATGCAATCCAACGCATCTCATACAAGTCCAGGCAGAAACCTTGACCTATAAAAGGAGCTGCAGAGCTTTTTAAAAAGCATTTCAAAGAAAAGAATGAAATGAAGGAACTAATAAGAGGGAAGTGCCTTTGTGCATTTATTTTCATACTTGGCCGATGAATTTACTGGAGCGCTGAGTAACGTTGACGTAAAACAAGAAAGATAACAAAAGAAGAGAATGAGAGGGTAAGCTTGTTTTGGCTTATAAATGGGCTTTCACATCGAGTTTGTTTTTCCAGGGTTCATTTAAAACCCTTTCAGAAAATGGTCAATCGCAACTGAGGTGCCCCATTCCAACCAGCACATTAAACACCTGTTAAGAACTAACTAGCTGAACTCCTCCCTCCGTCCCATCTAACTACCCACCTACCCATCCTGTATTTATGAAGACTATTCAGCACCCTTTTCGGATTTATTCCCGTCAAGTCTTGGATTCCACGTAGGCTACTCAAGCCTACTGTTTGCAAATGCACCCCTTAGTCCTTGGAATGGGATGGGGGGGGGAAGTGAATGATGAATATCCTGGAAAGCTTGACTGCACCATTGTGATATTTTGTAAATGGCAGCACCCACTGTAAACATTTTGTGGTTGACCTAGCAACCCCTTCTCCGAATGCCCATATCAGGCCTGCAAAATGTCAAAAGGTTGATAAACCTCTTCTTATGACTTCCCACCATCTACAAATACACTAATCTGTAAGTACAGTGGAAAAAAAATGAGACTAAAATTCAACATAAAAAATACCAAACTACTGACCTCAAGTAGAACAACCAGCCTTAGGATAGACAATGAAGATATTAAAGAGAAGAATACCTTTGCCCTTGTCAATCCTCAACAATAAAGGAACAGTCAAGAAACAGCTGCAGACTAGCGTTGGGTAGAGCAGCCACGAAGGTCTTGGAAAAGATAATTCAAATGCCCTGACACACTTATACCTTCAAAGATGAGAACAGTGCAAGCCATGTGTTCCCTGGGGCATTTTCGGCAGCTGGGCTTTGAAGAAGCAGGACAGTAAGAGTGCTGATGCCTTTGAACTTTTGTGTTAGAGAAGACAGAGGATAACATTGATAGCCAACAAAATAATGTATCATCAAAGATATCAACCCAGGATTCTCACTCTGGGTATCTTACTCTGCACACATTATGCAAAGATCCAGCTCTCTGTTGGAAGACTCTAATACTGGAAAAGGTGAGAGGAAAGAGGATGACCAGGAGCAAGTGGATGGATTCAATTATGGTGGCAACGAGTGCCCTGTTGGGAGACCTGAAAGAATAGGCCAAGCGATAGATTGTCATGGAGAAAATTTATCTACAGGTAGTCCTTGACTTAGGACCATTTATTGAACAATGGTTCAAACTTATGATAACCTTTGAAAAAGTAACTTGCAACCTGTATTCATACTTGCATGTGATCACAATTGAGTCACTTGGCAACCTGCTTGCATTTACGACTGGTTGCAACAACCTGCAGTCATGTGATTACAGTTTGTAATCTTTTTTGTTGATTTCTGTCAAAAACAAAATGCAACGGGGAAACTGGATTTCCTCCATGACCCTGTGATTTGCTTCATGACTGCTGTAGATATGGTTCCTACTCAACGTACGACTGCAATGACTTACGATGGATATTCCAGTCCCGATTGTGGTCGTAAATTGAGGACTACCTGTATATGGTGGCTAGGAACCAAATTACCTGATGGCACATAATCAATCAATCAATCTGTACAGTCTCATGTATATGCTCAGGAGAAGAAACACACAAAGCATGCATTCAGACATGTAAACAATACTGTAATTTCCTGTTCAGGCTGATTGGGAAATTGTTCCTCCATCTGCAATGTGGATCATTTTTCAGGATTGTTGTGAAGATTGTAACATGGCATATACAAGGGACTTCACTTAAAAGTTGGAAGTGTGACAGTTATACATTAACGGAAAGTCGAGAAATATATGGATTTCACCTATAATGTATGTTTAAGACTTTATTTTTAGTCTTGCATATATCTTGAACTTGTTAGTAATAAAATATATGTTGCAAAGCACTGAAATAATCAAAGGGCAATGAAGTTAACATGCATTTTATAGATGCAATATTATTTTTGATACTGCTCTGAGCTGTAGATCAATTTTTATTTGAACAAACCTTGTTTTCTCGAGCTTTTGACATATGACATGCTGAATAAAAATACTGGGGACTTAAGACACATCAAGTTCCTTCTAAGAACTTGCTTGTTCTGTCACTGCATCCATGGCTTTCCACTTTTAAACCTACAATTTGAAGAAAAGGCCAATGAAAGTTTTCCAAAGCTATTTCCCTGGTTGAACCCAAGACTTCACAACCCTGGATAGAATGAAGACCTTTGAAATAAGTAAGAACAATTTCCAGGAAATCAGGAAAAAACAAAAAGCATGATATTCGGTGGGTTGAGAAAAAAAATAGTATTCTTCTTATTAAATTTGGTTGCATGCTGTGCATGCATTCAACAAACATATCTTTTCTAACAGAAACAAATGAAGCCCAACTTCAGCGCTCAACCCAGATCTAGCTTGTTTCTGTGCTTGAAAATAATAAGTTTCCACCTTTATTAAATTCTAGACTTAACTTTTTTAAATCAGCTTCATCAATTCCCCACTATACACCTGAATATTAGCCCAAAGCTGATCAACGCGCTTTCTAAAATTTAATTTTAGATAACATTAGTACAAAAATGTAAAAACTCTGCTTCAAAAAATGAACATGTGCCCTTAAAATGAACCTGAATGCACTATCAATGCAGCCTCTCTCTCTCTCTCTCTCTCTTTTTTAATAAAAAGAGCTGGCTTTTAAAACTGGATCCCATGTTCCGTAATGCAAAATGAACGTTTTACCCTGATATCGTTCCGAATGTGACACCTAGTCATTGAAAACCCTTGGGTGCCATCTGCATGGGGCTGCTTGGAGAAAAAAATCCGGTGGGTGACAAGCTGTTGCCATGGTTTACAAAGAAAAGGGCGGTAGTCTGAACCTGCATCGCAGTCGTTTTTTTCTGAGCTTCCCACCAAGTTCAGCGACTTCTTCATAAGCGACTGAGTAGTGGCAAACAAAACTAAGTGATGCTCCTTTACAAGCTTTTGGAGAAGCCACACGCACCTCTTTAGGTTTGCTTCCTGCAGATTCAGGTTATCTCCTCCGTCGGCCCGGTCTATCCAATAAAAAGCTGATATACTGTCTATAATCAAGAGGGAAAAGGAAGGGTGCGACGAAAACATGCTTTCCAGAGAGTAAAGACTGAGCAGCAGCTGAGAGCTGCTGTGGCAGTTAATAAGAAAAAGCCTCTCCAGACAGTGCTTGATGGTGGCCTCGGTGCCTTGAGATGACAACCTGTATTCCAGGATTGTCACTAAACGCAGCATATCGACATGGAAGTCCGTGTCAATAAAGAGCACGCCCACTTCCAAACCACCTCTTGATTTGGGAAGGAGGCAGCGAGCAATGAGGTGATACAGCATTTCTGTTTTCCCCGTTCCTTCTGCACCGTGGAATTCAACGACGTCTCCTGGGGAGCAGTGAAGAGAAGTGTGGTCACATACAATGAATCTCTCCAATTTTTTTTTTTCGTTTGAAGCCTCACACTTCACATGTCATCCAAAGCAAAAACATACGGAATCTTCTGATTATTGACAGCTCCAATCCAGCATAATTACCGTATTTTTCGGACCATAGGACGCACCGGACCATAAGACGCACCCAGTTTTTAGAGCAGGAAAACAAGAAAAAAAAATTCTTTCTCCTTCTCTCTCTCTCCCTCTCTCTTTCTCTCCCTCCCTCTCCCATTGTCCCTTCCTTCCTTCCTTCCTTCCCTCCCTCTTTTTCCTTCCCTCTCTGCATTAGAGCAGTACCCGCGGAGGCGGCCCTGCAGCCCGGCTTTCTCTTGCAGAAAGCAAGCTGAAACGGAGTGAGGGAGATTGCCAGAAATGCGAATCGGCTGATCTCGCGCTCCTGCAAACTCCCTCGCTCGGTTTCAGCTTCCCTTGCTACAAGAGAAAGCAAGCTGAAACGAGGGAGATTGCAGCAGAGCGAGATCAGCCAATTCGCATTCCTGGCAATCTCCTCACTCCGTTTCAGCCTGCTTTCTCTTGTAGCAAGGGAAGCTGAAACCGAGCGAGGGAGAGTGCAGGAGCGTGAGATCGGCGTTTCTCAGCACGTGCCGATTCGTGCTCCACTTGCAGAGGTTGGGGCTGGCCATACGGATCACCTTCGGACCATAAGACGCACCCTCGTTTCCCCCTCCCCACTTTTGGGGGAAAAAAGTGCGTCTTATGGTCCGAAAAATACGGTAGTTTGCATTTCCTGGTTTTACAGGAATTAATAAGGAGTAAGTAGCACTATATACAAGGAGATAACTCCAGGGCAAAAATGGAGGAGCAAACATTTGTACATTTATATTTTCTAGAGCTTCCCAAATCTTTATCCAATCTCCAGTGTTCTTATTAAAAACAAAAAACTGAAGGCAAAACTGAACATTTTAAAACTTACTGGAAACCACCAGCTGACATAAGAGAATATAATAAAACAGATTAACAATCACTCTGTAACCATAGAGAGTTTCTTTAAATTTCCAAAATGTGTTAATTTTTAGCGTTAAATTGTGTTTTTGGAAGAGAAGAGATTTGTACTACAGGTAGTCCTCGACTTACAACTGTTCATTTAGTGACTGTTCGAAGTTACAATGGAATTGAAAAGTGACTTATGACAATTTCTCACACTGTAGCATCCCCATGGTCACATAATCAAAATTCACACTTGCAACTGACTCACATTTATGACCTTTGCAAGGTGCCAAGGTCAAGCAATCACTTTTTGCAACCCTCTGTCAAGCAAAGCCAAATTCACTTAACAACTGCATTACTAACTTAACAACTGCAGTGATTTGCTTAACAACTGTGGCAAGAGAGGTCGTAAAACTCACTTAACTGTCTCACTTAACAACAGAAATGTTGGGCTCAATTGTGGGTGTAAGTTGACAACTACCTGTATCTCAAATAATATACACTGGCTGAATATGCAAAATAGCATATTTGCCAGGAAAAGTATATATATATATTTTCAAACCATAAATGGGATATCCTTCCTCAGCGAACAGGCATGGTTCAAGAGTTTTCAGAGAACTTCGACCCTCAAGACGTGCAATCAGCTTTGAAAAAAAAAGGCAAGTCGTTAGATACCATAAATATGTCAATGCACTAAATTTGTAGACTTTTATACAAAGATAATATGAATTCAGTGATTTCACATTAGCTTAAGTATCTACATTGTATATGTATATAATTAATTTTAAAATTCCAGACATGCTTCAACAGCCTATTCATAGAAAATTATTTTTGTTATAACAGGTAGTCCTTGACTTACAACTGTAATGGAGGTGCCCATTATAGTTGTAGTAACATGGCTGATGTCATGGTTCCAACAGATGAAACTCTTCAAAAGAACTTCGCGTCATTGTTTACTTTAAAGAATCTTTTATTTGAGAAAGTATCGGCACTACATAGTCGAAACCAAAAACTAAATTCCCCTACCCTGGATACAAAGTAACAAAGCATAATTCCCTCCTCCAATAAACAATCATAAATCACATTCCCCAATTAGCTTGAAGCGAGGGCTTTCTCCCCAGCTCTCCAGCCTGCCAAAACTCTATCAACTCTGGGCCCAATGACCTTGGATTCCCACGGCTGAGTTATTATTGTTATGACTAGCTGGACATTCCCCCTCCCAGCATCAACTAACTCTAAAATCAATAGAGAAAAATGGCTGCATTTCCATCTGTTGTCAAAGTAAGAACATCCGATGTTAGTAGCGTTGACAGCTGACCCATGTGACTGACTGATTTTATGCATTTTTTGTGGTGGTTGTTAAGCAAATCCATTGCTCACTATGGGCATTTTTGCCAAAAACTGTAAGTAAATGCAAAACTTCATAAATTATGGTCAAATGACCAAGGGATGCTGCAAATGACATTAATGCAGGCTGGATGCCAAGTGCCAAATGCAGTCACATGATTGTGAAGATTATTTGGCAGAGGCCATCAGAACTTCAGAGTTAGACTGTAAATATCTTTTGGAGAGGTCAGTTGCAACTTCAAATGACAGCCAAATGAACAGTTGTAAATCGAAGACTACCTGTAATCAGTGTTTCATAACAAGTTATATAAAGTTTACCTTATTTCTTCATTTTACTAAAATTGCCCAAAGCAGGTACATAACTTACTACTGCAATCTAAAGACAATTTAATGGCTTTAAAACTAGCATCATTATATTGTACTGAGGAGATCAAGTATACAGAAAGTGCCAGAATAACAGCGATCTTAAGGCAGACACAAAATTTAGCCAGAATCACAGCTTCTTTCCAGGAAGGCCTTTCATAATTTCCTATTTTGAAGTGTTAATGGTAATACTAGGTTTTCTAGGAAGTCCTGGGCCATAAAGAAAGACCACCAGTATTTCTCCTTTAATCCAGCTTCCTGGTAATATAAAACTCCAGTATTTTCCTAATCTTGGAAGATAAAACAGCTTCTTTTTTTATTAAAAAGTTTTGTAAAAATTACAATCCCCAAAACCAACCCACCCCAACCCCCCCTCCCTCCCCCACTTCCCAAAGCTGAACACAGGGTTACAAATATAATAATCATAATCTAACTAACATTAACCAACTATATAAATAACCAAGTTCATAATGCGCTTTAACTCCCCTTTAACGTAAATACAAACAAAATAAAAGTGAACATAATAATAATAAAAACATAAACAAATTAATATCCAAGTTATTAAACAATACTAATACTAAAAATAATAATAATACCATATAATTAAAACTAATAAAAATTCCGCTATAATAAACTATTATTAATAATAACAATCTAAAATTTACCCATAAGCTAAATGGAACTTTTTGGTCCCATATTTATTCTGAATATAATCTATCCATCTTCTCCAGACCGAAATGTATCTTTCTTGTGGATGATCCTTCAGATAAGCAGAAATCTTAGCCATTTCTGCTAAATTTGACACTTTAAACGTCCATTCTTCTATAGTAGGCAAACTATCCTTCTTCCAATATTGCCCTACCAATAACCTTGCAGCTGTTATCAAGTTCAACATCAAGTTAAGTTTCTTTAGTATCACAATCTATAATAACACCCAATAAAAATAGTTGTGGGGTAAACTTTATCTTTCTCTTAAAAATCTTTTGAATGTTCCACCAAATTTTAATCCAAAGAGCTTTTATATTTCTACAAGTCCACCAGTTATGAAAATAAGTGGCATCCAAACTGCCACATCTCCAACATTTGGGCTGTAAATTAGGATACATACAAGACAACTTTTTAGGATCCAAATGCCATCTATAAAACATTTTATAAAAATTTTCTCTTAAATTTTGGGCCTGGGTAAATTTTACATTTCTAACCCAGATTACCTCCCATATATCCAATGGGATCGGTTAATAAAACAGCTTCTATATTGAAGAATAAGATGAGAAGGAAGGACTCATTGGAGAAGAGCCTAATGCTGGGAAAGATTGAGGGCAATAGAAGAAGGGGACGACAGAGAATGAGGTGGCTGGATGGAGTCACTGAAGCAGTAGGCGTGAGCTTAAATGGACTCCAGAAGATGGTAGAGGACAGGAAGGCCTGGAGGAACGTTGTCCATGGGGTTGCGATGGGTTGGACACGACTTTGCAACTAACAACAACAAAAAAATTGGAGAATGTTTTCAACTGTACATTAGGGACCTGATTATTCAGGCAAAAAAGACTAAAATGAATTCGAATGCCATCAGTTGGGAATGAATGGGCTTCCAGACTCTCCCATAATTTGGTCCAAGATACAGAATCAAAAGTTGCCTTAAGAGCTGTAATGGTAGCATGCAGTAATACATTGTTGTTTGAATATTTTTCAATTAAGTGATGTAGGACCAAACATTGATCAGTGGTGCCTTTATCTTCTCTAAAACGGGCCTGCTCTTCTGCCATCAAATTTTTATTTTTTATTTTTTTTTATTTTAATTCCATTTATATCCCGCCCTTCTCCGAAGACTCAGGGCGGCTTACAAGCTTAGCAGTAGCCTTCATTCTATGTATATGCCTGCTTATTAGGGCTTTCGCCCCCCCCCCCAGCGGCATTATTACAAAGTCAGCTTATTGCCCCCAACAATCTGGGTCCTCATTTTACCTACCTCGGAAGGATGGAAGGCTGAGTCAACCTTGAGCCTGGTGGGATGCGACCCTGCACTAATTGCAGGCAGCTGGTGTTACTTAAGGAGGCATTAGCCCACTGCTCCACCAATTTTCCTGGCGCAACCAGTTCTTAAGTTTATCTTGGGGGTGCCTAGCTTAAAGTTTACTGATTATGTTAAGTACCTGACCCGAACAGCTAGTCCTCGGCTTACAACCAAAGTTGACCCCAAAATTTCTGTTGCTAAGTGAGACAGTTAAGTGAATTTTATCCCATTTTATGATCTTTCTTGCCAAAGATCTTAAATGGATCGCTGCAGTTGTTAAATTAGTAACACGGTTGATAAGTGAATCTGACTTCCCCATTGACTTAGCTTGTCAGAAGGTCACAAAAGGGGATCATGTGACCCCAGGACACTGCAACCGTCGTAAATCTGAGACAGTTGCCCAGTGTCTGAATTTTGATCAGGTGATTGTGGGGATACTGCATCAGTTCTAAGTGTGAAAAATGGTCATAGGTCAAATTTTTTTAGTGCCGTTGTAACTTCAGTCACTAAATGAACTGTTGTAAACCAAGGACTATCCGTAGATAGCAAGGCTGTCGCTCTATTCCCTCTTAAATCTGGAAGTATACGGTAATTGTCAGCTCCCAGTCCCTGATGAACAGCGATGCCAGGATTGAAGTCCACCACACTATGCTATTCTCCAGAAATCCTGGAACAACAGAGACAGTTCCAGTTGCCCATGTATGTGTTGTTTTCTCCTTAATCTTGAGACTGATTGCAACATTTATTTTATTTATTTTATTAAATTTGTATACCACCCTTCTCCCGAAGGACTCAGGGCGGTGAACAGGGCATATATAAATAAAAAATACAAAAATTAAAAGAGAATTAAATAATTGCCCAGATAAAACAGTAACAATATAAAAACCCATTAAAAAACCCTAACATCCCCCATCAGGCCAGGCCAGCTTGTTCAAATAAATGGGTCTTCAGACCGCGCCGGAAGGAGCGAAGGTCCGGAGCTCAACCGGCAGTTGGTTCCATAAAGCCGGAGCGCCCACAGAGAAGGCCCTCCCCCTGGGGACCACCAGCCGGCATTCTCTGACCGGAGGCACCCTGAGGAGGCCCTCTCTGTGGGAACGCACAGGGCGGAGGGAAGTTGACGCCAGCAGCAGGTGGTCCCCAGTTTCCCATTAATTTTCAAGGGAAATCCCATAATCTGCAGAATAAACAAAACGTCTAAAATAGTGGAACCACCAACTTCAGCTGCACTTGTAAACTACAAATTGTTTCAAGGGCAAAGACATTTCCCAAATGACTTTTCTTTTCCTAGACATGCAGGTGTTTTTAAAAAAAACAGTGGTACTTTGGTACTCATCGTTAACTGATTCCGGGAGGCTGCGATGGGTACCAAAAATGACGAGTATCAAACAAGTTTTTCTCATAATGAGTCACAAGGCAGCCAACACGGACAGGTTTTAGCTTGTGCTAAGTACGAAACGAACAATGAGTCCTGGGACAAAGTTTTCACATCAAAATGCACTGAATATCAAATCTGATGAGCTTCAAGGCAGTTGAGTACCAAGGTACTACTGAAACTTATCTGAATTTCAGTGTAACCTGTTCACATCCATCAGAGCCAAGCAAATTTAAAAGAAAAACATTTCAGGTTTTTTAAACTGCTACTAATCCTTTCAGGGTCTTCAGATACATATTAAGGTGAAAAATGTAGACAAAACTGAATAGCAGAATTCATGGCCTATTTTCGTTGTTTTCTGGACATATCTTGTTTTTTGTTTGCAACTTTCTTTCTGAGGATAAAGTCTTGGAGAACTCAAATACTTGAAAACTTGTTGGGCCTTTTATGGTGATGCTAATCAAATTAACTGTCTAAATATGGGAAATTAACGGTCTAACTACAAATCAATATTTCAAGATGAAATTGCACCATCTTCCGTTAGCCATCAGACACAAATTACTGCAACCCCAAACTCAAGTGGTAGCTTGTTGTGAATAATAACCAATCCTCCAACTCTTTCTGGAAGCTGCAGATCTGCAAGCTACACAACAGTTCCAAATGAAGGCAATATTTAGGCATTTGGCAACAAGCACAGTCATATATGCAGCTGAAGGTCAAATGATTTTTAAGTGTCCATTTTTTCTAACACCCTGGCTTTGCAGACAGAATTGCCCATTTATTTTGGACCACAGTAAAGGTAAAGGTAAAGGTTCCCCTGCACATGCGTGCTAGTCGTTTCTGACTCTAGGGGCCGGTGCTCATCTCCGTTTCAAAGCCGAAGAGCCAGCGCTTGTCCGAGGACATCTCCGTGGTCATGTGGCCGGCATGACTAGACGCCAAAGGCGCACGGAACACTGTTACCTTCCCACCGTAGTGGTCCCTATTTTTCTACTTGCATTTTTACGTGCTTTCGAACTGCTAGGTTGGCAGAAGCTGGGATGAGTAACAGGCGCTCACTCTGTTACGCAGCACTCGGGATTCGACCCGCCAAACTGCCGACCTTCTGATTGACAAGCTCAGTGTCCTAACCCACTGAGCCACCGCATCCCTTGGACCACAGGCTTCATGGCATTTAACAAGAAATTCCTGGAAAACACACGCAAGGAGCTAAAGCAATATGGATTTTTGTGTTAGGTGGACAAGTCTCTCAATTTAATGGGATGCTTTGTTTTAATATTTCAAATCTCCTGAGATTCAAAAAGATAGAAATGGACATGTTCCCAAAGGCATCACATGGCAAGTTGTTACACGTCTGTGTAATATTTTTGACCCATAATCTTGTCACTGAGTTTATTTTTGCTGAAGTTTAATTTCTTTTAGTAATGACTTTTTAAAAAGCAAATATCAAATAATTAAGTTTCAGCTCTTGCCGCTCACTTCTCTACGGGAGGATCAGTGATGAAAACCCTTTGTACTTTAGGGCAACAGTGTAGTTATTTTTTATTGTAGCTTTCCACTTTCAATTTCCACAGAAAGAATTTTGACAAATGAAAATATCGAAACTTGGGATAGACAAAATTCAGCTAACAAATAAATCAGTCTTCTCAACTTTTGTCTCCAAAAAGGTTGGACAGGCTGTAGAATGGGAATAACTTGGTGAAAAAATGCACATTCTGAAGAGAGAGAGATGTTCCTGAGAATGGGCTCCAGCATGAATCCAAAAGCTTGGAGGATGTCCCGGTGACTGACTCAGACTGGATCCACCAACATTATCATGGGACACTTATATTTTGCCTTCATTCGAAATGCATATTCTGTCTATGTAAGACCCAAATTTACAAGATTACATTATATCTCCAGTTAAAAGATTAAAAGATCAGGTGGCTAGTTACAAATAAGATTCAGAGGCTCTAAAATACCAGCATTTAAAAAAAATGCTCTTGAATTGAGCTTAGTTTTTGCTTACTGCATATCCATGTAATACTTTTGGTAATGTAGACATGGTTCATTACCTTTTTTCCAGGATCTTTTTAAATTTCCTAATCTAGAATACAGCTCTGAGGTTTCCTGGTGGTATTCTATAAAACACTTAACCAAGGTAGATTTTGCTGATCTTCCCAATTCCAGACAAACTTAACAAGCAGCTGCAATCAAATGACGGATAGTTTGCCTTGGTAATTTTTTTTTAAAAAATTGCTTAGTTTCTGCTTTTCTAACTACTTAGCAAGTCATTCTTGCTATTTATTGTGAACTAAATTGTAGAACTCCTCTCACTATTATGGGCAATTGCCCTACAAGGGCTTGGATATTTTTGACAGAGAAAAAACAGCAAGTCCTTAAGTGCTGATGCAAATTATTATAATAATTTAAACACTAATGCACCTGTGTTTTTCATTCATGTTTACGCTCTGGTTTTTAAGGGAAAGTTAAGTGCAGTGATTTAGCATCATGCTGTGTGCACTAACAACATCCTGGGAGAGCCAGAAAGAAATAAAAGGAAAAAAGCCATACCCAAACCAACCACTGTTACCACAGTTTCAAGCAATGATATTAAATATTAATCTTCATAAAAGGTTGTACTTTTGATCACACTCTAAACAGATTTTTAAAAACTCCACTGGCTGAATAAATTGCAGAATTCCACCTTGCTATCTATTTGAGATCTTTTAATCTCACTTTAGCTGCAAAGAGTTCTAGGCAAAATCACTGCTTTCCATTATTGTCACTTTATATTTCAGAAGGGGTTCTGAGCGCTGGATTAAATTAGGAAAATAAGTAACCTAAACAGAAAACTTGTTGACCATTTTGGCAACTATTATAACCTCACGGGCCAACCCTTGAGGTTTGTCATAATTCATGACACATAAAAAAGTTTTTCAGCTGTCTCAACAGTTGTAAAAAAATAACAAAACCAAACTTTAATAAACTTTGTGAGTTGCAAAGCATAAAAAAACAAAAACTGGAGACACAACCAAATGACAGACATCCAGACAAACTGTTGATTTCTTAAAGCTCTTAAAGCCAGCCTGCTGTCTGAATGGCTGGCATCAGTCTGTTGCAGAGTGAAGTCAGCTTACATATTGCTTGGTAAAAAGTTTTAGGGTTTTTTCCCAACCTGGATGGACTTAGCAAGGTTTTATCCAGTTCATATCCCTCTTCTGCTCTGGGTTATTGGAATGGCACATAAGAGGAGGACACCAACTTTGTGCCAATAGCTTTACAACTGACATGTTATCTTTTCCACAGCTGCCTTTATTAACGTCCACACACCTTTTGCAGCTCTGTGTCTGTGTAATTTCCATGCACTTTGCATCCTACACAGATTTTAAAGCAGAATTTCTCAATTTTAGCAAGTTGCGTGGACTTCAACTCCCAGAATTCCCCAGCCAGCGTTGCTGGGGAATTCTGGGAGTTGAAATTCATTCAGCTTAAAGTTACTGAGGTTGAGAAGCACTCCACTGACTTCATTTCCCATAATCCCCAACTACCCCGATGAAACTAGAAAGCCAATCTTTCTGGTTGGAAAGCTGATTTAAAGCAAATGGACGGTTTTAGGGCCACAGGTCCACGCAACAAGAACAAAAAGGGACACTGGAGAGAAGTGAGGAAGGAGGTGAATCTTTCACAGCAGAATCACAGTGGAGCCTCCATTATCTGGAGCAGTGTATCATCTCGTCTGATGGGACACTCCTCCATCAGGAAACGGCCTGTCTCCTCCCCTTCCCGTGCAGGAGCCGGCGAACCGGTACCTGCCTCACCTGGGCACCCGACTCCGACTTCGACAGCCCGTTGGTCATCGCTCAGGCCGAGAGCGCGCAAAAGCACCCTCACCGAAGCAGGCACTGACCACCGGAACTCAACGCCTCCAGCGCGCATGCGTCATCCCGCCATTCGAGCAGGCGCGTTTGGCTCCTCAAGGCCGCTTCGCCAGAAGGATCTTGGTTAGGGCTTTCTGCCTGACGGCCACGAAATTCTGCTCTGCGCACGCGCAATGCGCATTCCGGCTCTCTTGCGCCCTCGTGCAGTTCATAGCGCTTTGCGTTGGGTGGAGATTTTCATCCTCGTCTCTTTTGCAGCAAGTTTTGTTAGGCGGCAGCCAAGAGCTACTAATGGTTGTGTATCTCTGCTGCCCTCTCGTGGTTGTCTACATTTGGCAGCCCAGACGACATCGAGAGATAAAAGAGAATATTGCACTAAATGCTGTACTGTAGTGTACTGTACTATACTTTTAGTATCTGCAAATTAGTCACTTGCAACATAATTCCACATTTTCTGTTCTTGTAAATCAATCTTGCTTCCCCAAGGCTGATGCACTCCTTCTTACATGGCCTTTTTAAAAAAAAAATTCTCCGCTTTTAAAGACATCATCAACTGAATTGAACACAGATTTCTTAGCAAGGATGGAACTGTTGATGTGATTTAGGCACTACAAATCTAGCTAATGGACCTTTTGATCAGTGCTTTTCAAACCTAACAAGTTTAAGGTGTGCAAACATTTAACTCATAGAATTTCCCAGCCAGCATGTATCAGTTTTGTTCTTTCCTGGAAATACTCTGTCATGGTCACTTATATCTTAATCAGATCACATATGACTTCACTTACAACTACTAGTTTAGCAACAGTTCAAAGTTACAACTATGCTGAAAGAAGTGTCTTATAACCAGTCCTCACACTTAACCGTTGCAGCATTCCTACAGTCACATGGGCAAAATTCAGGCATTTGGAAATTGGCATGTAACTGTGATGGTTGCAGAGTCCTGGGATCACTTGATCACCATTTGCTACTTTTCTAGTCATCTTCCAAAAAGCAAAACCAATGGGGCCATCCAGATTCACTTAACAAGTATGTGGTTCACTTAATGTGGCAAAAAAGGTCATAAAATTGGACACAACTTACTTAAAAAATACCCTACAGTGGTACCTTGGTACTCAACTGCTTTAAAACTCATCAAATTTGATACTTAATGCATTTTGATATGAAAATTTTGTTCCGGTACTCATCATTTGTTTTTTGCTCAATGCACAAGCTAGAACTTGTCACTGTTGACTGCCTTGTGACTCACTATGTTATTACTTATGGGAAAAATTTGTTTGGTACTCATCGCATCTCCCAGGACAAATTAATGATGAGTGTTGAGGTACCACTGGGATGGAACCTCTGATCTGAATTGTGGTTGCAAGTTAAGAACTACTTGTATTACAATGTGCTGCCCAGAGGCTTCCCTTGAAGATCACTCAGAATCAGCTCAGCTCATGTGACTACTCTGGAATTCAGAGTGTGGGCAATTGAGGGTGTATCCAGGTATTCTCATATATTATCTCTGCTGGGCCAGCTGTACTGTTTACCAGTAACCTTTGGACTACAGGTCTACAACATGTGTAGAAAAGGGGCGGGGCTTTGAAGATGCAATTGTGGTGGCCATCTTGACTTTTCCATGCTTTCCCTGCAAACTCTATACTTCAGTGGTCTATATTCTAAAATAGTGCACAATCTATACCACCATCATGCCTAACAAAATTTGAAAAGGATTGTTGCAATTGTGCCAAGAGCTGTTAATTTCTCGTGTCATGTTTCCGCTTTCAGAGTCAGTATCAGCTATGTATTTTAAGAGCCAACTATGAACTGTATTTGCATGTGAAGCTGACTCCTAAGTTTAATTAAGCATGGTTTCCCAATTAGCCCTTATTTTTGGTGTTTACCTGACCCTTTGCAGCAGCATTTAATCACATGGCTGGGTTTGCACGGTGCAGTGATCCATTATTTATGTTGAGCGAGCCCAGCCATAACTTTCAGACTAAAAATCTTAACCGAAACTCTTTGCTTGTCAACTGAGTGGTTCATATATCAGGCAGAGGCAATAAAACACAAAAGATATGACAACAGATCAATTGTCAGCAGAAGCAGCTATAGGGCTGAAGGGCAAGGAAGAAACATGCATTGTGATGCATGTCAATACCAACCCTGTAATTTATCCATTTGTGTCTGACATCAGCAGGGCTGTTAAAAAAGTCAGGATAATGGCTATGAGACCATGAGATCAAAGCACTGTCTTTTTAAACATGCATTATGCGCATAAAATGATAGTGCTTTTATTACAGTTGTGGCTGCCATTTTGAAACCTTCTCCACACACCTCTTGAAGATGAGCTGCAAATCCAGAAGTCTTTGTGATGTTTCCTTGTGATGCTAGAATAAACTTTTTCTTTCCTCTCTCTCTCACTTCCAGATTCTATTCTATTCTATTCTATTCTATTCTATTCTATTCTATTCTATTCTATTCTATTCTATTCTATTCTATTCTATTCTATTCTATTCTATTCTATTCTATTCTATTCTATTCTATTCTATTCTATTCTATTCTATTCTAAACAAACTTGCAAGATTCTGTTAATATAGCTTCATAATAAAGTAGAATTAGCTCATCTACCTAGTAAGGCTGACATGGTATCACTTAAAGCAAAATTCTTACCTGGCAATAGCTAATATGCAGTAAAATGTACAAGTAGTTTTTGACTTACAACCATTTGTTTAGTGACAGTTCGAAGGTACAACGGCAATGAAAAAGTAACGTATGACCGGTTTTTACACTTAAAATCATCGTGGCATCCCTATGGTCACGTGTTCAAGATCTGAGCACTCGGCAACTGGAATATATTTAGGATGGTTACAGAATCGTGATGTCGTGAGATCACCATTTGTAACTTTCCCAGCCAACTTCCAAGAAGCAAACTCTACGGGGGAAGCCAGATTCATTTAATCGCCACACAATTGACTTAACACCTGCAGTGATTCGCTTAAGAAGTATGATCAAAAAAGTCATAAATCGGGGGAAAGCTCACTTAACAACCGACCCACTTAGCAATGGAAATTTTGGGGTCAGTTGTGGTAGTAAATCATGGATTACCCCTATTCATTGTTCGGAAGTTCATTAGTGTTTTGAGGGAGAAAACCAAAATGAACGGTGATGTTAAGTTAGATTCAGCACTTCTCTAGCGCTGTCTTCAAAAACAAGCTCTTAATGGATTGTGGTAGTTAAAAAAGAAGACATATATTAGATCAATACCTTTCCCCTGTCAGAATTGAGCCAGGCTCACATTTATTATCTGCTATATGGGACAGAAAATCAATTGTACCAGGTCATAGAGTCTTTTGTTTCTGCCTCTCAGGGGCTCTCCTGCCAAATATGTGTTTTTGTAATGAGTGCTACCAACTACAGGGCTTGAGAAATATGCTGCTTCGGCAAACTGATCATCCAAGTTGCTGCAGATCAAAGAAAACGCAGAAAGAAGGGGTACTATGTGCTTAAAAGCTGATGTTGGCAAAGGAAAACCTTATTTATTTATTTATATTTTAATTAATTAATTAATTAATTATGAGACTTGTATGCCGCCCTATCTCCCGAAGGACTCAGGGCAGCTAACAACAATAAAATACAATAAATACAAATATTAAAAAAGAACTAAATTATATCGAAGTCCCACTAAAACCAATAAAAACATTTAAAATCATAATTAAAACCCCATTATCATCAGTCCAGGTCGGCCTGTTGGAAAAGATATGTCTTAAGGTCGCAACGAAAGGACTGAAGGTCTGGGGCCATCTGGAGCTCAAGGGGAGCTGATTCCACAGGGCAGGTGCCCCGACAGAGAAGGCCCTCCCCCTGGGGGTTGCCAGCCGACATTGTCTAGCCGACGACACCCTGAGGAGGCCCTCTCTGTGCAAGCGCACAGGGCGATGGGAAATCGTTCCTGGCAGCAGACGGTCCTGCAAATATCCCGGGCCTAAGCCATGTAGGGCTTTATAGGTAAGGACCAGCACCTTGAATCTCACCCGGAGGGCAACCGGTAACCAATGCAGTTCGCGCAGGAGGGGTGTAATAAGGGAGTATCAGGATGCTCCCATCACAACCCGCGCGGCCGCATTCTGCACCAGCTGAAGCGGTGGTCTTCAAGGGCAGCCCCATGTAGAGAGCATATTAGCCTAGTTTTCATTGGGTTGCAAAATCTGATCAACATGATTGCAAGGGCCATCTTGACCCTCATGCCTGGTATTTAGACAACATAGTTTGGATCATAAAATAGATCACCACTTTTAAGCCAACTCATGAGGCTGGTTTATCACTTGCTGCACCATGACCATCTGGAAAACTGGGCTAACTGAGTAACCAATATGAAAAAGTCATATGAACATAGTGGTCCTTGAATTACAACTGAAATTTAGTCTGGAATTTAATTTTAATTTTTAATTTAATTTAATAATATTTATATACCGCCCTTCTCCCTGAGAACTCATGGCGGTTCACAGGGCAAAAGTCAAATACAAAGTACAAACATTAAAAAGAGATTAAATAATTGCCCAAGTTAAAACAATTAATACAATAATAAAACCCCAAAAAATAAAATTAAGAGTACAAAAAAATAAAAACCCCACCAATCCCCATCAGGCTAGGCCGGCTTGAACAAACAAAAACGTCTTGAGATCGCGACGAAAGGAGCGAAGATCGGGCGCCATCCGGAGCTCTACCGGCAACTGATTCCACAGCTCCGGAGCGCCCACAGAGAAGGATCTCCCCCTGGGCGCCACCAATCGACATTCTCTGATCGGTGGCACCCTGAGGAGGCCCTCTCTGTGGGAACGCACAGGGCGCAGGGAGCTTGATGCCGGCAGCAGATGTTCCCTAAGGTACTCCGGCCCCATGCCATGAAGGGCTTTGAACACCATTACCAGTACCTTGAATTACTGTTGTATGTCGTGCTGGTTGTTAACGAATCACCATGCTAAATGCAGGCTGGTTGGCAAGCACCCAAAATGCAATCACATGACCTAATCTGGGGCCCCGGACGTCAAAACTCTGATTCCGGGTCATAAGTAGCCCCAGCCCTAGAGACGTCTGTCCTAACTTCAACTGGCTGCTAAGCAACTGGGCATAAGTCAGGGACTCCCTATGTATGTGTATATATGGCTTTGCATTTCACATATTATTTCTGTAATACATGATTCCTTTATTGTCTTTATTTGACTAGCCCAGGGATATCTAACAAGGAGTCAAAAAGGCAATAGGACAGTTGCAACTGCACGACACCCCCCCCATATACCATAGGACAGGGGTCTTCAAACTTGGCAACATTAAGACCTGTGGACTTCAACTCCCAGAATTCAACTCCCCAGGCTGGCTGAGGAATTCTGGGAGTTGAAATCCACAAGTTTTAACGTTGCCAAGTTTGAAGACCCCTGCCATAGGACAATCAACAGTATTATTAGCCTCCTGGATCCTGTGTATAAAAAATGATATTGATAAAGAAAATTAAACAAGCTAGTTTCATTATTATCCTATATTCAAAGACTTTCCACTCTCAAATACATATGACCCAAACTCACATTATAGGTAATACAAATTTAGTGGCCATTCAAAGTTACAACAGCACGGAGAAAAGCAACTTACGGCTACTTCTCACACATAAAATTGCTGCAAGGCTTCCAAGTCTCATGCTCAAAATTTGGATGCATGACCTATGGCATGTATTTATGACGGTTGCCTTGGTAACCTTCCCAGCCAGCTTCTGACAAGCAAAGTCAGTGGGGAAAGCCAGATTTGCTTAATGACTGCACGATTTACTTAACAACTGCAGTGATTCACTTAACAACAATGCTAGCTAAAAAGATTGCAAAATGGGGCAAAACTCAAAATGTTTTGATTTTCAGCAAAAATATTGTCTTTCCTCTTATAATTTATATTTTTCCACTCTCAAATACATATGACCCAAACTCACATTATAGGTTATACAAATTTAGTGGCCATTCAAAGTTACAACAGCACGGAGAAAAGCAACTTACGGCTACTTCTCACACATAAAATTGCTGCAAGGCTTCCAAGTCTCATGCTCAAAATTTGGATGCATGACCTATGGCATGTATTTATGACGGTTGCCTTGGTAACCTTCCCAGCCAGCTTCTGACAAGCAAAGTCAGTGGGGAAAGCCAGATTTGCTTAATGACTGCACGATTTACTTAACAACTGCAGTGATTCACTTAACAACAACGCTAGCTAAAAAGATTGCAAAATGGGGCAAAACTCAAAATGTTTTGATTTTCAGCAAAAATATTGTCTTTCCTCTTATAATTTATATTTTTCAATCTATTATATGGTAAGATTCTCTCTCCCATATTCAACAGACTTTTTGATGGTTGTTTTGGACTATTGCCTGAGTCCATTTGCAAATGGTTTTGTGCTTGATATAAAACGAATGCTACTCCAGAATTCTTTTTGCAATCAATTATTTAGGGTTTAATCAACATTAATGCAAAACAAGGTACAGAGGGTGAGAGACACACATTGTGGCCAAAGATTTTGGCACAGTCTGGTCAAAAAGTCAAAGTGACAGTTGCAATGATTTAATCAAAGCTCTGATTTTATTTATGAATGTTGCATAAAAATTCAAAATCTTTTTTTAACCTCACTCTGTACACACTCCTGATTGTAGCATATGAACCACTGGGATCAAACACTAATTTTCTGTTTTAAAAAGTTCTATATAAATTACAGCCAAGAAAACTACAAGGTTGTGCCCAGGAATCAACCATCACGATAGTCCCCGACTTATGACTACAACTGGGACCACAGTTTCCATTACTAAATAAGGCTAAACAAGTTAAGTTGTGCCCAATTTTATGATCTTTTTTGCCATGGTTGTTAAGAAAATCACAGAAGTTGTTAATTGAATCATGCAGTCGTTAAGCAAATCTGGCTTCCCCCATTGATCTGGCTTGTTGGAAGCCAGCTGGGAAGGTCATCAATGATGGATCACATGACCTCAGGACAGTCCAACCATTGTAAATACATGTGGGTTTGCAAAGTGCCCGAATTCTGATAAGATGGCTATGGGATGCTGCAATGGTTTTAAGTGTACCAGTTTTAAGTCACTTTTTTCAATACCGTTGTAACTTTGGTCACTAAATGAAAGATGGTAAGTCGAGGACTACCTGCACATAGTTTCCTTTAAAGGAGAGGTCCAAGAAGATAAATTGACTTGTGTAATCAGTTACTCTAGTTCTGCTCACCCTCTTACAGCAAGTCATATTTAACTGCTATTATTAATTATGGCAAATGCTCTTTTTTAAAGATCATCTATGTTCAACTTGTTGTCCACTTTAGCCAACAGGTACATTTCTCAGTAATTATTATGAAAGTGAAGAAGTAGGTACACAGGTAGACCTTGACTTACAACCACAACAGTTTTACGGTCATAAATTGTGTCAGACATTTTTTATGACTTTTATTGCAATGGCTGTTAAGGGATTTACTGCTTTACTGCTTTCTCTTTTTTATTATTAGTTTTATAATAGAAAATGTGAAAATACAAAAGTGAATAGAAGGGGGGACAACAGTAGAAAAAGGGGAAACACAGAAGATGTGAAGAATGGGGAGAAGAAACAAAAGGCATTGACTTCCGACTCTGTTGTAGTAAAATCAGACATTAAAATCAAATCTCAACTTTTTACCTTTCTAAAGTAATATATGTGTCACTGCGTTTTTTTAGTTTTGCCCGCTTCGCTCATTTTCTAATTGTTCATCTCTTTCTGCTCTGCACCTTATCTTATCTTGTAACCATAGTGACTCCAGCTATGTCCAGCCAATGTTTTGGTTTTAAACTGTTTTGTGCGCAGGCCTAAAAAAGTTCAGTTTCAGTTTTACTTTCTTCTTCTGCCTGACGAGAGAATGTGGCCAGTTTAGTTTTTTTTGTTTTCTCATTAAAAGTTTTACTATAGAATATGCCTTGGATTTCTTTTCTTTGATATTGACCATGCAAATGAACCACGGTCCATCCACCTCTGGTCGGACTGTTAATTGTTCCACGACATTTGGTCCCCGAGGATGGTTTATTTTTATTTTCCAGATTTATTGATAGGCAATTAGCCAGGCAGTTAGTGAGGAGGCTGTGATTAATATGCCGAGGAAAGGGAGAAAGAAGAAGGCCGGTTATTTCTCTGCTGAGGAGGAGGCAGCCGTTCCACAGAGAGATCTTCCTTCAAGTTTACAGACTCCGTTGGCATCGGCTACACGTCTTGGAGAAGCAGCCTCTGAGCCAAGGTCAGTTTCACCATTTTCTGTTTTTACAGATTCTCAAGCTGATGCCCCAGCAGTAACCTCTGCTCATGGGGATCAGGCTGATTATGAAAGATTTGGTGCTAGACCTAGGGCTTCACCAGGGAAGGAGGTGAGCCATTATCCTCCAAGCCCTGAGCAAACTGCATGAGAAGGCTTTGCAAAGTTATTATGAACAAATTGAATTTTTAGAGAAGGAGCTGCTAAATGCAAAGTTGTGTGCAGCATGGTATGAAAAGCATGGGAGAGCCTCTGCTGGCATTCAGGTTTCAGAATCGGCCATTTTGCCTCCCTTTTCACAAGCAAAGCCACACCCACAAGGGATCGCCATTTTGCCTTCTTCCTCAAAGACAGAGGCACGTCCACAGTGGAATCTTGTGTCAGACGAATGGGAGCCTGACTGTCTTCTGTGTCAAAGAATGCAGAATGCATTTTCACAGATATCCCTTCAGCAGGCATCGCTCCAAGCTGCCACACCTCCTCATTCATTGGGAGCTTCAGCTAGAATGCCTATTAATACTGCTACTATTAAAGTTCCTGTCTCAGATGGAGCACAGCAGTTTTCACCCCAAGTGCAGCCTCCACTGGTTCCTCAAATACAAAGGCCAGTGCTAACTGCAGGCCAAGTTAATGTAGCAGCTGAAGCACCAGCACCTTCTGCTGGCCAGGGTGGCATTGCAGCTCAAGTACAGCCACCCCCAGCACCAGTACCTGTAGCAGCTTCAGTGCAACTGCTGCAGGCCCTGGCACAGGTGCCACTGGTGCCCCCTGCTGGTTATGTCCGGATGGCACAGCCTGCACAACCAGCACCTCCTGCAGGCCAGGTCCCAATTGCACAACCTGCACAGCCAGTACCCCTATTGCATGTTCCTCAACAGGCACCCTCTATTGTACCACTGGCTGGTGATTCAAAACTGAAGCGGTCAGGACAGAATTACAGGGCATGGGTCAGTGAAGTTGGACTTTTGCTTCGTAGAGAAGGTACCCATGTGATGATGTTTAATCCTCCTGCCCAGCCATGGCCTCCTGACATATGGGACTTGAATAATAGAGCATGCACAACGTTATTGATGTCCATGGACACTGAATTGCAGCTCACTTTTTCACAAGATGCAACTGCCCAACAAATTTGGGCTCAATTAGAGGCATGTTACCAGCCTACATCCATTGAGTCTACATGTTTGCTTTTGTCTGAGTTCCATGGTTCTAGATTAAAACCTGGTGAGCATATTGGAGAACACTTAACTAAAATGAAAGGAATAAGAAAAGAACTGGGTGAAAAAGGCTATCCTATTGATGACTTTCAAATGATCAGCATTATCATTAACTCTTTGAATTATGAATGGAAAGATGCTATTTCTAAGATTAATCAAGTGCCTATTGCTCAACGCACAGTGGATCATGTATGCAGAATTTTAACCGAAGAAGAGGCACTTATGCAAGCCGCGCCACATTTAAGGGAACCACCTGCATCAAAAGCTTCAGCGAGGCGTTCCTTCCGTGGAAGGGCCTACGTTCTAAGGATGCCAAGATGCTACATCTGCAGTCGTGTGGGACATGCCACCCGGGATTGTCCCCAACGGTTTCCAGCACCCGCCATGTACCAGCCCAGAGGAACAGATTCCAGAGGAGGCAGAGGTAGAGGCGGACGACAAGGTCGTGGTCGTGGTCCCAGGCGTGATCCTCAAGCTCCACTTGCCACATTAGTTGTAACCAATGATCCACAGCCTCAACCAGAGTATGACAGATGCCTACTTTGGACTTTGGACAGTGGAGCAGCATTACATGTTACCTACAGAAAAGAGCTTTACACAGAGATGCACGAGCCTGAACCTGAACTTCATGAACTGTACTCTTTTTCAAATCATCCTGTTCAGGTCATGAGTGTTGTGACTCAGGGCCAGCCTGTGGGTCCGGCAGCCGGCTCAGATGTCTCGGATGACTCAGATGAGGGGGAGGAGGAGGGTGTGGAAGACGAACTGGCTGATGATGGCTTGGAGGCTTCGCAGAGCCCCCAGCTGGGGCCCTCTTCTCAGCTGCGTGAGCCCGATAGTGCGGAGGATGATGACCCACAGCTGGCCCTGTTCAAGGACGCCCGACGCAGGAGGCAGTCGAGCAGGAACAAACAGAGAAAGGCTGTGGGACTCCTCGGGAGGAGGCACAGGGAGGCCACGCCCTGAACTCTAAATAAAAGGAGTGTTTGGGGAAGGGCTGGTTGCTGAAAGCAACCCTTCCGTTTGAGGATTCAAGTTCCAGTGTTTTGTTTCTTGTTCTGTTGTTTGAGTAATAAATCTTGGCAGACGCTTTTCAGCCTCAGACGCTCTCCAGTCTCTACTGTTTGAACAGGGGTTTGCCTTATTGCAAGGCCGGTAGCAGGCTGGTTCAGAACAATGGGAAAAGGAACTGTTTATATTGAAGAGCTCGGTGCATTCATTCCCGATGTTTACTACGTTCCGTCTGCCAGTAGTAATTTGCTTAGTCAGAGTCACTTGTCTAGGGTGTCAAAATTCCAGGTACACCATCTCGAAAAAGCAAGTTATGTAGTTAAAGATGGAGATATTGTTGCTGAAACCATGTTGATTGGTGGTGTTTATTACTTAAAACCAAAGTCTAAGCCACAAGAGCAGGCAAGTATACAAGCTCCAAAAAGGGAGAGCACAGACCCAGTGAGAGATGTCCCAGAGAGAGATCCTGTTGCTACTCCAAAGGCTCCTAAAGCCAATAAAAGGACAAATAAGACACAGGTTGCTCACAACAAGCCTGAGGTTCCTAATAAAAATGCTAATGTTGAGAATTCACTAACAGGTAAACCTTTGCATTCCAGGTGTATCCATAAGTGGCATAGAAGATTGGGTCATGCCAGTTTCCGTGTTCTGAAGAAGATGCCAGAGTTCGCAAGAGGTTTGGATCTTAAGGGGTGTAAGGTGTTCTTGGATTGTGCTGTCTGCAAGAAAGCCAAATCTAAAGCAGCAGCAATTCCAAAACACGCTACACGCCTGTCAACACGCATTTTTGATTTGGTACACACCGACATAGTGGGTCCTTTTGCACCAACAATTGGTGGTAAAAGATATTTCTTGACAATTGTTGATAATTACTCTAGATATGGTTATGTATTTCCTATGAGAGAAAAATCTGAGACCTTTCAGATCTTTAAAGACTTTGCCAATCTTGTCTATACCCAATTCGAAGTCAGCATTGCCAGAATTCAGAGTGATCGTGGTGCTGAATTCATGTCTCAGCGTTTCCAGGACTGGATGTGTAAGAATGGGATAGTACATCAGACATCTGCTCCTTATACTCCGGCTCAAAATGGAGTGGCAGAACGCAGAAATGGAGTTCTGCAAACCATGATGCGTTGCCTTCTTGAAGATGCTAACCTCAGTCTTCCATACTGGGGTGAAGCTATCAAATATGCTAACCATATCATCAACCGCACTTGGAGTAGTGTGATAAATCAGACCCCTTATTACATGTTATATGGACACAAGCCTGACCTCTCACATCTCCATATTTTTGGTTCCTATGCTATGGTCAATATTCCTTTAGCCCAAAGAAAGAAAGGGGGTCCTGCAGCAAAAAGGATGAGATTTATGGGCATTGATGATAATTCAAAATGGAGCAAATATATTGACTCTCATCATGTAATAGTGATTTCACAATCTGCTATTTTTGAGGAAGATGCTGACTGGTCCAGGATTCATTCTAACGATCCTGGAGTTTATTTTCCTAGAGATGCTGCTGCTGATGCCACGCAGCCTGATGGTCAAGATGCACAGGCGAATGTTCCTTCCACAAGTTCTTCTCAACCCATTGTTTCGTCTCCGCAAGCCGCCAATGCTGCTGGCGATGAAGACGAGGACGAAACGGAAGAAGAATGGACGGTTGTTCCAAGACGTTCCAAGAGGACCACAAAGGGAATTCCTCCAAAACGGTATTCGTGGCAAGTAACGAAAGCACCTTTACCTTTGATTTGTAATGTTACACTTCCTCCTGAGACGTTCACACAAATCAAACATCTTCCTGAATCAGAGCAAGATAAATGGTTTGAGGCAATGCAGGCTGAAATGGACAGTCTAAAGAAACTTCAGGTGTTTACGCCTGCAAGCCCTCCAGCAAACAAGAAAGTTATTGGCACTCGATGGGTCTACAGAATTAAAAAGAAGCTGAATGGTGAGTTGTTGTACAAGGCCAGACTTGTAGCCCAGGGTTTCGCTCAACGTTATCCTGAGGACTATACAAATACCTATTCACCCACAGTGCGGACGGAGAGTGTGAAAATCGCCTTAGCCACTGCAACTATCCTTGGCCTAGAAGTTTTCCAGTTTGATGTTGAAACAGCTTATCTACACGCTTATCTTGATGAAGAAATTTATGTCAAAGGTCCTCCAGGTTTCCGACAGCAAGAAGGGGATACTTGGTTTCTACACAAAAGTCTTTATGGTCTGAAACAGTCTGGTTTAATGTGGTACTTATGTCTTTCTGACAAACTAAATTCAATGGGCTTTATTAAGTCCGAAACAGATGAATGCGTGTTTACAAAAAGATCTGATAATAGGTATGAGATAATTCTTGTTTATGTTGATGATATTGTTTATATTGGTCCAAATAAGCAGATGAGTGAATGTTTTGCTAAAGCTTTACAACAGTTTTTCACATTGAGGTCTTTAGGACATATTAACACTTATTTAGGTGTTCAAGTTACCAAAACTCAGAAGGGGTTCAGTCTTACACAGGAAGATAAGATTGAACAACTATTGCATCACTGCAACATGAAGGATGCTAAACCTGTGAGTATACCCATGCAAACTGATTTTCACAACTTGACACATGAACTGAGTCCTGAGTTCGAGGATCAAACACTTTATCGCTCAGTCATTGGGTCGCTCCTATATATTAGTAGTTGGACTAGACCTGACATTGCACTTAGTGTTAATCTCCTATCACGACACGTAGGAAAGGCAAAACAGTTTCATTGGACATGTGTTAAGAAATTATTGAGATATCTAAAACACACCAAAGACATGAAGTTATTGTTAGAACCCACACATACTGACTATGCAGAGTTATGTTGTTATGCAGATTCCGATTGGGCAAGTGATAAGAAATCACGTAAAAGCACTTCAGGTTATATGATGTTTTTGAATGGATGTCCTGTTTACTGGCATGTGCGTAAACAAAATTTTGTTTCTTGTTCTTCTACAGAAGCTGAGTATGCTTGTGTTTCAGATGCATGTAATTCTCTAACGTGGTTTGATGCTTTAGTCACAGATATCTGGTCACCTCCGATTCAACCAATCACTGTGATGGAGGACAACGAATCTGTGGTCTATATATCTGAGAATCGCTTTACAGGTTCCAGGTCTAGACACATTGACATCCGTTACCAAAATATAAGACAAGCAGTTAAACAAGGTTTTGTCAAATTGCAGTATGTGCCTACACATGACCAAATTGCTGATATGCTGAACAAACCACTTCCTACAGCCCAATACGAGTATCTGCGCAAGATGTGCCTTATCTGATTTTCTGCTTCGCTGACAAAAGAAGGGGATGTCACTGCGTGTTTTTTTAGTTTTGCCAGCTTCGCTCATTTTCTAATTGTACATCTCTTTCTGCTCTGCACCTTATCTTATCTTGTAACCATAGTGACTCCAGCTATGTCCAGCCAATGTTTTGGTTTTAAACTGTTTTGTGCGCAGGCCTAAAAAAGTTCAGTTTCAGTTTTACTTTCTTCTTCTGCCTGACGAGAGAATGTGGCCAGTTTAGTTTTTTTTGTTTTCTCATTAAAAGTTTTACTATAGAATATGCCTTGGATTTCTTTTCTTTGATATTGACCATGCAAATGAACCACGGTCCATCCACCTCTGGTCGGACTGTTAATTGTTCCGCGACATTATGCACTACTCATTTCTGTATCGGCAAATCAGTCTAATCGGTAAAACCCAAAATCATGATATCATTTTTTCCCATTTTTTCCCCAATTTGGTCATTTCTGCTAACTCCATCAGTTTTTGTAACTATTCCTCCATGGTAGAAATCGCAGCAGGGATTTACCGCTTTCATTAAGCGAATTACCTCAGGACACCACAACCAGTTGTAAATGCAAGCAGGTTAGCAAATGCCCAAATTGCAATCACAAGACAATGGGGTGTACGGCAAGTGCCAACACGGGTTGTAATCTCAAATGGTCGTAAAATGAATGGTTGTAAATTGAGGGCTATCTATTTTTAACCTGGACTTACAGAAAAATATTGGCACAGGCCTGTGGTTTTCCTTAGATTATATCACATCTGGATGAAGAAGGAAGAATCAGCTTCAGCAGAACCTTATCTGGAGAAGTTCAATATTCTGGAGGTGGTGGAGCAGAGTTAAGTAAAATCTCTTAACTCTTGGGGACTTCATGGGTGTGTCCTTGCAGTTTTCACAGACAATATGGAAATACGTAATTTCCCATTGCCTTCTTCCAGACTTGTTTTTTTCCTTTCAATTTTACTGTCCATTCTAGAACTGAAGAATTTACAGATGTTGCCCACTTACTTTGTAAATGTTCTTTGTCTAAACTTCCTCTGTCCTGAGGTCATTCCTTTCTTGTCCTTTCTCTGTTTAACATTTATCAAATGGATAAATCAACAGAGATATTATCTTTTAATCATTTTCAGTTAGATTGGTTGCCAGGTTCTGACATTGATACAAAGATCTATATCACACATACAGCTCTTCTCAGATTCCAATCTTACCCCCAATGTTATAAAAATAAGAATTGGGTTGCAAAATGACCACAAATGTTATGAAGTGTGTGATGGGAACTTGACTTTATTCAACACTCTGGAGAGGTTCCTGACTGTTCCACAATAACCTAGCCTTTTATCATTTCCAAGCTGTAATTTCAATGATTCATACAACCCGATCCAGCTGTTTTCTGTCCCCTAAAAAGCCACCTTGCAAAATATGGAGCAGATTAGCTGTTCTTTGTTTCACCAGTAAGAACTGTTTCAAAAGAAAAAATCATAGCTCTGCATCCACATTATATTTTCTCCGTAAATCTTCTTATATAACTACTCATTGGTATTCCCCGTCTTTTGCAATATTTAGATCCAATGAAATTCCATTTCTATTACATGTTCATCTCCGGTGTGGGAAACTCCCACTTTCTCAGCTTGCAAGTAACTCATTTCCAACTTAAGAGGCCTCCACATGTCTATGCTCCAGATGTCACTTCCAAAGTGAACAGCTCTGACACTGAATTCCTGATGTGGATGTCAAAGTATTTTGGAATCTGGAGGTCAACTACAATATAGATAGTCCTCAACTTACAACAGTTTGTTTAGTGACCATTCAAAATTACAACAGCATTGAAAAATGTGACTTATGACCGTTTTTCATAGTTATGACCTTTGCAGCACCCCATGATCATGCGATCAAAATTCAGATGCTTGACAAAGCTGGTTCCATATTTATGACCATTGCTGTGTCCCAAGGTCACGTGATCACCTTTTGCAACCTTCTGACAAGCAAAGTCAATGGGGAAGCCAGATTCACTTAACAACCGGGTTACTAACTTATCAACTTCAGTGGTTCACTTAACAACTGTGGGAAGTCATAAAATGTGGCAAAACTCATTTAACAAATGTCTCACTTTAGCAACAGAAATTTTGGACTCAATTGTGGTCGTAAGTCAAGGACTACCTGTACTTAGCAGCTTGCATTGGGATTTCATACTGTTAATTAATTCATTAAGCACACTAAACTCAAGGCAATGCTAAACTATATGAAAGCAATGCAACAATAATCAGCATTTAAAAGCTTCACGTTAGTCATCTTCACGATCAATTCAGAAATAAGTGCCTTATTATTTAGATAAATAATAATTAAATATACATTTTTTAACCAAATATTAGTTTATTAGTTTAGTTTATTGAATTTATATACCGCCCTTTTCCCATAGGACTCAGGGCGGTTTACAAAGTATTTAAAAACGTCAATACAATACAAAAGTTAAAGACAGTTAAAATAATTAAATTTAATCCCTGAACAAATATAAAACCCCATTTAAAACTCTCAGCCTGGGCCGGAAAGCTCAAAGAGCCATTTTGGCCATTAAGTAAAAATAAAATATTTACATTCATTGTAAAATAAAAGTATGTATTAAGGTGATTATGTAAAAATTTAATTTAATTTAATTTAATTTAATTTAATAATATTTATATACCGCCCTTCTCCCTGAGGACTCAGGGCGGTTCACAGGGCAAAAGTCAAATACAAAGTACAAACATTAAAAAGAGATTAAATAATTGCCCAAGTTAAAACAATTAATACAATTATAAAACCCCAAAAATAAAATTAAGAATACAAAAAAAAAATAAAAACCCCACCAATCCCCATCAGGCTAGGCCGGCTTGTACAAACAAAAACGTCTTGAGATCGCGACGAAAGGAGCGAAGATCGGGCGCCATCCGGAGCTCTACCGGCAACTGATTCCACAGCTCCGGAGCGCCCACAGAGAAGGATCTCCCCCTGGGCGCCACCAATCGACATTCTCTGATCGGTGGCACCCTGAGGAGGCCCTCTCTGTGGGAACGCACAGGGCGCAGGGAGCTTGATGCCGGCAGCAGATGTTCCCTAAGGTACTCCGGCCCCATGCCATGAAGGGCTTTGAACACCATTACCAGTACCTTGAATCTCACCCGGAAGGCAACTGGCAACCAATGCAGCTCACGGAGCAAAGGTGTAACGTGGGAGTATCGGGAGACTCCCAACACAACTCTCGCGGCTACATTCTGTACCAGTTGGAGCTTCCGGGTGGTCCTCAAGGGCAGCCCCATGTAGAGAGCGTTGCAGTAGTCCAGACGAGAGGCCACGAGCGCATGAGTGACCGTGCATAAATCATCCCGGCTAAGATAGGGCCGCAACTGGCGCACCAGGCGAACCTGGGCGAAAGCCCCCCTAGTCACAGCTCCTATATGGTCTTCCAGGGTGAGCCGAGAATCTAGGAGGACTCCCAAGTTGCGAGCCCTATCTACGGGGGGTAATAGTTCACCCCCCATAGCAAGAGGTGGAATGTCCGAATAGACCCGGGATGAAGATATGCAAAGCCACTCAGTCTTGTCGGGGTTGAGTTGAAGTCTGTTCCTCCCCATCCAGACCCGAACCGCCTCCAGGCAACGGGACATCACGTTGAGGGCATCACTGGGGTGGTTTGGGGTCGAAAGGAAAAGTTGGGTATCATCCGCATACTGATGATACCCAACTCCAAAACCACGAATGATCTCACCCAGCGGTTTCATGTAGATGTTGAACAGGAGAGGCGAGAGGACCGACCCCTGAGGAACTCCACAAACGAGAGACCTCGCGGTCGACCTCTGCCCTCCTGCCAACACCGACTGCGAACGTCCCTGGAGATAGGAGGAGAACCACTGTAAGACTGTGCCTCCCACTCCCAGTCCCCTGAGACGCCGCAGCAAGATACCATGGTCGATGGTATCGAAAGCCGCCGAGAGGTCTAATAGGACTAGAACAGAGGAATATCCCCTGTCCCGAGCCCTCCAGAGATCATTCACCAGCGCGACCAATGCCGTCTCCGTGCTGTGCCCGGGCCTGAAACCCGATTGGTACGGGTCTAGATAATCCGCTTCATCCAGGACCAGAGGGAGCTGATGCGCCACCACACTCTCAACAACCTTCGCAAGAAAGCGAAGGTTGGAGACAGGACGAAAGTTGTTCAATACAGCTGGGTCCAAGGCAGGCTTCTTGAGGAGAGGCCTCACCACCGCCTCTTTCAAGACGGCGGGGAAGCTACCCTCACCCAAAAAAACCCCTAATAAAACATTTTTTTTAAAAAAACAACAGAAATAAGATCCTGCTGTTTCCCTGGCCACAATTTTTGTGGATGGCTTTCCCTCCTTGTCTTTTTCCTACGGCAGGACTGAGAGAAAATAATAAAATACACTAAGGATATACAGTACATCGCTAAGCTTAGGGCATTGCAATAACTATAACAATCTTGATGTCAGCCTGAGTTGTGTTGTTTTGGCAAGCGATAACAACAGCCGCCAAGGATTTTTAGCAGACAATGTCCTGCTTTTCGAGGCGCCCGGATTCTTTTTCCAGCTGGCGTTTCTCACCCTGGGAAGCGGCCGGGTAACTGCCCAGCGGTGCCACCTCCCAAGATGGCCGCCAGGGCAGCCTTGGCACGCCGCACACGTGGGCACCGAGGCCGGGCGCAGGCGCGCGATCGCCGGCGCTGCCGGGCTGCGGCGGTCCCCGGGAGTCGGGTTCGGGACGGGCTTTCCCTCCTGCCGGATCCCAGCGCCGAGCATGGCGAGCCGCTTGCCGCCCTGCGTCGTAGACAGCGGCACCGGGTGAGTGAGCGCTGCGAAAGCCGAGGGCAAAAGCCGCTCAGGCGAGAGCTGCCCTTGGCGGGATCGCCTCCTCCTCAGGCAGCACTAGCGGCTTGGCTGGGTTGGGCGGGGTTGCCCTGGTAGGGTCGGGCAAGTCGCTGCTGTCTGCTCGTCTCCTCCCATCATAGCGTCGGAATAAGTGGGCGGTTTGGCCCTTTCCCTAACCACCTCCGTCCCCTTTCCTCCGCCAGCACTAGCGCCTTGGCTCTGCTCTCCTGGTAGACGGAGGTTTACTTTCTGCCCAGACATACCGGCTCTCTGCACCTGCTCCAGCCCTGCTCTGGATCCAAACTCTGCCCCTCCTCATCCCACCCTGTGGCTGTACTAGGAGCGCTGAGGGTCCTTGTGCCAAATGGGGGGCTCCTTCACACGGACGGCTGCGCTAAAACGAACCACGTGCTTTTTTGCTTCTACGCGGTTTTCCCTCGCAATCCTGAACTAGTTGTAGGGCTCCGTCCTGCTTCTCTGCCATGGCATTCCTGTCTTTTCACCCCTCCCCGAAGGACAACTATTTTCTGGTGCCTCTGCTTCCCCCTAATGCCAGATCCAACCCCCCCCCCCACACACCGCCCCAGCAATCTCATTCTGTTGTTTTTAGGAATAATTAGCTGGAGGCCCCGGAAATTAGGATTGCACCCCTCTCAAGTCACTTCTCCCTGCCCTTCCAGCCTGGGACCCATAATTGCCTCTCCTTGACTTCCTTGCAAGGGCATCAAGGGGCAAATTGCTGTGTTCCTTCCTCTTCTGAAAAAACAAACAAATTTCAAACTTATCAGAAGTCAAGTAGAACCAGCCATTCGTCCTTGATTATAGAAGGAGAACAAACAGTTAAGCATCTGTTTCTCCCATCCTTTCCCAGTTCTGTTACTGTCTCTAAAAATAAGAGTTCTCTCTTATTTCTCTGCTTTCTGCCACACTTTCTTGCAAGCCCTGGAAATCCCCACAAAAAAAACCCAGCTCTCATTTTACAGCTCCATTTTCCACTCATTTACACGTATGAGTTCCATTCCTTCTCTGTCCCATTCCTTAGTTTCAGATCTTCCAAAGGGGTCCTTCGCTTCTCTTGGCTTGATGGGACGTCCAACAGAAGCTCCTGAGTGATTCTGGCCTGCATATCTTCGCCAATCTTCCTACCTTTTTTAGCTTCCCTCCCCAAGCAAACGTTCAGAGAACAAAACTTGAGAACTGGGCTCCTTTGCTAAAGATTCTACTTGTTGTGGCAACTAGCTCAGTTTGCCATTCTATGCAGGTACTCCATGATTATGACTATTATTGAGTCCAAAATTTCCATTGCTAAGCGAGACAGCTGTTGTGAGTTTTGCCCCATTTTACGACCTTTTCTTGCCATAGTTGTTAAATGAATCACTGCAGTTATTTAGCTAGTAACATGGTTGTTAAGTGAATCTGGCTTCCCCATTGACTTTGTTTGTCAGAATGTCACAATGGCTTGAGCACATGACCCTGGGACACTGCAACCGTCATAAATACATGCCAGTTTCCCAGCATACAAATTTTGATCATGTGACCATGGGGATGCTGCAGTAGTCATAAATGTGCATAAAGCTCATACGCCACTTTTTTCAACGCCATTGTAACTTCAAATGGTCACTAAACGAATGGCTGAAATTGTGGCTACCTGTATATATATGTATTAATATACTGCCTTTATTATTTTTACAAATAATTCAAGGCTGCGAATATATCCAATATATTCCTCTTCCTATTTTCCCCCCAAACAACAGTCCTGTGAGGTTGGCTGGACTGAGAGAGAGTGAGCGGCCCAAGGTCACCCACAGCTGGTTTTCATGCCTAAGGCAGGACTTGAACTCACAGTTTCCTGCTGTCTAGCCTTAACCACTAGACAAAAGTTCTCCAATCATTCCAGGCTCGTGGCCTGGAGGGGAGACCACCTTCCAAATTACTGCGTGTGCTTGCGTGTTCACACATGCAAATGGGGCCACACCCACTGGTGCAGTACTAGTGGCCACTTTTGTGCATGCAACATGCACTGGTACCATGCGCATGCGCAAACGGCTGCACACCCCCACGGTGGCTAGCACCTGTTCGTGCATATGCAAATGGGCCACGTACACACACTGCACTTGGGGCCCGTTTGCGCATGCACGAACGGGGTGTGCACGCTCCCTGCACTAGTGTTCCTGTTTGTGCCTATGCACATGCACAAACAGGCCCATGGACGTGTGAATGGGGGGGAATGCGGAGCCACATGTGCGCACCCTGGCTAGCCATTTCTGTGGCCCGCTGACCAAGAGACCATAGGTTGGGGACCCCTGCACTACACCAAACTGGCCGTCCTCTACTTACGGACATAATTGGGACTAGAATTTTCATTGCTAAATAAAGTGGTTGTTAAGTGTCTAAGTGTCTGAGTTTAGGCCCTTTTTGCCATGATTTTTGTTGTTGTTAGTTGCGAAGTCATGTCCGACCCATCGCGATCCCATGGACAACGTACCTCCAGGCCTTCCTGTCCTCTACCATCTTCTTGAGTCCATTTAGACTTACGCCTACTGCTTCAGTGACTCCATCCAGCCACCTCATTCTCTGTCGTCCCCTTCTTCCCTTGCCTTCAACCTTTCCCAGCATTAGGCTCTTCTCCAGTGAGTCCTTCCTTCTCATAAGGTGGCCAAAGTATTTAAGTTTCAACTTCAGGATTTGGCCTTCTAAAGAGCAGTCAGGTTGATCTCCTCTAGGACTGACTGGTTTGATCGCCTAGCAGTCCAAGGGACTCGCAGGAGTCTTCTCCAGCACCATAGTTCAAAGGCCTCAATTCTTTGGTGCTCAGCCTTTCTTGTGCTCCAACTTTCACGGCCATACATTGCAACTGGGAAGACCATAGCCTTGACTATATGCACTTTTATTGGCTGGGTGATGTCTTTGCTTTTTAGTGTGCTGTCTAGATTTGCCATGGCTTTCCTCCCCAGGAGCAAGTGTCTTAATTTCTTGGCTGCAGTCCCCCGTCAGCGATGATCTTGGAGCCCAGGCAAATAAAATCTGTCACTACCTCCATTTCTTCCCCATCTATTTGCCAGGAATTGAGAGGGCCGGATGCCATGATCTTGGTTTTCTTAATGTTTAGTTTCAACCCAACTTTTTCATTCTCCTTCTTCACTCGCAACAAGAAGCTCTTTAGTTCCTCTTCACTTTCTGCCATTAGAGTGGTATCATCTGGATATCTTAGGTTGTTGATATTTCTCCCGGCAATCTTAATTCCAACTTTTGATTCATCTAGCCCTGCCTGATTGTTAAGCTATAATTATTATAATTGTTTTGTGTATCCGGCTTCCCCCCATTGACTTTGCTTGTTGGAAGCTGGCTGGGAGAGGTTGCAAATGGTGATCACGTGACCTCTGGACTCTGCAAAAATGTCAGCTGCCAAGTTCCCAAATTTTGATCATATGACCTGTGGGAATATTGCTAGGGTCATAAGTGCGAGGACCACTTTTGCCAGTGCCATTGTAACTTTTTTTTTTTTTATTGAAAAGTTTTAAAAATACAGTTTTCCTTTAAAAAACCCCCTTCCCCCTCCCTACCTCCCCTCCCTACCTCCTCCCTTCCCCCCCCTCCCCCCCTCCCTCCCCCCCCCCACCTCCCCCTAACCCCCCTCCCCCCCCCGGACTTCCCAGAGCTAAATACAAGGTATATATATATAAAAAGGCAATCATAAACAACCATATACTAACAACTATAAATTCTAAAATCCATCACTCTCTAACTTATATAGGATCAAACAAAACTTAGCATTATTAAATATATATAGAAAACAAAATAAAAAAAGAAAAAAGAAAACGAAAGAAGACTTATTCAAATGCTAGATAAAACTTCTTGCCCCTATACTTATTCTGGATAAACTCAATCCATTTTCTCCATTCCATAATATAATGTTCTTGCGAGTAATCTTTCAAATAGGCCGAAATCTTCGCCATCTCTGCCAAGTCGGAAACCTTTAAAATCCACTCTTGTATAGTCGGCAGTTCCTCTTTCTTCCAATATTGACCTATCAAAAGTCTTGCTGCCGTAACTAAATTCAACATCAACTTAAAGTCCACAACTGTAGCGTCAACAATTATTCCCAACAAAAAAAATTGCGGACAAAACTTTATCCTCCGTTTAAAAATCTTCTGCATATTCCACCAGACTTTTATCCAAAAAGCCTTGACCTTTTTACATGTCCACCATATGTGAAAATATGTTGCCTCTTCATCACCACACCTCCAACATTTAGGCTGATAATTCGGATACATACTTGCAAGCTTTTTAGGATCTAGATGCCATCTATAAAACATTTTGTAAAAGTTCTCTCTTAAACTTTGAGCTTGAGTGAATTTTACATTCCTCACCCAGATCTTTTCCCACGTGTCCATTGTAATAACTTCCTGAATGTTTTGGGCCCACTTTATCATACAATCCTTAACAAGCTCTGTTTCTGAATCGATCTCTATCAATGCAAGATATATCCGTTTAATATGTGCTGGTCCTTGATTTCTAATTTGCTTTATCAAATTTTCATCAGTCGTTGCAAATCCATTTTTTTGGTCTTCTTTCCACCTGGCCTGTAACTGAATATATTGAAACCAAGTCTGAACAACCTTCTCTTCTCGCAAGAAACTATATGATTTCAAGCACCAAATATTCCTTTCCAAACTTAAAATTTCCTTGTAAGTAGTCTCATCATGTTTGAAACCAGCATGTATATTTTCTATTGCGTGTTTTGGGATTGCCCACAATGGTATCTTGCTGCTTAACTTATGTCTATACTTCTTCCAAACTCTCAGCAATGCCTGTCTTAAAATATGCATCCTAAACACAGTATCTACAGTGCCATTGTAACTTGACTGATCTTTCATACCATATCACAAATTATTTTCAAAACGTGACATTTGGGCAAGACATTTGCAACAGCTGGTTATAATGATCTTGGCTATTTGTTTTCAAATGTGCAAAATTAAATGCACAGTTTATATTTCTTGCTGGATTGGATTTTGTGTTGAATTTTTCTTTTTTAGTTTGTCATCAACACTTTTTTTATGTGATGAAGCATTGGCTTAGCTGTATCGTTCCCCAAATAACATGAATTATTGGACAAAAGGAATCTTTGCTCCCTTGAGAAAACTTCCTTTTCTTTTTTCCCAAAGATTTGGGAATTCTGTTTATTTTGGTTCCTGGTTTGCTTTTTTTCTGAAGACGTAACATTAAAAAGTAAAATTTCATTAAGTAGCACCAAGTTCATCATGCTGTCACAATCTGTGAATGTTTTTATCCTGATCCTGAAACAGATAAAACATAGAAAAAAGACAAAACTTAATATATGAAGTTGACATTAATACATTAATCCAGACAACCAATGGGAGGAAATCTCAGTGTAATTAAAGAATTAAATTACACGCTGGGCATTATTTGCAAAACTATAGATAAAAGTGGAGAAGAGTGATTAAGGGCCCCTTTCTTTTATTACCATAACATAAACATATATTTTAAGTCACCTTATTGTGGGAAGGAAACAGTAATAAGAATGAAGCAATGAAAACCAAATCAGAATTCATAAGATATAAGGATGGCTGTGCATCCTGGTTTTAGAAATGCAGATAGTCCTTGACTTGCAATCATTCCTTAAGTGAGCATTCAAAGTCACTGCACTGAAAAAATAGACTTATGACCAGTTCTCACACTTATGACCATTGCAGCAGTTCCACAGTCACGTGATCAAAATTTGTGTGCTTCATAACTGTCATTAATTTGTAATGGTTGCAAAGTTTTGGGATCCTGGGATTATCGTTTGCAACCATTGCTTGCTTCTGACAAGCAATGTCAATGGAGGAAGACAGATTTGCTTGATGACTGCACGATTCACTTAACAACTGCAGTGATTTGCCCATAATTGGCAAAAGTTCATAAAATGGGGCACAATTTGGTTAACAACTGCTTTGTTTAGTAATGGAAATTTTCTGCTTGCTTTTGATTGTAAATGTACCTACAAGCCCATCAGATGTATAACCTTGTATATGGGCAATCTTTTCTTTGTTAATGTAAATGAAATAGAAAAGGGCTATTTCTGTTTTCTACTGTAGCTAATAGTGAGTTATCCAAATTACAGTGGTTGCATCAGTCTCTGTCCCTGATGGGTTGTAGGGATGCTAGATGCTAATAAATCTGCATCTGCGTCATGCAGTCCAGCATTGATTTGGTAATTGATAGATCCTTTATTCATTGAGTGCTTGTCCTCCTTCTAAACTTCATAGCATTGTTGGGATAGTTTTATTTTGGATTTTTTTTGTTTTAGATTTTTTTCTCCTGTCTTTGTTTTTATAAATAACTCAAGGCACTGAGATACTTAATATTCCTTCTGTTTTTCCCAACAAAAGTAACCCTGTAAGGTGGGCTGGCCGAAAGTCATCCGGTTTTCATGCCTAAAGTGGAACTAGAATTCAGTCTCCTGGTGATTGGCCCAAAGTCACCCAGACAGCTTTCATGCCTAAAGCAGGATTAGAACTCACAGTTTCCTGGTAATTGGCTCAGAGCCACACAGTCGGCTTTCATGCCTAAAGAGGGATTAAAACTCACAGTCTTCTGGTGATTGGCCAAAAGTCACCTGGGGGGACTAGAACTCTTAAGTCTCCTGGTTTCTAGCTGGTGGTTTAACAACTAGACCTGGGATAGGGAACCTTGGCTCTTTTATGACTCGTGGACTTCAACTCCCAGAATTCCTGAGCCAGCATGGCTCTGCTTGGAAACCTCTCCTTTCCCCTCAGCATGGCTGGCTCAGGAATTCTGGGAGTTGAAGTCCACGAGTCATAAAAGAGCCAAGGTTGCCTACCCCTGTACTAGACCAAATTTAGGCGGATCCATTAATAGCTGCATAACGCAACACTATCTGCCTGTTTCAATTCTCTTTTTAGTTTCTATCAATCCTCTCTTCTGCAGTTCTAGAGATCAGCTTACACATTGACCCTAAAGTCAGGAGGCCTTCTGATCTATTTAAAGCTTCCTAGATGGCATGTCTCTGATGTTATTCAATCTGACTGAGGTGGCATTGCATATATTAACGAAGGCCTAATCTAGTAATCCCATATATAATTACAGTTAGATGAGCAATCTGGTCAGCTTCGAGGCTTTTCATTTTTGGTGTAGAGTTTGCAATTGAATCAATATTGCTAAATATATCTCTATTTCAGAAGCAGGTCTCCATGAACTTGCTAGAAACCTGCTGAGGATTGTCCTGTAAATCGATACAACCTCTCAGAATATATCTGGATTGCAAGATCAAAGTCTTGTATACCATATCAGATAATGACATTAACTCTAGAGAGGTAGTGACACGTTAGATTGATTTCCCTTCAGATGCCAAAATGTCTCTGAACATTGCAATGCAAAGTAGGCATAACCAAAATGTGTTCCTACGGAGCAGAACCTGAGATTTGAAGAAAGAGGTTAGGAGCAGTCTTGAAAATTCCATTTTTAGGCATTCTCTTCTATTTTTGGCATTCTTCAGTTGGCTAAGACTAACGGTGAGGCTGTGAGTCTGTATTTGTAAACTGTAGACGTTTGGAAGGTAGCAGGTTTGTGAGGGTTGCATAATAAAGTGATTTAAGATCTACCATTTTGATGGGGAGAAATGAGAGTCATAATATTTTTACTTATTTTATTTCTTAATTACATTTCCATCTCATCTATATTACTTCGTAAGTAACTCAGGGCAATGAATTTACTTAATACTCCTTCCTCATCCCATTTTCCTCACAACAACAACCCTGTGAGGTGATTTGTGCTCAGAGAGAGGGAGTGACTCAAGTTACCCAGTTGATTTTTATATCTAATGCGGGACTTGAACTCACAGTCTCCTAGTAATTGGCCCAAAGTCACCCAGCCAGCTGGGTGAGGGATTAGACATCAGAGTGTCTTGATTTCTAAGCTAGGACTTTCACCACTAATCAAACTGACAATTTTCTTAAAAGTAAAGTTTCCTATTTGTGTCGCGTGTTAATTCTGATCACCTTATGGCTGCAACCATTCATGCAGATTTCCTAACAAAAATATGGAAATGTTTTTGCTGTTGCTTTTTTTTTGGGACTTCACAGCCTAGTCAACAGGTGAGATACCGTAGAGATTTCTAACTCTGTTTGTTTTTCTAACAGACACACCTGCTCTGCTCTCTTATGCTGCCTGTTGAAGAACAAGTGTTTGCATGAAGGCTTAGGAATTGATGGCCGGCTTTTGCCAGCCTGAATTAATACTACCTCATGGGGAAGACTGAAGACTGAATCCTATATAGTACACACTGTTCATTTGCAAGGTCTCTATTATTCCAGTTCTCTCAGACTGGAAAAGCAGAGTATTAATAAACCAAAGCATAAATAAATAAATAGTGTTGATTATTTTTGAGAAAAGAACTACAGTTCTGCAATTGAAAACATGCTTTGCATAGATAGTTATAAAATAGTCCTTGGTCATGAATAGCCAGAACAGCCTCTCTGTGGGTTGAAAACAGTATCCAGATTTTGTTTTGTTTGGTCTGCTAAAGTATGCTTATTTACATAGAAAAAATAATTGTTATGAAGGAAGTTTCAAGGGCTGCAGAAATTCTAGCAAATGTCCTTCAAGTATCCTTTTCCACTTGGTTTATTTATTAAATAAAGAGCAAACAAAGTTTAAGGAATAATCCTTAAAATTGTGCCTTGCCCCTTCTAGGATTATAAATTATAAAGAAAGACAGAATAACAGAGTTGGAGAGGACCTTAGTGGTCTTTCGGTCCAACCCCTTGCTAAAATAGGAGACTGTCCCCTATCTTCTTGAAAACCTCCAATGATGGAGCACCCACACCTTCTGGAGGGAAATCATTCCACTGATTAACTGTTGCCAGTCAATATAGGTAGATGCTGTAGAACTAGATGAATTATATGAAATTGTCAAACTTAGCTTTGGAAAATTTTGAAATTATTTTTCCATTTAAAATCTTGCATGCAATTCCTATGTATTTATTCAGGATATGTAATTAATCTAGAATAAAAGGTTGCTAAGTTATTCATACATTGTTTTATGCATTTATACACATAAATGCTGGGGAATTGAGTATGTGAGACAAAAGATGTCTAGACGTAATGATCTTCCTACATCTCTTCTGCTGAACTTGCTTTGCACTCTAGGCTTATAGAATGATGATCAAGATAGGTAATAATAATCAGAATAGAGTTGAAAGGTCTTCTAGTCTAGTCCCTTGCTCAACCAGGAATCCCTATATCATTTCAGACAGTCCAGCCTCTTCTTGAAAAACTCCAGTGATGAAGTACCCACAACATCTGAAGGCAAGCTGTTCCACTGGTCACTTGTTCTCACTGTTAGGAAGTTTCCCCTTAATTCCAAGTTGCTTTTCTCCTTGACTAGTTTCCATCCATTGTTTTTTGTCTTGCCTTCTGGTGCTTTGGAAAATAGGTCGACCCCCTCCTCTCTGTGGCAGGGTCTCAAATACTAGAAGACTGCTGGAAGATTACTATCATGTCTCCCCCCCCCCCAGTCCTTCTTTTCTCTACACTGGCCATTCCCAAATCCTGCAATTAGGTAGATTAATCCAATTTGCTGATTCAATTTTGATGAAATTATGGAATCAGCTCTAGATAATTTATTTAGATAGTTTTCTGTGTATGTGGCTACGTGGGCTGGAATAAGATATTGTCTCAAAGCAAAATGCTTGGAAACTGGCATGTACAGTATTTATGATAGTTGAGGTGTCCTGGGATCAAAGGATCACCATTTGCATCCTTCCCAGATGGTTTCCAACAGGCAAAGTCAATGGGGGATGGATTCACTTAACGACTGCATGATTCACTTAACAGCTACAGTGATTTGTTTAATAACTGTGGTAAAATCAGGTGTGATTCACTTAACAACTGTCCTGGTTAGCAGTCGAAGTTCTGTTCTCAGTTGAGGTCAAAAGTTGAGGACATCCCATAGAGCTGTTACAAAGGATGACAGATCCTGAGCTTCAGTCTGATTCTTGCTTGTAAATCGAAAAAGTCATTGTCTGTCCCTTCAGTTCAGGGTTGTCTGCGGCTGAGGGGCTAAATAAGACTACAGAGCCATCATCCTTGGAATTAGACATGGTGGCTGAACTTCAACCTTAAACTGGGCAGAGACGGAAATACGGAGGGCTGTTCCATATGATCTTCTCAGGGACCTTCCAGGCAGGCCAGTTCTCAAAAGCACGGGAGATGATGCACCCTGCTTAGTCCACAGTTTTAAGTAACGCAGGACTAATTACTTTAGTGAAGCCAAAGCATTAATCTATAATGTTAAAATCAGTATATAGCAATTAGTAATTGAAACAATTATAAATTATATACATTCCAATAAGAAGAGTGAAGTAATCAAAGACTAAGCAGAATTAGGGATAAAAGGAAACTAGGCCGCCCAAGGACATGGTGGCCGGACACCATCAAAGCTGACAGCAGAGCATAGAACAACTCAAAGAAGCAGTGCAAGATCGGAAGATGTGGAGAGACCAGGCCCGTAGAGTTTCCAAGAGTTAAACGTGACTGAATGAATAACATAACCATCATCGAGCAGAATTAAACATCACATTAATCTAATAATTACTCTTTAGACATTCTTGAAGGTCTATCATTTTGGGGCTCACTGATCCATGAGAAAGTTCTGCAAATATAAGCAATGGAAAAACTGGACATGCAGTTATGGTCTTTAGCCCTGGGCTTAGAGGAGGGTGTGATCCAGGGGTCTTCAAACTTGGCCCTTTTATGACTTGTGAACTTCAACTCCCAGAATCCCACAGCCAGGCATGCTGGCTGTGGAATTCTGGGAGTTGAAGTCCACAAGTCATAAAAGGGCCAAGTTTGAAGACCCCTGGTGTGATCAGTAAGTGTGTTGTGTTGAAAGCTGAATGCTCAGCATTAAAGTAAGGCCTAGAAATGCTGGTAATCAATAAAACACATAGAATGCAGCCTAATTGTTTCTTCTTTCGAACTCATGCTTGCCTTCAAGCAGTAGTTAAAGTAGTTTAGTTTCCAGGTTGTTCTTAGAGTATATTACAGTATCCTAGCATGTTTTGAGCTACAGTTTTATTACTAGATTTTCATCTGATCTTTATTATTATTTATTTGTCACTCAAGGTGACAAACATATCCAACACACCTTCCTTCTGCTATGTTCCCTACAACTACCAGCCTGTGAAATGGGCTGGGCTGAGAGAAAGGGACTGCACAAAGTCCCCCAGCTGGCTTTCATGCCCAAGGTGGGATTAGAACTCACCATCTCCTGGCGATTGGCCCAAAGTCACCCAGACAGCTATCATGTCTGAGGTAGGACTAAAACTTACAGTCTCTTGGTTTCTAGCCAGCACCTTAACCAACACATCAACCATCATTCTCAGGTAGAATTGCTGATGACCAGGGATAAAGGAAAGGCAGTCTTCAAATTTCTATGGGGAGCAGGCCAAGATGTTGCTTACCTTTAAACCAAACTGAAATCCATTCTTCTCAGAAGATGTTGATCAGTATTGGAACAATGATATTCAATTTATCATTACCAAAATACAAACACACTTTAAAGCAGAGGTATCCAACCCTGGCAGCTTTTAAGATTTATGGACTTCAACTCCCAGAATTCTTCAGCCAGCATGGAAGTTTAAGATTTAAGATTTAAGATTTATTGAGATTTTTATACCGCCCTTCTCCCAAAGGGACTCAGGGCGGTTCACAGGGCATAAATATAAACAACAGTACAAACATTAAAAGATAATTAAATTAATGCCCAAGTTAAAACCAGAATAATAAAACAAACCTATAAACAACCCAAGTACCCCCATCAGGCCAGACCCGCTAGTTCGAATAAATGGGTCTTCAACCCGCGACGGAAGGATCGGAGGTCTGATGCCATCCGGAGCTCAACCGGCAGTTGGTTCCATAACGCCGGAGCACCCACAGAGAAGGCCCTCCCCCTGGGGGCCACCAGTCGACATTCCTTGACAGGAGGCACCCTGAGGAGGCCCTCTCTGTGGGCGCGCACAGGGCGGAGGGGAGTCGACGCCGGCAGCAGGTGGTCCTCGAGGTATCGCGGACCCATGCCATGTAGGGACTTAAAGATCATAACCAAAACCTTGAACCTTACCCGGAAGACAACTGGTAACCAATGCAGCTCACGGAGCAAAGGTGTAACATGGGAGTACCGGGAAACTCCCAAGACAACTCTCGCGGCCGCATTCTGTACCAGTTGGAGCCTCCGAGTAGTCTTCAAGGGAAGTCCCATGTAGAGAGCGTTACAGTAGTCTAGGCGAGAGGTCACGAGCGCATGAGTGACCGTACACAAGGCCTCCCGGTCCAGATAGGGCCGCAACTGGCGCACCAGGCGAACCTGGGCAAAAGCCCCCCTAGTCACGGCCACTATGTGATCCTCCAAAGTGAGTCGTGAATCTAGGAGGACTCCCAAGTTGCGAGCCCTATCCACAGGGGGTAAAAGCTCACCCCCCATAGAAAGAGGTGGAACATCCCAGGTGTCTCGGGAAGCCGGAATGTACAGCCACTCAGTCTTGTCAGGGTTGAGTTGAAGTCTGTTCCTCCCCATCCAGACCCGAACCGCCTCCAGGCAACGGGACATCACAGCGAGGGCATCACTGGGGTGGTTTGGGGTCGAAATAAAAAGTTGGGTATCATCAGCATATTGATGATACCCAACTCCAAAACCACGAATGATCTCACCCAGCGGTTTCATATAGATGTTGAACAGGAGAGGCGAGAGGACCGACCCCTGAGGAACTCCACAAGCGAGAGTCCTAGGGGTCGACCTCTGCCCCCCTGCCAACACCGACTGCGAGCGTCCCAGGAGATAGGAGGAGAACCACTGAAAAACCGTGCCTCCCACTCCCAATCCCCTGAGACGCTGCAGCAGGATACCATGGTCGATGGTATCGAAAGCCGCCGAGAGGTCTAATAGGACTAGGACAGAGGAATACCCCCTATCCCGAGCCCTCCAGAGATCATTCACCAGAGCGACCAATGCCGTCTCCGTGCTGTGCCCGGGCCTGAAACCCGATTGGTAAGGGTCCAGATAATCCGCTTCATCCAGGACCAGAGGGAGCTGATGCGCCACCACACTCTCAACAACCTTCGCAAGAAAGCGAAGGTTGGAGACTGGACGAAAGTTGTTCAATACAGCTGGGTCCAAGGCAGGCTTCTTGAGGAGAGGTCTCACCACCGCCTCCTTCAAGATGGTGGGGAAACAACCCTCACTCAAAGAAGCAGATATAACCGCCTGGAGCCAGCCTCGTGTCCTCTCCCTAGCTGCATAAACCAGCCAAGAAGGGCACGGGTCCAATAAACATGTGGTGGAACTCAGCTTCCCCATAATCCTGTCCACTTCATCAGGGGTCACAGAATCAAACTCCTCCCAGATAACATTGACAAGACCGCCCGTGTCCTGATCGTCAGACTCTGCCCAGCTGGAGTCCAAACCGGTCCGAATCCGAGCGATTTTATCCGACAGATGTTGACCAAACTCCTCGGCACGACCCTGCAAGGGATCCTCCCTCACCTCCTGATTAAGAAGGGAGCGAGTCACCCTAAACAAGGCGGCCGGGCGATTATCTGCGGACGCGATGAGGGTGGAGAAGTAATTACACCTCGCCTCCCTCATCGCAGCGAGATAAGACCTAATGTAGGTTCTTAACCGCAATCGGTCGGGTTCAGATCGGCTGGACCTCCAGCAGCTCTCTAGGCCCCGTTTCCGACGCTTCATCTCCCGGAGCTCCGCGGAGAACCATGGAGCTCGCTGGGATCTGCGCCGGGTCAGGGGCCGCAAGGGTACAACCCGGTCGAGTGCCTCAGTGGCTGCCCTTTCCCAGGCTTCCACTAAGGCATCCGCCGAGCTGTGAGCAATGGAGGCAGGTGGAGACCCCAGCGCCGCTTGGAATCTCTCAGGATCCATTAGGCGTCTGGGGCGGTACCATCTAGTTGGCTCCGTACCTCCACGGCGGGGGGTGGCAAAATGAAGTCCACAAGTCTTAAAGTTGCCAAGGATAGACACCCCTGCTTTCAAGGTTTCAGCAGTGGTGATGGTGAAATAAGATTTCTTTATGGCCCTCCCTGCTGCAGATTCATTTTGAAAATGGAGTCTTGTATACATTTGTATTTGTTCTAAGTCTTCTACTCCAGGGCAGGTGTAGAAACCCAGCAGTTTGGATGAAGAGCCGTATTTCTGCTTTACGAAATGTTATGCATTTACCTGCATGAAATTCTTGATCACAATATGTTTTTATTTTATACAGAAAAAAGCTGGCACAATGCGATGCATTTATTTACAAGCTGATTTGTATAAACTTGGCTCGGCTAAACCACACCGAGTCTCTGATTATCCACTTGCTTCTTATTCTAGGTACACAAAACTGGGTTATGCCGGAAATACTGAACCACAATTTATTATCCCATCATGTAAGTAGAGGGTGCTCTGTTTTCAAAATACGTGCTCATCAGTGGAAGCATTTGGCTTCTGTACTGTCTAGTGAGTTTCCTTGGGGGGTGGGGGTTTGAGGGTGGGATGTGTGGGTCTCTTTCTGTGAAGTAGTATTTACTACATTAGTGTCCTTGGCTAGTATGGAGCTGGAGAGACAAAGGCCTCCTTGCCAAGACTGGCCCTCATTAAGCCACTTTCTGGTTGCTATGACAAATCTTCTTTCCTTCCTATCTCTATTATGTGGCTGCCAGAGATCTGCCTTGACGAACAAGTGACTTCCTTTTTTACCTGACACCATGGATACAGCTTGAAAGACTTTTCACTTGGGGTACTCTTTGGGCAGCTTGCATTCTGAATTGAAGATGCCATCTGGCTGTGGGACAAAGCACCTCTCTAACAGCAAATATTTAACTGTTCTCCAAAGCAAGGGTATCAACAGGCTTGGTTATTTGCTTTGCAACTCTTTCATTTAGGCATTGCAATAAGAGAATCGGCCAAAGTAGGTGACCAGGCACAGAGGAGACTGGCCCAAGGCGTGGATGATCTAGACTTTTTCATTGGAGATGAAGCTCTCGTTAAGCCCACCTATGCTATAAAGGTAAAGTTGGAGTGAATAATGGGAGTGTTGGGCACAAAGAATCAGGAACATATGTTGAGTTTCGCTTTCAGAAGATTTATTGCTCAAAACTATACTCGAGAATCTCATCAGTTAAAGTTCAGTACTAAATTGGCACCAGTTAAGAACAGAATTCAAAAGAGGTTGGACTTAGACTATGGGAACGTAATGACAAGCTAATGACGTGCTTAACTCCCCCCCTCCCCCCAGCTCTGCTTACTCTTCTCATACACTGAGCTTTCAAAGGAATGGATGAACAGCCAGTTCTTTGCATTTCAGACATCTGCAGAAAGGATTCAAATAAATCAATATGGTGGATGTGCCCACATTTATTTATTATTTATTTATTAATTTAATTTGTATACCGCCCTTCTCCCGAAGGACTCAGGGCGGTGAACAGGGCAATACATAATAAAAAACAAGGTACAAAAATTAAAAAGTAATTAAACAGCAATGCCCGTAATAAATTAATACAGATTAAAAGGTTAAGATCAATTTATAAAACCCGACCCCATCCCATCAGGCCAGGCCAGCTTGTTCAAAGAGGTAGGTTTTAAGATCGCGCCGGAAGGAGCGGAGATCAGGCGCCATCCGGAGCTTGACCGGAAGATGGTTCCATAAATCCAGCGCGCCCACAGAGAACGCGCTCCCCCTGGGGGCCACCAGTCGGCATTCTTTGACCAGTGGCACCCTGAGGAGGCCCTCTCTGTGGGAGCGTACTGGGCGGAGGGAAGTTGACGCTGGCTGCAGGTGCTCCCCAAGGTATTCCGGACCCATGCCATGTAGGGCTTTGTAGGTCATTACTAACACCTTGAATCTCACCCGGAAGACAACTGGAAGCCAATGCAGCTCGCAGAGCAGAGGTGTGACATGGGAGTGTCGGGAAACTCCCAACACAACTCTCGTGGCTGCATTCTGTACCAGTTGGAGCCTCCGAGTGGTCTTCAAGGGTAGCCCCATGTAGAGAGCGTTGCAGTAGTCAAGACGAGAGGTCACGAGTGCGTGAGTGACCGTGCGTAGGGCATCCCGGTCTAGATAGGGCTGCAACTGGCGCACCAGGCGAACCTGGGCGAAGGCCCCCCTAGTCACAGCTACTATATGGTCTTCTAGGGAAAGCTGTGAATCTAGGAGGACTCTCCATGATTGAAGCCCTGCTTCTTTTCGCAGGAAGTCCTTATGATCAGTCACTTAGTGACCATTTGACAGACATAAAAAAGGCTGCTTACAATCTGGATTTGAAATGCCAATATATTCCCCTTCCCAGGTTCATGTGACTGCATTTTTGGATACTCAACAACTTGCCTGCACTTATGGCTGATTGCAGAAGTACATGGTCACATGCCTGCAATTTATGACACTTGCTGGAAAATAATGCTTATTTCTAGTTTCCAGCAAAAAAAAACATAGTAAACAATGGGTTCACTTAATAACTGTGGTGTTTACAACTGCTGTGCTCTCTTAATGACCACTGTAAAAAAGATTGTAAAATGGGGCGTGGTCACATGGTGACCTGCTTAATGACTGTCAGACTTACGACTGAAATCGCAGGCTTAATTACATTTGTAAGGTACTTGAAAGAACTACCTTTACTTGCATGCAAGGGCTCCAAATCACATTGAAGTGCCTGCTATCTTGATTATTTTGGCCCTTCTCTGCAGATGTTCTTTTAACCCATGTAAAGTTTTTGGCACATTCTGGGTCCTTAATCTTTCTGTACCATAGAACCCTTTGAGACTGCCGAAAGCTACGTTTAGCTTCCCAGAAAAGTATATTTGAAGACTTGCCATAAAATATATAGATATAGATTACATTAGACAGGAAAGCCTTGATGCTCAAATACAGTTATCCAAATATTAAAGAATAATTCAGATAATTTTAGCGAGTGATATTGATGTTTTGGGAGTTTTTAGGCTGTTAGTTGACTTTGTTATCTAGTTTCATTATGGGATGGAAAATTATAATTTATTTTCCATTTGAATTCACCGATCCCAAGCACACTATTCACCAATGTTTAGGTTCGTGCTCTGGGACTTCGGCTGCAAGCAGCTTGGGCCAGACACTGATCTCATGCTATCCTTTCTCCTGTCGGATTCTGGGACTTTCCCCAGATCAAACGAAGCGATTGCCATCGCTTTGTGATCCATGGGCACCCCTCCTTCATGGTCACCTCTCCGGGGCAACTTTGGACTATCTAGGGTCCCCCAAGCAGGAAGAAACTAGCCGTGGGGAGCGGGAGGTCCACTTTCGCGCGGCTATGCGCTGTGGGCGCAAAACCGGAAGTCTCCCCATTCCCTGAAATTTAGTTTTCCTTCGTTCTCCTCTTCCAAAGGCTAATGTAGACCTTTCTACTTTGCCCTTGCATTTGTGTATCTGTGCAGATTCTCAGTCACCAGGTCATGATTGTGTCAAAGGTGCTGTTTTAAAAAGCAGCTGGGCTGGTTTTTTTCCTTGAGGAAGTCATTTTGTAAAACGTTTTTCTCAAGGAAAAAAGCAAAGTCTAGTTGCCTTTTGAAAAAGCACCTTTAAGATTACTGCATCTTCCGGCCTCTTGCTTTCTCTAAAATTTAAAATAAAGATGCATTTATTGGAAGGAAGATCCAGCAGAAATTTTTGAGGAAACCAAAGGCCGTTTGTAGGAGTAGGAACATATTTGGCAGAGAATTGAGTTAGACATTTACCAGACCATTCGAAGTTACAACAGCATTGAAAAAAAGTGACTAATGACCTTTTTTTGATGCTTATGAGTGTTGCAGCATCATGGTGATGTGATCAAAATTCGAGCACTTAGCAACTGGCATGTATTATGACAGCTACACTGTCCCAGGGTCATGTGATCACCATTTATAGCCTTCCAAGATGGCTTCTGATAAGCAAAACCAATGGGGAGGGCAGGATTCGCTTAACGACCACCTGATTCATTAACAACTGCAGTGATTCACTCAACTTTGGCAAAAAGGTGGTAAAATGGGGCAAAACTCATTTATCAACTGTCTTGTTTAACAATGGAAATTTTGGGCTCAATTGTGGTCACAAGCCAAGGACTACTGGTATTGTTTGTTACAAATTCATTAGAAGGAAGAAACTAGTAAGATGGAGCCTTGGTGGAGCAGTGGGCTAATGCCTCCTTAAGTAACACCAGCTGCCTGCAATTAGTGCAGGTTCGCATCCCACCAGGCTCAAGGTTGACTCAGCCTTCCATCCTTCCGAGGTGGGTAAAATGAGGACCCAGATTGTTGGGGGCAATTAAGCTGACTTTGTAATAATGCCGCTTGGGGTGTGTGTGAAAGCCCTAATAAGCAGGCATATACATAGAATGAAGGCTACTACTAAGCTTGTAAGCCGCCCTGAGTCTTCGGAGAAGGGCGGGATATAAATGGAATTAAAAATAAAAATAAAAAATGTAAAAGGTTGTCCCAAAGGTGCTTTTTCAGGAGGCAACTGGGCTTTCTTGTTTTTCTTCGAAGATGTTTTGCTTCTCATCCAAGAAGCTTCTTCAGCTCTGACTAGATGGTGGGGAGTGGAAGGATTTCCCAGCTGTCTGCAAGAAATATAAATCCTTCCATTCCCCACCATCCAGTCAGAGCTGAAGAAGCTTCTTGGATGAGAAGCAAAACATCTTCAAAGAAAAACAAAGTCCAGTTGCCTCCTGAAAAAGCACCTTTGGGACAGCCTTGACCTGGATGACTGAGAATTTCCATAGACACGTAAAAGGGAGTGATGCATAGCATCTAATCTTTTCTTTGTGTTTCTTGAGCTGGGCTACGGAAGAAATTTGCAGGACATTCTTCCTAAAGTTGGGTCTAGGAGAGCAAAAAGTATGGCTGGTTCAGGAATTCTGGGAGTTGAGTCCACAAGTCATAAAAGAGCCAAGGTTCCCCATCCCTGGTCTAAGACACTGGAACTGTCCCCTTAAACCCTTCTCAGATTTAACTGAGGTCTAAGTCCAAGTGAGGCCATTCTTTTAAAGCTCCAATGAACTCCTAGGAATGTGAAGGGACCTCTTGTTTTCAGGGCCATAGTATATCATGTATCTTTCATATCGAAGTCCAAGGGACAAGTCTCACCCAAATTATAATGTTGCACAAGGTGCTAGTTGAGTGGGGTGATGGAACAGACCTTTGTTTCTTCAAGATAAAGATGACAGTTTTATTCATGGAATGATATTGTGATTCCTTTCTCCTTCCCTTCAGTGGCCTATCCGACATGGCATGGTGGAAGACTGGGATCTTATGGAAAGGTTCATGGAACATATTATTTTTAAATATCTTCGAGCTGAACCTGAAGATCATTATTTTTTAATGGTAAGACCAAGAGGCAAATGGTACCCTATATCAGGGTCCTCAACCTTGTCAACTTTAAGACTTGTGGACTTCAACTCCCGGAATTCTGAGAATTGAAGTCCACAAGTCTTAAAGGTGACAAGGTTGAGGACCCCTGCCCTATATCATGTTTAAGTATTATTTATATCAATCACATTTTGACATTAGTAATATAAGCAGACGCTTAAAAGAAAAGGAAAAAAAAGTGGGAAAGTCCCCATCACAAATGGTTGGAACTTGGAGCAGGTTTTATTTGACAAACAGATTTACAATCCTGACTTTACCCAAGTGACGCACAGACAGTGTCCCTTTCAAAAAAATAATATCCTAAGCATTCCTATAAAAAGTTTATTGGAGTCAGGAGAGCCAAAGTGAGAGAATAAATAGAGCAGAATATTATGTTAAGCAATAAAGAAAACAAGGGATGGTAAATATTCCAACACCAGTTTAATTGTTGCCAATATATTAAAAAAAAATTAACCGTCGGTTCGCTGACTGTATTCTTGTCAAAACTTTAGCTGTCAAAAGAGAGAATTTCAATGAACACACATGCTATCTATCAACCTTGATAAAATATGTGATTGGTATCTTCTTTATTTAACTCTCTCTTTTGGAAATAGACTGAACCTCCGCTGAACACACCTGAAAACAGAGAATATCTTGCAGAGATCATGTTTGAATCATTTAACATACCTGGACTTTATATTGCTGTGCAGGTAAAATCAAATGGGTTCTTCCTGGGATGCTGCTTTTGGCACTGGACACAGAGGCTTCTCTGTGCATTTTGTTCTGCTTTTTCAGAATATGTTCTGGAAGAGGGTGTCCAAAAGATGAAGATCGCAGTTGCAACAGAGTTTGGATCATGCAGTTGCAGGTCCCATCTTGACTTTTTTTAAACCTCCCAGCAAAAGTCTCTGATTGATGTGAACGTTACTGCTAAAGGGCTGATCTTATATACATAGAAAGAGGAAGCGAAATCATTCTTACAAAGTCAGTTTGGTTTTAGGAAGGAAGGAAGGAGGAAAAGGAAGGAAGGAAGAAAGGAAGGAAGGAAGGAAGGAAGGCTTTTGCTGTGATGTCACTATATTTCATCTCTGTAGCAAAGATTATTTTATTGAACTATTTTTTCCAAATGTTTTCCATTTTGCATTATTGCATAATTTTAGCCTCCCGCCTTCCCTCCCTCCCTCCCTCCCTCCCTTCCTTCCTTCCTTCCTTCCTTCCTTCCTTCCTTCCTTCCTTCCTTCCTTCCTTCCTTCCTTCCTTCCTACTTTCCTTTCACAGCTTCACAAAAACTAAGGGAAACTCTTGGTTCCAGTTAATGTTATCAACATGTTTGGGGCTATTTCTTTGGAAAGATATGTTTCTTCTTCCACCACAGATAGTGCCTTATTCAATTACTGTTCCTTTCCTGTCTAGACACGGCTCCAGGAATCTAACATAGTCTCGTGATTATTTTGGTTTGTGGACTAACTAGCATGGGGATCAGAGAGAACATCTGTAGAAGTAGAAGTCATTATTCTAGGACAGTGTTTCTCAACCTTAGCAAGACCTGTGGACTTCAACTCCCAGAATTTCCCAGTGGGCATGCTCGCTGAAGAATTCTGGGAGTTGAAATCCACAGCTCTTAAAGTTGGTCCGGGAAATATTGGTTCCGGAAGACCAGTCTGCCATTCTACAGAAGGCATAGAAAGTGCTTTTATTTTTAATGTTATTTTATTGAAATGTCTTTTAGGTTTTCTTTTCTTTGGTTTTAAAAAAAGAGGAAAGATATTTATTTATTTATTTATTTATTTATTTATTATCTATTATTGATTGATTGATTGATTGGATAGAGTCCCACCTGGGCTGGAAATTTACCAACTCTTTGGGAAATTGGTGAGAAATTCTGTATTACTGTTGTATCTTTTCAAATTACCTTTCACAGGCAGTGCTAGCCTTAGCTGCATCCTGGACCTCACGACAAGTTGGCAACCGTACCTTAACTGGCACAGTTGTTGACAGTGGTGATGGGGTGACTCACGTCATTCCAGTGGTAAGTACGATGTACACGTAGCCCTCGACTTAGGATCATTCATTTAACGATGGGTCAAAATTACAATGGCCTTGGAAAAAATGATTGTGCTCTCAATGATGTTACTCACCACTCCCATAGTCACATGACTACTTATTTATTTATTATTTATTTGGATTGATATACCGCCCCTCTCCGAAACGACTCGGGGCGGTGTACAGGGCAATTAAAACACTATAAACAACACATAATGTATAAAAATTAAAATGAGATTAAATCAAATAGCCCTAAACAATAAACACATACTAAAATTTTAAGTTTTTAAAATTTAAAATCTAAAATCCCAGTCCCTCAGTCCAGGCCGGCAAGTTCAAATAGCCAAGTCTTCAGGTCGTGGCGAAACGAGCGAAGGTCGGGAGCCATCCGGACCTCAACCAGAAGCTGATTCCAGAGGGCAGGCACGCCCACAGAGAATGCTCTCCCCCTGGGGGCCGCCAGTCGACATTCCCTGACCGACGGCACCCTGAGGAGGCCCTCTGTGGGAGCACACAGGGCGATGGGAAGTTAACGCCGGCAAAAGGTGCTCCCGTAAATAACCCGGACCCATGCCATGCCACTTATGGTATCACAATTTGGGTGCTTGGCAACCAGCTCTCGTTGATGAGTGATTGCAGTGTCCTACAGTCACACAATCACAGTTTGCAATCTTCTATGCTGATTTTTGGCAAAAGAAATGTCCATTGGGAAAAACTGGATTTGGTTAACATGATTTGCTTAACAAGTGCAGTGATGCACTTAATGTTTGCTGCAAAAATTGTCATAAATTTCGGTCCAAGTTGACTTAAGACTGCAATGACTTATGATGGAAATTCCAGTCTCAGTTGGGGTCATAAGTTAAGAGAGTACCTGTAGGATCTTAGTTTTTCTGTTTTGTTTTGGGGTACTGCTAATTACACCAGAAAGTAAGTTTTAGATCTAAAGAGGTGAGGAAATGTATTAAGATAGTGCAATGGTTTTGGAGGATGTACTTGGGAAGACATGAACACAACACTTGTGTGTGGCTGTTTAAAACAAACACATCTGCTTCCAGAAGCTTCTGCGTCATGCCTGAAACCATAGAATTTATGATCAGTCTTGTAAATTCGCAGGATTTCCCCCTCCCCCCCGCCATGTATATGTATACATTCAGACTAGACTATAATGTTTCTCTGTGTCATATATGTGTGTGTATCTGGGTATGTGCATAATGGTATTTTTTTTAGAGTTGAATGCAACATAATTTCATTTTAATGGATGCTGATTAGTGTACATTTAAAGTGACAATAGACAATAGTCTAGTCTAGTCTAGTCTGTTCTGTTCTCTATTCTGTTCTATTCTATTCTATTCTATTCTATTCTATTCTATTCTATTCTATTCTATTCTATTCTATTCTATTCTATTCTATTCTACACTATTCTATTCTATTCTATTCTATTCTATTCTATTCTATTCTATTCTATTCTATTCTATTCTATTCTATTCTATTCTATTCTATTCTATTTTTAATATATTTTTTAGTTTTACATCCAGGTATTTATGAAGCAATATGGTGGTTGGGTAGTTAAAAATAAACAGTAGTAAATAACAAAATCATTTCTAGATAGGTCAAGTTATATCAACAAGAATTCCCTCTCTGATTCCCTTAGTTATGATAGCATAGTCAAATTAATCAAATTAATACATTTCTAATTGTAACACAATCAGTTAGAACAATTTTCAAGATATGTTTACATATCCATATCCCGTTTTTAAGTTTTACCTCATTGGAATAAGATATTCCGAACTAGCCTATAATATATAAAAGAGAACTTCATTTTTGGGTAGCCCCCATTTCCCCCATTTCATTATATAGTAGTTATCCTGTCTAAAATACATATATTGTTCATTTCAATGCATTCTTATGTTATACAAATTTATTCTATTTAAAATCTTAATAGTTCACCAATTATTGAGAAAATATCTGTTGTCTCCTTCCAAATTCTGTAATATACCGGTAAGTCAGTTCTAATAGCTAACTTTCCTTTCCTTTAAAGGTCTAAAAGTTAAGTATAAAATCAATATGTATCTTTTAAAGATTCCCGTAGCCTATTAAGAAAAATTTTAGCTCTATCATTACAGCAAATATATTCTCTTTATCATCTTAGTAGTTCATCAGTTTTTAAAATAATATATTTTATTATATCATTGCAAATTCTATAATATAATTCAAAGTTATTTTCTAATAGCTAATCTATTTCATTATATAGTAATTATCATGTCTGAAATACATACATATTCCATTTGTCATCCTTACAGTTCATCTATAGTTAACAAAGTATGTTTTATTGTTTATAGCTAATTTTCATTCCCTTAAAAATCTAGATCCTAAATATAGACTCAGTTTATATCTTTTAACAGTTCTCCTTGGCCTGTTGAAAGAAAAAATTAAGCTTTTTTATTGCAAATCCCAACACTTACAACAGAAAAAGAAGAAAAGTTCATTTCCCCCCCTAAATCTAATTCTAGCTTTCTTCTTGTGCCAGGCAGGCTTCCATATCATTGCCTATAGCTTCTCAAATGTGTCTCCCTTTCTTCCTACTCACGTTGTTTGAATCCAGGGAGACCACCCAGTTACCAATTTTTCATAGAGAGTGACCCCTTTGTAGTCATTAAATTTTCGTTCCAGTAAATTCAATCTCCATGTTTGGCGTAGTGCAGTTGTCATTAATTCAATCTGGTCTTCTTCTTCTTTCAAATCCATCTGGCTTAGGTAAGAGGTCATGTCTGGTGTTATAGTTATTGTTTGGTTGGTTGAAGTCTTGATGTACTGTATTTGAAGGCCTTTGGTATCCTCCATCTTAGTATTGCTTTCTTCAGCTTCTGTTGCTTGTTGGATTGTAGGTTTTATAGTTGAAACAATGTTTGGGCATCAAGGCTCTCAGTAGATTGCACTTGTTGTACTTTAAAGTCCCCTGTTTTGTTGTTAAATTCCTCATCCTCTGTTCGTTTTTGGATTGTCAGTTTATCAATTGAAGTAAGAGTCTCATTTGGTGAGTTTGTGCTGTCAGATTTGTCTTTAAGTCTGGCTTTTATTTCTGCAGTCATTGCCAAAATTGTATCAAGTATGAGTTTATAATCAAGTGGTGGAATATATTCTTCCATTTCTTTAGTATTTTACAGATGGGCCTTTAGTGGAGGCTATTTTAATAAAAGTCAATAAATGTCCACTTTCACTATTCCTAAAAGTTGTTTTCTGTGCCAGGTGTTCCCAATGTTTATCTTTAAAGATAATGTCAAAGACAAATCTCTAAGACAAATCTCAGAGTAAAAAAAAAGGTTTATTTGCTATACCAGGTTTTGCCACAAGATGTCCTTAATAGCATGTATTTGCATCCTTTTGCAAACTAATATAATATAAGTCTTTTATCCAATTAATTTATTTTTAGTAGTAAATAGGGTAGTAGGTCCTTGTAAAAATAAGCAATAAAAACTTTTTAGTGGCCCCAGAATTTCAGAGGTAGAAATAAGGTTGCTTAGTTATTTAGTTTAGTCATTTGATTTCTTTTGAGGCTTTAAGGTTGTAAATCCCCAAGTAAGCAGTCGCCATTCTTTCAAGAAGGGGAGAAAAGATTTTCAAGAAAGTCCCACAGGAAAGTAATTAGGGAAGTAAGGAGGGTAAGGTCTCACCCAAATCCTCCAGATTGCTTCGTTGTGCTTGGTAGTAATTTTGGCTTTCGGCAAGTAACGGCTTAGTGATTGGCTATGTTAATGGCCGATCTCTTCTTCTTCGGGCCAGAGAAGTAACTCTGGGTCAAACGGAGGGCTGCCACCCTTCCGCGATTGCAGAGAGAGACTCCTCACGGTGGTCGCCCCTGCAGGGCAACTTTTAACTCTTTGCAGGGTCCTCCGAGGGAGAAAGACCGGACGGTGGTGGGAGAGCTTCTCCCAGAACGTCCTCCAGAGCTGTGCGCGCAAACCAGAAGCCTATTCTATTCTATTCTATTCTATTCTATTCTATTCTATTCTATTCTATTCTATTCTATTCTATTCTATTCTATTCTATTCTATTCTATTCTATTCTATTCTATTCTATTCTATTATTCTATTCTATTCTATTCTATTCTATTCTATTCTATTCTATTCTATTCTATTCTATTCTATTCTATTCTATTCTATTCTATTCTATTCTATTCTATTCTATTCTTGCAAGGTGGTGTGCCATCTTGACTTTTTCCCCTCTTTAAAGCTCTATTAAGTAATATAGATAGTTTTGACTTATAACCATTCATTTAGATTTAGATTTAGATTAGTGACCATTTGAAGCTACAGGAGTGCTGAAAAAAGTGACTTACAACCAGTGCTCATACTTAGAACTGTTGCAGCATCTCCATGATTAACTGACCAAAACCTGGGCACTCGGCATGTATTTTCGATGTATTGCCATGTCCTGAGGTCACATGCTCACCATTTGCAACCTTCCCACCTAATGAAGCAAGCTACGTTCACTTAACAGCTGCATGATTCACTTAACAACTGCAGCGATTCACTTAACAACCATGGCAAAAATGTTATAAAATGAGGCACAATTCACTTAACAACAAGTGAATTGTTAAGCAACATTTGCTTAACAATGGAAATTCTGGTTCCAACTGTGGTTGTAAATCAAGGACTACTGTAACTGATTGAAAAGCGGGATGCCCCAGATTCTGAACTGCTTATACTGTTGGACATCTAAAGCTGAGTAACTTTCTCCCCCCCCTTCGGAAGGCAGAAGGTTATGTAATTGGCAGCTGCATCAAGCACATCCCCATCGCAGGAAGAGACATCACGTATTTTATTCAGCAACTCCTAAGGGAAAGGGAGATGGGGATCCCTCCAGAGCAATCCTTGGAAACAGCAAAGGCTATAAAGGTAAGTACTTATTTCTATTTCTCTGGAATGTAAAGTGTGCTCCCCATGGTTTCTGGATACCCCATTTATTTTAAAATGATGGTACAAGGGACTTGTAAAACATTCTGTCACAGAATACCTCAATCCCAGAATAGGTTCCTCCAGCCTCAAAACAGATTGTTTTTCACAGAAGCGTTCCAACAATTAGTTACAACGCTTCCAAAATCCTTGGAATAGCCTGATTAGGAACTGGGATCCTTGTGAAGGCTGCCTTTGTAGATAAGGAAATGCGTAGTGTTTCTAGTAGTTAAGGCTAGAAATCTGGAGACAAGTCCTAGTCCTGCCCTAGGCATGGAAGCTGGCAAGGTTGTTAAGGAATTTGTTGTGCAGAGGTCTCCTTGTGCTACCAAAGAGTTGCACAGACAAGGAAGGGTACTGAGAGCAGTAAGAGTCACACACAGGAGTACACTGAGTTGTAAAAGCAAAAAGTATTTTACTTTGAGGTGGTGTAAAAACAAAAATGCACAGTCAAAAATAAACAGTCCAAGTCATACACAATAGCAACAGTCCAAGGAATAATCCAAACTACAAAGTCTTCTTACTGGTCCAGAGGTCAATACACAGTTCAGGTTACAACAGTAGTAAACCAACAGCAGAGCAAAAACTAATAGTAGAGATCAGTGAATTCAGAGAGAGAAAGAAGCTACGTTACTAGCTCCCTCTTATGGTCATGAGAACACTTACACACCCATTGGCCAATTAACTTCTTAAAGACATAGCATTATGGTTAATATATTTTCAACCCAACATTGTAGGCTAGCACCATATGCCTAACAAAGGTGTCTTTGGGCCAGCCAGTCTCTTTCAGCCCAACCCACCTTGTAAGTTTGTTGTGGGAAACGAGGAGGAAGGAGTATTAGGTATCTCTGCCACCTTGAATTATTTTTAAAAATAGTAAAGGTAGAATAAAATAATAATAATAAAAAACTTTTAAGGTAGTTGGACTTCAACTCCTGGCACATTGGTGAATGAACGTAAATGTCAGCCTCACTAGATGGACTTGACCAAGAAATCAAAACTAAAACTACACTGATTGAGACTGGATATAATAACAGAATCTTGCAAGTCTGATTGAGCTGTAAGCCCTCCCTGTAATTTGGTGAATAAGGGAGAATTTGCCTGATCCACTTCTGAATGTTATGTGGATGTTCTTGGCTTAAAAAGTGCTCTATTTCTTCTTTTGCCTGCAAGTCCTGCATGACGCAATTGCCGTGTGGTTTTAGGAAAAGAGCGACAGCAGTTTGAAGGGGTAGCCTTGCAATGCAAAATATTGCCCAACCCCATTAAGTCAACGTAGCTCACCAGTTCTCTGATCATTTTTTTTTACTCATGGCTTTTAGGTCCTGATAATAAACATTTTTTTTCTCAACATTGTACAATATAGGACCACCAAATGAGCAGAATGCAGAATCACGTATGAAATTAATCTTACCTTCTTTCATCCAGTGAAACAATTTCCTTCTTTATTTTATCGTTTGCAGGAAAAGTACTGTTACATTTGTCCTGACATAGTAAAAGAATTTGCAAAGTATGATGTTGATCCCCACAAATGGATTAAGCAATACACAGGGATTAATGCCATCAATAAAAACACATTTACGATAGATGTCGGCTATGAAAGATTCCTTGGGCCAGAGGTTTTCTTTCATCCAGAGGTAAGAGACAAGATTGCTATAGTAGAAGTCATTGCAGTAGTAGTAGTAGTAGTAGTAGTAGTTGCAAGGGTGGTAATAAGAAAGCAGGAAGGCAGGCATGAGGCAGGCAGGAAGGAAAGAAGGCAATGGTACTCATGGATGTAAGGCACCATCTTATGGCCAAATTATTTTCTAGCAGTGTTAGAAAATACACAACTTCCACTTGATATAGATTAGTCATTCTCAACCTTAGTAAGTTTAACATGTGTGGACTTCAATTGAAGGGAGGCTGTCTGGGGAATTCTGGGTGTTGAAGTCCACCCATTCTAAAGTTCCCAAAATTGAAAAACGTTGTGTTAGGTATTTTTTTGTTTGTTTTTGACATGAAGTTCATTCTGGACAGAAGGCCGTTCATCTCTTTTGGCCACCTCTTCTTTGACCAGCAGAATTAATGGCTATGGTTAAGATCCACATGTAGTGTGGCCATATCCTTTATCATCCAACCCAGGCCTTTTGTGTGGGGAAAGGTGAAAAACTAGCTGGGGATGAAGGCTCAAGGGAAACAGACGTGGAAGGCTTATGGGTTAGCTGCTGTGGGGAAGAAGGGGGCATCTGGCTAGCAGCCTTGCAAGGGAAGAATAGTGGAGTATGCCTGGGGCTGATTTTGCATTCACAAAGTACTGGCCTTGCTAAACAACTGTTACTAACAATCCTACGTCACTAAGAAATGAAAAATCCAGGACAAACACTAAAGCAGATGGAATGCTAGGATAACAAGCATAAACTGAGATGATCCAAGAAAACCAGAATGATTGGTCACCTTGTCCGTGAGAAACTCTTTTTAAGAAGAGATTGGACCACTATTTGTCTGAAACGGTATAGGGTTCCCTCCTTCAGCATAGGATTGGACTAGAAGACCTCCAAGGTCCCTTCCAACTGTGTTATTCTGTTAAATTTAAAGTGTAAGAGCTGTTATTGACAAATTCAGCTGGCTTTGTTTTTCAGGAGCTCTGATGATGTAAGTCCTTAGAACAGAACAGAAAGTGGATGAACTTGTCAATTTTTTAACCCAGCAATGGGAGAAATAAATGATGCTTCCTTGCCCAGACTATGTGAAATCCAGAGAAGGTTCCCCCCCCCACCTTTGACAGTTCCTTGTTATTGGTTGCATGTCACTTCTCTTGCTCACCTACAACAGATCTTGTTAGCTCCCAAGGAAGGACTTATGACAAGAATTGGGACTAGAATGTCTGCCACTATGTGATGATATTGTTAAATGAGTTGCACCTGATTTTGTGACCTTTTTGCCATAGTTCTTAAACGAATCACATGGTTACAAAGCGAATTCGCTTCCCCCATTGACATTGCTTGTCAGAAGCTTACTGGCAAAGTCACCAATTGCAATCATATGACACCAGGATGCTGCAACCATTGTACATATATGTGTCAGAGTTTTGATCACATGACAGTGAGGATGCTGTGACGGTCGTAAGCACAAGGACCAGTCATAAGTCACATTTTTCAGCTGCAGCATAGCTTCAAACAGCATTAAAGCAATGGCCATAGTACGAGAATTACCTGCATGCTTTTTTCAGCTGTTATAACTTCAGCTGTTATATGTTTAAACCAATTTTCATAATTCCAGTGCTTTCTATATGTGCATTATTTGATTATCTGTCTCTCTTATTTATTTTTAGTTTGCCAATCCAGATTTTATAGACTCTATTTCGAATGTTGTGGATGAAGTTATACAGAACTGTCCCATTGATGTTTGACGTCCTTTGTATAAGGTACATAGAGAGACAGAATTATTAAATGACATTTAGGTGAAATTTAAAGTCTCACACCATGTGCGTCTGCCTGCTGGTTTGATTAGTAGCTTGTAGATAGAGGGATAAACAGAAATAGATTACGATCTTGAAAACATACTTTTGGTAAAAACTGCTTTTATTTTCCGTGTTATTCCAACACTGAACATTTCTGAACATTATTAGGTGTCCAGCTATGGATTCAGCTTTTCTCATGCTTTTACAGTTCATCAATACTTGGAGAAGTAGACAAAAATCACACATTTATTTTTTATTTGTTTTATTATTCTTAACAAATTTGGAGCCTGCCCATTTCACTGACAAGGTAATTTTACCTTGATGGTTCCTGGTTTATGGTCCAAGGGGCACTGATAACCCACAAAATACGACAGTTGATCATTGATGTAGGCAAAAATGAAATGAGATATTATAAAAATATTTAAGTGGCTCTAGTTGCTGGAGACTTTTGGTAGCCTCATAATTCTAAAAATATTATGAGGTTTACTGATCTCATGAAATTTCAGCTATTAAAAAATAAACTTTTAATAATTAAACCCATGCATATGTTTGTCAAGTCGAATAGAATAGAATTAGAAAAGAACAGAACAAAATAGAATAAAATATTTTATTTGGTCAAGTGCAATTAGACACACAAGGAATTTGTCTTACATACCTTTATCTTTATTTCTTTTATTTTTATTAAAAAAACCCTTGTAGGGATAAACATATTTAAAATGGTAATGTAATTTAGCAGGAAAAGATTCATTTAAATTTCCTTGCCTGCGATCTGTGCATTCTCGGCTAGTTCATTTCTTAGCCATCCTAGCACCCTTAAGTTAAATTGGTGTGATTAAACATTAGTTGGCATTTTCACACAAGCAAGGAGGTACATATTTCATTTAAGTTGTGCCTTGATGGATGCTGCCAATCAGAAACTATGACAGTCCTAGAATTACAAGGAAGTGCCTTGAAGGCCTTCTTAGACTATTTTTATATTAAGTTAGGATAATTAGCTCCATTGTGGATCATTTTATACTTACTTATATTGAATTGTATTTATCTTTTGCTTGATCACTTACATCCCAACAGGTTAACATTCTCTTTTTCCCTATGTCTCTCTTAAAGACATATAATAACTCTATTTTTTAGCTTTTATTAGCTTCATTTTTTTCCTTTTTAAATGGGCTGCTGAACCATTAGGATCAGCTGAGAGTCTTTTAATTAGATGCATGATGTTAATTATCAAGTTCATTTATGAAGAAATAGTAGTTCTGTCTGTTATATTTGGATCCTTTGTCTTCATTCTTTTCTTCTAATGGCTTATCAGTGGGGTGTACAAAAGATGCCAAGGATAGAGATAGTCTTGAGGAAGGCAATCCATGACTACTATGTAAATATCTACTTAGCCCAGGTAGAGAGGGTGAGATAAACACTCAAGATTGCCCTGTCTTGATTCTCTTTAGTATGAAGAGGAGAAAGAATCTTAGACAGGCTTTAAGATTCTGCTATTATATTTTGTGTCAACACAGTTCAAATATGTTTTTTTGTGATGTCTCTTTCCTGACCTGGGAAGAGAAAACGTTTTGTAATGGAATGCATGGATAATCTTGGGGAAAAGGGGGAAGATATGCTGGCCAAAAAACAAGGTCATCATTTTCAAAGGCCTTTATAGCGTGGTATCTGAAGAATTGCCTTTCCCCAATGGTATTAACCGCCCCACTCATTCCAACAGAAAGGGCCTACTGTGGATTTGGAAGACTCTAAAAACTTGGCTGTGCTGCTTGGTCTGGGCCCTGATACAATGGGATTGGCTGACAGAGTAGATATGATTCTCACCTCCAGACTGCCCATCATTTTATTTATTTATTTATTTATTTGTTTGTTTGTTTTATATACCGCCCTTCTCCCGAAGGACTCGGGGCGGTGTACAGAGCAAGGTAAGTATACAGTAAAGCAATAGTAAAACAAGTGAAACCCCAAAATCTATCAGGCCAGGCCGGCTTGCTGGAATAGGTAGGTTGGTCCTTAACTTTTAATCTTTTTATTAGAATTTTATTTTTTTTAGTACTTTCAAACTTTTTGCTATGCAGTGATAGCTTAGAGCAGCGATGGCGAACCTTTTAGAGACCGAGTGCCCAAACTGCAACCCAAAAGCCACTTATTTGTCACAAAGTGCCAGGGCTGCATCAGCATTGTGGTGCCCTCAGGGGCGGCGGGGGGGCGTGGCTGCAGTGGTCAGGGCAGACTGGGTGAGCCTGGCTGGGGCCAGTCCCTCGCCATCCCTGGGGCATCCCCGGATGGGCAACACCGCTTGCTTGCTCATTTCCTGCCCTGTCGCTTCCAAACTCCATATGCTCACTACTCTGGCGAACTCTGCTGGGGCAACGGTGCGCGTGCCCATAGAGGGCTCTGAGTGCTGCCTCTGGCACGTGTGCCATAGGTTTGCCACCACTGGCTTAGAGCACAACTGCTTTGAAAGCGGGTAGCAGCCAATGCTGGCTTTATTTCCATAGGAGTTTGTTTGCTTCTTGTCAATAAACTGTTCCTGAGAACTCGGCACTCGTCTCGGTTGCTTGATTTTCCTGCTCTCCGGATGGGGCCTGAGACTCATCGTATTCAATGCATTTTGACATAAAAATTTTGTCCCAGTACTCATTGTTCATTTGGTGCCGTTTGGGTCTGTTTAGTTTGTTTGGTACACACAAGCTTGAACTTGTGTTGGCTGCTTGTGACTCACTACATTATTCCTTATGGGAAAAAAATGTTTGGTACTCATCATTTTTAGTATTCATTGTGCTTCCTGGAACCAATTAACGATGATACCATTATATTGTAAGCTGAAGGAAGAGGCAGTCAAGCTATTCTCCAAAGGACCTGAGGCAGGACAAGAAGCAATGGAAACTAATCAGTGAGAGAAGCAACCTAGAACTAAGGAGGAATTTCCTGACAGTTAGAACAATTTATCAGTGGAACAACCTGCCTCCAGAAGTTATGAATGCTCCAACACTGGAGGCTTTCAAGAGGAGACTGGACAACCATTTGTCTGAAATGGCATAGGGCAGTGATGGCAAACCTTTTAGAGACCGAGTGCCCAAACTGCAACCCAAAACCCACTTATGTATCATCGGGTGCCGGGTGGGCGTGGCCCATTGGGTGGTTGTGGCCCATTGGGTGGACGTGGCTGTGGTGGTAATGGCAGACTGGGTGAGACTAAAAAGTTCAATCAATCAATTCCAACTTTGCGAGATTTTTTTTCCCCACAAGAAGTTGAAATTGATTGATTGATTGAACCATCCCTTTTTTTGCACAAGGGGGTGGAGACCTAAAGTGAAAAGGTTTTATAAAACTAGAGTACTCTGGTTTGCGCGTGCGGCGCTTTTGGACGCACAAGAAGAGCTCTCTCCCTGCCGTCCAATCCTTCTTCATTGGAGGACCCTGGAAAGGGTCGAAAGTCGCCCTGGAAGGGTATACACCACAAGGAGGCCCTCCTGTGATCATGGAAGGGTGGCAGCCCTTTGCTTGAATCTGGAGCAGCTCCTTTTGGCCCAAAGAAGAAGAGACCGGCCATCAAGATGGCCGATCATTAAGCCGTTCCCTGCCAAAAGCACTACCTAGCACAACGAAGCAATCTGGAGGACCTGGGTGAGACCTTACCTTTCTTATTCCCTTAACTGCCTGCCTGTGGGACTTTTCTGAAAATTTTCTCCCCGTTTTTTTTTTTGAAAAAACGGCATTTGTATACTTGGGGAATAACATTTTAAGCCTTAAAGTGTGGAATGAAAAAAACCATCTGATTAAGCAAAGAAATTAAGCAATCTTATTTCTACTCATTAAAAAGCTCCTATTTTTGTGGGGATCTACTATCCTATTTTCTGTTTAAGATGTGAATTAAGGAGAAAAGAATGAACTAATTATATTAATTTGGAAAAAAAGAACTTTACAACTTATTCTATATGCTATTGATGACATCTTGTGGCTAAACCTGGAATTGCAAGTAAACCTTTTGCTTATTGTGAGAGCTGACTGAATAACAGAGCTGTCCTTGATACTATCTTCAAAGATAAGTGTGGGAACACCTGGCACTGAAAACCACTTTTAGGAGCACTGGAGGTGGAAAATTATTGACTCTTATTAAAATAGCCCCCATGGAAGACTTAGCTGTAAACACCAACGAAATGGATGACTATATCCCACCACTTAACTACAAATTGATATTGGACATAATCTTGGCTATAACTGAGCAAATTAAAGCCAAATTGCATGATAAACCTGACAACTTACAGCCACTAAACCAAACTTTGACCTTAAATGATGAACTGACAATTCAAAAACAAATAGAAGAAGTGGAAATTAACATCAAAATAGGAGACTTCAAAGAGCAACAAACGCAGCCTACAGTGAACCTTGAAGTCCAAACTCCAACTTCAACTACAAAACTTACAACTCAAAAAACAACACCCGAAGAAAGCAACATTAAGAGTGAAGATATCAAAGGCCTTCAAATACAGTATGTTGAGGATTCAGCTAATCAAACGATAACAACATTAGCTACTACTTTCTACCTAACCCAGATGGAAATGAAAGAAGAAAAAGATCAGACTGAATTAATGACAATTATATTACATCAAACATCAAAAACTGAGCTATTAAAGCAATATTTCAATGATTATAAAGGGGACACCAGCTTGGCAAAACTGTCATTTGGATGGTCTCCTCAGATTCAAATAAGAGATAGAGGAAGAAAGGGAGACACATTTAAAAATTCAAAGGCATTCAAAGATGGAAGCCTGATTGGCACAAAAGGAAGGCGAGAGTTAGACTTAAAAATTTAGACTTATCTCTTTTTTGGGATTTGCAAGGACAGAGCTTAAAAAATCTCTTTTGATGGAATAAGGGGAATCTTAAAAAATAAAAAGGTAAAGGTAAAGTTTCCCCCGCACATGCGTGCTAGTCGTTTCCGACTCTAGGGGCCGGTGCTCATCTCCGTTTCAAAGCCGAAGAGCCAGCGCTTGTCCGAGGACATCTCCGTGGTCATGTGGCCGGCATGACTAGACGCCAAAGGCGCACGGAACGCTGTTACCTTCCCACCGTAGTGGTCCCTATTTTTCTATTTGCATTTTTACATGCTTTTGAACTGCTAGGTTGGCAGAAGCTGGGACGAGTAACAGGCGCTCACTCTGCTACGCGGCACTCGGGATTCGACCCGCCAAACTGCCGACCTTCCGATCGACAAGCTCAGCGTCCTAACCCACTGAGCCACCGCGTCCCTACTTAAAAAATAGATATATATAAACTGATTTTACATTTAGGTTTTAGATCTTTAAAGGAAAACAAAATTAAGCTTTTAGAATAAAATTTTGAACTATACTATAGAATTTAGAATCTTATAACAAAAGATAGTATTTTAATAATTGTTGAACGGTTAAGACAAAAAACATTTTTCTAATTGGTGATTTGTTAAGATGAAAACTAGACTTTACTGGTAAATCATAAGAATGTTTTGTAATGAACAATGTAAGTTTTGTAGACAAGAGAATTATTCTTTATTGAAATAGGGAATTGTGGGTTACCCCAAAATTAAGCTTTCTTCTGTATATTATAGGCTACTTTAAAGTATTTTATTGCAAGTAGGTAAAACTTAAAAACAGGATTTTGTTATGTATTAATGAAATTATATTGAAAATTTTGTTAATTGACTAGGTTACAGCTAGAAATGTATTAACTTGATTACTTTGACTATGTGAAAACTAAGGGAATCAGAGAGGGAATCTTTATTGATGTATCCTGAACTACTTACAAACAACTTGTGATTTGTTACTTTTGATTACCCAACCACCATATTGTTTCACAAATTCATGTATATGTAAATATTAAAAACCAATAAAACTTGTAATAAAAATAATAATAAAAAAAGGTTTTATAAAACTCAGCTAAAGGCCTAGGACTGGGGTGACGGTGCGCGTGCCCACAGACAGGGCTCTGTGTGCCACCTTTGGCATGCATGCCATAGGTTCGCCACCATGGGTATAGGGTTTCCTGCCTAAGCAGGGGGTTGGACTAGAAGACCTCCAAGGGTCCCTTCCAACTCTGTCATTCTGTTATTCTGTTAGATGGGTGGAATTGAAATTTAATAAATAAATTAAATAAAATTAAATAAATAAACAACCAGTCAAGAGGGGGAGGTGCCCTCAGTGGCTTAATGGCCACAGATGGGAAGGATCCACCTTCACTTACTTATAATTGGATCAAGAAGCTAAAAGAGGCTATGGGAAATTTGCACCTTTAGACTTGCAAGATTCTATTAATGTAACCCTACAATAAAGTAGGATTGGTCTTTCTTGTTGTGTCAGAAATTCAGAAATCTCCTCTTTCTTTCTAGAGATACCTCTGGTAGAATCTCATTTATTATGTTTCTAAGAGTTAAGGAAACATCACTTCTTTTAATTCCACTACTGCTTTTTTTCCTTGAGAAGCACATCATGTGCAATTTTCTTTTTCATGAATTTATTCTGTAGATTTTGTTAATGTCCAAAGTTTTCTCTACTTCCCACTGAAGATAAGTGTTGAGCACGTTTTCCATTTCTCTTTCGAGACTTTCTTTCACCCAATCCTTAGGTACCCCGCTAAAGTTCTTGTTACTATTCTATTTCACTATTTCCAGTTTAGCTTCCAATATATTTGGAATAGAAATTTAATAAATAAACAAAATATTTAGCATTTTCAATTTCTCTGAATTAATGATGTCTTCTTGTATCCTGCCTACAGATCTTTTTCATTTCTTTATCCTGGTGTTCTAACTTGGCCATTCAGCTGTCCTATTTATCAATAAAGTGACCTTTAAGAGAATCCAATTTTCTTTCAAAATCTTGTTTTAATTATACCCACAATTTCTTTTCATGAAAAAGCAATGGAACAAGGTACAGTTAGTCCTTGATCTATATCAGTCATAAGTCATTTATTTTTTAGTGTGGTTGTAACTTTAAATGGTCACTAAATGGATGGTTGTAAGCCAAGGACTAGGTAAAGGTAAAGGTTCCCCCGCACATGCGTGCTAGTCGTTTCCGACTCTAGGGGCCGGTGCTCATCTCCGTTTCAAAGCCGAAGAGCCAGCGCTTGTCCGAGGACGTCTCCGTGGTCATGTGGCCGGCATGACTAGACGCCAAAGGCGCACGGAACGCTCCAGTATACAGTTAAGAGTAAGATTTAAAAAATGATACATAAATATAATATATAAATTCCAGATAATAGTGTGAGAAAAAAGATATAATGAAAATCCTTAAAAGAAGACTACAGTCTTGTTCTAAGCATTCAGTTCTTAAAAGTTTTTTTAAAAATACTGCTGTTTATACTAAAACCCAAACTCTGTCTGCCTATCTTAATTTAAATTTAATTTCAAAATAGAAAACACCCAAGTAGTTATTTCTTATCTTGGAGCCCCCTCTTGTGGCAAGAAAACAATCTCATAAAGTTCATAATTTTTTTAAAAAAAGTTTGATCAAATAATTACACATGAAACAAAGCTGTTTGCATTAGGAATATAACCTGGTGGCAGGAAATACAATAGAAATAAGATAAATAGAATCACAATAAAAATAAATTGTTTTCAGATTAGTAAAATAATTATTAGTAAAATTGTATTGAAAATGGCATTTCTTGATCAATCTGTGATGCTTGTTGAGCTAGAAAGAGTAAAATAAAATATAAGAAATATTTCCTATGCTAAAAATTTCCTAGCTATATTGATCAAATATACTGTAATTTGCTACTGTCCATGTCCCTCCTATAGGCAAATATATAATTTTAAAACTATTATTTAAAAAAATGTTAAACTCTCGGAACACTGGAAAAAAGGAGTCAGTTGTAAAAATGTATAGGGCTGGCCTTCTGAAACATAAATGTACAAATTCCAAAATTGAAGATTAAAGCTCAAATGTTCAAAAGGTAGCTAATGAAAAAACCCCAAGTTAGTAGATTATTGAGTGAAGTATTCTTTAGTAAAAAGAGTTCACTGACTCTCATTCATCACTATCTGCTGGAAATCCATAGATGACATTTGGAGCAGGCTATAAATCACTCTGAAGATTTTATAGTGTTAACAATAGAAGTGAATATTTGTTGTTCATGGTTGAGCTTTGGCGTCCCTGGTGTTCTCTGAATTTGCAGACGTTTCATTACCCAGTTTACTAACATCGTCATTGCTACTGAGTGTGGGGTTTGCTCCTGTACTTGATTATGTTACCTAGTTCGGTAATGAAATGGCTGCAAGAAAACAACCAAGCTCAGACAGCACATGTTTATACTAGTGTTTTGGGGTCATCTTCTTTGGAATAATATCCAGTTTTTCTCTTGGGTATCTTGACCTTTAATCATAATCAAGAATGAAAAAGAGAAACTGGAAATAATTTGTCCACTGAAGAATACCGCTTTTTGATTTCATGAATGAAGCAATACCGTTTTGCAGTAGAAGTTGTCTTAAAATACCTTTATAAAAGGAATTTCAAATGAAAACCCTTTTTGTATACCTTACATTGGTATTTACTACTGTTTTCTAGCCATAACATATTTGTGGATTAATTAGTTTTGTTGTACCATACACAATATAGGCATTTCTAGTTAACATTAGTACCTACTTTATTACCCTTTTCTTATTATTAACTGCTGAGCAAACTTTTCTCCATGAATATGGATGGATCATCCAAAAGTTTCATTTAGTCTTCTGACCTTCAGTTTTTTTAGTACATTATTATTCAAATTATTTTTACCCCAGGTGCTACAGTTCAATGTAGAAGTTATGGAGATTATCTTCTGCATCAAAATTCATCAGTTTCCCATATTCCATCATCAACTGGGTTTATAAGTGCTGTAGTAAATTCTCTAATTCTCTTCTCCAATGTTTAGGCATATCTTATTAAACATTCTAGATTTATTTGCTATTAAGGTAAAAGTAAAGGTTCCCCCGCACATGCGTGCTAGTCGTTTCCAACTCTAGGGGCCGGTGCTCATCTCTGTTTCAAAGCTGAAGAGCCAGCGCTTGTCCGAGGACGTCTCCGTGGTCATGTGGCCGGCATGACTAGACGCCAAAGGCGCACGGAACGCTGTTACCTTCCCACCGTAGTGGTTCCTATTTTTCTACTTGCATTTTTACGTGCTTTCGAACTGCTAGGTTGGCAGAAGCTGGTAGGAGTAACAGGCACTCACTCTGTTATGGGGCACTCGGGATTCGACCCGCCAAACTGCCGACCTTTCTGATCGACAAGCTCAGTGTCCTAACCCACTGAGCCACTGTGTCTCTTTAATTGCTATTAGCTAGCAGACATTTTCTACATTCCTTGACTTATGACCACAATTGGAACCAGAATTTCTGCTGTTAAATCATGCCCAATTTTGTGATCTTTTTACCATGGTTGCTAAGTGAATCACTGCTGGCATTAAATGAATTGCCCAGTGTTTTAAATGAATACGACCTCCCCCATTGACTTTGCTTGTCAGAAGGCGGCTGGGAAAGTTACAGATGGTGATCATGTAACCCTGGGATGCTGCAGCCTTTGTACATACAGTACATGCCAATTGCCAAGCACCCGAATTTGTTCGTGTGACTGTGGGGAAGTTGCAACAGTCGTAAATGTGAGGACCGGTTGTAAGTAACGTGTTTTTGGTCATGGTCTAAGGTTCATGAGCAGAGGACTGCCTGTATTGCTTTGGTTGAGGTGAAGGAATTAATAAAGGCTAATTCTCATTAGCCTTTCTAGTCGTTTGAAAGAAGTAAACCAACCATTTTCTCAAAATCCATATCAGTTTAATTAGCCCTCATTATTGCAATCTGCCATGTGAGGGAAAAGGATTGGGCCTTAAGTCTATTTAACATACTAAATAATATATAACTGTGTACCCTTCTATAGACTAAGGTAAATTATGAGGTGAGATAAGATGTCTATGACCTTTTCAGTTATGGAAATTTGGAATTCTTTGTTCTGAAATATCTGATTAATTTTCACCCTATCTTCAAAAGCCCACTTAAGATCTTATAGTGTATTGGTTTAGACTACTGTTTCTTAACTTGATAAGTTTAAGACGTGTGGGCTTCAACTCCCACAAGCTGGCTGGGGAATTCTGGGAGTTGAAGTCCACCCATCTTAAAGTAGCCAAATTGAGAAACACTGATCCATGCTTAAATTAATTCGTTCCTTCTCCAACCTAGCTGCTGCTTTCTTTCACTTCTAATTCAATTCATTTTGTAATGGAGATCCTTATTTTAAGCTATATCTTGAATACTAAGAGAGTTACCTAACACATAGTTGGAAAATTGTGATCAAAATAATTTTGAGATACTTGGGAATGGGCAGCTGTTGCTCAGCTGCAGTAAGAAGGCTGTACTTGAGAGCAAATTTGCTGAGATTAACAGGAGTTAACTTTTGCTCCTAATGGTGGCCATTTATATGTTTTCATTGCCTTTGCTGTAGATTAGAATTTGATAAAAATGTTTTAAATCAGGCATGTTCAACCTGTTGCCCACAGACAGCTAGTAATATAGCCCAAGATATGTATACTGATTGAAACTTAACATTAAGAAAACCAAGATCATGGCATCCAGCCCTCTCAATTCCTGGCAAATAGATGGGGAAGAAATGGAGGTAGTGACAGATTGTATTTTCCTGGGCTCCAAGATCACTGCAGACGGGGACTGCAGCCAAGAAATTAAAAGACGCTTGCTCCTGGGGAGGAAAACCATGGCAAATCTAGACAGCACACTAAAAAGTAGTGACATCACCTTGCCAACAAAAGTGCGTATAGTCAAGGCTATGGTCTTCCCAGTTGCAATCTATGGCAGTGAAAGTTGGACCATAAAAAAGGCTGAGCGCCAAAGAATTGAGGCCTTTGAACTATGGTGCTGGAGAAGACTCCTGCGAGTCCCTTGGACTGCAAGGTGATCAAACCGGTCAGTCCTAGAGGAGATCAACCCTGACTGCTCTTTAGAAGGCCAAATCCTGAAGTTGAAACTCAAATACTTTGGCCACCTAATGAGAAGGAAGGACTCACTGGAGAAGAGCCTAATGCTGGGAAAGGTTGAGGGCAAGAGAAGAAGGGGACGACAGAGAATGAGGTGGCTGGATGGAGTCACTGAAGCAGTGGGCGTGAGCTTAAATGGACTCCATAAGATGGTAGAGGACAGGAAGGCCTGGAGGAACGTTGTCCATGGGGTCGCGATGGGTCGGACACGACTTCGCAACTAACAAGAACAATAATGTATACTGAAAAAGAATTGTCTTGGGCTGCATAATTAATATATAATATAATTACTGTATATAAGTCACATCCTAATGTTAAGTTAGGTATAGTTTATAGTAAAATATAGTTAACGTATATAAATCACATAATTATATGATTGTATGATTTATATACAGTAACTATATTATATATTTTATATGCGGCCCAAGATCATTCCTCTTCAATGCAGCCCAGGCAAGCCAAAAGTAAGTGGACACTCAATGTGAAGGTAGATGCGTCTGTGGAGCATCTGTGTCAAAAAATGGCATCTTTGCACTAGAAACATTTATAAGTGAAATGCTTGTGAAAATCTGATTGCACTTTGTGCGGTGATGATAGCCACCAACTTAGTTTTTTTTATCTCCATGCAGAATGACCATCAGTAGATCTGTCATGTCATACAGGAAGTCCTTCATTTACCGCTGGTCACTTAGTGATCATTGGTAGTTACTATAGACCCCCCCAAACGATACTTATGACTCGATTTTGAAATTATGATGGCCGCAGCCGCATATACACTCACTCCCTGTGGTCATGTGATCACATTTTGGAGACTTGACAACCGTCTCATTTTTACAGCTGGTTCCTGTCGTCTGTGGTCACATGATTGTGGCTTTCAATGTTTTTTGCTGGTTTCCCACGTTTGTTTCAGTTTTCAGCAAAAACTGCCCTTGGGGTAAAATGGATTCACTTAAAGGCCATGGCATTTGCTTAACAACCACCACAAAAATGTCAGGCCTAATCATGTAGTGACCCACTTAATGACTGCAATACCTTCCAAACATAATTCCAGGCTCAGTAATGGTTGTAAGTTGAGAACTATCAGTATGGCTGTACCTGACCTATCACATTTGTGTCCTGCTGTTCCGCAAGGAACAGTCTCTGTCTCTCTGCAAATGGCGGAGGAGGACTGGGAGCCGCAGGAGAAGGCTAAAAGAGCCGCATGCAGCTCCTGAGCTGTGAGTTGCCGACCCGTGGCCTAGAGATAAGATCTATAGATCTGATTGTTTTAAAAAAAGGGTTGGTTGTATTGTCTAAAGCCCAAAAATGTTTCTTTGTCATCTAGAATGTGGTACTTTCAGGAGGATCTACAATGTTTAGAGATTTTGGTCGTCGTTTACAGAGGGACTTGAAAAGAGTAGTAGATGCTCGACTAAAAATCAGTGAAGAACTCAGTGGTGGTCGAATAAAGGTAAATTGATTTTATTTCCCATTAAATGCCTGAACAAGCAAAGGGAGAGGCCCTGAACTGATTAGCAAGGCCTGTAAATCAGATGTCATTTTAACATGCTAATTGCATTTATTCAGGCCAGTATGCTGCTCTGAGATGATTGACAAAGAACATTATGTTGTTTATATGATGATAGTCAGCTGAATTCTTCAGGTTTAAAGAAATGTCCAACATCCAGAAAATGCTAGAACATTTTCAGCTCATCTTACTATTTTGTAACAAAAGTGAGATTTTCGGCAGTCAAAGGTCTGGTTGCAAAAATTTAGTTCAAAGGATTTCATTCTGGTTATTAGGAGTGAAGCAGAGGATCAATGAGAGTCATTTCGGTGTAGCAGTTAGGGCATCAGTCTAACAGGTGGGAGACTGTGAGTTCTAGTTCTGTCTTAGAGGCAAAGCCACTCTTTCTCAGGCTTAGGAAGAAGGCAGTGGCAAATCACTTCTGAAAATCTTGCCAAGAAAACTGAGGAACTTTATCCAGCTAGTTGCCAGGAGTCAAGACAAGAAGGGAAAAAAGAAAGAAAAAGAAAGAAACAGAAAGATCTAAAGTTAAGGAAGGAAGGGAAGAAAGGAAGGGAACAGAAAGAAAAAGAAAGGAAAGAAAGAAAAAGAAAGGAAAGAAAAAAGAAAGAGAAAGAAAAAGAAAGAAAGAAAGAAAAAGAAAGAAAGAAAGAAAAAAAAAAGAAAAAAAAGAGGATCAATATTTTCTCTTTGCTGGACCATATATATCCAAGCTGTAATTGTAGCAACAGTGTAAAAAGAAATAGCAGAACTCACAATATTTTAGGCGGGTGCCATTCTTCTTCTTTTTTTTAATCCCATTTATATCCCGGCCTTCTCCGAAGACTCAGGGCGGCTTACAAGCTTAGCAATAGCCTTCATTCTATGTATATGCCTGCTTATTAGGGCTTTCAACCCCCCCCCCCAAGTGGCATTATTACAAAGTCAGCTTAATTGCCCCCAACAATCTGGGTCCTCATTTTACCTACCTCGGAAGGATGGAAGGCTGAGTCAACCTTGAGCCTGGTGGGATGCGAACCTGCACTAATTGCAGGCAGCTGGTGTTACTTAAGGAGGCATTAGCCCACTGCTCCACCAAGGCCATTCTTTCTAGTAGAAGGATAAAGTCTTTTGCATTAGGAATGGAGAGCTCAAATCTTGGGTATTTAAGGTGAGATTTAAGGTGCTGGTACTTACCTTTAAAGTCCTACATGGCTTAGGCCCGGGATATTTGCAGGACTGTCTGCTACTGGGGACGACTTCCCATCGCCCAGTGCGCTCACATAGAGAGGGCCTCTTCAGGGTGCCGTTGGCCAGACAATGTTGGCTGGCAACCCCCAGGGGGAGGGCCTTCTCTGTGGGAGCACCAGCCCTTTGGAACCAACTCCCCCTTGAGCTTCGGATGGCCCCGGACCTCCGGTCCTTTCGCCGCAACCTCAAAACTTTTTTCTTCCATCAGGCTGACCTGGATTGATGATGGGGTTTTTAAATATGTTTTAATTTTTAACTGTGTAGTCAATTTATTTTGGGGCTGTTATTTAATTCTTTTTTAATTTTTGTATTGTTGTTTTTTATTGTTAGCCACCCTGAGTCCTTCGGGAGATAGGGCGGCATATAAGTCCCAAAAATAAAATAAATAAATTGGGCCATAGAGATTTTCAACCCCCATTGCTGGAATCTGAGTCAGCTTTATTAATTCCGCACAGATGGTTATTCAGAATCTCTTCTCCCATAATAACTCATTAAACACAGTGTGCTGTTCCAACTGGTAGGCCTGGTTAACTCAGCCTGTGTTGTGTTCTGATAATATTCTGTTTTTGTTTTGTGTTTTGCAGCCCAAACCTGTGGAAGTTCAAGTGATCAGTCATCACATGCAGCGTTATGCCGTCTGGTTTGGCGGATCTATGCTTGCGTCGACGGTATGTCTTTTATTAAATCAGCTGGTCCTAGGAAAAAACCAGGATATTAAGCATGTATACCGTATAAAGTTGCAAGTGATTTATTTATATGAAATTATTATTTATATGAAAGAGCCTAAATAATTTTTGAACTCTTACTAACTGCTGCAGCTATCCTAAGAATTTGATTACATTTTTTGACATTTTGGAGAAACATTGAATTTATTAACTTAATAATATAGGTTTAAAAAAAACAGGAAGAAACAATGCAGCACCCAGGAAAATCCCAAAAGAAGATAATACATTGTACAATGTTTCATATATTCTAGTTCAAAACCATTACTAGTTTACAGTTCAGAAGAAATGATTATACCAAAATGTATCTTGTATTCCATTCAGCTGCAAAATGATTGTTTTATATACATTATTTAAGATAATACTTTTTCCAAATTTATTTTAGTCTCAGACAAAAATTCTACTTATTCTGTACTGAGCAAAAAGATAACTGACATGCTTTAAATAAAAAAAGATGATCTGTTCGATTCCTAGGCAAGAAATTGGCTTCTTTATTGTTCCCACCAGCAAATAAACTCACTGTTTTTCCCATTGATGGTCAGACTTACACCTTGCATTACTGTAATAAGATCAATATGGAGAGAACAAATGTTAGGCAAAATCTGGGGTGGGGGGGAAATTACATTTCTCAGTTAAAAAAAGACCCAGGGACTTCTAAAGATATCTGATTAGATTCATCTAAATCCAAAGAACATACAGGTAATTCTCACAACTGGTTGCTTAATCACCATTCAGTGTACCTCCCCAGGGCTACCTATGACTCATTTTCAGGGCTACAATGATCACATCACATGATCTGCATGTTGGGCACTTGGCAACCTGCTCAAATTGCAGCTTTGTGCAGTGTCTCACAGTCACTTAACTGTGATTAGTGACTTTTTTGGCCAGTTTCTGATGTTTTACTTCCAATTTTCAGCAAAAAAAAGCCTGTTGGAGAAAACATTTGTTTAATGATCATGGCGTTTACTTAATGATTGCAGTGTTTCCTTAAAAGAAAGGTCATAACTCTGGATCTCATCATGTGATGCCTTGGCTTACAACCACAATCTTATAATTCCGGACTCATAAATTGAGGATTTCTTGCAGGATACAGACTCAGATGATCTGCATTTAAGAAGTAGTCCTAAACATCTGAAGATGTTTGCAATTGGCAATTACTGCTTTCAAAGCCCAGGACCACATAAATAGAATAGCCCAAAGCAAACAGTTTGGTAGAGAGAAGTTCTCTGAGGATGGGCTACAGCAGGAGTCTGAAAGCTTGGAAGACTAAATCTCTGGTTCCAATGACTGATCCAGATTGGTTCCTTCAGCATTAACCTGGGACACGTATATTTGCCTTTGTTCCCCAGCATCTCTGCTTCAAATTCCACTATTTGAGGGGCTGCCACGAAGAAGGGAGTCAAACTATTTTCCAAAGCACCAGAAGGCAAGACAAGGAACAATGGATGGAAACTAATCAAGGAGAGAAGCAACCAAGAACTAAGGAGAAACTTCCTAACAGTGAGGACAATTAACCAGTGGAACAGCTTGCCTTCAGAGGTTATGGATGCTCCATCATTGAGGTTTTTAAGAAGAGATTGGACAGCCATCTATCTGAAATGGTATAGGGTCTCCTGCTTGAGCAGTGGGTTGGACTAGAAGACCTCTAATGCCCCTTCCAGCTCTAATCTGATTGAGTGAACCTTCTCCAGCCTTGAGTCTTGGCTAACTGCTCAGTGTACTGAATTGCTTTCATAGAACACTTTTTACAATTCTGTAGTCCAGTTCACGAAAATTCAGATAGGTTTTCAGCCTCTAATTTGGAATAGCCCCGAGCCAATTCCGAGACTTCCAAGTTCAGAACCAGCTCTTTCTGGTGGTAACTTAACAGAAGCAAAATAGTAAGTCAGATAGGACTTTTGACAAATAGAACATAGTTCTTTATTGGTAAACTGTGACTGGACGCACAAGGAATTTGTCTCCAGTGCATAAGCTCTCATGTACATACAAGCAAGAAGTGATAAATCATGATCATAGTCATAAAATACAATCATCATAAATCATAAGATACAATATTCAGGGGTGGTCATAGGATGCTAAATAAACAACATAAATCATAATAGGATACTAAATAAAAGCAATCAACATAAAATATAAGATACATACAACAGAGCTATAGTCATAAGATGCTAAAGAAATAGGTAATAGGAAAGATGAGAAGGATAATAGTAATACAGCTATATTACATGGTTTGACATCCCAGGGCATAAGACAGTGTTGTGGGAATTACCGTATATACTTGAGTATAAGCCGAATTTTTCAGCCCACTTTTTGGGCTGAAAAATTCCACTTCGGCTTATACTCCAGTCAACAAAAAAAACTTACCGAGGACTTGTGCGCGGCTGAGGCTTTGGTGCTTCCGGGATCGCGCGCACCTCTCCCAAGCCACCGCCGTCCGGAGACCTGCCGAAGTTTGGGGAGGTTTGGGGAGGTGCGCGCGCAAACCTCCCCAAACGTCGGCAGGTCTCCGGACCTCCGCGCCCTGCCTGCCTGCTTCTTTCCGCTGCGGAACGAAGCAGCCTGCCTTCGGCTGCGGAAAGAAGCAGGCAGGCTGCTTCTTTCTGCAGCGGAACGAAGCAGCCTGCCTGCTTCTTTCCGCTGGCAGGCTGCTTCTTTCCGCAGTGGAAAGAAGCAGGCAGGCTGCTTCTTTCCGCAGCGGAAAGAAGCAGGCAGGCAGGGCGCAGAGGTCCGGAGACCTGCCGACGTTTGGGGAGGTTTGGGGAGGTGCGCGCGCACCTCCCCAAACCTCCCCAAACTTCGGCAGGTCTCCGGACGGCGACGGCTTGGGAGAGGTGCGCGCGATCCTGGAAGCACCGAAGCCTCGGCCGCGCGCAAGTCCTTGGTAAGCTCCGGGCGGTCACTTGCTTCGCGTCTCCTGAGGGAAGGGGGGGCGACTGGAGTGGGCGTGTTTCCTCGCCTGCTGGGCGCCGCGATTTGCCCGGGGAACGCGCGGGCCCCGAATGGCAGCGTGGAGCGAGGAAGCGGACAGCCAGGGCTTCCCCGAGAGCCGCGGCCACACAGGGTATTCCTGTGTATTCAGGCTTGCAAAATGGCGGATTGAGCCTCTGCTGGCGGCAGAGGCTTGCAGAGCGCGGATCCAGCCTCCGCCGGCGGCGGAGGCTTGCAGAACGGCGGATCGGCTTATACTCGACTCAACAACTTTTCCCAGTTTTTGGGGGTGAAATTGGGGGTCTCGGCTTATACTCGAGTCGGCTTATACTCAAGTATATACGGTAATTGTTTAGCAGAGTGATGGCATGGGAGATAAACCATCATTTTATTTTGAGAAATCATGGTGTAAGAGTAGACTTCAGCAAGTTTTCATGCATGTAGTCACTTTGCATTGTAGTATAACATCTGCTAGAAATGGAACAAAACCTTTCTGTATTGCTTTAAATTTCTGTTCCTTGTCCAAAGGGCTTTTGGTAAAAAATATCTTAAGTATATGTGTCTCTTTCTTTCAAAATTAACTGCCATTCTATCTTTGCCCTGTGAGGTGAATTCCTGCTATTTCCAAGGGAGATAAATGCACTGTGAAGGTGATCATGTACCACCAATTTTTCTTCTGGACTGGTTCATTTGCTTGATCGTACTTTTTCACATGCGGCAGCTTCTGATCTATCCTTAATAATTTTTTTTCTCAGCCAGAGTTCTTCGAAGTGTGTCACACCAAGAAAGCCTACGAGGAATATGGTCCTGGCATTTGCCGTCACAATCCTGTTTTTGGAATTATGTCATAAGATTCACAGTGCAGCATCATTACGGTTCAGCATCCTGGTGCAGCTCTGGGGTTTGATGGCGAACTTTCTGCTGACGAGGAGAGAGACTTGGTGCAAATATCAAAATTCGGTGTGGTGTGGATGCTTCCCTGCCTAGAATATGCATTAGAATCAGGGACTTCAAAGCAATGGACTGGCTAGAACTCAATGGAGAAAAATGACTCAACTTGATTGTTAAATTAACTCCTTTCTGTAAGTTAGCTTCTAGTATATAACATTTGCTTTCCTAGAAAGGGTGAAAGCAGAAACTGTTTAGATCAGTGTTTCTCAACCTTAGCAATTTTAAGATGTGTGGACTACAACTTCCCATGCTGGCTGGAGAATTTTGGGACTTGTGGTCCAGACATCTTAAAAGTTGCCAGGGTAGAGAAACAATAGCCTAGATCAGGGGGTCTTCAAACTTGTTCCTTTTATGACTTGTGGACTTCAACTCCCAGAATCCCACAGCCAGGCATGCTAGCTGAGGAATTCTGGGAGTTGAAGTCCACAAGTCATAAAAGGGACAAGTTTGAAGACCCCTGGCCTAGATGAACAGAGATCCAGATAAGAACCCAAAATGTGATTTTGTTCCCCCTGAATCTGACATTGGCTTTAACCTTATATTGCAGTGTTTCTTGACCTTGACAACTTTAAGCTGGGTGGACATCAACTCCCTGAATTCTTGCCTGTTATAGTGAATTTGGCAAGGGGAAAGCTTAGCCATTGTAAAATTGGTGTCTTGTTTCATTAAAAAAGTATCCCACATTTGCAATATACAAAGGTTTTGAAAGTTTTACACTCATGATTATGTTTGTGGTTGTTTTTTCTGCATAAGAGTACAAGTATCATAATGCCCAATTTGTGAAAGTGATCTGAGTGTTTAGGTGAGGCCTATGATATCATGTTAACAAGCCACCCAGTGTTATTTGAGAGTGAGATGAGCAGCTTATAAATATAATAATGAGTCTTCCTTACCATTAGTACAAAACCTAAGTTCATTTTTGAGGATGTTATGGGGTTTTTTAATGGCAATGTTTATATTGGGCTGAACATGTTCTGCTTCTGGAATTAATTTGTACGATTTATTACTGCTATTTATTTGATTTTGGGGGTTATTGTTTTAAAAAGTTTTAAAAATGGGAATTGATTCTCTTGGTGAAATAAAAACAGTTAATGTGTTCACAAACAACTGTACTTGTTATATTCTATCTTGTTAAGGCCCTTTTCTCCATTTAAAATATTTTGCTATAAAGTGGGGCTAATTTCTCAATATATTCTTGGAGAAGATATAATGTGATTTTTTTCTTATTATTTTCAGGAAGAACCAAATGCAGCTGAGTCAAGAGTTAACCCAGTGCTGACTTTTTTTTTAAAAAATTAGTGATTAAAATTGTGGCTGGAAAGCAGTCATTTTGCCAATGAAGTTTGGCAGGATATTAAAGAGATAGTCTACCAGTGGTGGGATTCAGCCGGTTCGCACCACTTCGGCAGAACCAGTAGTTAATTTTTTGTTGCCTACGCCCAGAATGGACTTCCGGAAGCAGCATCCACACAGAGAACCGGTTGTTCACATATTTAAATCCCACCACTGTAGTCTGGGTGTTGTGAAAGGGAATTGTGCTTTGCCCACACCTGCTGTGAGTGAACATTTGCTAGCACTCGTTCACCACATTTGTACAAACAACAGGTTCAGTGACCCAGTTTTTCCCCTCTGCTTAGCAAATTCTGCTAAAAGATTATTCCAATTTCTGGTCTTGGGCAGTTCAAAGCAGACAGAATCTTTTGTCCCTGGATTCTTTAGTGGAATCCATTTTTATTTTTATTTTTTAAATAAATCAGGCTATAAGAGGACAATTACAACATATATTTGCAATTTCTTTCAATTAGGCTAGTTTGACACATCCATGCCTTCACTGGATTTGGTTGGACAAAATAACTGATGCTGAGCAAGCAAAATGTTGAATTATACTAAAATCCACTGAATATTTGAACTCTGTAGTAACTTCCCAACCCTTCAGTCAAGTACAGGACCTGTCCCCAGAATTATTTCATTATAAGATGTGATTACTTCATTATGAAATACAGACATTGGGCCAGATACAGTGATATTTATGTAATAGTAGAAAACCCATGAGCCACAGGATCATGATTTCAGAGATGTTTCCTTAATGATGATGATGATGATGATGATGGAAGGGACCTTGGAGGTCATGTAGTCCAACCCCCTGCTCAGGCAGGAAACCCTATACCATTTCAGACAAATGGCTGGCCAGTCTCTTCTTAAAAACTTCCAGTGTTGGAGCATTCACAGCTTCTGGAGGCAGGTTGTTCCTCTGGTTATTTATTCTAACTGTCAGGAAATTTCTCCTTAGTTCTAAGTTGCTTCTCTCCTTGGTTAGTTTCCATCTGTTGCTTCTTGTCCTGCCTTCAGGTGCTTTGGAGAATAGCTTGACTCCCTCTTCTTTGTGGCAGCCCCTCAAATATTGGAAGACTGCTATCATGTCACTCCTCGTCCTTCTTTTCCTTACACTAGACATACCCAATTCCAGCAACCGTTCCTTATATGTTTTAGCCTCCAGTCCCCTGATCATCTTGGTTGCTCTTCTCTGTATTCTTTCTAGAGCAATTGCCGGCCTGTGGGCCGGATGCGTCACAAGGAAATTGCACCCACCCCATTGCCGGCAATGGGGAAAAAGTTCTGATACGTTGCACAATGTCATGTGACATTGCGAGTTTGACATCTCTGTTCTAGAGTCTCAACATCTTTTTTACATTGTGGTGACCAAAACTGGATGCAGACCAAAACCTGGCCACTGCCGCACCCCCCGACCCTAGCAATGCGTCACTTGCAGCCTTCTGCACCATCCTGACCTGTGCTGTGCTGATGCAACCTGTGCACTTTCCCTGACCCGTGATGTGCTTCTTATCTGCCCTTGGGCACCTTTCCTGATCCACATGGCACCTCTCGTGCACCTCCGTGACCTGTGCAGTGCCTGCCATGTACATACAGGTAGTTCTCAACTTACAACCACAATTGAGCCCAAAATTTATGTTGCTAAGTGAGAAATTTGTTAAGTGAGTTTCGCCCCACATTTGTGACTTCCCTCCACATTTAAGTGAATCGCTGCAGTTCTTATATTGGTAACACGGCTGTTAAGTGAATCTGGCTTCCCCACTGACTTTGCTTGTCAAAAGGTCACAGAAGGGGTTCACAAGAACCCAGGACCATCTGAATGTAAATCACATGATTTACATAAGTGTGAAAAACAATCATAAGTCACTTTTTTCAGTGCTGCTGTAACTTTGAACAACCACTAAATGAACTTGTAAGCCGAGGACTACCTGTATTTGCATGCTTGTGCACCCTCCCTATCCCATGTGATGCCTCCTTGCACCTCTGTGCAAGGCACGCCTCTTGGCACCCCTCATGCATTCACCTCCTTATGCATCCTCTCCAAATTAGGTGGTGTCCCTCCCTCCCTCTCTTGTGTCCTCCCTGACCTACTTGGTACCTCTTGGGCACCCCCACATCCCTCCCCTACCTGCACCCCCCTCTTGTGTACCCTGTTGCTCCCTTGCACAACTTGCCTATCCTAGGCAGGGCCCCTCACACACACTTCCTGTCCTGTATAGTGTTTACCCTGTTACCCCTGCACACCTCACTCTGTCCTTGACATGAAACAATCACAACTTCTCCAAGTTTCTGTCCTATAGGCAGTGCTTTTTTTCTTTAAAAGGTGCCAGAACTCAGAGGTGCTGTCCCTGGGAGCGATGCAGGTGTCTTGCTACGGCGTCGCTGCCCGTCCTTTGCGCCCCCGCTCCTGCGGCTCAGAACCACATGCCATGGGGATTCCCCTTCCCACAGCCGCCGTGGGGATTCCCCTCCCCGCAGTTGCCATGCTACGGCCCGTGCTGAGCCCCCACCCGGAACTGCTCCGAACCTCAACCCAGAGCTGTGTTCCTCGTGGTAGTGGTCTCCGGCACCAAACAGCCTCTTTCCAACCACATCCAGAAAAATTTGTAACAAACATTGGAATTCTCAAGGCCATGTTTGGTATTCCCAGCAATCTGTTACTGGAAGGAAAAAGCAATCCCTGCTGCGTTACTGATCCCAGAGAAGCATTTACATGTATGCAGATATCCTTAGGGTGCCATAGTTATGGGTGAAAAATATTGGTTGCAAAGTTGGCATTTCTGGATGTAATACAGATATTTTGGACTTATTTTTGTTTCTTTGCATGTTTGATATTTTTAAAAAGGCATATGCTACTGACTACGCTTATGCACATATGTAACATCTTTTGCTAGGATACATGACCACTGCTTTTCCAGAATGTGAAAAGTGAAAGATTGTGACTAAACAAAATTTTAATGTACAGATAATACCACCAGAAATTATTTTAGCCTTTTTAATAAATGTTATTGATGTTAAGCTCACCATGGAAAACATCATATATTGTTATGTATATACTAGGTTAATTATTTAAAGACTGAAGTGCAACATAACTAGATTCTAAATAATCTATTTTTCAAAACACACAACAGTTCAAACAGTAAAAGTAAAGTCCAAATTAAGAATATTTCATTCTTAAGAATTGTTTAATTTGAAGTGGTTTAGTTGTAATAGATGGTTATAGATTCAAAATAGTTTTCAAGAGTGTACAAAAGATACTATTTTTTTTCTAGCTCAGCTAAATTAGACATATTATATTGAGAAAAATGTTTCTTATTTCATTGCAGAGATGTTAACATAGGAAATATATTATTTTGTTATCTAATTTTACCTTCCAAAAAACAGAAGCAGATGAAAAATGTGAGGTTCTTTCCTGTTGGCTTTTTTGAATTAGCTGTTTTAGATTCTAAAAGTTTAGTTCCTAAAGAAGAAACCTTGTAAATAATTTTAATGTCCTCCTCTAGTGCAGGGTAGGCAACCTTGGCTCTTTTATGACTCAATTTCAACTCCCAGAATTCCTGAGCCAGTATGGCTCAGCTTGGAAACCTCTCTCTTTCCCCTCAGCGTGGCTGGCTCAGGATTTCTGGAAGTCCACGAGTCATAAAAAAGAGCCAAGATTGCCTACTCCTAAAGCCAATAGAGGGAGCTTTTTTTTGCAAAAAAAAAAAAAAAGGTGCTGGAACGCCGTTCTGAGCGTTCTATGAGAAAAAAAGCCCTGCCTATAGGAGTGAATTACGCAAGCCCCTTCATGGATTACTGCCTTGTCGTGGCGAAGGGGCTTGCGTAATTCAATGAAGCCATGAGCTATGCCGTGCAGGGCCACCCAAGACGGACAGGTCATAGCTGAGAGTTCTGACAAAACGTGATCCACTGGAGAAGGAAATGGCAAACCACTCCAGTATCTTTGCCATGAAAACCCTATGGACAGTACCAAAAGGCAAAACGATACGACGCTGGAAGATGAGCCCCTCAGGTCGGAAGGCGTCCAATATGCTACTGGGGAAGAGCAGAGGGCTAGTACTAGTAGCGCCAGAAAGAATAAAGCGACTGGGCCAAAGCCGAAAGGACGCTCAGCTGTGGATGTGTCTGGTGGTGAAAGGAAAGTCCGATGCTGTAAAGATTTTTTCTCCATAGGAACCTGGAATGTACGATCCATGAATCAAGGAAAGCTGGACGTGGTCAAACAAGAGATGACAAGACTGAACATCGACATCTTAGGTATCAGCGAACTAAAATGGACAGGAATGGGTGAATTTAATTCAGATGACCATCAGGTATACTACTGCGGGCAAGAATCCCTCAGAAGAAATGGAGTAGCCTTCATAGTCAATAAAAGAGTAGGAAAATCAATACTGGGATACAATCCTCAAAATGACAGAATGATCTCAGTTCGAATCCAAGGGAAACCATTCAATATCACAGTAGTCCAAGTCTATGCCCCAACCACCAGTGCTGAAGAGGATGAAATTGACCGGTTCTATGAAGCCCTACAGCACCTTATAGAAGTAACACCAAAAAATGATGTCCTTATCATCATGGGGGATTGGAATGCTAAAGTAGGAAGCCAAAAGATAACTGGAATAACAGGCAAGTTTGGCCTTGGAGTACAAAATGAAGCAGGGCACAGGCTGATAGAATTTTGTCAAGAGAATACGATGGTCATAGCAAACACTCTTTTCCAACAACCCAAGAGACAGCTCTACACATGGACATCACCAGATGGTCAACACAGAAATCAGATTGACTATATGCTCTGCAGCCAAAGATGGAGAAGCTCTATACAGTCGGTAAAAACAAGACCAGGAGCTGACTGTGGCTCAGACCATGAGCTTCTCCTTGCAAAGTTTAGGCTTAAACTGAAGAAAGTAGGGAAAAGCACTAGGCCACTCAGGTATGAATTAAATCATATCCCTGTTGAATATACAGTAGAGGTGACAAATAGATTTAAGGAATTAGATCTGATAGACAGAGTGCCTGAAGAACTATGGACAGAGGTTTGCGACATTGTACAACAGGTAGCAACCAAAACCATCCCAAAGAAAAAGAATGCAAGAAAGCAAAATGGCTGTCTGAGGAAGCTTTGCAAATAGCTGAGGAAAGGAGGAAAGCGAAAGGCAAGGGAGAAAAACATAGATATGCCCAATTGAATGCAGAATTCCAGAGAATAGCTAGAAGAGATAAGAATGCCTTCTTAAATGAACAGTGCAAAGAAATAGAAGAAAACAATAGAATAGGGAGGACCAGAGATCTTTTCAAGAAAATTGGAGAGATGAAGGGAACATTCCATGCAAAAATGGGCATGATAAAGGACCAAAATGGCAGGGACCTAACAGAGGCAGAAGAGATTAAGAAGAGGTGGCAAAATTACACAGAAGAACTATACAAGAATGAGCTTAACGTCCCAGATAATCACAATGAGGTGGTCACTGACCTCGAGCCAGACATCCTAGAATGTGAAGTGAAGTGGGCCTTAGAAAAGCTGAGCAACAACAAAGCTAGTGGAGGTGACAGTATTCCAGCTGAGCTATTCAAAATCTTAAAAGACAGTGCAGTAAAAGTGCTACACTCAATTTGCCAGCAAATTTGGAAAACTCAACAGTGGCCACAGGAGTGGAAAAGATCAGTTTACATTCCAATTCCAAAGAAAGGCAGTGCCAAAGAATGTTCAAACTATCGCACCATTGCACTCATTTCTCATGCTAGTAAAGTCATGCTTAAAATCCTACAAGCTAGACTTCAGCAGTATGTGGATCGAGAACTACCAGAAGTACAGGCAGGATTCCGAAGAGGCAGAGGAACTAGAGATCAAATTGCCAATATACGCTGGATCATGGAGAAAGCTAGGGAGTTCCAGAAAAACATCTACTTCTGCTTCATTGACTATGCTAAAGCCTTTGATTGTGTGGATCATAACAAACTGTGGCAAGTTCTTAAAGAGATGGGAGTACCAGACCATCTTATTTGTCTCTTGAGAAACTTATATGCGGGTCAAGAAGCAACAGTGAGAACTGGACACGGAACCACTGATTGGTTCAAAATTGGGAAAGGAGTCCGGCAAGGCTGTAAACTGTCACCCTGCCTATTTAACTTATATGCAGAGCACATCATGAGAAAGGCAGGGCTAGATGAATCAAAAGTTGGAATTAAGATTGCTGGAAGAAATATCAACAACCTAAGATACGCAGATGATACCACTCTAATGGCAGAAAGTGAAGAAGAACTAAAGAGCCTGTTGTTGCGGGTGAAGAAGGAGAGTGCAAAACTTGGGTTGAAACTTAACATTAAGAAAACCAAGATCATGGCATCTGGCCCTCTCAATTCCTGGCAAATAGATGGGGAAGAAATGGAGGTAGTGACAGATTTTGTTTTCCTGGGCTCCAAGATCACTGCAGATGGGGACTGTAGCCAAGAAATTAAAAGACACTTGCTCCTGGGAAGGAAAGCCATGGCAAATCTAGACAGCACACTAAAAAGCAGAGACATCACCCTGTCAACAAAAGTGCGTATAGTCAAGGCTATGGTCTTCCCAGTTGCAATGTATGGCAGTGAAAGTTGGACCATAAGAAAGGCTGAGCGCCAAAGAATTGAGGCCTTTGAACTATGGTGCTGGAGAAGACTCCTGCGAGTCCCTTGGACTGCTAGGCGATCAAACCGGTCAGTCCTAGAGGAGATCAATCCTGACTGCTCTTTAGAAGGCCAGATCCTGAAGCTAAAACTCAAATACTTTGGCCACCTAATGAGAAGGAAGGACTCACTGGAGAAGAGCCTAATGCTGGGAAAGATCGAGGGCAATAGAAGAAGGGGACGACAGAGAATGAGGTGGCTGGATGGAGTCACTGAAGCAGTAGGTGTGAGCTTAAATGAACTCCAGAAGATGGTAGAAGACAGGAAGGCCTGGAGGAATGTTGTCCATAGGGTCGCGATGGGTCGGACACGACTTCGCAGCTAACAACAACAACAATAGGAGTGATAGGTCCTAGATTTGGGATGCATTCTATAAGCTCATTTGAGATAAATGTCATGCACAAGTGAAATCAGAAGATCCAGGCAATTCAAATAAGAATAAAGATTTATCCCAATCTTAGGTTCTCTGCAAGAATCTGAACTACTAATGGCCAAAGGAAATTGGCGGTCGATAAGAGCCAAAGGAATTCAAGCTGGGCTGAGCTTAGACCTCTTGTGGACATGAAGGGACTCGAGACTGATGATGCATTTGACCCCTCCCTTGGGCTCAGCCTGGTCATCTACAGATACCTTGCTTCAAAAACCGTTGCTCTGTGATGTGCTGTTTTTCCCAGTTGAGGGTTACAAACAGACAGAAGAACTGTAGTAGTAAACTAAAAATTGCTAACACTGTAATAGTTTAGGTAATTTAAACCTTTAGAGATTAAAAAAGATTATATCGGTATTGGATATAAATTCTGAAATGTTAATATATATTATGTATTATATTGGGTTGCTTGAATTGTACAATTAAAGCTGAGTATAGCACTTAATGACAATTGAAGTTGTTTATTACTGTGAGATCCCACTGCTGGATAAATGGAACTGAAGGCAGTGAAGATAAGCTGTGTGGCCTTATTATTCAGAGTTAAAGGAACATAGGGATTTTGATCTTATCCAGTTTTACTCTGAAGGATGCGCAATAATCAGCAATGGGGAAGGACTGGATGAGTCAGCCAAAAATGTGCACGTAATAACTTTTGTTTAATCATCCGGATTTGACATTTTAAAGAAATATCTGGTTGGCTTTCCATACACTAGCCTATCCCCTAGGCTGCCTCGCTGGTAAATATTTAACGACCCTTGGGGTTCTTTGTGATAAATTTGAAAAATGTGGTGCGTATGTCTCACCATCAAAGTTTCAATTAGACTCAATTAGCAAAGCTTTGACATGATGGGAAGTGCTGATCCTCCTGTAAATAATTCATTCTTTATGATCATGCTGTTCTCTCTTGTTTGGAAAAAGAGCACAGGGGTGCCAAACGAGTGTCTGAAGGCACTAAAGCCAAAAGCTGGCTCAGATTCACCCCGGAGAGCAACAGAAACAGGAATAAATAATCTGCAATTTAATTGTCAACTGGAAAGTATTACATAACACTAGAGAGTGTGAAACAAAGCTACAAACTCTTGCTTTGGATTATGGCTGTGAAAGGCCTGTATTGTTTAAGGTCACATAGCTTGAGTTGAGCAGTCTGCTGAATCAATTAATCAGAATACAAAATACAGAATTGGAAGGGACCTTGGAGGTCTTCTAGTCCAACCCCCTGCTCAAGCAGGAGATCCTATACTATTCTGGACAAATGGCTGTCTAATGTCTTCTTAAAAACCTCCAGTGATGGAGCACCCACAACTTTTGAAGGCAACCCATTCACTGATTAATTGTTCTCACTTGTCAGGAAATTTCTCCTTGGTTCTAATTTGGATCTCTCTTTGATTAGTCTCCATCAGTTACTTTTTGTCCTGCCTTCTGGGGCTCTGGAGAGAGTAAGTTGATTCCTTCTTCTGTGTGACAGCCCCTCAAAGATTGGAAGATTGCTTTCATGTCACCCGTTGTCCTTCTCTGCATTAGACTAGACCAGGGATAGGCAACCTTGGCTCTTTTATGACTTGTGGACTTCAACTCCCAGAATTCCTCAGTCAGCATGGCTGGTTCAGGAATTCTGGGTATTGGAGTCCATAAGTCATAAAAGAGCCAAGGTTGCTTATCCCTGGACTAGATCTACCCGATTCCTATTACCATATTTAATATGTTTTAGCCTCCAGTCTCATAATCATCTATGTTCTTCTTTCCTATGATCTTTTTAGGATCTTGACATCCTCTTTTTGTATTGTGGTAACCAAAACTCGACACATTATTCCAAGGGTCATCTTACCAAAGTGGTATAAAGCAGTACTAACTTTGATACTACCCTTCTGCAGCATAGGACTGCAATGGAGTGAAATAATTAACCACACAATAAAAATTTCATTTATTTTTTATTTTATTTATTTTATTTTAATTCCATTTATATCCCGCCCTTCTCCGAAGACTCAGGGCAGCTTTACAAACTTAGCAGTAGCCTTCGCAGCTTGCATGTGTGAGCTACTGGTGCTATATATGTAAAGAAGTCATTTCTGTAAAAGAATGACAGAAAAGAATGCAAATGACATAAATTGTGCCATTTGTGTGACGTCACCACACTAATGACAGTTCTACCGTTATTTACTCTCCAATTTCACAAACATTTGTGATGAACGTCTGCTCCCTTCCCTATTGTTATAATGTCTAACAGTAGTAGTAATAACAACATTAGTGAAGTGAATATCATTTTTATGTATTTAAATAAATGAAAGCAATATATTTAAATAATTTTTAAGGCCATACATCTTAGTGCAGTGACTTTAGGCGACTAATAATGCATTAAGCCAAATATAATGACCCTAATGTGATACAGCACAATGTGATTTAAGTCTCTAAACCAGGGGTGTCAAACTCGCAATGTCACGTGACGTGTCCCGAGGTATCTCGACTTTTTTGACATTGCTGGCAATGGGGGTGGGCGTGGTTTCACTATGATGCATCTGGCCTGCGGGCCGGCAGTTGACACCCCTGCTCTAAACAAACATGATGAGGAAGGAGGAGGAAGGGGAAGAGAAGGAATTAAAATGGATTAGAAGAAGCAAAATGTGTAGAATGGTGCGTTCAAAATCCAAGTATACCTCCATCAAGGATTTTTAAAAAATTTGTAAGACCCTAACAGTTTTTTGGGTGGCATATAATAAAATCAATAGTAAAAACAATGTAAATAAACACCCCCCCCAATGTCCAGTACAAGCAAAGCATCCAATCTAAAAATTACTGTGCATAGGAACCAACAGTGCAATCAGGCCCAGATTCTGGTGCTGATTAGGGGGCCTGATGGATCTTGCAGACAAACTTCTCCCAGAAGGCAGGTGCTGTGAGGCCCATTTATTAAGCCCCTCAAATCCTGTTATTTAATGGAAGAGACCTGGAACATTCCAGTTCTTCTGCAACACTGGCAGAAGTAACCTTAGATAACCAGGTCCCTTAGATAACCAGGTCCTCTGCCAGCAGGGGAATAAACACTTAACGGAAGTCCTCAACGTACAAACACAATTGAGCCCAATATTTCCGTGGCTAAGCAAGACCGTTGTTAAGTGAGTTTTGCCTTATTTTACAACCTCTCTTGTCTTAGATGTTAAATGGATCACTACAGTTGTTAAGTTAGTAACAAGGGGGTTAAGTGAATCTGGTTTCCCCATTAATTTTACTTGTCAGTAGTTCGGAAAAGGGGATCATGTGATCCCGGAAGGGTGCAACTGTCATAAAATACATGCCAGTTGCCAAGCATCCAAATTCTGATCATGTGACCAGAGGGTTGCTGCAATGGTTGTAAGTGTGAAAAACAGTCATAAGCCCCTTTTTTCCAGTGCTGTTGTAGCTTCAAATGGTTACTAAGCAAATGGTTGTAAATTGAGGAGTACTTGCATTTCTCAGAGAACTCTAGATGTTCCAAAGAAAGATCTTCCAGTGAAACCTGTGAAGACAGAATGGGTGTCTTGTTGTTGTTCCCAGTTCATATACTGGGAGTCCTTTACTTATGGAACCTGGCCTTCGGGGCCATAAGTCATGTCGGTCATAAAATTGGTCAGTCACATGACCAACCTGATTTCACTACCTTTTTTGTGGCAGTCATCAAGTGAAGGTGGTGGTCGTCAAGTGGCTGCCATGTTCACTAAGAGGCTGCCATGGTTGTTAAGTAAACCAATGGTTTGCTGTGGGTGCAGTTTTGCTAAATACTGGAAGGAAATGCTGGTTTTCCACAAACTGTGGTAAACCACAATCACATAACTCTGGGATTCTGCCAAAGGCCATAAATGCAGCCTGGTTTCCAAGCTTCTTAATTCGTTCATATGACCACAGGGGAGGGGGAAACAACTGTTGGAACTTTGAATCTGCATTGTAAGTAGTTTAAGTAGGTTAATTGTAACTTGGAATGGTCACTAAATGACCAGTTGTAAGTTGTGGGAATAAAAGTGAAGGAGTGTGGTAGGTAGTTCTCTTGGTCCTGATCATTATCTGCCTTTCCCAGCAATTATAATTATTCTTGAGGGAAAAGCCCACACATTTCATATACTAGGGCTTGTGTAGCACTCTGGATTTGCTCCCAACAAAGGTGCTTCAAAGCACCTTCCTCCCACCTTTAATTTTCCATGTCATCTTGGCGATGGATGTGGTTGTTTCTGGCAGGAACTCTCCTAGTGATCTTGTAGGTTTTAGAGCAACATCTGGAGAATGCCCCATGGACCTATTCAATACACGAATCTTTTTCCCATGTCTAAAATAGAATAGAATATCTTTATTGTCATTAGGTATCTCACAACGAAATTAAGTGCTATCCACAGCGCACACTACACACAAGTAAGAACCACAAGTTAAAACATACATCATATACAGACATCCTTCACATTCTATTCACCATTGCGCTGCCCCCAATATTGCACTTCAATGTTGCACTATACAGTAGTATATAATATGATTACAGCTCTTGGAGAAGAGGGCAGCCAATAATCCTCTGGATGATGGTAATGACCCTCTGGAGCGCTTTCCTATCTGCTACTGTGCAGCAGGCAAATGCAATAGGTCAGAATGCTCTCTATGGAGCAGCAGTAGAAGGACACCAGCAGTTTTTCATTCAGTTGTGGTTTCCTGAGAAGTCTCAAGAAATATAATCTCTGCTGGGCCTTTTAACCAATGCTATAACATGAGCACTCCAGGTCTGGTCCTCCTTTATGGTAACACCTGGAAACCTAAAGCTGGCCACCTGCTCCACACGGTCTCCACTGATGATCAGGGGCTGAATGTCTGATCTATTCCTCCTGTAATTTACTATAAGCTCCTTGGTCTTAGCGATGTTGAGAACCGAATTATTGTCTCTGCACCATAAGAGCAAACACTCCACCTCATCCCACTTGGAGATAAGCCCGATGGCTCTTGTGTCATCCGCAAATTTAACAATAATAATATTGCTGGGATGATGGGGGTGCAGTTATAGGCATAGAGAGTGTAAAGTAGGGGGCTCAACACACAGCCCTGTGGGAGCCTGTATTAAGAATAAGGGCTGAAGAGATATAGTTGCCTAATCTAACCCTCTGGGAGCAGCTAGACAGGAAGTTCATAATCCAAAGGCAGATTGAATGTGAAAGTCCAAGGTTGACAAGTGTCGGGCCTCGTGAGCCTGACACTCGAGGGGGGGCCCCTCCACCTCCCCGGCACCCCCTGCCTGGCACCCGCCAAACTTACCTGGCTCCTCAGCGGTCCGAGAGGCTCCGGAGGCCGCGCCGGATTTGACCGGCTCTGTGGCGGCCCGAAAGGCTCCGGGGGCCGCGCCGCCACTTCAGCTGTCTCCATCCGCGCCGCGGCTGCTGTCTTCGCCCGGCGGCGCGTCTGCGCAGGGCTCCCCGGCCCATGGCGTGACCGGCAGAGGCCCGGACCCACCCTGCGTCTCGGCAGCCTGGGAGGCTTCGGGAGCTTCGGCCGCGCTACAGAAAGCTTCGGAGACCCCGCCGCTGCGGCTGTCTCCTCCAGCCGACGCCACGCCTGTACGGGGCTCCCCAGCCGGTGGCACGCCCAACGGACGCTCCAAGCCAGCTGAGAGCGGGACCGCCGCTTCGGGAGCCCGCAGCATGACACCGGCCTTTCCCCGGCTTCGGCTGCCGGGACCACGTTCAGCGGAGCAGACCGAGGCACTGGACAATCGTGCGCAGGACTGTGTTGTTCGGGAGCTGGCGGGCCCGTTAGGGGACGGGTCCCTCCCCGCCGCGGTGCCCGGGTGGCTGGGGGCCCCGAGCGTGGACGACGACAGGGGGGTCCGGAGCTGGGCGCGGCAGGGAGGGGGTGAGGGGGTGGAGCATGGTGGCGGCAAAGCACGGGAGGGGGCTTACCTGATTGGGCGTCGGGCGAAGGGGCTTGTAGGGGAGAGGTGGGGAAGTTATAGGGAATGGGAGGGCGTGGGCGTGTTTGGGTGGAGTATGGGTGGGTGTTTCGGGTGTGTATATAGTAGCGTTGGTTGCAGGTAGCGGCCAACGCTGGCTTTGTTTCTTGTTGCGGCTGTTGCCTTGGAAAATAAAGTGCTTCCAGACCGCAGCGGAAGTCTCTCGTTCCTGTGTTCGGCACTCTGCCCTGCTTGTTGCAGGACGAGTTTTGACAGAAAGCCAGCGTTTTCATAGCACCGCGGCTTTTCTGCCTTCCTGCGAGTTTTGACAACAAGTTTAGACACTAGTGTGTATGGAAGAATTGTGTTAAATGCAGAGCTAAAATCTTACATAGTTTCCCCCGCTGCTCCAGATGAGTCAGAGCAGTCTACTCAGTCTCTCAGCTGCTCTTAGCAGATAATGTGACTTTTTTCCTATTCCCTTATGGTAGACAAGTTCTCCCTCACCTCTTCCATCGATCCATGCTATGGCCTTGCCTTCAATACATCAAATGCTGGTGGCAATTAAAGGATTAGAGGCAGGCTATAATTACATTCCTATGCAATGAAGTTCTTCAGTAATTCTGCTCCTGCCTAGGCTGTAATTACACTGCCTTTGCCCTGATGAGCCAGAATTAATGGAGGGTGAGGGTTCATAATCAGTAGCCTTGAATATATACTTCCAAACTAATTCTTTATACACAACCCAAGAAAATTATTGCTTGATTCAAGGCTGCTTGGCTTGGGGGCCATCAGAAATGAATAAGATGTAGATACGATACAACGAACATGGTATTAAAGTTTCCCAAGCTTCACACTTTAAAGCAACTTCCATAACTGGCACTCTCCAAATATAATGAGACTTCAATCCCTAGAATTTCTTAGCATGCTGGCTAGGAATGTTGGTAATTGATACAAAACATCCTTAAAGGATACCACTACTAAGATTGTCTGTCTGTCTGTCTCTCTGAAAACCTTCTTCAGGAAGCCAGGGTTGAAAACTCAAAGGAAGGTGAATATATTGCAACTGATCTTGAATCCTCAGGGTCTGGTCAGGATCTTCATCATAAATGAGGAGATAGTGATCACTGTGCATCTTCTAAATGCAGTAAGCAATGCTTCTTTGAGTGAGTAAGTATCCCCCATTACCTCTGAAAGCAGCTGTGTCACACCCTCCACTCAGTAAACTCTCACTTGATTTCCCTGTTTTGGACAACTTTAGACCTGTCTCCAATTTCCCCTTGATAGGAAATATTGTACAATGACCAGTGGACCTACAATTTCAGACAATCCTGGAGGAACCAGATTATTTGGACCCTTGGTCAGGCTTCAAGTAAGTTTGGGAACTGCATTGGGCATGCTTGAGTATTCAGGAGAATTCCTGATCCTTCTTGATCTGTCAGCAGCTTTCAGTGCCATCAATTGTATTGTTTTACACTGCCTCTCATTGGAGTGGGAGGACTGTGGTTTGCAATGGTTCTCTTCCCTGGAGTGTGTGTGTTCAAATCACTGATGGTAAATGAGGAGAAATCCTTTATGGAGTACCTTTCTATCCACCTCGCTTCTTTTTAAAATCTACGTGAAACTGACAGGAGGGGAAGAACTGACTCAAACAGAATACTTCCAAGATAAAGTGTCTTTGGATTTGTGGATCAAACAACTATATTTACATGCTTTCTTTGACTCTGAACAGAGTTATATTTGCCTTTTAAGAAATAATTCACAGTTTGGGGGTCTTTCTGATAAACTAAATCATATCCCTGATGAATATACAGTAGAGGTGACAAATAGATTTAAGGAATTAGATCCGATAGACAGAGTGCCTGAAGAACTATGGACAGAGGTTCGCAACACTGTACAAGAGGTAGCAACTAAAACCATCCCAAAGAAAAACAAATGCAAGAAAGCAAAATGGCTGTCTGAGGAAGCTTTGCAAATAGGTGAGGAAAGAAGGGAAGTGAAAGGCAAGGGAGAAAGAGAAAGATACACCCAATTGAATGCAGAATTCCAGAGAATAGCTAGAAGAGATAAGAATGCCTTCTTAAATGAACAGTGCAAAGAAATAGAAGAAAACAATAGAATAGGGAGGACCAGAGATCTTTTCAAGAAAATTAGAGATATGAAGGAAACGTTTCATGCAAAGATGGGCATGATTAAGGGCCAAAATGGCAGGGACCTAACAGAGGCAGAAGAGATTAAGAAGAGGTGGTAAAACTACACAGAAGAACTATAGAAGAAAGAGCTTAATGTCCCAGATAACCACGATGGGGTGGTCATTGACCTTGATCCAGACATCCTAGAATGTGAAGTGAAGTGGGTCTTAGGAAATCTGAGCAACAGCAAAGCTAGTGGAGGTAACAGTATTCCAGCTGAGCTATTCAAAATCTTAAAAGACGATGCAGTAGAAGTGCTACACTCAATTTGCCAGCAAATTTGGAAAACTCGATAGAGGCCACAGGATTGGAAAAGGTCAGTTTACATTCCAATTCCAAAGAAAGGTAATGCCAAAGAATGTTCAAACTATTGCACCATTGCATTCATTTCACATGTTAGTAAAGTTATGCTTAAAATCCTACAAGCTAGACTCCAGCAGTATGTGGATCAAGAACTACCAGAACTACAGGCAGGATTTCGAAGAGGCAGAGGAACTAGAGATCCAATTACCAACATACGCTGGATCATGGAGAAAGCTAGGGAGTTTCAGAAAAACATCTACTTCTGCTTCATTGACTATGCTAAAGCCTTTGATTGTGTGGATCATAACAAATTGTGGCAAGTTCTTAAAGAGACCATTTATTTGTCTCTTGAGAAACCTATATGCGGGTCAAGACGTAACATTGAGAACTGGACACGGAACCACTGATTGCTTCAAAATTGGGAAAGGAGTCCGGCAAGGCTGTAAACTGTCGCCCTGCCTATTTAACTTATATGCAGATCACATCATGAGAAAGGCAGGGCTAGATGAATCAAAAGTTAAGATTGCCGGGAGAAATATCAACAGCCTAAGATATGCAGATAATACCACTTTAATGGCAGAAAGTGAAGAGGAACTAAAGAGCCTCTTGTTGTGGGTGAAGAAGGAGAGTGCAAAAGTTGGGTTGAAACTAAACATTAAGAACACCAAGATCATGGCATCCGGCGCTCTCAATTCCTGGCAAATAGATGGGGAAGAAATGGAGGTAGTGACAGATTTTATTTTCCTGGGCTCCAAGATCACCGCAGACTGGGACTGCAGCCAAGAAATTGAAAGACGCTTGCTCCTGGGAAGGAAAGCAATGGCAAATCTAGACAGCACACTAAAAAGCAGAGACATCACCCTGTCAACAAAAGTGCGTATAATCAAGGCTATGGTCTTCCCAGTTGCAATGTATGGCAGTGAAGGTTGGACCATAAAAAGGGCTGAGTGTCAAAGAATTGAGGCCTTTGAACTGTGGTGCTAGAGAAGACTCCTGAGAGTCCCTTGGACTGCAAGGCGATCAAACCGGTCAGTCCTAGAGGAGATCAACCCTGACTGCTCCTTAGAAGGCCAGATCCTGAAGTTGAAACTCAAATACTTTGGCCACCTAATGAGAAGGAAGGACTCACTGGAGAAGAGCCTAATGTTGGGAAAGGTTGAGAGCAATAGAAGAATGGGACGACAGAGAATGAGGTGGCTGTATGGAGTCACTGAAGCAGTAGGCGTGAGCTTAAATGGACTCCATAAGATGGTAGAGGACAGGAAGGGCTGGAGGAATGTTGTCAATGGGGTTGCGATGGGTTGGACACAACTTTGCAACTAACAACAACAACAACTGATTTATAGCTCCCAGTTGATCAGCAGATGGCCTGGAGAACATTCGTGGAGTTAACTTTTTTGGGCCAATTGTGGCCATTTTCATATCAGAAGGCTCTGCTCATAATCACATGTATGTGAGTTGCCTCTTGCTTGGCTTGTATATAGGGCTATCTTGAATAATCTTCAGAAGCTTACCCTGTTATAAAATATAGTACCTGGGCAGTGCTGGGTGTACCTCAATATACAGTAGTGATATGATTTCACTATTTTAGGAGCTGCCTTGTTGGTTACTAGATATGATCAAAGATGCTGATTGTCTCCTTTGACTCTGGACTTGATTATCTAACAGACTGTCTTCCATCATTTTCATCTCCCTCTTCAATCAGATTGCAAAGGCTCAACATTGTCCAGATCTTGTCTACATGAAAATACCATCTCTCAGTGGAAGAGGGACATATTTTAGTTGATTCTTATAATCTGGAATCTTCTTCTGTGAAGAACCCATGAACAAGAAAATTGAAAACCTAAATGTTCAAACCTCATTAGGCAGGCATGGTGCGATTGAAGATTTGAATTTGGGCTTGGGTACACCTTGACTTTCTGTATAATTTTGACACTGTATTTGGTTAATTTTAAGCAGGTTTATTTTGATACTACCCACAGTAGTTGTTCAACAACTCGAATTGCAAATTACAACAGATTAGTAATTGTCAGATGCAAATAACAAGGAGCATTTATTGGATTGAAAGCACAGAAGAGTTTATTGATGGGACCTATACACAAGAATCTGGTCAACTAGTGCTAAATTGATGCTAGATAAGGATGAATAGAATTCATGGGGAATTGGATTTGGGTCTCTTGTGGCAAAGCAATGATTCCAAACTAATGACACATATAATGCTGCCTTCCAGCTCTGCCTGCTTTTCTCCTATAGTAATCAATGCAGTTCTTGAAGCAGTTACACGGCATACTCCAGCAACGCAGTGGGTATGTGGGCCACCACATTTTTGTAGCAGCTGAAGTTTTCACCAGTTTTCAGGGACATCCCCAGCAAATTCTAGTAACCTGTGAGTTCCAAATTGGGGACAGGATTTGGTGATGGCACAGAACCAGGAAATCCTCAGTATCTACTGTGTTTCCCTGGAAGTAAGGCCTACCCCAAAAATAAGCCTTTGCTTGACTTTTGGGGTGTGGGCCTAAAATATGTCCTTCCCCAAAAATAAGCCCTAGTTTTGGGCTGAGTCACACACTTAAAAATCAAGCTGGAGTGGGGGTGTGGCAGCCAGGCCTCTCCTCGCTGGCCCACTTCTTCTGCAGTGTCTTCTGCAGCAGGCCTGCATTTCTCAGTCACAGGCCTTTCCAGAAGGCCTCTGCAGCCAAGAACCAAGCTATGGATTCAATCTATAGCTTGGTTCTGCAAGATCTCTACAGCTGAGGACCTAGCTGTGGATTGAATCCATAGCTTGGTACTCGGATGCATAGGCCTTCCGGAAAGGCCTGACTGCAAAATGCAGGCCGGAATGCAGCTGCAGAATGAAGTTGCTCCTTCATTCTGCAGCCGGTCCACAGAAGAAGTGGACCGGCTGGACGGGGCTGTCAGTGCTGGAGATGAGTAAGATATTCCCTGAAAATAAGACCTGGTGCCTCTTTTGGAGGTAAAAAAAGTAAAAATAAGACCCGGTCTTATTTCCGGGGAAACACGAGTAATTATGGAGGGCTATATTTCCCATTGTTACCTAACCCCAAACCAGCTACCAGTCTCTAACATTTATCTAGTCCACATTTTGTGTCAGCTGTTTGCCAAAGTGCGAAATAAGGTGTGAGCATCCTTACCCCTAGCAAGTAATGGAATTAGAGATGTACCATTCTGGTGTATTTCAATAGAATGACTGAGCACAGTCCTAAAAACCTAGAGAGCCATTTCCATGATAACCCCGTTCAGAAATTTTAATTAGGAACAGAAATTGAGATTTTTCTTGTGTTTCATTGGTGCTTCCAAAGCCACAGGAAACCAATTAACTTTCTTATTGCATCCATACATTACTTCCTAGAGAGGGTAAATACGATAGCGAAAGCTTCTTTATATTAATTGCTACCTTTTGGCCTCCAGATAGTTGGAGCTGATGAAACTATTAGGAAGCTAATATGAACATAAAACTTTTATCTTCTCTAGCACAAAGAATAGGATACTCAAAAATGCTTTTGTGCTATGTATACGATTCCTGCAGAAGACTTAAATTCTGATAAGAAGGCACTTAACTGAAACATTGATTGAGGAAATGCCTGTGACATCAATCTCTACGTTGTCATAGCAATGAGATATACAACATTTTCAAGATCTGTTTTTGATAGCACTGAAGACTTAAACTGAATTTGGCCTTTTGAGGAATAGAGGCAGGTCCATCGTTCAAAGCTCTGAGTGAATTTATATTTTAGAAATTAGATTCCTGCCTCTATTCACATGAACAAAGTAGTCTACCCAGAAATACATCCTTTGCATATTGATGGTTTTTTGTGTTTCTCCAAAAACACATTTTCCAAACTGAATTACTAATTCAAATAGGGGTTGGTAGGTTTTTTTTAGTGGTTTTTTAATTTCAAAAAGCAAAGCAAATCCTCAGTCTCCATGTACCACCATACATGAATGTCTAAGGGGTCTTGGGAGATCTCTTGTGTGTTTCATGATATCTTTATGAAAATAACATGAATGTCATCCCTCACATCATTCACCTGGTGCAGGGGTGTCAAACTCAATTAGGGCCGCATCAACATTATGGTTGCCCTCAAAGGGTCAGTTGCTGTCCCTTTCTCTTCCTCAGGCTTGCCCCACAGAAGCCTCTTCTCCTATCCCCTTCTCTCCCTCAGGCTTGCCCCTCGGAAGCCTCCCCTATTCTACCCCCTTCTTTCCTTCGGGCTTGCCCCAGAGAAGCCTCTTCTATCCTCCTTTTCACACAGCGCTCATGACTGAAGCTGCTTGCACCGATTCTAGGGTCCTGACTAAGCCCCGACAGCCCCTCAGCTCCAGCTGACTTTTCTCCCGAAGACTGCAGGTGGCTGCTAGCCATCCCTGAAGCAGCCAGAAGCCCCTGAATCAGCTGAAGCCATGCTGATCCCGGGGCCTCAGCAGAGCCCCAGCAACACCGCAGCTCCAGCTGACTCCCCTGGGCCTCTCTGGCACTCTTGCTGCTTCAGCTTACCCCTTTTCCCCATGGCTACATAGTCAATCACCTTCTCCTCCTAGTCTGCCTGCGGGCCAGATCTAAACACGTTATGAGCTGGATCTGGCTTGCAGGCCTTGAGTTTGGCCTGTCTGAACTAGTGTATCATCTACAACTGATGCTAGTGACAACTCATTTTAAGTGATGATTTCATGGTGTCTACTGAAGGCCTACACTACTGGAAGAAATGTTCAACCTTCAGTAGCTGTAAATAGATTTTCCTCAAATACTTCAACCGCTGTGGGGATATGGAATGTTTAAAAATACAATACTGCAGCTGAAATTAAATAGTTGATAGTCTAGGGCTCACATCCAGATGGAGTCATTAAGATAAAGCGTGTCAGTGAGAACAATTAATCAATGGAACAGCTTGCCTCTTGGAGTTGTGGATGCTCCATCACTGGAGGTTTTCAAGAAAAGATTGGACAGCCATTTGTCCAGGGTGGAACTAAAAGACTTCCAGGGCACCTTCCAGCTGTATGATTCTATGTTCTATGCATTGTCATAAAATACATTTGCAAGAAGAATTAGACAGGAAATGGGGATGTGAATGACATGCAAAGTGAAAAAAATAGATGAAATGAACACTTCCAAATGTGCTCATGTATAAACGTGCCGCTTATGTGTGTATATTTTAAATTCATAAATTTAAATTGTTGTTTATTAAAGCTGCTTAAAGAAGTCTAGCAGAAAAAGAAACAAGACCAGCAGATTACTAATTTCACAGCTTTGCCTGTTAAATAGACTCAGAGACATTAGCCTTAATGAATTACATCTCAAATTACAGTAAGCTTTGAGGTCTACTAGCTCTCCCCAACATTATTCTTTCGAGATTGTTTAGGATGGATGGTTATTTAATAGAAAATACTTCAAAGAGAGCTAGAGGGAGCTCTTTCGTTGTGTAAAAGTTTCGAGTGAATCTCCTGGACAAACTCAATCTGCACCCATGCTGCATATGAGCCCAATTCAATGTCTGTTCATTTCAAAGTTTGATTGCGATAGAAATATCACTTCCAATTAAAGTATATCTAATCTATTGATGATGAAACTAAAGGTAACCCTCAACTTATGATCACAGCAGGGACTGACAAATTTGGTGTTAAATGGTGAGGTCATTATGCGAAGTATCAGGTGACTGCACCCGATTTCACAACCTTTTTTTGCCATGATCTTTTAAGTAAATCATGGTGATTATTAAACGGCCCACCATGGTCATTATTTTATTTAGTGCATGGCACCTGCAGAGGTCATGCAATCATTGATATATGACCATAATAAAACATACCATACATACAAACAAATTTGTTGTTAAATGGTGAGGTCATTATGCGAAGTATCAGGTGACTGCACCCGATTTCACAACCTTTTTTGCCATGATCTTTTATAAGTAAATCATGGTGATTATTAAATGTCCCACCATGGTCATTATTTTGTTTAGTGCATGGCACCTGCAGAGGTCATGCAATCATTGATATATGACCATAATAAAACATACCATACATACAAACAAAAATATATATGTATATAAAATATGTGGAGAATATATGAGATAAAATATTAAATTAAGGTAAAACCAATTGTACTGATCCCTGGTCACTTTGCCTGTTGGAAGCCAGCTGGAAAGGTTGCAAATGGCATTCATATGACCCCAGGATGCTGCAGTCCTCATAAATACTTGTTGGTTGCCAAGCACTGGAATTTTGATCATATGTGGGGACACTGCACAATCATAAGTGTGATGGATTGTAAGTCACTTTTTTCAGCACTGTCATAACAGTCACATTAGCAACCATTCAAAACTAGGTCATAAAACCTTGATGTAGGATGCTACTAATGGCTGTAATTGTGGTATGGTGGCCGAGCACCTGAAGTGCGGGGGAAACCAGACCATTAAAACTTGAAATCCAGGTCATAAATACTCCTGGGAAGGACTAAGGACTGGCTGTAAGTCAAGGACTACCAGAATAACAAAGTGGTGTAGAAAGACAAATCTTCATCAGGGCCCAGTCCAAGCTGGGAATAATCAAAATGGAGACTGCTTTAGAAAGAAGGTTGTAGTTTATTGAAGAGGAGAGCCAGACAGAAAGATGGCTCTGGAAAAAAACTGATCCCATGGAGCAGAGTGGTGGGCTTTTATACCTTCTAGGGCTCTTGAGGTTGTTTCCTGTTCCTGTTTGAGGCTTTGTATTTCCTGTGTCATGTACTTTGATCTGGGTCTTAAGTGTGCCCTTTTGGTATTGGTGGATTAATACTATTATGTCTCCTGTCCTTAGAATTTGGGTGGGGGTATATAGATTTTAGGTGTCTTTGTCTTCTTAGTTTCTAGCTTCCTGGCTCCAACCTTCCTGAAAGGATGATTGAATTTGCATTTCTAAAAGCTGGCCTATGCCTAGAGGCTGGGGCTGATTTATGGGGGCTGGTTTCTGTAAAGTCGTGTGCTTCACATAGAGACGGACACAGAGCTGGGGTAAAGATGAGTTTATTCTGAACAGAATGAACTGGGGAAACAGGGAAGCCTGGCGTCTATTTGTACCTGCCCAGGTGGATGGCATCCAATCAGTTCAAACCTGGGCTTCCTGCCAGTGCAGGTGACAATGGGTGTAGATCCTGGCTTCCCACCAGGCTGACCATGCCTGGGGCTGTCAACAGCTTAACTCATTAGGCTTATCCTGAGTGAGCAGTTATTGCCCGGAGCTGTCCAACCCCTCTGCTGATCTGCACCATCAGCCTCCTGCTGTGCTGTCCCTTTGTGTATGCTGGGAGGCATACACTGCAGTTTCTGTCTTTTTAAAAGATCTTCTCCATTATTCCTTTGGGGAAATATATTCTGCCTTTTTAATATTTCCCAAAATATTTTTTTCTCTGGATTCTTCCCACAGTGGGCAGGTGCATGCTCTTAGACACAGCTATTTTTTTAAAAAAATAATTTCAACAAACATTCATCCCTTACAACAGACCACATGGGGCCCATTATTATTATTTTTTCACCAGCATTTGTACATCTTAATATTTCTCAATCTGTTTCTCCATTGTTAGTCACCATTCTATTCAAGTATATAAATCTATCAATTGGCTCTAGTTTTTCATCCTTTGAATATAGCTTATTAACTATTGTTCCTTGTCAAACACAACCACCGTGCTCTTTGAAACATTAATTTTCAGATCCATATCCCTTGCCACATTCTACAATCTATCTAATCGTTTAGAAGATTTTCAGCCAAACCACATCATTTGCATGCAAAAATACGAGTACAGCAGTAAATTATATTTTGTTTACTTAAATCAAGTAAAGTTGGTACTAAGCAAACTTCTCTGGGGAGGATATTTTGTTACCAGAATAATACAACAGTAAATGCAGATATATTTGGAAAAAAACCTTCAGTCTCTAAGCTTAATATGTCAGACCATTGCTACATCTCTTAGACTGGGTGATTAGTAGCAAAAACTCTATTTACTACGTCTTTGACTATTCTGCTGAAAATTCAAATGATTTGAAAGCTTCAGTAATAAAAATGAAGGACCAAAGTGAAAAAATGGGACTAAAATTAAATATAAAGAATGGCAATACCAGCCCTAGAATTGACAATGGATGTGAAAGTGGTGATTAGCTCCTGCTTTTTAGAGTCTCACTGTGGTCTAGTGGTTAAGACACTGGCTTGTTGACCAGAAGGTTGACAATTTGAGACCCAAGCACTATGTGGCAGATTGAGCTCCAGTTCTTGCCTCAGCTCCTGCCCAACTAGCAGTTCGAAAGCCTGCAAATATGACTAGATAAATAGGTACCATCTTGGTGGAAAGGTAACTGTGTTCTGTATGCCTTAGCACATAGGCATGTTGGCTACATGACTACAGAAGCATCTTCTGATGATGGTGTCTTCCTCAGCTAAGAAACAGAGATGAGTACCGTCCCCTAGAGTTGGACACGGGAAAATATTTCCCTTTATCTTTTTTATCTGATGGGGGATGGGTTGGGTTTTTATTGTCATTTTTAATATATGTATTTACTGTTTTTAGTTGGGCATATGTTTAATTTTCTTTTAACTTTTGTATTTTTGTATTTTTTATATATCTGCCCTGTTCACCGCCCTGAGTCCTTCGGGAGAAGGGTGGTATATAAATAAAATTATTATTATTATTATTATTATTATTATTATTATTGTTATTGTTATTGTTATTGTTATTGTTATTGTTATTGTTATTGTTATTGTTATTGTTATTGTTATTGTTATTGTTATTGTTGTTGTTGTTGTTGTTGTTGTTATTATTATCATTATTATTATTATTATCAACAATAAAGAACAGTAAAGAGATAGTATTCACCACAAACTAGCACTTAGTAGAGGAACCATGAAGGTTTTTGCTGATTAATACAGAGAGCTGAAGATGAATTATATAAAATAGGATGAGGCATGGAATGAAGATGTATTTGGTTGCATTTTAAAAGACAGTGGCAAGTTGCTAATGTTAAATATGCTTGCTTGGATGGAGAAGTTTGTTCTTCTCACTGTTTTCTGTTTTTTTGGGGGGGGGATTTTTCTCTTTCCCCCGTTTTTACTTTTTTAAAAATATATTTTTATAGTAGACTTTTGCATCAGATCTATTTGTTAATATAATCTTTAATAAAATTATTGGAAAAAAGAAAAGATATTCAGATGCTATGATATGCCTATACTTACAAAGTCAAAATTGTGAAAGCCATGTTATTTTTATGGCACTCATAATAACAATAACAATAACAATAACAACAACAACAATAACAACAACAACAACAACAACAACAACAACAACAACAATAATAATAATAATAATAATAATAATAATAATAATAATAATAGGAAGGGATCTTGGAGGTCTTCTAGTCCAACCCCCTTCCAGGCAGGAAACCCTATACCATTTCAGACAAATCGCTGTCCAATTTCTTCTTAAAAACTTCCAGTGTTGGAGCATTCACAACTTCTGGAGGCAGAATCAATTGTTCTAACTCTCAGGAAATTTCTCCTTAGTTCTAGGTTGCTTCTCTGTTTGATTAGTTTCCATCTGTTGCCTCTTGTCTTGCTTTGGAGAATAGCTTGACTCCCTCTTCTTGGTGGCAACCCCTGAGATATTGGAACACTGCTATCATGTCACCCCTCACCCTTCTCTTCATTAAACTACACATACCCAATTCCAGCAACCGTTCCTTATATGTTTTAGTCTCCAGTCCCCCAATCATCTTTGTTGCTCTTCTCTGTACTCTTTCTAGAGTCTCAACATCTTTTTTACATCATGGCGCTCAAAACTGGATGCACTATGCCAAGTGTGGCCTTACCAAAGCATTGTAAAGTGGTATTAACACTTCATGTGATATTTATTATATCCATCTGTTAATGCGGCCTAGCAGTGTGTTGGCTTTTTTGGCAGTTGCAGCACACTGCTGGCTGATATTTAAGTGATTGTCCACTAGGATTCCAAGATCCCTCTCACAGTTTTTCTTGCCTAAATGTAGAATTTTACTTTTTTCACCATTGAATTTCATTTTCTTAGATAGTGGCTAATGTTCAAGTCTGTCAAGATCCTCCTGTATCTTAAGCCTATCTTCTGGAGTATTGGCTATTCCTGCCAGCTTGGTGTTGTCTGCAAATTTGATGAGTTCCCCATCTATCCCATCATCCAAATCATTGATGAAGATGTTGAAGATCACTGGGCCCAGAACAGAGCCCTGGGCCACCCCACTACAAACTTTCCTCCATGTAGATGCAGTTCCATTGAGAACCACATGCTACTGTAAGTGTGGCTGGTCAGCCAACTACGAATCCATCAAGGGGTTATGTTGTTTAATCCACATTTTTATATCTTATCAAGTAGTAGGCTGTGGTCTACTTTATCAAATACCTTACTAAAGTCCAAGTAAATTATATCCACAGCATTCCTCTGGTCCACTAATTTTGTCATCTGATCAAAGAATAAGATTTGTCTGCATGATCTGTTTTTGACAAACCCATCTTGGCTTATGGTAATGATTTTGTTTGCCTCTAGGTGTTCGCTGATTCATTGCTTGATTATCTTTTCTAGAATCTTCCCAAGTATTGAGATCAGGCTGACAGGCCTGTAGTTTCCTGGATCCACCCCTCCCCCCTTTGTTTGAAGATGGGAACTACAACAGCTCTTTTCCAGTCCTATAATAGTTCCCCAGTGCTTCAGGATCTTTGAAAAATATAGTTCAGAGCTTGAGATCACATGCCAGTTCCTTCAGAACCTTGGGGTGTAGTCCATCTGGTCCTGGTGATTTGAACTCATTTAGAGTGGACAGGTGTTCACTTACCATTTTCTTGCCTATCTTAACATGTTTCTATTCTGTTTTTTATGGCACTATTTTTGATAGGTTGGTCTGTTTTTTCCCTTTGTGTAAAGATGGATGCAAAAAATGGATTATGTAGTTCTGCTTTCTCCCTGTTGCTTGTCACTTTCTTGTCACTTACTCCCACTAAGGGACCAATCGTTTCCTTAACTTTTTTCTTGTTTTTTACATGTTGAAAGAAGCTTTTTTTTGGTTATTTTTGACTTTTGATGCAAGTCTTTGTTCATTTTGAGCTTTAGCTTTCCTCACTTCATCTTTGCAGGCTCGGGCTGTTTGCTGATATTCTGCCTTAGTTATGTGCCCCTCTTTCCACTTTTTATACTTGTCCTTTTTATCTTTCAATTTATCAGAGAGTTCTTTATGCAGCCATGCTGGTTTCTTTTAAGAGCTGGTATTTTTCTTCTTCATTGGTATTGTGCTAGATTGGGCTTTTATAATCTCACTTTTCAAAATTTCCCAAGCTTCTTGAGTTGTTTTCCCCTTGAGGATTCTCATCCTTGGATCCTTCCCAAGTTCTCTCTACATTTATTGAAATTAGCTCTCTTAAAATCCAAGACTCTAGTTTGACTATGTTCCATTGCTTGTGCTTGCATAATATTGAATTCCAGTATTGCATGATCACTCCCCCCACAAGGTTCTTGTGGCTTCAACATCTTATATCATTTCATCTCTGTTAGTGAGAATTAAATCCAATATGGCTGATCCTCTAGTTGCCTTCTCTACATTTTGGGAGACAAAGTTGTCTGCTAGATTTGTCAGGAATCTGTTTGATCTTCCACTTGGTACAGAGTTTGTCTCCCAGTTGATGTCAGGGTAATTAAAGTCCCCTATTCTGAATCAAACTGCTGTATTGTGATTGATCCCCTTGTTAAGACCCCTGTGGTCTATATAATCAGATGCCATCACTATTAACAGTCCTTTTCAGATAGCAGAACTCATGGAAACACCTTTTATCATCTAGAAATACCTTTATTTGCATGAAGAGTAGATTTCAGCAGATGAGGTGCGTTAAGATGACATTTGGACAGTATTCCCAAGGTCAGAAGACAGTAATTACTCACAGCGTCTGCACGTGTGTCTGCCAGTTATGAAGAATTACATGTGTGTCTCCCAGTTATGGAGGAAGAGAACCTCCAGGGAGCAAGAAGGAGGAAGTCCATCCCAAAAAAGGGGAGGGAAGAGGAAATACATCATAGGGTAGGAGGGGGGTCTGGCTGCCCACATTGTAATTTCCCCAAAACAGCCACGTGGTGGCAGCACCCCCCCATTACTATTGTGATGTGCTTCCTACATATCTTAATTAACTGATTAGCAAAAAGTTCATCTATTTCCTCTGTTTGGTTGGCTGGCCTATTATATACACCTATGGCAACGTCATTCCCCCCCCCCCCTTTTATATTGATCCAAATGCATTCAAGACAGTTTTCATCATTATTGTGCTCTATTTCTGTAGAGATGTAGTTTTTTCTTATATAGAGAGCAACTCCATTCTGCTTTGAAGAAGCAGGATCAAAAATTATTGGTGCCTTTGAATTAAGGCCACAGTTGGAATATTTTCCACAATATAAAAAAGATGTTGAGACTCTAGAAAGAGTGCAGAGAAGAGCAACAAAGATGATTAGGGGACTGGAGGCTAAAACATATAAGGAATGGTTGCTGGAACTGGTTATATCTAGTTTAATGAAGAGAAGGACAATGGGGGACATGATAGCAGTGTTCCAGTATCTTAGGGGCTGCCACAAAGAAGAGGGAGTCAAGCTATTTTCCAAAGGCAAGACAAGAAGCAACGGATGGAAACTAATCAAGGAGAGAAGCAACCTAGAACTAGGGAAAAACTTCCTGACAGTTAGAACAATTAATCAGTGGAATGACTTGCTTCCAGAAGTTGTGGGTGTTCCAACCCTGGAGGTTTTTAAGATGAGATTGGACCACCATTTGTCTAAAATAGTACGGTCTTCTGCTCAGAAGACCCTATATTAGGGTCTTAGTATAGAAGATCTCCAAGATCCCTTCTCACTCTGTTCTTTTGTTATTGGTGTTGAAGCAGACTTAGATATTTATTTATTTAGATTTATATACCGCCCTTTCCCGAAGGACTCAGGGCGGTTTACAGGGCATTTAAAAGAGAGTCAATACAAACGTTAAAACAAATTAAAAAAGATTAAATAAAACCCTGAGAACAGTAAAAAACCCAATTAAAATTAAAATTAAAAAATTCTCAGCCTGGGCCAGAGAGCTCGAAGAGCCAGGTCTTCAGGTCCCGGCGGAATGAACGGAGGTCGGGGGCAGTCCTAAGCTCCGCAGGCAGCTGGTTCCACAGGGCAGGCGCACCCACTGAGAAGGCCCTACCCCTGGGTGTTACCCGCCGGCAATCTCTTACCGGCGGCACCCTGAGAAGACCCTCCCTGTGGGAGCGCACTGGACGAAGGGAGCTTGATGCTGGCAGCAGGTGTTCCCTCAAATATCCCGGACCCAAGCCATTCAGGGCTTTATAGGTCATCAGCAGCACCTTGAATGCTGAAAAACTAATTATTGATATAAAAACCAGAGCACTTGCATAGAAGATAATGTGTGTACTGGTTTAACTCATATCATATAATATAACGTGGTTTGTTTTGATTTAAACCGTTAGGTGACCTCATCTTTTGTGACTTGCATACTGTATATCTTATACTATTCTGTGAATTCCAATTCACAGTTTATTCACTTTACTGTAGTTATGTGACGGGTTCACAAAATGGTGAATCGGTCCATTGCATTTCCTGTTCAAAAAAATTCATGTATAATATAAAAAACCTGAGTGCCAGAAAAAGAAAATGGCTTAGTTGTCCAGGACTCAGCCTGGATTTAACAAATGGATATGAAGGGAGACGGAGAAGAATTTCTTCAGATTTTTTTCTTGGTGAATGATAACACTTGCATGATGAAATCTGTGTTATACAGGACGCACATTTTTTAATGTCCTCATTTTTTTTGTGCGACAAAGATGCGAAAAAATGTAAGTCTCAGTTACTTTGACATGGAAGTCATTTTAAGATTTATAATCTGCTGACATCCCTGTTTGATCGGAATAACTGCTGGAAAGATTGGGCGATATATTTTGCTGGTTATGTTATCTCTGACAAAATTGAATGCATTCTTGCCCGTTAGACTTTCTCAATAAAGATTTCATTGTGTCTTCCTTATGTGGGAAGTGATGAGTGACCCTGATATTTCTCTGCTCAAACCATATCAATAAAAAACCAGTTCTGGATGGATGATTCTCCGTTGATTCTTAATGAAGTGCCGCTTTATGGAATGTCAGAAAAATCCTGAAATAGAGAGGAGTTATATATTAGAAGGTAGGATTTTTGACATGCTGTACAATAAATACACTGATTCAACTCACTTCCCCCTCAGGTTCATCAATCATACTCTTAGAAATAAATACATGAAAAAGAACATTGATTGTTGGCTCAAACTCCTGAGCGTAACTCAAGATTACTGTTTGCTGAACCAAGTATATTGCTTAATGAATCCATCATCATAGCCAGCACTCCTTGAAAGTGACTGGGTGTCATAGTTTTCTGGCATGGACTATTGAAATTCCGATTCTCAGAGGTAATAGGTTGCTTTAAGGAATTCGGTGTCATGTATGAGTGGGATCATCTCACGTTTTTATCTCAAAGAGATTGGATCTAGGCAGTGCAAAAGATAATTTTGTTCTGTGTGACCAGCATATACTTTAACATCTCCTTTGAAGCCTTTTATTCTTTGACAAATACCTTATTGTGATTGTATGGCACCATATTATGCTGATTTTATCACGGATTTACCTTAAATTAAAATTTTATCTTGTATACTGTATTGCATACATACCTTTTATACCTTTTAATGTGTATGTGTATATGTACATATACATATACATATACATATACATATACATATACATATACATATACATATACATATACATATACATATACATATACATATACATATACATATACATATACATATACATATACATATACATATACATATACATATACATATACATATACATATACATATACATATACATATACATATACATATACATATATAAAAGGTAAAGGTTCCCCTGCACATGCGTGTTAGTCGTTTCCAACTCTAGGGGCTTGTGCTCATCTCCATTTCAAAGCCGAAGAGCCAGCGCTTGTCCAAAGACATCTCCGTGGTCATGTGGCTGGCATGACTAGACACCAAAGGTGCACGGAACACTGTTACCTTCCCACCATAGTGGTCCCTACTTTTCTACTTTTTTTACGTGCTTTTGAACTGCTAGGTTGGCAGAAGCTGGGACGAGTAACAGGCGCTCACTCTGTTACACAGCACTCGGGATTCAACCCGCCAAACTGCTGACCATCTGATTGACAAGCTCCGCGTCCTAACCCACTGAGCCACCGCGTCTGTCTATCTATCTATCTATCTATCTATCTATCTATCTATCTATCTATCTATCTATCTATCTATCTATCTATCTATCTATCGTCTATAGAGTACAATGTAATTACATCAGAGAGATGGCCAAACAGATTAAGACCAGAATTCACGAGCATAGGTTGGCCGTCAAAAGGCAGGAACAGTACTCACAAATATGGACACACATGGCCAGCAATGGCCACTCATTTGACTTCATGGCGACAGAAGCTATCGCCCAGGATACCTCCAAAGGCCGGCTGCTTAGGAAAGCCTGGTTCTCAGATGCACACTTGATTAACCGGCACATAGAGCTACCACCAGCTTATCAAGCATTGAGAGCATATGACGAGCAATCCAAAACACTGATTGCACTTAGAAGGAGAGGGGCCAAGGAGGTTGGCAGCCATACCACCCATGTGAGAGAAAGGAAGCCGGACACACAACAACCCATTGAGACCAGGAAAAGGGAACAGATGAATGCAAAAGGGGTGGGGAAACAGCGGATTGCATCCAGTACAATCATTTGAGAATGGAGATTGGCTGGAAAGAGCAGAATCGGTCGGACGAAGAGAGGAGAAACAGGAACAACTGGGAGGCTAGGCAGGCATATGGGCATGCCCAACCCGAAGTCTGGAGGGGATATGACAGATCAGTGAGGGCGGAGTGATGCAGACCCCTGGGGGAAAAACGAGTAGAGGAGGATGGCGTGGCCTGCAGAAAGGAGAAGCAAGATAAACAACAGCCAATTGAATGTGGACGGTGGAACAAGATCAGGAATGACCCTGCAAACACTCCAATCAACAGAACACAGATGAGCAGGGAGGGAGGATGCTGCAACGTGTGTGCGCACTACGCATGAGGAGCAACCTGCTGAAGGCGGACAGTGCAACAAGATGGAAAATGATCCAGCAGCCACTCGGATCCACTGCATGCGGACGAGGCAGGGGGGAAGGACATCACAGCGGGTGTATACAATGCCAGCCCAAGACATGGTCTCGATTATTTCGGACGAGACCCTTAACCACATAATTAGCCGGAGCAAGCAACGGATTAAATTACGGCCTACTAAATTAACCCTGACCGATTTTCAGAATTCGCCAGTCAAGGTGAAGGGGGAGGCCACCATTTCAGTGGGGTTTAAGGGTCGTGAAGGGCACCTGGACGTTGTAGTGGTAGAGGGCCGCAGAGCCAGCCTGGTCGGGCTGGACTGGTTTGAGGCCCTGGGAATCTCAGTATCCGGGATCCATCGGATCCAGGGGGACTCCGTTGAGGCCGTTTGCCGGGAGTTCGCCGACGTCTTCGCCGGGTCATTAGGCAAGTACACCGGGGCCCCCATATCGTTCAAGCTTAACTCGAACGTCTCCCCCGTTAGGGTCCGGCCGCGGCGAGTCCCGTTTGCGCTCAAACACAAAATCGAGCGCGAACTAGACAAGTTGGTGGCCCAGGGAATCTTAGAGCCCGTAGATGGAGGGGAGTGGGAAACCCCCATCGTGACCCCCCTAAACCCACACGCTTACCCGGTTCCCGCGGTCAGCCACGTTCTCGCTTCCCTCCAAGGCGGCGCCATCTTTGCAAGGCTCGATCTTGCACAGGTGTACCAGCAACTCACGGTCACTAGGGAAACAGCTGACATCCAAACCATAGTAACCCATAGGGGGGCGTTCCGGGTGAACAGGCTGCAGTTTGGAGTCAGCGTTGTTCCCGGCATTTTCCAGGAGGTTATGGAAAAGACACTCAAGGGCATTCCAGGAGTCTGCCCCTATTTTGATGACATCCTGATCGCAGGAGCATCAGCAGAGGAACGGGCAGGGAGGCTTAGGGAAGTGCTGGCAAGGCTGCGCACAGCTGGCCTCAAACTCAAAAAGGAAAAATGCAGCATAGGCGTTCCTTCCACAGAATTTTTGGGGTTCAGAGTAGACGCCAGGGGAATCCACCCCACAGAATCCAAGATGAGGGCCATCAAACTAGCACCCACACCCAAGAACAAAGCAGAGCTTCAGGCATTCCTGGGTCTGCTGAATTTCTACCATACATTCCTCCCACACAAGGCAGCCATCGCTGAACCGCTCCACAGGCTGCTAGATAAACAGGCAACATGGGCCTGGACGGCCACCCATGATCAGAGCTTCAAGGCCTTGAAGGCATTGCTGTCGGACAAGTCCACAGTAACCCATTTCATCGAGTCCAAGCCCATTTGTATCGCCTGCGATGCATCCCCTTATGGTGTGGGCGCTGTCCTAAGCCACCTTGAGCCCAACGGGGCACAAGTCCCCATAGCATACTATTCTAGGACACTGTCTGGAGCAGAAAGAAACTACGCCCAAATAGACAAAGAAGCCCTGGCAATCGTGGCAGGAATCAAGAAATTCCACGATTACTTATATGGCAGGGAGTTCACTGTCTTCACGGACCACAAACCACTCCTGGGCCTGTTCACCACAGACAGGCAACCCCCCCCCCCAGATTCTGTCCCCCAGGATGCTCCGGTGGTCCATCTTCCTTGCAGCATACAATTGCAAGCTGGTGCACAAGCCAGGGAAGGAGATGGGCCACGCAGACGGTCTAAGTAGGCTCCCCTTAGACACACACGACCCAGACCCAGCACCAGCCACACAGATCCTAGCCCTGCAGGAACTACCCGAGTGTCCAGTTCTTGCCAAGGACATTGCCAGCCACACAGCCACAGACAACATCATGGGCAGGGTGCACTCATGGGTTTGCACAGGGTGGCAGGACAAATCCCCGGGACCAGAGTTTCAGGCCAATTTCATTGTTGTTGTTGTTAGCTGCGAAGTCGTGTCCGACCCATCGCGACCCTATGGACAACATTCCTCCAGGCCTTTCTGTCCTCTACCATCTTCTGGAGTCCATTTAAGCTCACGCCTACTGCTTCAGTGACTCCATCCAGCCACCTCATTCTCTGTCGTCCCCTTCTTCTATTGCCCTCGATCTTTCCCAGCATTAGGCTTTTCTCCAGTGAGTCCTTCCTTCTCATTAGGTGGCCAAAGTATTTGAGTTTTAGCTTCAGGATCTGGCCTTCTAAAGAGCAGTCAGGATTGATCTCCTCTAGGACTGACCGGTTTGATCGCCTTGCAGTCCAAGGGACTCGCAGGAGTCTTCTCCAGCACCATAGTTCAAAGGCCTCAATTCTTTGGCGCTCAGCCTTTCTTATGGTCCAACTTTCACTGCCATACATTGCAACTGGGAAGACCATAGCCTTGACTATACGCACTTTTGTTGACAGGGTGATGTCTCTGCTTTTTAGTGTGCTGTCTAGATTTGTCATGGCTTTCCTCCCCAGGAGCAAGCGTCTTTTAATTTCTTGGCTACAGTCCCCATCTGCAGTGATCTTGGAGCCCAGGAAAATAAAATCTGTCACTACCTCCATTTCTTCCCCATCTATTTGCCAGGAATTGAGAGGGCCAGATGCCATGATCTTGGTTTTCTTAATGTTAAGTTTCAACCCAAGTTTTGCACTCTCCTTCTTCACCCGCAACAAGAGGCTCTTTAGTTCTTCTTCACTTTCTGCCATTAGAGTGGTATCATCTGCGTATCTTAGGTTGTTGATATTTCTTCCGGCAATCTTAATTCCAACTTTTGATTCATCTAGCCCTGCCTTTCTCATGATGTGCTCTGCATATAAGTTAAATAGGCAGGGCGACAGTATACAGCCTTGCCGGACTCCTTTCCCAATTTTGAACCAATCAGTGGTTCCGTGTCCAGTTCTCACTGTTGCTTCTTGGCCCGCATATAGGTTTCTCAAGAGACAAATAAGATGGTCTGGTACTCCCATCTCTTTAAGAACTTGCCACAGTTTGTTATGATCCACACAATCAAAGGCTTTAGCATAGTCAATGAAGCAGAAGTAGATGTTTTTCTGGAACTCCCTAGCTTTCTCCATGATCCAGCGTATGTTGGCAATTTGATCTCTAGTTCCTCTGCCTCTTCGAAATCCTGCCTGTACTTCTGGTAGTTCTCGATCCACATACTGCTGAAGTCTAGCTTGTAGGATTTTAAGCATGACTTTACTAGCATGAGAAATGAGTGCAATGGTGCGATAGTTTGAACATTCTTTGGCACTGCCTTTCTTTGGAATTGGAATGTAAACTGATCTTTTCCAATCCTGTGGCCACTGTTGAGTTTTCCAAATTTGCTGGCAAATTGAGTGTAGCACTTTTACTGCACTGTCTTTTAAGATTTTGAATAGCTCAGCTGGAATACTGTCACCTCCACTAGCTTTGTTGTTGCTCAGCTTTTCTAAGGCCCACTTCACTTCACATTCTAGGATGTCTGGCTCGAGGTCAGTGACCACCTCATTGTGATTATCAGGGACATTAAGCTCATTCTTGTATAGTTCTTCTGTGTAATTTTGCCACCTCTTAATCTCTTCTGCCTCTGTTAGGTCCCTGCCATTTTGGTCCTTTATCATGCCCATTTTTGCATTAAACGTTCCCTTCATCTCTCCAATTTTCTTGAAAAGATCTCTGGTCCTCCCTATTCTATTGTTTTCTTCTATTTCTTTGCACTGTTCATTTAAGAAGGCATTCTTATCTCTTCTAGCTATTCTCTGGAATTCTGCATTCAATTGGGCATATCTATGTTTTTCTCTCTTGCCTTTCGCTTCCCTCCTTTCCTTAGCTATTTGCAAAGCTTCCTCAGACAGCCATTTTGCTTTCTTGCATTTCTTTTTCTTTGGGATGGTTTTGGTTGCTACCTGTTGTACAATGTCGCGAACCTCTGTCCATAGTGCTTCAGGCACTCTGTCTATCAGATCTAATTCCTTAAATCTATTTGTCACCTCTACTGTATATTCAACAGGGATATGATTTAATTCATACCTGAGTGGCCTAGTGCTTTTCCCTACTTTCTTCAGTTTAAGCTTAAACTTTGCAAGGAGAAGCTCATGGTCTGAGCCACAGTCAGCTCCTGGTCTTGTTTTTACTGACTGTATAGAGCTTCTCCATCTTTGGCTGCAGAGCATATAGTCAATCTGATTTCTGTGATGACCGTCTGGTGATGTCCATGTGTAGAGCCGTCTCTTGGGTTGTTGGAAAAGAGTGTTTGCTATGACCATCGTATTCTCTTGACAAAATTCTATCAGCCTGTGCCCTGCTTCATTTTGTACTCCAAGGCCAAACTTGCCTGTTATTCCGGTTATCTTTTGGCTTCCTACTTTAGCATTCCAATCCCCCATGATGATAAGGACATCATTTTTTGGTGTTAGTTCTATAAGGTGCTGTTGGGCTTCATAGAACCGGTCAATTTCATCCTCTTCAGCACTGGTGGTTGGGGCATAGACTTGGACTACTGTGATATTGAATGGTTTGCCTTGGATTCGAACTGAGATCATTCTGTCATTTTGAGGATTGTATCCCAGTATTGCTTTTCCTACTCTTTTATTGACTATGAAGGCTACTCCATTTCTTCTATTTCATTAGACGCGATGAAATCTCCACACACAAGGGGTGCCTCCTTTGGGGTAGCAGGGTCATCATTCCACCCGCACTACATGCCAGGGTATTGGACTCCTTACACGAAGGGCACCCGGGGGTGGTCAGGATGAAGGCACTGGCTAGGAGCTACCTCTGGTGGCCCGGGTTGGACAAGGAGGTTGAGGATCGGGTCAAGGCCTGTTATACGTGCCAGAGATCCAGGCCAGAAGTGCCACATGCACCAGTACACCGGTGGGAGGCCACACACACGCCATGGTCCCGCATTCACATTGACTATGCGGGGCCATTCCAGGGTCAACTATTTTTAGTAGTGGTGGACAGTCACTCCAAGTGGTTAGAGGTAGTCCCTGTCCCCAACATGACCTCGGGGAGGACAATCCAGGTGCTCAGAGCTCTCTTTGCCACACACGGCCTCCCCGACATAATTGTGTCTGATAATGGGCCTCAGTTTACTGCTGCTGATTTCCAGGCGTTCTTGAAGGCGAACTGGATTAGGCACGCCACCTCCGTGCCTTTCCATCCATCTACCAATGGGCAGGCCGAACGGATGGTAAGGACGACCAAAGACGCACTCCGGCGCATCATCAGCGGGGACTGGCACCACAGACTGGCCAAATTTTTACTAGCCCAACACACAACACCATGCATGGCTACCGGCAAGAGCCCAGCAGAACTGCGATGGGGATGGCGCCTCATCACCAAGCTGGACCGCCTACACCCAGACCGGGTAGCAGCCGAAACCGGAAGGGCAACATCACCATCATCACCATCATCACCATCACCACCAGCATCACTACCATCACCATTGCCATCATCACCCACACACAGGGTCCTCAACCTGGGGGACCTGGTCTGGGCAGGGAACTAAGGGGCTGGACATCCTTGGGTTCCGGGGACAGTGGTCGGGAAAACAGGACCCCTTTCGTACATTGTAGGGGTGGAGGGGGACAGACGCATAAGGCGACACATCGATCAGCTCAGAGGAAGAGTCCCTGAGCACGTCACACACTCCCCTGAGTGCGTCACACACGTCCCTGAACTCAACGCACACGATCAACAGGAGGACCACACTCCAGGAGGGGTCAACCCAGCTGAGGACGTCACAGGGCAGGGACCAGAGGAGGAGGACTTCCTGATGCCGGCTCCTTGCAGCCCTGCACAAAGGCCTCAGGAACCCACGGTCCAAGCCCAGGGGCCAAGCACACCCAGACGATCCACCCGTCCACACAGGACACCAGCCTACCTGTCGGACTATGTGTGCAAGTGACCCTCACACAAGGACACCACTGTTTTTTTTTATATATATACTCATAGTTATAGTAGTTGCATGTTGTTGTTGTTATGTGGGTCTTCTCTAAGGGGGGAGGGGTGTTATGTATGCAGGCATCTGCATAGCAACAGCCATCAGGGGGCGTTGGCCTGGACAGTTTCGGCGGGAAACCTAGGGCCAACCCCATTGGCTGTTAGCTTACCTGGCCAGGTATATAAGGAGGCCAGGTAGCCCTCATTCCCCAGTTCACTTCCCCTTCCAATAAAGAGCTGAACTCACACACCGGCTGGCGTCTGGGACAAATCTTATTTCCTGTTTCAGCCTAACCCAAGTCCATCTACAGGCAGTAGCAGTAGCCACAGCAGTGGTAGCTCATATTTGTGTACATTTTTTGGCTTGCTAACAAAGAATAAAGGGAGACAGATATGATCATTTCAAACTTATTCGTTCTCATCAGTCAGCCATACCCTTCTGAGATTCGAACCTGGGCCGACTGCATCTTAAGCAGTTGTTTTAACCCCTAGGCCACAGGCTGTCTCTCTCTCTTTGTTAGCTGAGAAGCAAGGGAGATATGTGTTAAATGTTTGTTAAGTATTTAGAATGCACTTGCTTGTGTAAATTTTTTCTTACCACTGGCCTAGACCATTCTGGACAAATGGCTATCCAATCTCTTCTCCTGCTGTCGTAAATGCAGGTGGGCTGCCAAATGCCTGGATTTTTATCATCTGACTGCAGGAGCACAGCTATAACTTTGGACACAGGTCCTAGGACCCTTTGTTCAGTGCCATCATAATTTCAATGATTGCTGAATGAATAGTCATAAGTCAAGTACAACCTGTACATATACTGTAGCAGTAGAAATAGACTCTTTGAAGATTAACTACAGACTTCCTATTATTCTGAGAGGTTAAAGCTGGCTGTGTTTCATTCTAATGTTAAGCAAAATGCAGAGGTATAATGTTAGCGCACCTTGTGGGAAACGATAGCTGTTTAGGGCCAACTATTCCAGTATTGCCCCCCATCAAAAAGGACCCCCCCTTTTTTTTCAAGGACCGTGCAAATTTACAAGCCTGACAGGAGAATCCCAAAGCTGGGACTCGTTTTGACCCCTGGTCTTTGTTCTCTGTAGAGATTGTCTCCTCCATTCCTGGGACTTTATCCTAGGAATTTAAAAGTTGCAAGCTCATCATAGCACACTTCTCTGCTGCATAAAACTTTTTATATTCTGCTCTTTCTCTTTTTATTTTTATCATCTATATTGCTTGGTGCCCATATAATTTCAGAACAGACAGCTTTACAGTCTTCTAAATGAAAAACTTCACCTACTTATTATGATGCACACCACGTTCCAGCATTCTTAACTTGATCGCATCTCTTTTGCAGAGGTTTCCAGTCCTTGCTACAGAAATTTTAGGAGTACCTGACTCAGCTCTCATTGAAATTCTTTCAGTATTCAAGCTGATTAGGTTCAGAGTGTGATTTATTTGGGAAAACAAAATTGATTCAGTTTGACACTTGGAATTACATTGCCAAATGGGGTTGGTTTGGCTCAGAAAGTTGGTTCAATTCGATTCAATGATTTAACGTAGCTTGAAGAGTCAGAAAGTCAATTCAAAGTGGGGATTTGATCAAATTATTTTTGAGCTGAATTCTCAGGTCAGAATTTTATACCTCCTAATTATGTCATTTTTGGTGCCTTTGCAAATAAAATTGAAAGGTATGTTTCAGAAACTGCTTTATATCTTGCAACCTACAATTAGGGATAAAACTACAAAAAAACAAAACAAGGAAACAACAAAACAACAAAACATGTAAGTGTTTTTCCAGGAGAAAAGAGGAAGAACAGGTTCACAATACTGTACAGTTCCAACTAGGATTATGCTTCTTCTATTGCCTATTGATTTTATTTTATACCCATATTAATATTATTATAAAAAACTATGTTTCCAAATCATACGCTTTTTCTCTATAAAAACATGTATATATAGCCAGTTAATCTTCTGAAAGAATTAGTATCTTAGGTAGCAGTATCCATAAGGTATGCTCAAAATGTCAAGATAGCAATCACCAAGATGTGATCAAAGCTTTGCTTGTTGTACATAAAAAAAGAAAGGGCTTTGATCAAACTGTGGCAGCTGTGACTCATTCTTTTGTTGACCTTATGAGACCTTATTTGACCTTCCCCTTAAAAATTGAGATATCCATACCCTGTGGATATCTCTTGAATACCTGCAGAGACCCTTTTTGTATTTATAAGAAGTCATTCTTTTCGGCGTGCATGCTATAACTTTACATATGTTCATTCTTCTAGTAATTTTCTCTGTTTCCAAGAATTTTAGATATTAATTTTATAAAAGGATCAATGGAATAATACCTTCAGCAAATTATAATTACACAGAAGTTTGGGAGCAGGGGGAAGTGATGACAGTTACATTTGCAAGAAATTAATATGGATTTTTATTATTGATAAATTCAGCTAAGGATAGCATTTAGCTATCAGGAAAGCTAAGTAAGTTTTGACCTAGTAAATCTTGGACAGAAGATCTAGTGGAAGACCAGACCAGGAGGGAAGGAAGGAAGGAAGGAAGGAAGGAAGGAAGGAAGGTAGGAAGGAAGGAAGGAAGGAAGGAAGGAAGGAAGGAAGGAAGGAAGGAAGGAAGGAAGGAAGGAAGGAAGGAAGGACTAGTCACCAAGAGTCAAGATTAACTTGAGAAAATATTATCTTATTATTGATAAACATGTATTGTTCTTGAATCTCTTGATTTTTTCATAACTGTAGTACATCATGCTGATCGTTTAGCACTGTTCTCTTGTTCTATTTCTTTCTACTTTGTCCTCTGAGCTTCCACTACTTAGTCCCTCCAGAATCTAAATTCTGTACATAAGAAGGTATATGAATAATTCAAAAGGAAGGTTATGCATACCTCTTTTGATTAACGGTTTGGAAGGCAGATGGTGGGTCTTTCTTAGCAAAGAAAGAGAAAGAAGAATGGGACAAGGCAAAGATATAAGAACTTGTCAAATCGACCAAATTGATTGATGTTCCTTGATGGACAAGGAATAAAGATAAGTACAGAGGAAACAGATTTATCCAAAATTATTACCCACTGCTAAAGAGGCAAGAGGAAGGAAGCCAGTAATGTAAGAAGGAAGCCATTTTATTACTTTTAAGAAAGAGAGCTCCAATATCTTCTTTGCTTATGTCTTAAAAGCTGATAGATGTTGGGAATTTTTATTTTGCTGAGTATCTGACTGCATTGCCTTCAATCCACTGAAGATGAAAATGTCAATGTTAGTCCATGGGTCTGAACTAAAATGTAAAAAAGTTAATTATTAATATAGAGGAAACATTCTGTCACTGTTCAATGAATGGTATTTCTAAGACATATTTTTAACATATTTATTCATAGTTAACTGATCCATGGTTTACTGAATAAAGCAGATTGCCTGGTTTTATTCATATAATAAATTTCAATCTTCAAAGGCCATCTGAAAATTTTGGAATAACCAATCCTGGCTCTTTCATGGCTATTCCCTATTTGATGGATATCTAGACCAACTCTATTATACATAGTGTAATAAACCAAAGAATTAGGAACCTACATTCTGGTGAACACCAACCCAATTTAAAAGTTGGACAACCAGCACGAAAACCTTCAATCACTTAACTAAGAAAGATCAAATCTGAAAGCAGTGGATGAAAAGCAATGGATCCATCCTTCTATGTAGGCCCCAATATACACAACCCAAACATACCTCTTCATCCAATTGTATCAATATCAGGGACTCCAACCTCAACATAAGCTTGGACATTTCATAGAGTGGAGTAAATACTCTTCCCCACTACAGTGCCTCCAGAAATCAATTATAGAAGAAGGTGAAACCATGGCTTCATTTGATGTCATCCTTCACGCCCATAGATACAGAACTATCTTAATGGACCCTGACGGGTTCCGGGCAGCGCTGGGATCCCCACCTGCCTCCGTCGCTCACAACTTGGCGGATGCCTTAGTGGAAGCCTGGGAAAGGGCAGCCACTGAGGCACTGGACCGAGTTGTACCCTTGCGGCCCCTTATCCGGTGCAGATCCCAACGAGCTCCATGGTTTTCTGCGGAGCTCCGGGAGATGAAGCGTCGGAAACGGGGCCTAGAGAGCTGCTGGAGGTCCAGCCGATCCGAATCCGACCGGTTGCGGTTAAGAACCTATATTAGGTCTTATCTCGCAGCGATGAGGGCGGCGAGGTGTAATTACTTCTCCGCCCTCATCGCGTCCGCAGATAATCGCCCGGCCGCCCTGTTCAGGGTGACTCGCTCACTTCTTAATCAGGAGGTGAGGGGGGATCCCTTGCAGGGTCGTGCCGAGGAGTTTGGTCAGCATCTGTCGGATAAAATCGCTCGGATTCGGACCGGTCTGGACTCCAGCTGGGCAGAGTCTGACGATCAGGACACGGGCGGTCTTGTCAATGTTATCTGGGAGGAGTTTGATTCTGTGACCCCTGATGAAGTGGACAGGATTATGGGGAGGTTGAGCTCCACCACATGTTTATTGGACCCGTGCCCTTCCTGGCTGGTTTATGCAGCTAGGGAGAGGACACGAGGCTGGTTCCAGGCGGTTATATCTGCTTCTTTGAGTGAGGGTAATTTCCCCACCGTCTTGAAGGAGGCGGTGGTGAGACCCCTCCTCAAGAAGCCAGCCTTGGACCCAGCTGTGTTGAACAACTTTTGTCCAGTCTCCAACCTTCGCTTTCTTGCGAAGGTTGTTGAGAGTGTGGTGGCGCATCAGCTCCCTCTGGTCCTGGATGAAGCGGATTATCTGGATCCGTACCAATCGGGTTTCAGGCCCGGGTACAGCACGGAGACGGCATTGGTCGCTCTGGTGAATGATCTCTGGAGGGCTTGGGATAGGGGATGTTCCTCTGTCCTAGTCCTATTAGACCTCTCAGCGGCTTTCGATACCATCGACCATGGTATCCTGCTGCGGCGTCTCAGGGGATTGGGAGTGGGAGGCACGGTTCTTCGGTGGTTCTCCTCCTATCTCCTGGGACGTTCGCAGTCGGTGTTGGCAGGGGGGCAGAGATCGGCCCCTAGGTCTCTCGTTTGTGGAGTTCCTCAGGGGTCGGTTCTCTCGCCTCTCCTGTTCAACATCTACATGAAACCGCTGGGTGAGATCATTCGTGGTTTTGGAGTTGGGTATCATCAATATGCTGATGATACCCAACTTTTTATTTCGACCCCAAACCACCCCAGTGATGCCCTCGCTGTGATGTCCCGTTGCCTGGAGGCGGTTCGGGTCTGGATGGGGAGGAACAGACTTCAACTCAACCCTGACAAGACTGAGTGGCTGTACATTCCGGCATCCCGGGACATTCAAAATGTTCCATCTCTCTTTATGGGGGGTGAGTCTTTACCCCCCGTGGATAGGGCGCACAACTTGGGAGTCCTCCTAGATTCGCGGCTTACCTTAGAAGATCATATAGTAGCCGTGACTAGGGGGGCTTTCGTTCAGGTTCGCCTGGTGCGTCAGTTGCGGCCCTATCTAGACCGGGATGCCTTGTGTACGGTCACTCATGCGCTCGTGACCTCTCGTCTTGACTATTGCAATGCTCTCTACATGGGGCTTCCCTTGAAGACCACTCGGAGGCTCCAACTGGTACAGAATGCGGCCGCGAGAGTTGTCTTGGGAGTTTCCCGGTACTCCCATGTTACACCTTTGCTCCGCGAGCTGCATTGGTTACCAGTTGTCTTCCGGGTGAGGTTCAAGGTCTTAGTGATAGTTTTTAAGTCCTTACATGGCATGGGTCCGGAATACCTCGGGGATCACCTGCTGCCGGCGTCAACTCCCTTCCGCCCTGTGCGTTCCCACAGAGAGGGCCTCCTCAGGGTGCCTCCAGTCAGAGAATGCCGGCTGGTGGCCCCCAGGGGGAGGGCCTTCTCTGTGGGCGCCCCGGCTTTGTGGAATCAACTGCCGGTTGAGCTCCGGATGGCACCGGATCTCCGCTCCTTCCGGCGCGGGTTAAAGACCCACTTATTCGAACAAGCTGGCCTGGCCTGATGGGGAGTTAATTTAGGGTTTTAAATATTTGTATATTTTATTGTTTTATTTTGGGCATTAATTTAATTCTATTTTAACTTTTGTATTTTTGTATTTTTATTATATGCCCTGTTCACCGCCCTGAGTCCTTCGGGAGAAGGGCGGTATAAAAATTTAATAAAACGTAAACGTAAAACATAAACTAGAGAAGAAAATCCATGGCAGCAGTAGTATGCAATGCCCCACCCCCCGAACATACCTAGCCAAATACACAAAGATTGAAATAGCCAGAATCGTGGATCTCATCCATCTCTGCCTCATTACTTATTTTCAGTTTGAGGCACAGATATAATAACAAATCAGAGAAATACCCATGGAACCATATTCTCAGGTTTCATAGCACAGACTATCATACAACTTCTAGAAACTGTAGTACTCCCACACATACAACCAAAAGTGTTTGTCTTTGTCATAATAAAAAGGAACAACTAAAGAAGACACATGAAACAATCAACAATATCTTCAAAGGGATAAAATTCACAAAGGAAAGAGAAAACAACACTTCTTAGACATGCTCATGAGCAGAGAAAATGACAGCAAATTAGAAATGCAAGTCTATCAAAAAAAAAAAAAAACACCCACCCACACAACTAAGTGCTCCATTATCAAAGTAACAACCCAACCTCCCACAGGAAGAGCTGTGTAATAACATTATTCAGACAAACACACTGCAATGGCCTGGAACATCAGAAAAGTGAAACAGATTGCCTATATAACATCTTCTCACAAAAGAGAGATCCATGCAACTTTATTGAAAAGTGCTGGCCCAGTCAACATACTACAGTACAACCAACACAACCCTTGAAATGGGTAACAATAACATATATTTAAAACATCACAGAAACAACCAAGCAACACAGACTGAATCTATCTGCTTTCTTTGGGTGTGCATATTTTTCACCGCAGGAGAAGTTTTCACAGGCAAGTTTGCTCAACTGAAGTGTGAGCTGCCATAGCTTTCCGTCTGCTCCCTAGCAACAGGAGTCATAGATGTCATTCAGTTTAGAGGCCTTTGGTCATTAAAATTAAATAGAGACAATTAAACGCTAACTAGGAATTACAGGCACAATGGGAGTTTGAGAGATATTGAGTTGAATTCTACAAGAATAAACAGAAGCCTTGTTTGATTTAGCTTGCATTATATTTCACCACTAATTAAAGTTCAGGGACGCGGTGGCTCAGTGGGTTAAGACGCTGAGCTTGTCGATCAGATGGTCGGCAGTTTGGCAGGTAGAATCCCGAGTGCCGCGTAACAGAGTGAGCGCCTGTTACTCGTCCCAGCTTCTGCCCACCTAGCAGTTCGAAAGCACGTAAAAATGCAAGTAGAAAAATAGGGACCACTCCGGTGGGAAGGTAACAGTGTTCCGTGCGCCTTTGGCGTCTAGTCATGCCGGCCACATGACCACGGAGACGTCCTCGGACAAGCGCTGGCTCTTCGGCTTTGAAACGGAGATGAGCACCGGCCCCTAGAGTCGGAAACGACTAGCACGCATGTGCGGGGGAACCTTTACCTTTACTTTTTAATTAAAGTTCAGTGGTGTAGCATTTCCTTGAATACACACACAGCTTGTCCTCTCAAGACTGTTGTGCTAACAGCAAAGAGACACAAACTTGCCATCTGATTTCTTGCTTGCTGTTTTCCTGACAACTAACCAGATGCGCACTATGTCATACCCAGCATTGACATATATTTTTACTTCTTCAAATTTCTTGGTTGTAATAAACCTGAGCTGTTCTAAGCTAAAGGGCTTTGGGCCAGTAACAATTTGATCTTTATTTCATTGCTGATTTAAATCCCAAATGGACTTATTCTTTCCCTCCTGATCTAACACGACACAATGAAAACAATGCTCTCTGACCTTGGTTTCTTTATTGCAGAATTTCATTACCAAAGCTAGGTAACATACAGGTAGTTCTTAATTTAATTTATTTTAATTTTTGCCCCATTTTATGACTTTTCTTGCTACATTTTTTAGTGAATCACTGCAGTTGTTAAATTAATAACATGGTTAATAAGTGGATCCAGCTTCCCCACTGACTTTGCTTGTCAGAAGGTCACAGAAGATGATCATATGACCCCGGGACTCTGTGACTGTCATAAATATGAACCAGTTGTCAAGCATCTGAATGTAAATCACATGACCATGGGGATGCTGCAATGGTCAATAGTGCAAAAAATGACCATGTCCTTTTTTCATTGCAGATGTAACTTCGAACAGTCACTAGTCAAGGACTACCTATATTCAGTACTAAAAGGAAGCTGAAATTGCTCTCTGTTTATATATTAGTTTGTGTATTTATATGCTAGTTTATATTCTAAAGTCCTGAATATTGCACAGAGTGAACATCTTAACATAGCTTCCAGGTGATATCAGTGGAAAAACATTTTTTCTCCCCGCAAAAGAACAGATAAATATTAGAAGCCAAGACATACCTTAGCTGAGATTGCATTTTTTCCTAGTGGCCAAGCAGTTACAGGTCGTCCTCAACTTATGACCATAACTGAGGCCAATATTTCTGCTGCTAAGCAAAGTAGCCAAATTTGCTCTATTTTATGACCCTTCTTGCCACAGTTGTTAAATGAATCGTTGCAGTTGTTAAGTTAGTAACACAGTTGTCAAGTGAATCTGGCTTCCCCATTGATTTCACTTGTCAGAAAGTGATCACATGACCCTGGGACACTGGAGCCATCATAAATACATACTAGTTGCCAAGCGGTCAAATTTTGATCATGAACTTTGACTGTGGGGATGCTCCAATGGTCATAAATCACTTTGAATGGTCACTAAATGAATGGTTGAGGACTACTTTTACCTTGGGAAGCTTGGAAACATACCCTTTTCCTGCAGTTGCCTCCTGCAATTGGTATTGGGAAGTATGCAGCCATTAATTAGGAGGTAACATTTGAATCTTCTAATCCAGGGGTGTCAAACTCAATTTCACTGAGGGCCGCATCAGCATTGCGGTTGCCCTCAGGGGGCCGGGTGGGTGTGGCCTGGATGGGCGTGGCCTACTGGGTGGGCGTGGCTAGAGTGCGTATGGCCTACTGTGTGGGCTTGGCCAGCTCTACATCGTTGGCATGAAGGGTGCCTATGGGGGCCTGGGCAGGAGTGGGACAGATCTGGGGGTCTCTGGCAGAAGGAGGGTCTCTGGGCCAGGGCCAAGGCAGTGGGGGCCATTCCCTCACTGTTCCCAGGATGGCTTCACGGGCCACATGAAACCACTTCGCGGGCCGGATCTGGCCCCCGGGCCTTGTGTTTGACATGTCTGTTCTAATCTCATTAGACCAGTTGTCATTAATTTATTCAATTCCCCTTTAAAATTATCCAGCTAGTGGCTATCACCCGGCTTTGTGCTAATGAATTCCACTGATTAATTATCTGCAACGTGAAAAAAAATTCTTCCTTCTGTCTTGGCCACATTTTACATCACATCATCCTATTCATCACACGAATTATTGATTTTTTGCCCGGGCAGCATTCGTAAATATAGGCAATGGAACTAAATTCCATGCTAACTGATGGAACTTTCTTCTTAGTAAATGTATTTAGGCAAAAAAGCTAAAACAGTTGAATTGCGGTGCTGTTCCCTAAATAGAAAATGAAGTTCATTGCCTACAGCAGAGCACCTGCTTGGTTTTAATGCTTGTTATTTCTATTCTTCTTTAACTTGGTGGAATTGGATCTTCAAATGGCCTCCTCATGTGATTGAAAATGGATATAGGAAGGAGGAGGTCTAAACTCAGACGAACCCTGTAGGAAAAATTCCTTTCACTATTCTCCTCAAGTTTTAAACTTGTTTTAAAATGGAAGACCAGCACACAGTTCTGATGAAGCCCAAATTTTGCTGCTATGGTACCAGAGAAAGCAAAGCTGACCTAAAACACGGCATGGATGCAACTAATCTATATGGATAGACCTCAGGTTGCAACTATAATGGAATTTGGCCATCATGATCATCACTCAAGATGGCTGTAACACCATTTTACAACTTTTTTTGCAGTAGTTGCCCTGGTTGTTAGGTCAACCAATGCCAGGGGTGTGTGTATGTGCTGAAAAACAAACATAAATTCCAAATTTTGGCAAAACCATTATAAAATGTGGTCACATGACCCCAGGACAATGCAAACAGCCATCAATGCAATCTGGTTGCAAATGCCCAAAGAGTGGTCATGTGACCATCAGGGATGACCATTGGAACTTTAGGTCTGAGTCATTCATTAGTATCTCCCAATAGGTTTATTGAAACTGAGGTCAGAATTAGGGAAGTTTGTTAAAGGAATTGCTGAGGCAGAAAGTTGCAGCTGTGATGAGTGTAACAAGACCAGTAGTAACCAATGGTGGGACATTACACTGCTGCCTAGCAACAAGAATGTTACAGGAAAGTAACAAGTTGGAAGGACATCGTTAAAAGGATGCTAGCTAAGGCATGTAGACATAAACTTTGTGACCTCTAACTTATTATAATAGTAAAACACACACCCCTTTTGATAAGAAGGCTTAGTATCATAAACATGTAATGTATGAAGGAGTAGAGTAAAGTAGAAGAACCCAGTCAAAAGAAACGTGTCAAGGAACCAATGAGCGATTCTTAGGAAGATAACTTCCGTAATCATAACTATATAAAATTTCTATTTGTGTATTGTCTGGGGTCTTGGCTACTTTGGCTGCTGAATCCCTTTTGCTGAAGTACTTCAATACAAGTTCCTTGAACCATCTCCCATGTCTGGCTTTGATTGGCATCTGCACCAGGCTCAACTCGGCTTGCCGACCACAGAACTTTGAATGCACTAAGCAATCCATGGTAAGTTGAGAACTATCTGAATAAAGTTATGCAAACTAGAATATACAACAATAAAGGAGACTATTTGTAGCTCAGGGTTGAAATGAAGGGGTCCTTGGTGCTCTCTGAGCCTGCTTGTTTTCTTGTAGATGTTTCATTGCCCAAATAATCAGCACTCATGATGTTACCTAGTTGGGTGATCAAACATCTAGAAGAAAACAACCAAGCTCAGAGAGCAACAAGAACACCTCATAGTATACATCAGCACATCAGATGTTTAGCATGATCAGTGACATATATATATGGAAAAGCTATGAGGTAATGAGGACAATACGACACAGACAATACTGCATTTTAAATGGCAATTTTCATAAACTGTTTCTTTCTAGAAGGTTGCTTTTATATGTCTGAAAGTTGATGTCAACATCCAGCTGAAGAATCCAAATAAAACTCCAGGCTCATTCCATTTCTGAAAATCTGTTTATTGAATACACAGCATGGTAATGTCAAAGCAAAACTAATTCTGAGGTTTCCACACACCAGTTCATAGAATTAAACAATAATTTCTCTGGTCAAAACCCCACCTTCTCACATAGTCCATGTAAACAATTTCACTTTGTTATGGGAACCATCTGCTTCCTCTCCACACCTGCTGCAGTATCCTTGGAAAGCTTTCAAGCTCTCATGGTCTTCAGCAGAATTGTAGAGGTTTCATTCTCCATCTAATCCAGAGGTGTTAAACTGTTGGCCTGTGGGCCAGTTGCATCATGTGGAGGCCACACCCACCTCAGCTCTGACAATGCAAAAAAAGTTGCGATACACGTGGTGAGTTTGACACCCGTGATCTAATCCATTGTAAAGCATCACCTCCCTCTCTTTGCTCTAATGGCAAGTTGAAATGAAGAGGCACATAGCTGCCACGATTTCATTCTTGACAGTTGAGTCATGGCAGCTGGATTTATTTTTTGGATTGAAATTGTGGAATTTGTTGTCTAGCTGAAATAAATAATCACAAGCCAAAACTTCCAAGAGAAAACAATGGTAATTTATTTGTTTTCCTTTGCAAAGGGGGTGCTCCTTGTGCATGCAAGCACACAGTGGACACACCTTAAATCTTCAATATTCATTCTTTATATTCTCCTTGCCATTACAAACTTACCTCCCACCTCTTCTTTATTGGCTTAGTAATCATATGTCATGGTTCCGATTAATGAGACAGATCAAAGAACATTGCATGATTGTTTATTCTAAAAAAGTCTATAATAATGAGAACGAAGCATTGGCACTCATGGATGGATGCCAGAATCTGAATTCTCCTCCCCTTAACACATCATATCATACAGAAATTCCCTCCCTTAATTACACGTCATGAATCACATTCACCAATTAGTTTAACACATGAAGTTTCACTTCCCTTATGAAGTGGCTATCCCTTATCTTCTCAAAACATCCGGGTTGAATTCCTCCCACACTTTAGTGATTCAAGGCCAAACAGTTAAAGCAAAAGGCTGCCTCTTATATTGTCAGTGCAAAAACATGTCAATGTTTGCAGCATTGACATCCGGCCCCCCTTATAAAAAGGACAGATCCTGTAATGTAAACAAAACACAAGTTAGGAGCTGGCTTTTGGTTTGTTGGGGTGTTTCTCATAAAACATTTTGATAAGGCTGTCAGCTTTCACATTATTAGATTTCACCCAAATGGCTTCAGACAATGGGTATCCCTTCCATTGTACTAGGTACTGCAATTTTCCCTTAAAGCTTTTAGAGTCAAGAATACATTTCACTTCATAATGGGTCTGACCTGCTACTACGAGGGATCTGGGTGCCTTCTTAGGGGGAGGTCTTAAAGTGGAGGCCCGAAAAAGTTTCAGTAAGCTAGAATGGAAAACCAGGTGAATTTTCCCCAAAAGTCTGGGGAGTTTCAATTCTACTGTGACCGGGTTGATGATTCTCACAATGGGAAAAGGCCCCAAGAATTTTGGTCCTAATTTGTTGCTGGGTAATTTGAGGCATAAGTATTTAGTTGACAGATAAACCTTTTCCCCAACTTGGAATGTTCTTTGGAGAGCCCCCTTTTTATCAGCTTGTTTTTTATAAGTCTCAGAAGTCTTTTTTAATGCCATTTTCGTGTTTCTCCAAACCTCTTCCCACCTCCTCACCTATTGATCAAGTGTCTGCGAAGCAGAGGGCACCTGAGGGTAGTCAGGCATTGGGCTGAACTCTTTTCCTGTGGCTACTCTGAAAGGTGTGTAGCCAGTGCTGCTGTGAACAGAATTATTGTAGGCCACCTTGGCAAAAGGGAGGAGGTCAGAGCCAGTTTGTCTGTTGGTAGGAAACATAGCATCCAAGATATTGCTTCACCATTTTGTTAGCAGATTCTGCAGCCCCATTGGTAGTTGGATGAAAAGCAGATGATAAGCCTTGAGATGATCCAATTAATTTAAGGAAATTCCTCCAAAACATCTCATTTTAGCCCCGGCCACCAAAATTGCCGACAGATGAGGTGTAGAGTTTTTAAATATCTGAAGTGTCCAGCCTGTTTTACATCATGGCTGTGTTTGAGAGCATTGAGACGGAGGGCTTCAGGTAGATACAATTCCCCCCCCATGTATGCCAAACCATCCCTGCATGTTAGGGAGGTTTGATTATCTTTGAACCATTGATTGGTGAGGAGCTCTCATTTTATTTTCTTCGCTCTTGGGTCATCAGGATTAGGGGTTCTGCAAGGTGTGAGTTGTGCTGCAGGATGTGAACTGGGGATAATTGCCTCGTAGACCTCTTCGTGTTCGCTTTTGTACTGTGGCAATCAGGATAGCGCATCAGCTAGGAAGTTTTTTCTTCCTGGTATGTACTTTAGAGTAAAATTAAAATGGTTAAAGTACTGTGCCCATCACACTTGCTTTGGGGACAATTTACGGGGAGTTTTTAGTACCTCTAAATTTTTGTGATCTGTCTACACTTCAAAAGGCACCTTGCTCCCTTCTAAATAGTGTCGCTAGTTTAATAGCCCTCACCTAATTGCGAAGGCCTCCTTTTCCCAGACTGTCCATCTCCTCTCACTTTCAGTGAATTTCTTAGAGGTGTAGGCACAAGGTTGCATGACCCCACTTTTATTCTTTTGCACTAACACAGCTCCGGCTGCCATGTCGCTGGCGTCTGCTTGAATTATGAAGGGCTCCCCTGGGCAGGGGTGCTTTAGAACCAGTTCAGCTGCAAATAGTTTTTTAAAATTCTCAAAGGTTTTGTGACAACTCATAGTCCATGTTAGTGGTTAGTCAGGTCACGGTTTTCCCCCTCCCTTGCCCGTTTTGAGTAATTCTGTAAGGGGTAGAGCAATCTCGGCAAAAGAGGGAATCAATTGACAGTAGAAGTTGGCAAAACCTAGGAAGCTCTGGAGCTGTTTGTGAGTCTTTGGGGGCTGCCATTCAATTATAGCTTTCACTTTGGCTGGGTCCATTTTGATGCCCTCATCGGAAATTCTATAGCCAAGATAATCTAATTGGGTTTGCTGAAATTCACATTTCGACAATTTGACATAAAGTTTGGCATTCAATAGTTTCTTTAACACTTCTCTGACCAGTCGTATGTGGTCAGTCATATTCATACTGTATATCAGAACGTCATCAAGATACACCAGAACCCCTTTGTATAAATGATCATGTAGGACCTCATTAATCAACTGCATAAATACGGCTGAGGCCCCCTGCAGTCCAAATGGCATGACTTTGAATTGGTAGCTTCCCAAGGGGAAGTTGAAGTCCGTTTTCCACTCATCCTCCTCCTTTATTCTCACCCAGTAATATGCTTCTCTCAGGTCTAACTTAGTGAAGACACTCCCCTTCGCCAGCTGGGTTAGTAAGTCTTTCAGGAGGGGGAGAGGGTATTTATTTTCCACACTCACAGCGTTAAGGCCCTTACTGTATAGTCAATGCAGAGATGAAGAGACCCATCTTTTTTTTCTTTGAACAACACAGGGATTCCCACAGTAGACTTGGCCCGTTCAATGAATCCCCTCACTAGGTTTGTATCCACATATCGCTGCATCTCCTCCATTTCAACGGAGGACATAGCATACATTCTTGGTCGTGGAAGTTTGGCCCCTGACAACAGTTCAATGGAACAATCATTGGGCCGGTGAGGAGGCAAGATATTGCATTCTTTCTCACTAAATGCCTCTGCTAGGTCCTGGTACTCGCTGGGGATGAGTGGCTCGCCTGGTGAGGCAGCCATGTGCACTCGCTCATTGGGTGGGCTAAAATTCCCTGTAACATCTGTTAAATCAGTGGGGGGATTGGGCCCTATAGGTAGTCTCACAGTTCTCATTCCTTTCTCCCACCAGATAAACGGCTTCCATTTTTCCAACCAGGCTAATCCTAAGATCACAGTCCCAGTCATTTTTGGGGCCACCAGAAAGCGAATAAATTCCCAGTGCTCACCTATTTCTAAATGTAGGGGCTCCATTAATTGTGTGACTAAAGTCTCTCCCATCAAGAAGCCATTGGCTTGCTCAAACCTCACAGGTTTGGAGAGCAGTTTTGCTCATATGCCCAGTTTCATGGCAAATGGCAAGCTAATGATGCATCAGGAACATTCAGAATCAACTAGCACCTTTAAATCTACCTGCGTACCCGACTTAGGGATTATGAGCTTGGCAGGTAATAAAAAAAGGTGGGACGTGTCGGCTCACCATTGGGTCATTCTCTCCTTCATCATTGCTGTCGAAAGAGGGTAGACCGGGGGTGGATCCAGCCTGAGTTCCGGCATCCTCCCATGTGGGGGATGTCACCTGGGCAACAGGTTCCTGCATCATCTGGTTGGATTTCTCTCCCATTAGCCGCTGTGCAGGTTTCTTTCTCATTTCTGGTCCTGTTCTGTTCTGTGGTTGGGAGTAGGGGACTGGGCATTTCACTGCTCGATGTCCCTGCTGTCCGCACCGGAAACACTTAATTGCCAGGCCTACAGGTGGCCTGGGTCTTTCAGCCATCACAGTAGCTGGAGAATTTCGTGGGGGTGATTGCCATTCGGGTTGTTCTGACCTCAGCTCAGCTTCAGGTAGGAGAAGTTTCTTATAGCGGGCGAGCTGAACATCTAATCTTACCGCTGTCCGGTACCATTCTTGCAAATGGTCAGGTACAGCTCGGTATATGCAGGCCTGAGAAAGGTGGTTGTCCAACCCTTCCCTGAAATGACGAATTATGGATTGCTCAGCCCATGTCCCTATCCGACCAGCTATTTTGTGAAACTCCCGCACATACTCCAGGGCAGGCCGGCCAGCTTGTTTTATCTTGTGGATTTGTTCTTCTGCTTTGAGGGCAATGGATGGGTCCTCAAATCTCTCTCTCAGCCCTAGGAGGAAGAGGTGGGGGTCCTCCAATTCAGGGGCTTGCTCATTATATAAATTGTTTAACCAGGGCTTTTTTTGTCATAGAACGCTCAGAATGGAGTTCCAGCACCTTTTTTGGATGGAACCTTGTAGGGTAGGCAAGGTGGGTTGTATGACATGTGTGAGTTCCGGTACCTTTTTCTTTTACAAAAAAAGCACTGTGTTTAACCATTCGGATGCTTCTCCCTCTAGGCTGCATGCAATCACATAGAGCATAGCACCTGGGTCCGAGTAGAGATAGGCCCAACGATTCAAATGAGAGCGTACTTGGTTTAGGAAAAAAATCAGTTTCTCTGGGTCTCCATCGAAGGTTGCTCTGAAGGGTGGGGCTATCATTGATTGCTGGGCCCCCACTGCTGCTGGCCCCACTGGTCCTGCTGTATGTTCAGGGGTTACATGTTCGGGCCCTGCTGCTGCCACCCTTGCTGTTGTTGTCCTCCCATCAGCTTCTGATCTCCAGGCTTCTGCACCACCCCCAGCTGTTGCAAGGCCTCTATTAGCTGTGGCAAGCTCAGAGGTTGTTGGCCTTTCACTTGTGGGGTTCCACAACCTCCCACTGCTGCAGAGGCCCCAGGCTGGGGTTCTATGTCTCTGTGGGTCTGGAGGGTCTGGCAGGGGACTCCTGGGGCTGGCAGGCTGTCTGGTCTGCAGACAGGATTTTCCACTCACCCAAATTCTCAGTGGCAGATAGTCTGGTAGCTCTCCACCATTCTGCTTTTGAAGACTCTGGCAGTGCAGTCTCGAGGCATCTGTAGTCTCCGCTGGAGTGGTTCCAGCCTGACAACCAGATAGGCTCACTTAACTGCTTGGGTTTGGAGATTTGCCCAAACTCATCTTCCCACAGCAAGCCGTCTATTACTCCCTCCTCTGAGGTTTCAGCAGCAGACAGGTTATCGTCTCAAAGCAACCTTCCTCTTCCTATGATGAAGATTCTTTCCTGAATCTTTGCCAGCTTCTCTCCCTTACTAGAGACAGTGGCGGGGGCTCAGGACCCCCTAGGATGTTTGAAAGAAAGAAGATTCTGGCATGTCATGATTCCGATTAATGAGACAGATCAAAGAACATTGCATGATTTTTTATTCTAAAAAGTCTATAATAATGAGAACAAAGCATCGGCACTCATGGATGGATGGCAGAATCTGAATTCTCCTCCCCTTAACACATCATATCATACAGAAATTCCCTCCCTTAATTACACGTCATGAATCACATTCACCAATTAGTTTAACACAAAAAGTTTCACTTCCCTTCTGAAGCGGCTATCCCTTACCTTCTCAAACATCTGGGTTGAATTCCTCCCACGCTTTAGTGATTCAAAGCCAAACAGTTAAAGCAAAAGTCTGCCTCTTATATTGTCAGTGCAAAAACATGTCAATGTTTGCAGCATTGACATCATACTGTAATCATGTCGTCACAACCTATCCAAAGCTTTAAAGTGAATACATTATCTCCGCCCCTGATTACTTCACCCACTCCCCTAATTCTATCACTCCCCCCAGCCCTTATTTACGAATTTCCTTTTATGGTTGTTAGTTCCTAGGGGTTGTCTCTAAAGTTGCTATCATATCAGTAAATTCTGGTTAGGACTGGTTTTCAGCATAGCAGAGACCTTTCTAGACACAATTCTCAAGCTTCAAGCTAGGCTCATGAGATTAAAATATATACTATGTATTTGCTTCACAGGCTAGCATGTATTCTCACAGTTCTGTAAAAACAATAAGCTCTTTTTCCCACGAGATGTTTTGCTACCCATCCAAGCAGCTTCTTCAACCTGGACAAGTTGATTAGGGTGAATAGCCAAGTCATTGGAACCAACTAGGTTGAGTCACAGGTGATTCCTATAGTCTGCTATTTTTCTTGCTGTCTGTTTATATTCCCGCACTAACCTCAAAAATAAGTCCAATTTTGATGAATCTACTTCCAGACAATTCTACCTGGATGATTGAGAATCTTCACTGACATATTGCCACACATTTGGGGAAGAAACCCTGAGGTTGGTATTGGAATACCCCTAAGAATTTAAGGAGTTGGCACATTCCAATGGCACTCTGCCTACTCAGATTCTCCTAATCAATTAGTTTCAGTTGGAAGAAGCTGCCTGAATGGGCAGCAAGCCATTTCAAACCTACAGAAAAATAAGTCCAGTTGACATGATTCAACTTCCACACAGCTCTACCTGCATGACTGAGAATCTTCATCGACATATTCCTGTTATATGGTTTATTGGATGGAAACTAATTAAGGAGAGAACCAATCCAGAAATAAGGAGAAATTTGCTGATAGGAATAACAATTGATTAGTGGGACAGCTTGCCTGCAAAAGCTATAGGTGCTCTGTTCCTGGAGGTTTAGACAGTCATTTAATAATAATGAGCCCTCACTTAAAAAATTACATTTAGTACTAAGCAGAGAAATTTTAAACTGTTCTTGGTTCTCACAGCCTTTACTCATTTACTGGTATCCTTTCTCAACTTTTCCCTTCTGAATATTTCATGCGATGGTCTATAAGTGTTGAGAACTGGTGATAAGTCACATTTTTCAGTGTTGTTGTAATTTTGAACAGTCACTAAATGAATGGCTGTAAGTTGAGGACTACTTGTACCATATGCTGGCTAGAACTAGGCACCCATGGTCTTTAAAATTCTCTACCAAATCTCTGAAGGAAAACTCTTCTGATGAAGGATCTTCTTTAGCAGGGCTTTTCAACCTTTTCACCCATTGTGAAAAGTGAATTAAGAACCTTAGGCTGTGCAAGAGAACAGCAGCAAATGATGGTTGGCAGAATAAGAAAAAGGCATTCAAGGATGCCCTGAAATCAGTAGACAGCAGTTGCCATATGATCAGAACAAACACAATGCAGATTTGGATCTTTATTATCTCAGCTTTTACCAAATGGATGGACGGATAGATGAATGGAAGGAAGGAAATTTATAACAGGAACAAAATTACATCAGGGATTTATTGTAAGAACTTTGGGTCAAAGGACCAAAGCAAATCCTACAGGAATCCCTTGCTTGTGCTTTGCTCTTTCTTTTTGTCCAAAGTGATGCAGTTTTTTATTTATAGGCTACAACTTAACAAAAGCAGAACCATCTTCATGACACATGAATGAATGCACCGAGGCATTTCAATTTCCTTCCAGTTTTCTCAGAGTGGATATTAATTATAAAGACAAAGATGCCATTTTCTTCTCTGGCCCACAGAGGCAGCGGTAGGCTTTTAATGCATGGAAAATATTTCTTTCAACACTGACAGGTCAGCTACATCTTCACCATATCTGAGAATGATTGACTGATGTAGGAGTTCATGGAACATTGCAACATCTTGTTCTCCCAGCCTAAAGCCATTGTTCCATTCTATCTAATGAAAGAGCTGAAACCTTATTTTATTTATTTATTTATTTTATTACATTTATATACCGCCCTTTCCCGAAGGACTCAGGGCGGTTTACAGGGTGATTAAAAAACCAAGATACAAAAGTTAAAAACAAATTTAAAAAAAATTATATTTGTCCCTGCATAAATAAAACCCCAGTTAAAATTAAGATTAATCCTCAGCCTGGGCCAGAGAGCTCGAAGAGCCAGGTCTTCAGGTCCCGGCGGAATGAACGGAGGTCGGGGGTAGTCCTCAGCTCCACTGGCAGCTGGTTCCAAAGGGCAGGCGCCCCTACTGAGAAGGCCCTATCCCTGGGTGTCGTCCGCCGGCAATCTCTTACCGGTGGCACCCTGAGAAGACCCTCCCTGTGGGAGCGCACTGGACGAAGGGAACTTGATGCCGGCAGCAGGTGTTCCCTCAGATATCCCGGACCCAAGCCATTTAGGGCTTTATAGGTCATCACCAGCACCTTGAATCTCACCCGGAGGGCAACCGGGAGCCAATGCAGCTCGCGGAGTAGAGGTGTTACATGGGAGTATCGGGAAACCCCCATCACAACTCACGCGGCCGCATTCTGCACCAGCTGAAGCCTTCGAGTGGTCCTCAAGGGCAGCCCCATGTAGAGAGCGTTGCAGTAGTCTAAACGGGAGGTCACGAGCGCATGAGTGACTGTGCGTAGGGCATCTCGGTCCAGATAGGGTCGCAACTGGCGCACCAGGCGAACCTGGGCAAAAGCCCCCCTGGTCACGGCTCCTATATGGTCTTCAAAATTGAGTCGTGAATCCAGGAGGACGCCCAAGTTGCGAGCCCTATCAACGGGGGGTAACACCTCACCCCCCATCGTTAGAGATGGAATAGTCTCTTATGTCCTTAATTTGCCAGAAAACTCTGATTCTCCTTGTCAGGAGTCATCTTTCTTCTATCAGACTGGACAAAATCTTGACCTCTTTGCATCAGTGATCACAGCTAAGCCCAACCAAAAACATTTTTCTTGGAGGAAAATTCAGCTGAGATAAATAAGATTTCTCTCCATTAAATGGACTCTGTTAAATGAACAATGCTCTTTTTGAGAAGATGATGGATTTCTTAAGCTAAAATTATTGATGCTGATATCAAATCAGCAATACGGTCTAATCAGTGGGGTTATGGTGCAGGAGAAGCCTTAAAACTTGCCACTGCATGGCCTACAAGAATTAAAGAGCTGCATCCAATCAATCTAGTCAATATTTCATATTTTAACTCTACAAAGAGCAGCCACTCAAAATGGACATTCAAATTCCAAACAGTCAATGAAGACCACTTCAGGTCCAAAGGTGAAGGACATGCAATTTGCAATTCCCTTTTTTCATCACCAAATCAATGACTTGGTGCAAAGCTTGTTAGAAGAATATGAAGACCAGTTTATTTATTTATTTATTTTATTTAATTTGTATACCGCCCTTCTCCCAAAGGACTCAGGGCGGTGAACAGGGCAATAAATACTAAAATACAGAAATACAAAAATTAAGAAGAGATTAAACCATAATGCCCAATACAACAAATAAATTACATAAAAAACAGTGATAAAACCCAAACCCATCAGACCAGGCCAGCTTGTTCAAACAAATAGGTCTTTAGATCACGTCGGAAGGAGCGAAGGTCGGGAGCCATCCGGAGCTCAACCGGTAAATGGTTCCACAGATCCGGCGCACCCACAGAGAACGCCCTCCCCCTGGGGGTCACCAGTCGGCACTCTCTGACCGGTGGCACCCTGAGGAGGCCCTCTCTGTGGGAGCGCACTGGGCGGAGGGAAGTTGATGCCGGCCGCAGGTGCTCCCTAAGGTACTCTGGACCCATGCCATGTAGGGCTTTTAAGGTCATTACCAGCACCTTGAATCTCACCTGGAAGGCAACTGGAAGCCAATGCAGCTCACGGAGCAGAGGTGTAACATGGGAGTAACGGGAGACCCCCAACACGACTCTCGCGGCTGCATTCTGCACCAGTTGCAGCCTCTGAGTGGTCCTCAAGGGCAGCCCCATGTAGAGAGTGTTGCAGTAGTCTAACCGAGAGGTCACGAGCGCATGAGTGACTGTACGCAAGGCATCCCAGTCTAGATAGGGCCGCAACTGGTGCACCAGGCGAACCTGGGTGAAGGCCCCCCTAGTCACAGTTACTATATGATCTTCTAAAGAAAGCTGTGAGTCTAGGAGGACTCCCAAGTTGTGGGCCCTATCTACGGGGGGTAATAACTCACCCCCCATAGTAAGAGATGGAATACTCTGAGTTTACCGAGATGCCGGCACATACAGCCACTCAGTCTTGTCAGGGTTGAGCCGAAGCCTGTTCCTCCCCATCCAGACCCGAACCGCCTCCAGGCAATGGGACATCACGTAGAGGGCATCACTGGGGTGGTTTGGGGTTAAAATAAAAAGCTGGGTATCATCAGCATACTGATGATACCCAACTCCAAAACCACGAATGATCTCACCCAGAGGCTTCATGTAGATGTTGAACAGGAGAGGCGAGAGGACCGACCCCTGAGGAACTCTGCAAACGAGAGGCCTCAAGGTCGACCTCTGTCCCCCTGCCAACACCGACTGCGAACGTCCCAGGAGGTAGGAGGAGAACCACTGAAGAACTGTGCCTCCCACTCCCAATCCCCTGAGACGCTGCTGCAGGATACCATGGTCGATGGTATCAAAAGCCGCTGAGAGGTCTAATAGGACTAGGACAGAGGAACATCCCCTGTCCCGGGCCCTCCAGAGATCATTCACCAGAGCGACCAATGTCGTCTCCATGCTGTACCCGGGCCTGAAACCCGATTGGTATGGGTCTAGATAATCAGCTTCATCCAGGACCAAAGGGAGCTGATGCGCCACCACGCTCTCAACAACCTTCGCAAGAAAGCGAAGGTTGGAGACCGGACGAAAGTTGTTTAATACAGCTGGGTCCAAAACAGGCTTCTTGAGGAGAGGTCTCACCACCGCCTCCTTCAAGGCAGCGGGGAAACTACCCTCACTCAAAGATGCAGATATCACCGCCTGGAGCCAGCCTCGTGTCCCTTCCCGAGCCGCGTAAACCAGCCAGGAAGGGCACGGGTCCAATAAACACGTGGTGGAGCTCAGCTTCCCCATAATCCTGTCCACTTCCTCCAGAGACACAGGATCGAACTCCTCCCAGATAACATTGACAAGACCACCCATGTCCTGATTGTCAGACTCTGCCCAGTCGGAGTCCAAACCGGCCGAATCTGAGCGATTTTGTCCGACAGATGTTGGCTAAACTCATCGGCACGACCCTGCAAGGGTTTCTCTCTCACCTCCTGATTAAGGAGGGAGCGGGTCACCCTAAACAGGGCGGCCAGGCGATTATCTGCGAACGCGATGAGGGTAGTGAAGTAATTAGACCTCGCCATCCTCATCACCGCGAGATAAGACCTAGTAAAGGATCTTAGTCACGATCGGTCGGATTCAGACCGGCTGGATCTCCAACAGCTCTCTAGGCCCCGTCTCCGATGCTTCATCTCCCGGAGCTTCGTGGAAAACCATGGAGCCCACTGGGATCTGCACCGGGTCAGGGGCCGCAAGGGTACAACTTGGTCAAGTGCCTCCATGGCTGCCTTTTCCCAGGCTTCCACTAAGGCATCCGCCGAGCTGTGAGCAAATGCGGCAGGTGGGGACCCCAGCGCTGCCTGGAACCTCTCAGGGTCCATTAAGCACCTGGGGCAGAACCATCTAGTTGGTTCAACAGCTCACGGCGGGGAGTGGGAAAACGGAAGACCAGCCGCAGGAGATGATGATCGGTCCATGGCAGCGGCAAAACAATTGGGGAACCCCCACCAAGATCATCTAACCACCATCCAGATAGAAAAACCAAACAAGGGTGTGGCCCCCCACATGAGTCGGTCCCTGAATTACTTGCATCAGGTCCATGGCCGTCATGGAAGCCATGAACTCCCGAGCTAACTCAGATGATCCTCCCAGGGATGGTAGATTGAAGTCACCCAAAGCCATAAGTTTGGGGAACTCAATCACCAGCCCCGAGAGGATATCGAGAAGTTTAGGCAGGGCTGCTGCTGCGTGACTAGGCGAAAGGTATACCAGCAGCAAGCCCAACTGCACCCTAGGACCACCTCTCAGGAGGAGGGACTCACACCCGGCTATTTGGACAACGGTGGCCTCCTGCGGACACAAGGTCTCCCTCATAACTACCGCCACTCCCCTGCCCCTACCCTGAGCCCGAGGCTGGTGTAGCACCCGGAAACCTGGTGGGCAAAGATCAACCAGAGGGATACCACCCTCTGGGCCCAACAAGGTCTCCGTAATACAAGCCAGGTCCGCATGCTCACCCTCAACCAGATCTCGGATGAGAGGAGCCTTATTGCCAACGGACCTGGCATTCAAGTACACCAGCCGGAGCTCAGGTGGCTGCGCATCCTCGCTCCCAGAACCTCGGGGCGAAACCAGAGGGTCGGAGCGCCTCACCGCTTGGAGATAGCGGAGATGCACTCCCGGATGTCGATACGGCCCTCTGTTCGTACACCTGCTGCCATTCCCTAACGTCGTGGGAATAGGTAATCCCACGACCCGCTCCAGAGCTCCGGAGGCAACCAACCCCAGCTCCCCCCCTACGTGATCAGTCCCGGACCTGGCCTGAACAACAGTTGGTGGACTCCCCCCCATTTCCATCCAACCATGAAATCCCTTCCCCCTCCCTAACCCCACAAAAAATTTAACTAAAAAAGTAACCAGGGGCCTCTTATTAAATTTGTACCGGAGGCCCCTGTCCCTGCCCAGCCATCTCTCAGGGTCCCAACAATCGGGGCCTTCATCAAGAGGTGGAATGGAAAATGAGGCGGGTCGCACCCAGGATGGGGGGGGCACCCCTGAGGGTGAACAAAACCGTGCTGGAATAGCTAAGACGCATAATGATTATCGAAGAAGTCCGGCAAAAAGGCAGTCCCTAGATCAAACAGGAGGATCTTAAATCAGAAGGTAAGTGTCCAATCTGCGAACCCAGCTCCACTGCCACTTGAGCTGAATCAGTTCTGAGCTGAATCATGCAAAAATAACACTACACTTGCTGCTTTGAGAAGTTCATCCGAGAGAGCATGAAAGATAGGTAGGCTACAATTTGGGATGTAGAGGCTGTTAGTATTTATAGGAGAAGTGGTCCTTTGTGAAATGTGTGTGAATGTGCCCTCTGAAGTGTTTATTCTGGTGGATGTGCAGCTCCAGTGGGCGGGGGGGGGGGAAAGCTCTTATCTGAGTTTGATTAACTTTGCAGATCTTCTTTGGTGTGTACTTACATGCTGATTTTGGGGTGCTACCAGTGGTGGGATTCAAATATGTGAACAACCGGTTCTCTGTATGGATGCTGCTTCCGGAAGTCCATTCTGGGACTGGGCAATAAAAAATTAGCTACCGGTTCTGCTGAACTGGTGCAAACCGGCTGAATCCCACCACTGGGTGCTATATCTGTATGCTCAGGGAAGTTCATATTGTGAAGGAATTTCCCACTTTGCTACTATTTGCACAATTTAGTTTTAATTATTAGGCTGAAAGAAGTTTAATAATCCTTGCAACATTGTATTATCTTTGTTTGAAACATAGTTTCTTCTAGTTTTGGCTACCTGCAAGTCATGTTACTGGTTAAATTCAGGGCACGAATACAATTATTCTGAATCTAATTTTATTCCCGCAAGCACAATTGAAAAAAGGATACTATACACAATTCTGTTACAGTCTTCAAAGTGGTGTAACCACTGTTACAGTACCATCAGACAGGATGTTATGCTGAAGTTTATCTCAGAAGCAGGGAAAGCAATGCAAAAGAATAGTATTTAGGCTATTAAACTGAGTGGGCTTTGAATGCTCTATAGCAGTTATGAGAAGACAGCAGTTATGAGAAGATTATGTTGTTTGTAACAGAATAGAAAATTATCCATCCATTACATTTGTTTGGGGCTGCTAAAACATTATGAGTCCTTCCTTAAGGCATTATAGAATGAAGGCTACTGCTAAGCTTGTAAGCCGCCCTGAGTCTTCGGAGAAGGGCGGGATATAAATGGAATTAAAATAAAAAAAATAAAATAAAATAAATTATCTTTTTTTCAGACTTCTAAAAAAATGGGTTGCTTTAATGAATAGCAGAGATGCGCTGGACGTGCATGAAGTTATCAATACTTCTGAATAAAATTGACACAGGATCATCACTGACAATTTTAGGAAGCTCCAGTATAACAACTAAATCCTTGGTGGACCCACATTCCAGGTTTTGAAGAGCCTAACAATCAGAAAAATAAAACTAAACAAGATATAACTAGAATACTTTGAAGGAGTAAGAAAAGAAAAGAAAAAGCCAACATCTAAATTTGGATTTTTCTTTGAGCCTGAGGCCCAGATCTCATTGATTGGACCATCTCCAATTTGCTGGCTGGAAATCTTATAGTCTAATGGTCATGAATTTGGAGAAAGCTGTTGTTCAGCCTTAAACACTACTAGGTTTTGTTTGTGGGAAACTGGCAGGCAATGTTGGAAAACACAGTCAAATTAATTAGCATCGGCACTGACTTGTGGGAAACTGTCAGGGACTATTGAAAATGATGACCATATGTTTGTAGCTGACTATAGCAGCAAGGTGGTTCTGAAGTAGTAGCTATGGAGCAATGGTGAAATAGTTACCACTTCCCCACAGTTAATCCTCACAGGTATAATGGATCTTGAAATTCTGTAATTTAGCCCATTTGAGGTATCTTGGTTCAAAAATGATTGCCCTGTGATGTATTGTTTCATTCAATTGAAGGTTACAAACAGACAGTAGTATATAAATTAGGTTTGCTGTGGTTTCACACCAAGCCTTCACACCTTAAAAAACTTTAATTGCTTGAGAATTCTGATAGCTTGGGCCAGGAAGCAATCCACACCTCACACCTCCTTCTTGTAATTGACTTCCACTCTAACAAAATAAAGCTTAATAAAATTTCCACTTTAAAAACTCATTTGCTTGGACTATTGATTTAATTAGCATGAGTCTATTTGTTTTTATTGTCAGCCATGGTGCTTAAGATGCAGAAAGTGTTATGAGAGCTACCATGGATTGGATAGAACGTGTTTCTATATGCTTGAATTATATTTATATTTATATTTACATCCCAGCAGCCACAGGTACCATTATTTTTAAACAAACTGCTCTTGCTGTGGAAAATAAAATCCTGTATTTCTTCTAAAATGAAAATGAATACTTGCTTTGAAGAAGGGGGTAATCTTGAACAATAATTTAGACCAACATCCTTTGGGGAAGAAAATTAGTTGCAAGCCTTTGAGTTGCAACCATATTATGGAGCGTAAGCATTTTGTTTAAATGACACCCAAAGTCCTTCAAATGGATCCCAAGAAATGTGATCTCAATAGAGTTTTCCTTTTCAATTAAAGATAGTCCATGATTTAAAACCATTTCTTCAGTGATTATTCAAAATTTATATTTATTTATATTTCATGTTTCTAAACAATCCATCTCCCTCAAAGAGAGAAGTTACAGTGGCAACTGAAAAATGTTCTGATCAGTCCCCACAATTACAATCATAGCAGTAGCTCCATGGTCATGTGATCAAAATTCGGGCACTTGGAAACCAGCATGTATTTATGATGGTTGTAGTGTTCCAGGATCATATGATTGCCATTTGTAACCTTCCCAACTAGCTCTGTCAAGCAAAGTCAATGGAGGAGGCCAAAGTTGCTTAACAATCACATGATTTGTTTAACTACTGTGGTGATTCATTTAACTATGGCAAAAAGATAATAAAACTGGGTGCAACTCACTTAGCAACCATCTTGCTTAGCAATGGAAATTTTGGTTCCAATTGTGGTCATAAGTCAAGGACAACCTTTATGTCCTAAGTTAATTTCTTGTCCAAAATGAAGAATGACCTCCTACTAATTGGGTGTTCAGAAAGTTGATTAGAATTTATATTGCATGGAAATGTGTTGATTAAACTTGACTAACCAATTTCTTACATTCTTTTCCCCAACATTTTATAGGTTTCTGCTTGGATTTTACTTAGAAAAGGAATAATTCTAAGAGTTCAGTGGAGGTGAATTACCAATTATTTATGGCTGAGAAACAGCCTCTGGCACCATCATTAGAGGCTGAGGGAGAGGAGCACTTTCCATACTGTCCAGGGTAAGCTATAGTATATTATGTACGTCATGCTTTCCATCACATAACCAATGAAAATTATCTAATTTTCAGAGTGATGTGACAAATGCGCATGACACCCCTTGCCCCCTTCAAGAGATGCCCATCCCACAGAAAGAAAAGACAGGTGGGTGAGGCAGCTCTGAACTTCATCAATAACTCACAAATTCACTGGATGAATTCTTCTTGTTCCACTCCATTTGCAAAACAAATGTCCCATAGTCTTTCCTCCATTCTTGAAAAATTACCCTGTTCAGCCCCAAAGCTCACCTTTTAGAGATTGATGGGAGCTAGACCATTGCTAGGGAATGCAAGACTGAAAGACTGATTGGAAATTGAGCAGTAAAAGAGAAATGGTCAATGTAATGTGTTGCAGTGAAAAGGCCAGCAAGCTGCATTTAGAGAAAGAATGAAAGGAAGGCAGAAAGTTATTTTTCCCTTTCTTGCAACTAATACACAGTTAAACAAATTACCCTTTTGTCTGTTTATAAAATAAAGTAATTAGTAATCAAATAATTGCCTGTCTGCATTTTTTTGGTTTCCTTTAACTTTTGAAGTTCTCGGTTGTCCTTTCAAGCATCTGTCCTTGGCCTTCATGATGATCTTTGTTGATCATGAAGATCATGATCTGCATTGGCCACTTGAATGCTTAGGACAGTGGTGCCCAACCATTTCCATACCCCACACTCTAAGAGCATTTCTAATATATTATCGCACCCCTTACAAAAGTTTAAAATAATGGCAATGAATTATGCATATACACTATAATTTTGAAACTTCTAAACCTGTTCTGTTCCAGGCTATGACCAGCCCTGTTCGAATGTCAGGGACAACCCCTTTTTATAATCAACAGGCTAGAAAAAACCCAACCAAATTTATTTACAAAGAGTTCAAACAAAACTTAAATGAAAAGTTCAAACAAGACTTAAACCAAAAGGTTAAACAAGAGTTAAACAAGAATAACAGACCAGGACTCTAGCAGAAGATCTTCAAATGGTTGCCTTCAGCAACCAGCACCTCCCACACATTCCCCTTTTATCAGCAGTCTCAAGGCATGGCTTCTCATTGCCTTCTCCCGAGTTGCCTCATTACTTTCCTCTGTTCTGTTCTGCTAGATTGCCTCCTGCTCCTAGCGTCCCTGAACAGAGCCAGCTGTGGATCATCTTCTTCCAATCCCTCATGCTCACACAGCTGAGTCTGAGGAGGAACAAGATGGGAGGGGCCAGGCTGAGAGTCCTGCAGTGCATCAGAACCTTCCTCTCCAAACCCCTCCTTGTCCTCCTCTTCAGAATCATCCGACTCAGCTGATGGAACCACAGGCTGACTCTGAATCACAACAAAACCCAAGTTTTTGCATCCCCTGGAATATCGTCTTGCACCCCCAGTTGGGAATCCTTGGTTTAGGAGAATTCAAGAAATTGGTGTACTAATTTCTCTGACCACATCTTGCTGTGGCTTTTTTCCTCCCAAAATAGCTGTATAATGCTTCTAGCCTGAGATTGAGAAATCAGGATATTTTTTTCATGAGTAAACCCATTGCATGAAGTCTCTCGTTATTCACAGTTCAAAGAGCAATGGAAGGAATACCTGCATGTCACACCATAATCCATGTCCCCTCCTTGGTGTGACACTGCAATTCATTTTGCTTTGCATCTATGTTCACTTATCACAAGTGAGGGGTCCACAGAAGAAGTATCAACACAAAAAAGAGAGAAGAAGATGGCAGCCACAACTATGTGAATGAAGCCCCATATTTTTTTATGTGCATCATGAGCTTTTTGACACCTTCCCTGGGTACACCCTGGGTACAAGTGCTATAAATGGAAAAGGTAGTGCTTGACTTATGACCCACAACTGGGACCAGAACTTTGGTTGTTAAGCAAGGTGGTTGTTAAATGAGTCTTGGCTGATTTCACTACCTTTTTCCTCATGATTGCTAAGTGAATCATTTCAATTGTTAAGTGAATTATGTGGTCAATAAGCAAAGCTGACTTCAACCATTTATTTTGCTTGTCAGAAGCCAGTTGGGAAAGTCACAAATGGCAATCACATGTCCTCAGGACATTGCACTGTCATGAACACATGCTGATTCCCAAGCAGCCAAATTTTGATCACGTGACTATGGGGAATGCTGTGATGGCTGTGAGTGCGAGGAATGGTTGTCACTCTCGTCAGTGCCATTGTAACTTTGAACAGTTACTAAATGAATAGTTGTAAGTTGAGGACTACCTGCGTTATCTAAGAGTTAAATTTGCATTTACTGCATAACTCCAGCTTTGTTGATGACTTTTTTCTATCTAGATCATTGTTGCATTGTTACAATTCCAGACATTTCTTGGGTTAGTTGCTGAAGCTCAGCCCTCAGAAAAACTCAGCTACTCTTTAGCTGCAAGTGAAGGAGGAATTTTAAAAAAGGGCCAAACTTTTGAGTTAAAGAACTTTTTCTCAACTTTAGTCAGTAAAGTCAAGGTAGATTCCTATTAATTTCCACTCTACAGTTGACTGCCTATTCTCTTGCAGCTGCTCCCAACAATTATCTTAAAAATGGCCTTTCCCCCCCCTCCTTCCATGGTCCTTTTTGCAGTGGCCCTTCTAATCAGTGTAATATCCCTGGTTATAACTAACTGCAGTCCCCACACTTAATCTTAAAATGTAATTAAAACAAAGGAGTGTGAAATGAAAGTCCATCAGACAGAAAATCACACAACCTTCTTGCAAAGAGTGTGTGTCTTTCGCTCTTGGAATATAAATGGGAACAGCTGCAGAACAGAGAGGCTTTCCTCACTCCAACATTTAACTGTGGGGAAATTTACTTTCTTCCTTCACAGTTAACTGGAAAAAATGAGACCAAAAGGCATCAAACATAGGGAGACAAAAAGACAGGAACAACAAATAAAAACCTAACATCTTTATATTTCTATATCAGAGTTGCTCAACTTTGGTGACTTTAAGAAGATTGGACTTCAAATCCCAGAATTCCCCTGTCAGCAGAACACAGCTGAAACAGGGTTCTTTCTCTATGGCTCTTTATTTACTATTACTTGCATTTCTCTATTGAGAAACACTGCTCTATATCTGGCCTTCTAAAACTGGGGTAATTGGGATGGATCCTGGGGACTGTGCAGGGAGTGTGTAAGCATATGACAGTTAAGGGTCCAATTTGCAAGAATCACTGTTGAGATGCTTGTGTGGACAACCTAGCCTGTTCTTTTGTGGGGGTAGTGAGCTTATTCAAGACGTGGAAAAATGGTGTAGTAGTTGGATCATAAAAATTTAAGAACTGGAAAAGACACCAAATTTTGAGAGCCAGAGGAATCAATACTGGGAATAATTTGCATGGACAGTGTCATAGGCAGCAGCTTTTAAATGTATACATATATACATATATATATATTACTGTAAACCCCTTCATGGATTACTGCCTTGTCATGGCTTGTGTAACTCAATGAACCTATAAGCTATGCTGTGCAGGGCCATCCAAGATGGACAGGTCATAGCAGATAGTTCTGACAAAACGTGATCCACTGGAGAAGGAAATGGCAACCCCGTCCAGTATCTTTGCCATGAAAACCCCATGGACAGTACCAAAAGGAAAAAAGATATGATGCTGGAAGATGAGCCACTCAGGTCAGAAGGTGTCTAATATGCTACTGGGGAAGAGCAGAGGGCTAGTACTAGTAGCAACAGAAAGAATGAAGCGACTGGGCCAAAGCTGAAAGGACGCTCAGCTGTGGATGTATCTGATGGTGAAAGGAAAATCCAATGCTGTAAAGATTTTTTTCTCCTTAGGAACATGGAATGTAAGATCCATGAATCAAGGAAAGCTGGACGTAGTCAAACAAGAGATGACAAGGCTGAACACTGACATCTTAGGAATCAGCAAACTAAAATGGACAGCAATGGGTGAATTTAATTCAGATGACCATCAGGTATACTACTGCGGGCAAGAATCCCTCAGAAGAAATGGAGTAGCCTTCATAGTCAATAAAAGAGTAGGAAAAGCAATACTGGGATACAACCCTCAAAATGACAGAATGATCTCAGTTCGAATCCAAGGCAACTAACACCAAAAAATGATGTCCTTATCATCATGGGGGATTGGAATGCTAAAGTAGGAAGCCAAAAGATAACCAGAAAAACAGGCAAGTTTGGCCTTGGAGTACAAAATGAAGCAGGGCACAGGCTGATAGAATTTTGTCAAGAGAATATGATAGTAATAGCAAACACTCTTTTTCAACAATCCAAGAGACAGCTCTACACATGGACATCACCAGATGGTCAACACAGAAATCAGATTGACTATGTGTTCTGCAGCCAAACATGGAGAAGCTCTATACAGTCAGTAAAAACAAGACCAGGAGCTGACTGTGGCTCAGACCAGGAGCTTCTCGTTGCACAATTTAAGCTGAAACTGAAGAAAGTAGGGAAAAGCATTAGGCCACTCCGGTATGAACTAAAACATATCCCTACAGTAGAGGTGACAAATAATTTACGGAATTTGATCTGATAGACAGAGTGCCTGAAGAATTATGGATGGAGGTTTGCAACATTGCACAAGAGGTAGCAATCCCAAAGAAATAGAAATGCAAGAAAGCAAAATGGCTGTCTGAGGAAGCTTTGCAAATAGGTGAGGAAAGGAGGGAAGCGAAAGGCAAGGGAAAAAAAGAAAGATACGCAATTGAATGCAGAATTCCAGAGAATAGCTAGAAGAGATAAGAATGCCTTCTTAAATGAACAGTGCAAAGAAATAGAAGAAAACAATAGAATAGGGAGGACCAGAGATCTCTTCAAGAAAATTAGAGATATGAAGGAAACGTTTCATGCAAAGATGGACATGATAAAGGACCAAAATGGCAGGGACCTAACAGAGGCAGAAGAGATTAAGAAGAGGTGGCAAAACTACACAGAAGAACTATACAAGAATGAGCTTAACATACCAGATAACCATGATGGGGTGGTCATTTACCTCGAGCCAGACATCCTAGAATGTGAAGTGAAATGGGCCTTAGAAAAGCTGAGCAACAACAAAGCTAGTGGAAGTGACAGTATTCCAGATGAGCTATTCAAAATCTTAAAAGACGAGGCAGTAGAAGTGCTACATCTAATTTGCCAGCAAATTTGGAAAACTCAACAGTGGCCACAGGATTGGAAAAGGTCAGTTTACATTCCAATTCCAAAGAAAGGCAATGCCAAAGAATTTTCAAACTATTGCACCAATGCACTCATTTCACATGCTAGTAAAGTTATGCTTAAAATTCTACAAGCTAGACTCCAGCAGTATGTAGATCGAGAACTACCAGAAGTACAGGGAGGATTTCAAAGAGGCAGAGGAACTAGAGATCCAATTGCCAACATACGCTGGTTTATGGAGAAAGCGAGGGAATTCTAGAAAAAATCTACTTCTGCTTCATTGACTGTGCTAAAGCCTTTGATTGTGTGGATGACAACAAATTGTGGCAAGTTCTTAAAGTGATGGGCGTACCAGACCATTTATTTGTCTCTTGAGAAACCTATATGCGGGTCAAGAAGCAACAGTGAGAACTGGACACGGAACCAGTGATTGCTTCAAAATTGGGAAAGGAGTCCGACAAGGCTTTATACTGCCACTCTGCCTATTTAACTTATATGCAGATCACATCATGAGAAAGGCAGGGCTAGATGAATCAAAAGTTAAGATTGTTGGGAGAAATATCAACAACCTAAGATACGCAGATAATACCACTCTAATGGCAGAAAGTGAAGAGGAACTAAAGAGCCTCTTGATGCAGGTGAAGAAGGAGAGTGCAAAAGTTGGCTTGAAGCTCAACATTAAGAAAACCAAGGTGATGGCATCTGGCCCTCTGAATTCCTGGCAAATAGATGGGGAAGAGATGGAGGTAGTGACAGATTTTATTTTCCTGGGCTCCAAGATCACCGCAGACGGGGACTGCAGCCAAGAAATTAAAAGACACTTGCTCCTGGGGAGGAAAGCAATGGCAAATCTAGAGAGCATACTAAAAAGCAGAGACATCACCCTGCAAACAAAAGTCCATTAGTCAAGGCCATGGTTTTCCCAGTTGCAATGTATGGCTGTGAAAGTTGGACCATAAGAAAGGCTGAGCACCAAAGAATTGAAGCCTTTGAACTATGGTGCTGGAGAAGACTCCTGCGAGTCCCTTGGACTGCAAGGCGATCAAACCAGTCATTCCTAGAGGAGATCAACCCTGACTGCTCTTTAGAAGGCCAGATCCTGAAGCTAAACTCAAATACTTTGGCCACCTAATGAGAAGGAAGGACTCACTGGAGAAGAGCCTAATGCTGGGAAAGGTTGAGGGCAAGAGAAGAAGGGGACGACAGAGAATGAGGTGGCTGGATGGAGTCACTGAAGCAGTAGGCGTGAGCTTAAATGGACTCCAGAAGATGGTAGAGGACAGGAAGGCCTGGAGGAACGTTGTCTATAGGGTCGCAATGGGTCGGACACGACTTCGCATCTAACATCATTGCTGTAAAGAAGATTGCAAATTACTTCTTTAAACATTTCTTTTTTATTTCTCTTTTCTTGTTTTTTTTCTTGCCTTTTCTTCCATGGTATAAGCCTTGAGCAGGGGGGTTGGACTAGAAGATCTCCGAGGTTCCTTCCAGCCTTCCAGGTCTCCGTGTTCTATGATTATGGTATTCACTTCTTCTATCTATTCTATTTTTCTTTTTATATCTTTTTCCTTTCCCATATTTTTTCTTTATTTTTATTTTTCTATATCTTTGAACTGGAAATTATTGCTTACAGTTATTATTTCTAAGTCATGTTGTCATTTAGTGGCTCATCTCATAGCCCCACCTGATTTTACAGCATTTTTGCAGATGTTATTAAGCCAACGCATTTATTTACTTTTTTGCTGGAAAGTGGAAATAAATGCTGGCATCCAGCAAAAAACGTAAAGTATGGTTAGGGATGCTACACATATGTGGAAATGTGAGCCAATTGCTGAGAGCCCCAAATGTGTTCACATGACTGTGGGGGAGGGGTGACCATTGGAACTTTGAATTTGGGCTATAATTAGCTTTTAGGGGGAGATGTCATAACTTTGAAATTTGATTACCTATATTGCACTAGCTGAATACAGATGGAAAGTGGGACGTGGTTCTGTTCTGAATCATGAAAGAAACAGTGTGGTGGATGAGGACAATGTATTCAACATTAACAAGCTATTGGAAGTCCAGAAACTTTTGAAAGCATTATAATGCTCTTCTTTATCCTAAATATACAGTCATTTATCAGGCTATTGTGTGTAGCATGCCACTGAAATCTCACATCTGTTTCTGAGGAAGACTTTAGGCTGAGGTAACCATCCTACAGAAGTCTGCTTTTCTTTGTCCATTCCTGTGGGGAAGCATTATACCTCCCCACAGCTTTTGCTGACAAGATGGTACACTTCACCCTACATGCTTCCAGTTGCTCTACTAATGAGCTCAGGGGCAGAAATATTGTATTTCTGACTCAACCCCAAAAGCCTTGATACATGCTCAGAACCAAACAAAAAAGCTGGCTGAGGAAATGCAATGTTGACAAAAAAATTTCATTGTTCAGGTAGAAGCAAGCTACCTTGTGTAATTGGAGAATTGTTTGTTGAAATGTTTTCAAGAAAAAGTTTATTGGTCCTCTTTTCTGAGTCAAGGAGTGTATGGATACGAGGTTGTTTTCATTACAGTAGAAAAGCTAGTTGATTTACAGCACTAAATGCCACAGGTCCCCAAATCCTTCCAGGCCTTTTGGCTGTAAATAAAAATGGAGTGGAATGGAATTGAAAAGGGTCTCCAAACCCTCTGCAGTGCGTCTGTGGATGAGGCCAGGCCTTCAAAGTTTGCCTTAGATAGCCACGTTTCTTCCTCTCCATGATTTAAATCACTGTCGTGGCTTGTTAAGGTTTCCCATTTTCTTTTCATCTTTCAGGACCCATAATGAGAGATCTGACTTACAATCCTCGCACGTAGGACCTCTTCACCTTTTTCTCTGCCTCTGGGCCTTTCCTGTTGAGAAGCAATCTTGGTATTATAATTCGGGCAGCCACGTCTCCATTCTTTAATTCTCTGCCTGCCAGACTTTCACCCAAGTTGAGGTCATTCTCTTTAATGGCAATTCACCTTTTGTCACTTGGCAGAATAAGGCTTACCACTTTCATAAATCCAGTTCAAAATGACACCTCTGCCCCGGTGCCCCCCTCTTTTCTTGGGGTTTCCATTTGATGTGGAAGCTAAAGCAAATATGGCTGGTTATTGAACATTAATCCAGAAGCTTCTTTTCTGGCATGCTGAAGAATTTTGTTTTGTTTCTCAGAGATGGTAGTTAGGAAGAGTCCAATAGCATCTTTCCAGTCCAACAAATTTTATTTGGTTATTAGATTTTTATCCTGTCTTTATTACTTTATAAGTAACTCAAAGCAGTGAACATATCTAATACTCCTTCTCCTATTTTCCCCACAACAACAATCCTCTAATGTGAGTTGGGCTGAGAGAAAATGATTGGCCCAAACTCACCAGTCACTTTTTAAGATAAGATAAGATAAGATAAGATAAGATAAGATAAGATAAGATAAGATAAGATAAGATAAGATAAGATAAGATAAGATAAGATAAGATAAGATAAGATAACCTTTATTGTCATTGTTTACTGTGGGCACAATGACACATCAAAAATGAAATTTAGTTGCCCGCTCTCAAAGTGAACACATACATGACACACACCTAAACATACTATATACAACATATGTATAGACCTACACCCCTACATATACATAACACTGTCCATCTTGAATATATAACGGAAAGAGGAAGCTTGAGAGTTCACAAGGTTAATGCTGGATGGAACAAAACTCTGACTGAATCTGGATGTTCTGCTTTGATACCATGGATCCCCCTCCTCCCAGAAGGTAACAAAGAAAACAGGTTGTGAAGAGGATGAGTAGTGTCAGAGATAATCTTGAAGACGCTGCTCAAGCAATGCTTCTGTGCTATGTGCTGGATGGGAGGGAGGGAACTGCCAATGATCTTTTCAGCCTTCCTCACCACTCTCTGCACCATCTTCCTGTCTGAAGCAGGGATGCTTCCAAACCAGACTGTGAAGCTGTATGACAGGATGCTCTCGATCGTCCCTCTGTAGAAAGTGGTAAGGATAGGAGAAGGAAGATGTGCTTTTCATGCCTAAGGTGGAACTAGAGCCCACTGTCTCCTGATGATTCGCCCAAAGTCACCCAGCCGGCTTTGGTGCCTTAGGCGGGACTAGAACTCATCATCTCCTGGTGATTGGCCCAAAGTCACACAGATGGATTTGATGCCTTTGTTTGTACAAGACATATTCTTTTGTGATTGAAAGCTCATTCCATCTGATGTATGAAGTGGCCAAATTGATCTAGGGTTTAAAGTGGGATGAAATGAGGTGGGAAGGGAGGAGTGGACAGGGTGGTTGTGCAAATGCAGATTTTACCTAAGGATGTGAGCTCAATACCTTATAATAAAATTTGTTAATCTGCAAAGATGCTGTTAGATTTGACATGATTTCAGGCCACAGAGGCTAGCACAGATTCTCTTTTATTCTATCTATGGTGCAATGTCTGCATTTCCCTACATTATGGGGAGATCCTGCATAGAATTCTAAGTTTACTGTATCTGTTTTGGAGACGTTAAATCAGAGGAACTAGATAGGATGGGTTGCCAGATCCCCAAATGAGATCACATTTAGAAACCAAAGACATGTAAGCTATTACTTTTATTATAAGGTCATAGTAACAGTAATTTTACAAGTTTGAAATGTGTTTTCCCTCTCTCCCCCAATAGAGATATTCCTTGAGTTACAACCATATTGGAGACTGGCCATCATGCTGTAATTCATGACATTTGTAAATCAGGTCACCCATATTTTATAACATTTTTTGTAGTGGTGACTGAGCAAACCCCATGGTGGCTAAGTGAACCAATAGTTCATCATGGGCTGTTTTTACTGAGAACCAGGAGTTAATGCCAGTGTGGGACAAAATGATTGTAAAATGGGGTAGAAGGGTTCTGGAACAAAGGGAAATTGTTTAGTCTAACTGTTGCTTTCTTGCTTTTTGTAATCAACGTCTGCACCAGAGAAATCTCATGCAAGTGGGAAACATGTACATGGATGCGATATACTGAAGGAGTGAATAAGGGAGTATACAGAAATGATTGATGTCTTCCTTATGATGTAATGGCTCTGTTGTTTGATTTTCATTGGCTAACAAAGTTTATAAAGCAATGCTACCAACTTTCTAAGGTGTGGCACTTCTGGACATAACTCTGCCAGTGTTTCAGATTGTTGGCCACTCAGCTGCTAAATTTGATCTAATAAAGTGCTGCTTGATCAAGAAGTCTCTGCTTGAGTTATCTGATTAGATTGACATGGTACTTCAAGTTTAAGTAAGGGACTGGGACCTTACAGGGTCATGTGACTGCAGGATGGAACAAGCAGCCATAAATGCATCCTGAAGTGCTGTCATATGACTGTGTGGGTGGGGAGTGTTGGCTGGTGGGATTTTGAATCTGAGCCATAATTACCACCAGGTAAGATCATTGTAAGAGACGCGGTGGCTCAGTGGGTTAGGACGCTGAGCTTGTCGATCAGAAGATCGGCAGTTTGGCGGGTCGAATCCCGAGTGCTGCATAGCAGAGTGAGTGCCTGTTACTCGTCCCAGCTTCTGCCAACCTAGCAGTTCGAAAGCACGTAAAAATGCAAGTAGAAAAATAGGGACCACTACGGTGGGAAGGTAACAGCGTTCCGTGCGCCTTTGGCGTCTAGTCATGCCAGCCACATGACCATGGAGACGTCCTCGGACAAACGCTGGCTCTTCGGCTTTGAAACGGAGATGAGCATCGGCCCCTAGAGTCGGAAGACTAGCACGCATGTGCGGGGGAACCTTTACCTTTACCTTAGGTCCATTGTAACTTCAAACAGTCGCTGAACGACTGGTTAAAAGTCGAGGAATACCTGAATCTTCATAAGAATGAAGGCAGGTTTTATCTGTGAGACTTATTCAGATTACATTTCTGCCCCGGACTCAGATTTTTTTTAAATCTCTCCATTCTCTGGGTTGCAGCTGTTCCTCCTCAGGGTTATTCTGCCCACTAACTAGAAAGAGTCTTTAGAGATCACCCAATAAACAGAAGCACCGTATTAAGAAAAAGGGTTTGGGCTTCCAATTTAGGAACAGAATTGGATGGATTGGTCTTTTCCAGATCCATGTCAATTTTATACATTCTTGTTGTTTTTTTTTTAAAAAATTCAAATCTCTAGATGATATATTAGGTTTTGAAGAAGTCATGGAAGCTCCAGCACTACCAATAACTGCCACGTATTTTAAAATGGCCTCATAGAAGGGATAATTTCTAAAATGCCAAGTATTCCACTGAGCAAGTGAAGATAGCATTACTGGGATTGGTTTTGGATTCACAGCATGTAACTGTGGAATTGAGGTTGGCTCTTGCTAAAATGAAACGGAATGAAAAATGGAGTTCAGGGCTTGAACAGTTTTTTCTCACTGTATTCTGAATTCTAAAACTTAACTTTTCAGAAATTATAGCCAATTTTTTCTTGTAGATTTCAAGGCTGCCATGATACACTTGAACAACCCTCCTCTCCCTCCCCCTCCTCCTCCTCCTCTCTCTCTCTCTCTCTCTCTCTCTCTGTCAGATACCTGATAGAAAATTTTAAAGGATTGTGTGCATCCAGAGATCTGCAGCTTTCTAATTATATATGGCAGCTTTAAGGTTTCTATGAATGTGGACTTTTCTAAGCATTTTGGATGTACTGAGTTTAGAATTATATAATTCAGCTTGGAAGGATGTATTTTAGAATTGTCTAAGTGTCCAAAAGGTAACAATGGTAGCCCCCCCCCCCTTTTATCTGTAATGCAGGCTTTGAGTAGACCGTGACGGCCACCATACAGGTAGTCCTCAACTTACAGCCATTTGTTTAGTGACTGTTTGAAGCTACAACAGCACCGAAAAAGTGATTTATGTCTGTTTTTCACATTTACAACTGTTGCAGCATCCCTGTGAATTCAGATGCTTGACAACTGGCTCATATTTATGACGGTTGCCATGGCCTGCGGTCGTGTGGTGCCCTCTTGCAACTTTCTGACAAGCAAAGTCAATGGGGAAGGCAGATTCACTTAAGAACCATTTTACTAACTTAATAACTGCAGAGATATACTTAACAATTGTGGCAAGATAGATTAAAAAAAGTTGCTTAACAGCTCTCTTGATTAGCAATATAAATGTTGGGCTCAATTGTGACCGCAAATAGAGACCACAACGTCTATTGATTTTTGATTTTATCAGAGGCCATTCCTTCCCTGATATCCTACGTGGTTCAGTTGAAGGACAGTGCATGCTTTATGCAGACACATTAGCACATAGGGTTTCTGGAAAGACAGCATACTGTTGATAGGCACTAAGTAGCCTAAGTAGCCCTTGATTTATGACTATAATGGATCCTGGAATTATGGCTGTAAGTTGTGCCAGGCATTAAACGTGCGATGTGCCCAATTTTATGATAATTTTTGCTCCAGTTATTAATAAATGAGGTGGTTATGAAGCAAAGGTGGCAGTTGTTAAGTGAACACAGCAGTCATTAAGCAAAATAAATAAATAAACTCATTGTTAATAATAGGCTTTTTTTGGACACTGGTTACTGGCAAAAAAAAAGTCCTAAATCAGAACTTTGAATCTCTGTTGTATGTAGCCTGGGAAGATTTGTCATAAATTTGACCACACTCTAAGTGACTGGCCAAAAAGTTGAGGATTATTTGTATACCAAAAAGACCCATATTTAAATCATTGTTCAAACTGGTTGACTACAGACTTTTCTTATCTATCACCCTAACATTTCCTGTAAAGCAGTTACGAGTGAAAAAGGTATGAACATGGCTCAGATTTCATTTGCTGAAGTATGAATAGAAGTACAACAAATGGAATATAGTTTAAAAAAAGAGATTTATCTGGTTTGTTAGGGGCTAACATCAAAAGTAATCTGGAAGCTTTGCTGCAAGGTAAACTGGCAGATTCCTGAGTGATGCAACAGATGTGACCTTCCCTCGTTCTGATTGGGGTGCCTAGCAGACTCAGTTCCAGATGTTTCCCAAGTCCTCCACAGCAGATCTGGGACATGAGGAGATCTGCTAGAGAGGACAGGGAATTTGATTTCTGCTGGTATCAGAGAATCATGTCACAAACTTTGAATGGCAGCTGTGACTATGTGATTCAAGCTCCACCATTTTTTAATGAGCATCCTAGCACACACAAAAATGAGCAGGACTTTGATCACAAAGGTTAGTGGCTACTATACTGACTTTTTTTGACTCCTACTGCAGTTAACCTTGAATGGTTGGTTGACTGAGACTGGCTAAATGGGAAATTCGAATTTCTTTAACATCAGCTAGAGAATCGGGCTATATAAGGAATTTCCCACCCCATCTAAAAAATTAAAATGATTATTAAAAACATAATCCCATCTCTGAATTGCCATGATTCTTTGCCTGAAAGGAAGATTTATTTATTTAAATAAATAAATTTATATTTACACACCAGAGTTCACAAGGCTGATGCTATATGGACTTAAGCTATTACATAATGTAGTTGTTCTGCTTCGGATACCGCAAAGCCTCCTCCCAGAAGGTAAGAAGGAACACTGGTCATGGAGAGGATGTGTAGCATCTCTGATAATACTGCGGACCCTGCTCAAGCAATGCTTATATGCCATGTCCTGGATAGAAGGAAGTGAACTACCAATAATCTTTTCTGCTGTCCTCACCACTCTCTGCACTGCCTTCCTGTCCAAAGCAATAATGCTTCCAAAGCAGACAGTAATGCAATATGACAGGATGCTCTTGATCATCCCTCTATAGGAAGTGGTGATTGATAGGGGAAGGAAGATGTACTTTTCTCATGCGATGCAGAAGGTGCAGGTGCTACTGTGCCCGCTTCACTAGTGTCTAACTGTTGAGTGACCAAGCCAACCTACTTGTCAGCTGCACACCCACTTCCACAATTGAATCATTAATACACAGAGGTGTGCAGCTCTCCCTGCCTCTTCTGAAATCAACAATGATTTCTTTTATTTTTCCTATGTTTAAAATGAGACTGTTTTTATTACACCAGTTCACCAAACCCTCTACCTCAGACATGTCAAACACAACGACCGGGGGCCAGATCCGGCCCGCGAAGTGGTTTCATGTGGCCTGCGAAGCCATCCTAGAAACAGTGAGGGAATGGCCCCCACTGCCTTGGCCCTGGCCCAGAGACCCTCCTTCTGCCAGAGACCCTCAGATCTGTCCCACTCCTGCCCAGGCCCCCATAGGCACCCTTGATGTATAGGGCATATGCACTCTAGCCACGCCCACCAAGTAGGCCATGCCCACCCTGGCCATACCCACCCGGCCCCTTGAGGGCAACCGAAATGCTGATGCAGCCCTCAATGAAATTGAGTTTGACACCCCTGCTCTACCTCCTTGCAGTAAGCACCCTCATTATTATCCTGAGTAAGGCCCACTACTATTGTATCATCCACATATTTCACAATATGGTTGATGGCAAAACTTGCACAAGTTCTCTCTACTTAGCTGCTGGTCATCCTCTTCTCTTTCCTTCCACTGTTCCCACATTTTTCAAGAAAACTAATTTTTCACTATTGTGTCTAACATGTGATCTTTTGAGCCTTATAATTTGTGCCTTGAGTGAGGACTCCAGATTGTTTTGTTCTGTGATCTACTTGACTATTTCTTTGGCTATCTCAGCATAATTAACTTATACGTAATTAAATGCCCTAAATTAATAGGATTACTCTTCATCAGTGTTTTATTTATTTATTTTATTTTATTTCCATTTATATCCCGCCCTTCTCCGAAGACTCAGGGTGGCTTACAAGCTTAGCAGTAGCCTTCATTCTATGTATATGCCTGCTGTTATTGATTTTTCATTTCAGTTACATTAAAAATTATAGTTTTATGCAATGGCTGCAGATACTGTAAGAGCCATGGCTAGAAGTATTGGGTTCTACACCTCTACTCTTTGGAATAAATTATTTTTCCTTCTATCTGCTGTGTTCTTTTTATTTTATTAATATAGTACAATAGATAAATATTCACATAAGCAGCATGTTCAGAGTATATGTAGGAATAAAGCCAGTAATTCAATTTACACTGAACCTAATACACGTAATACAATCTAGGAATAATATAGAAATCAATTTTTCTCCTAAAAATAATATTTTTTTTCCTAATGGAGAATAAATCATGCTATATAAATCTCACCAGGGAATAGGCAGTGGTACGAAAATTCATGTTTATAAGTTGCTTGTGTCTAAAATTGCATTTTTAAGTGGCTTATCAGTGGAATTTTGCAATTTTTCTATGTAGCATCTGGTACAAGGTAGTTATATCAAATGTGCCTTTAAAAATGCCAGGGCATATCAAAAGAAATGGGATCAAATATTGTTCAATAATAGAATAAGAATATTGTTTCAATTTTATTTTAACAGTTGAATAATAAGCTGGTAACAGTTGGTATTATTAAAATATTGAAAATCTGCTACTGATATTTTAAAGTTTATACTGTTTTACAACATCAGCTAGTGAAGGATCAAAAAACAGGCAGACTCAACTATCTTCTCTCTGGCTTCCACAATACTTCCCAAGATAGGTTGTTGAATTGTTTCTAGTTTGTGAAGGTGACACTGAAAGGCTGAAAGAGGACTGTAATGCTTGCCAAAGCTAAAGATTCTATAAGTCCTTAAGAAGGATCTAAGGCAGGGGTGTCAAACTTAATTTCATTGAGGGCCGCATCAGCATTGCGGTTGCCCTCGGGGGGGCAGGTGGGTGTGGCCAGGGTGAGCGCAGCCTACTGGGTAGGCATGTCTGGAGTACGTATGCCCTACTGGGTGGGCATGGCCAGCTCTACATCGTTTGCATCAAGGGTGCCTATGGGAGCCTGGGCAGGAGTGGGACAGATCTGAGGGTCTTTGGCAGAAGGAGATGGGACCGGGGCAAGTGGCAAGGCAGCGGGGGGGGCATTCCCTCACTGTTTCCAGGACGGCTTTGGGGGCCACATGAAACCACTTCGCGGGCCAGATCTGGCCCCCGGGCCTTGTGTTTGACATGTCTGATCTAAGGAGCCTAAAGGAGTGTATTTCCCCCATAGTTTGGAAAGAGTTAAGGGACTATAAGGGAGTTTTAAATATCTGCAAATCTTAAGGCAAAGTTTCTTAATCTCGGCAACCTGAAAATGTGTGGGCTTCAACAGATTCAATTCAGTTCTGGGTGTTGAAGACCACACAACTTCAAATGGCTAAGCGTGGGGATCACTGTCTTAAGCCATGGAATTTGCTCATTAACTTCTTGTCAGCAATCAAAACAGAAAAGTCCAAAAAGCCTCCAGTCCTAATTCAGTGAGATCTTATCCCTATCCTCCTCCCCGTCTCTGGACCAGTCTCTGCAGTTTTCTTGGCAAAATTTCAGAAGTGGTTTGTTACTTCCTGCTTCCTAGGCCTGAAAGAGGGATTGTCTGAAGGTCACCCAGCTGGCTTTGTGCCTAAGTTGGGACTAAAACTGTCAGTCTTCCAATTTCTAGGCTGATGCCTTAACCACTACATCAAACTGTCTCTCTACAACTTTCTTCTTAATTACTGTGTTATGTATTGCATTGGTTCGAAGCACGAGGCGAGACGAGCAGGTGAAAACAGGAACATGCTTTACTGAGTTGCTGGAACAGAAGAAGGGCTGCGCGTGCATCCGCGCCGCTATTTATCAGGATGGCCACTAGGTGGCAGCCAATAGGTTTAAAGTATTACAGTTCCCGCATAAATCAGCCAATGGCTGAGCAGGAGACATTAAGTCTGGCTAAAACCCCCAAGCTGTTACATAGTCAACCCTTAGCAGCAATCACAGACACGTGAACTTTGCACACAAGAAAAACCCAATACATTACATACTGTATTTACAATATGATGTGATTAAGAGATTATTTCCAGCACTGTTTATCTTCTACATTCTGAGGTCCTGTGGATGTTTTTGCTTTTTCATTTGATGTAGCAAGAAACTGTATATCTTCTTATTGCTAAGCTAAATGTGTTCTAATTTTTCTGAAGTTTCCTTTTGTAAAATACTCCTTCCCATCACAATTGCTTTTAAAATGCACACTCTTATAAAATGGGGTATTTCTATTGTTTTAATGAAAATCTAGATTGGTAGAAGACAATAATGTTTTTTTAAAACAAACGTGACAGTGAAAATCAGATTGGGTAGACTTTCCTCCTGAAGATTAAATGAAATGGACAATTGAAAACAATAAACTGTATGCCTTTTTGAAAAGAAAACACACCATCTTCTGGTAGGGCATTTTATGTCGATGCAAATGCTTCTATGTAAATCAGTGATATTCTTCAACCTTGGCAACTTTAAGACCAAGGTTGAATTCCTGATGTAAATAAAACGATATGACTAGGTGCTAAATGGTACTCCTTTTGATGTATTCTACATATTTAATGAATCTTTTGATCATTTGCCATAGTTACAACTGATGACTGTTTTATTTTGTCTCTGTGATCTCTTGTCCTACAACACATTTGGAATCAGGAACAATAGAGGATTGAAATGAAATTTGTAACAAGGGCACCTGTAAAATGGGAGTGATTGCTGCTAATAAATGGCTGACAGCAAATCTATTTAACGTTGCCCTGGATTTATTTAAGTAAAAGCACAAAGCAATAAAATGGAAATACTCTTTGAGAAAATGTCTCTCTCTCTTTGGCATGGTTTGGGAAATAACTTTTGCTGTGATTGAGGGGGAGAGGAGAAAGTGGTACTGAGGCCAGATTGCATCTTGGACAGGATATAGGCTGGCTTTCTTTTTATGTCTGAAATAAAAGTTAGAGCATTCAGAAAATATCTAATTTACAAAGCATTTGAAAAGAATAGTGGGGTCAGCAAACTCTACACAGCTTGCTGTGAGTTCATGCAATGGCTTAGCCTCTGTATTTCTTATTTAGGAAATAGCATCTCCCTAAAGTCCAGTGTACTCTATAGGATCCCTAACTACCTAATACTGTTCCTTTGTTTTCAGAGATTTATTTATGTATTATTTATTTCATAATCACATTTGTATGCATTCGTTTGGTGACATTCGAAGTTACAGTAGCACTGAGAAAAGTGACATTATGACCAGAAGTCACACTTATGAGTATCACAGCAACCCCATGATCACGTGTTCAAAGTTCAGGCACTTGGCAACTGGCATCTATTTACAACAATTGCAGCATCCTGGATGATGTGATTGTCAACTGTGGTTTTCCCAGCTGGCTTCCGACAAGCAAAGACAATGAGGGAAACTGGATTTGCTTAATGACAGCGTGGTTCACTTTACAGCAGTGAATGACTTAACAACCATGGCAAAAAAAGTTGTAAAAATGGGTGTCTTATTTAACAACCGCCTTAGTTAGCAATGTAAATTTTGGTCTCGAGGGATACCTGTATTTGCCCACTTCAGAGTAAAGTGACTATAGATGGCTTACAATGAAAAGAATAACAAAAAAAATCCCCTAACTCTTAAAAACTTTTATTAAAAGACATTAGCAATATTATTACTAATAAGATAATGGAGAAAATCTATATATTACAAAACTCTCATTGTGATTGTCTCTTTGTTTGCACCTCAAGTTAGCATTACACCATAATATTTTTTGAATCAAGGTACCTAAAATCTCTAAAAAAATGCATTAAAAAATCTGAGATCTGTAACCACCTGGAGAACTGAAATTTCTATGATATTCAGATCAATTTTTTTGCAAAGTTGTGGTATCAAAGAACTCTTGCAGTCACAAGATCGTGATTTTTGATATTCCCTGCCAGCTTCCCACAAGCAAAGTCAATGGGGAAGCCGGCAAGAAGTCAGAGATCAGTCACTTACCCACTGCTTTTTAGTCTACGTGTGGTCTTTCTGTTTTTCTGTTTAGGTAGGCAGATATTGACTAATTACATGATCACAGGACCATCTAGCTTATGAGTCTTGGAACAGTAAGGAATCAAAATAGGAGGTACATTTTGATATTTAGTTGAATTCAGAAGGGAAAGGAGAAACTGATATTTTGAAACTGATATTTTGAATGTTTGTTGCCAGGGCTGGCTGTGACATGGGTGATAGTGAGATGCAGCAAATTCTGCGTCCTATGGAGATGCTAGTTATTTAGTTTATTATGTTTGGACCTTTACTGGTCTCATGGGGATAAATTGCTTGCATAGTTTCTTCCTTAGATGAAAAGTATCTTGACTGATCTCTATATCGGGTATTTTGGATGGGAGGCATGCATTTTGTAGCAGGAAAATGTTTTGAGTCAACATTGCTGGCTGCTTACAACAATTTGTTTAGTGAAAGTTCCAAGTTATAGCAGCACTGAAAAAAGTGACTTACGACCAGATCTTCTATATACACTTATGACACATCATCCCCAGGGTCACATGATAAACCTTCAGGCCCTTGGCAAGCAGCATGTATTCATGACGGTTGCAACATCTTTAGATCATACTGAGGGAAGTCAGCTCCACAGATAAGGAAATATTAAAAGGGCAGAAAAATATATTCCCTAGAAAGAAATTGAAGAACCAGGAAAGCATGCCCAGTTTTCTTAATAGCCCTAGCTCTCTCTCCCCCAAGTTCAGTAGACATGCAAATGTAAGCCATCAAGAAGGTTGGAGCTAGAAACTTAGGAAGACAAAGGCCTAACATCTACATACTCCAGGCCCAGGGAAGCAGGGGCTGGGACATACCCACAACCATCAAGAATCCTAGAAGGGCACACCTGGACTCAGTTCAGGATATGTGACATAGGAAATAGCCTCAAATAGGAACAGGAAATAACCAAACAATAGAGTCTAGACTAGAGGGTATAAAAACCCACTACCCATGTGCTCAGTCCTTTTTTTTCTGTTGGATCCATAGTTCTGTCTGGCTTTCCTCTGTAATAAACTGTAACCTTCTTCCTAAAGCAGTCACCATGTTGTTTATCCCCGGCTTGGATGGAACCATGATGAAGACTTTTCTTCCTACAGTTTGATCACCATTTGTGTCCTTCCTAGCTAGCTTCTGACAAGCAAAGTCAGTAAGGTAAGCCAGACTTGCTTGATGACTATGTGATTCACTTAACAACTGCAGCAATTCTGTTAACAAACATGACAGAAAAAGTCATAAAATTCATGGGTGACTCACTTAACAACCAGCTTGCTTAGCTATGGAAATTCTGGTCCCAATTGTGGTCATAAATCAAGGATACCTGTAAGGACTTTCCATGCCATCCTTTGATCATTCTGCTATGCAACCATTATTGAGTTGTCACTTATTATTGAGTTGGCACATGTGTACACAAGTAATTCTTCCAGCAGAAACGGGAGATGCACACAGCAAGTATTATCTCTCTGCAGTATGCTATTTATTTATCTGGAAAATTTAGATTACCACCTACTTGCTCACTGTATATTAATTATGGAGCATAATTCCCCTCTTTAGCAACATCTACCACATCTATGTTCCAACTAATAACCCAGCTTATTGATACTACAAACTGCTTTGTTAATTATAATTATGGTTACATTAGTTTTTGGCCATATGATTTCATTTTAAGCTTAATTTTTCCTTCACACTGAAAGTGATTTTTGTAGATAATGACACCTGGGAAGCACAATATGAGCCTAGAGGGAACTCGTTAGCCTGTCTCCAATTTATGGTCATTTCACAAGCCATTAATTCTATTTACGCTTCTGAGCTGCCACAATATTCTTCAAGTCTGCCTATTTTTCCAATGTCAATAACAACTTCAACCCCCCCACACACTATTAATGCTATAAATAGATTTTCTTCTTTGCTTGTCATTTTTCTTGTTCCAGAAAAATTTCAGCTGTTGGGAGGAGAAGGTTAAGGTTCAGCTATAAGGCCAAAGAGCAGGATGGGAGGTATTAGGATTACCATACCAGGTATACCTGTTTTAGAGAGGCTGTTCCAAAGATAGAAGAACATCAGTCTTTGAGGTAAGGCAGGCCAGGAAAAAACCTCCAAAAGAAACTTTGGAATTCCATTGAACTGATAATAGGCTACAATACAGGGAGTCTTTGACTAACAACCAGTCACTTAGCGGCCATTCGAGGTTACAACAAACTTACCAGGGAGCAACTTATGCGCTGGATTTGAAGTTTCAATGGTCACATGACTGCACTTCCAATCTCGGCAAACAGCTGGCATTGATGGCTGTTTGCAGCATCCTGCAGTCATGTGACTGCATTTTACTATGGTTTTGCCAAAACCCAGCATTTACTTCCAGTTTTGTTGTTGTTAGTTGCGAAGTCGTGTCCGACCCATCGCGACCCTATGGACAACATTCTTCCAGGCCTTCCTGTCCTCTACCATCTTCTGGAGTCCATCTAAGCTCACGCCTACTGCTTCAGTGACTCCATCCAGCCACCTCATTCTCTGTCGTCCCCTTCTTCTCTTGCCCTCAACCTTTCCCAGCATTAGACTCTTCTCCAGTGAGTCCTTCCTTCTCATTAGGTGGCCAAAGTATTTGAGTTTTAGCTTCAGGATCTGGCCTTCTAAAGAGCAGTCGGGGTTGATCTCCTCTAGGACTGACTGGTTTGAACGCCTTGCAGTCCAAGGGACTCGCAGGAGTCTTCTCCAGCACCACAGTTCAAAGGCCTCAATTCTTTGGCGCTCAGCCTTTCTTATGGTCCAGCTTTCACAGCCATACATTGCAACTGGGAAGACCATAGCCTTGACTATATGCACTTTTGTTGACAGGGTGATGTCTCTGCTTTTTAGTGTGCTGTCTAGATTTGCCATGGCTTTCCTCCCAAGGAGCAAGCGTCTTTTAATTTCTTGGCTACAGTCCCCATCTGCAGTGATCTTGGAGCCCAGGAAAATAAAATCTGTCACTACCTCCATTTCTTCCCCATCTATTTGCCAGGAATTGAGAGGGCCAGATGCCATGATCTTGGTTTTCTTAATGTTTAGTTTCAACCCAAGTTTTGCACTCTCCTTCTTCACTTGCAACAAGAGGCTCTTTAGTTCTTCTTCACTTTCTGCCATTAGAGTGGTATCATCTGCATATCTTAGGTTGTTGATGTTTCTTCCGGCACTTCCAGTTTTAGACAAAACCATTCTTGCAATAAACCTTTTGTTCACTTTAGACCACAGCATTCATTTTATGACTGTAGCAATCACTTAACAAATGCTTCAGGAAAGGTTGTAAAATTGGGTTGGTCATGTGATGGGCGACTGTGATGGGCAGGCTTCATTATGTTGTAAGACAAGGACCATCTGTAACACAATCATGAAAACCTGGCAGCATTTCCTATTCTTTCCCACTTATACTTAAGAGGCTCAAGGTGAAGCAAACTTGAATTTCTTTCTCTTTCCTGTTTTCTCAGACTAAGCTCATTGTCCCCTTCATGGATTACTGCCTTGTCGTGGTGAAGGGGCTTGCGTAATTCAATGAAGCTATGAGCTATGCCGTGCAGTGCCACCCAAGACGGACAGGTCATAGCAGAGAGTTCTGACAAAATGTGATCCACTGGAGAAGGAAATGGCAACCCACTTCAGTATCTTTGCCACGAAAACCCTATGTACAGTACCAAAAGGCAAAATGATATTTATTTTTATTTATTTATATTTAAATTTATATACCGCCCTATTCCCGTAGGACTCAGGGCGGTTTACAGGGAAAATTAAAAGTTAAAATACATCATATACAATTAAAAATGATTAAAACTAAGATTAAATTAATCCCTGAACTTAACTAAAACCCCATTAATTAAATAATTAAAACCCCTCAGTCTGGGCCAGACAACTCAAAAAACCAAGTTTTCAAGTCCCTACGAAATGAGCAAAGGTCGGGGGCTGTCCTAAGCTCCGTGGGAAGCTGGTTCCAAAGGGCCGGCGCACCCACAGAGAACGCCCTTCCCCTGGGAATAACCTGCCGGCATTCCTTAACCGGCGGTACCCTAAGAAGGCCCTCCCTGTGGGAGCGCACAGGACGATGGGAAGTTGATGCCGGCAGCAGGTGTTCCCTTAGATAATCCGGACCCAAGCCATTTAGAGCTTTATAGGTCATTACCAGCACCTTGAATCTCACCCGGAGGGCAACCGGAAGCCAATGCAGCTCACGGAGAAGAGGTGTTACACGGGAGTATCGGGAAACTCCCATAACAACTCGCGCAGCTGCATTCTGCACCAGCTGAAGCCTCCGAGTTGTCCTCAAGGGCGGCCCCATGTAGAGAGTGTTGCAGTAGTCTAGCCGGGAGGTTACAAGCGCATGGGTGACTGTGCGTAGGGCATCTTGGTCCAGATAGGGCCGCAACTGGCACACCAGACGAAGCTGGGCAAAAGCCCCCCCTGGTCACGGCTCCTATATGATCTTCAAAATTGAGCCGTGAATCCAAGAGGACGCCCAGGTTGCGAGCCCTATCTATGGGGGGTAACACCTCACCCCCCATCATTAGTTGTGGAACAACCTGGTTTATCCGAGATGCTGATATGCACAGCCACTCAGTCTTGGCAGGATTGAGTCGAAGCCTGTTTCTCCCCATCCAAACCCGGACCGCTTCCAGGCAACGGGACATCACGTCGAGTGCATCACTGGGTTGGTTTGGGGTGGAAAGAAAAAGTTGGGTATCATCAGCGTACTGATGATACCCCACCCCGAAACCACGAATGACCTCGCCCAGCAGTTTCATGTAGATGTTGAACAGGAGGGGAGAGAGGACCGACCCCTGAGGGACTCCACAAACAAGAGACCTCGGGGCGGACCTCTGCCCTCCCGTCAACACCGACTGCGAGCGGCCCAGGAGATAGGAGGAGAACCACCGTAAAACGGTGCCTCCCACTCCCAACCCACTGAGACGCCGCAGTAGGATACCATGGTTGATGGTATCGAAAGCCGCTGAGAGATCTAAAAGGACTAGGACAGAGGAACATCCCCTGTCCCGAGCCCGCCAGAGATCATTCACCAGTGCGACCAATGCCGTCTCCGTGCTGTACCCGGGCCTGAAACCCGATTGGTATGGGTCCAGATAATCAGTTTCCTCCAGGAACAGAGGAAGCTCCTTCAAGGCAGCGGGGAAGATACCCTCCTTCAAGGAAGCAGTTATTACTGCCTGGAACCGGTGGTCTCTCCCGGATATAAGGTCTCCCGTATAACCACCGCCACCCCACCACCCCTGCCCTGAGCCCGAGACTGGTGTAGCACACAGAAACCCGGAGGGCAAAGTTCAACCAGAGGGACACCACCCTCTGGGCCCAACCAGGTCTCCGTAATGCATGCCAGATCCGCGTGTTCCTCCTTGATCAATTCCCGGACAAGGGGAGCCTTGTTCACCACGGATCTGGCATTGAAATACACCAGTCTGAGCTCAGGGTCCTGATCCCCCTCACCCTCGGATACAAGGGTACTAACCGGAGGGTTAGTACCCCCTGCTGCCGGGCTGTGGAACCAACCAGATGGTTCCATCCCAGGCGCCTAATGGACCCAGAACGGTTCCAGATGGCGCTTGGGTCCTTACCTATCTCCCTCACTCACAGCCCGGTCGATGCCTCGGCAGCCGCCCTTTTCCAGGCATCAACCAAGGCAACCAAGGCCCCTATTTAAGCCCAGCCCTATTTAAGCCCAGATATGACGCTGGAAGATGAGCCACTCAGGTCGGAAGGTGTCCAATATGCTACTGGGGAAGAGCAGAGGGCTAGTACTAGTAGCGCCAGAAAGAATGAAGCGACTGGGCCAAAGCCGAAAGGACGCTCAGCTGTGGATGTGTCTGGTGGTGAAAGGAAAGTCCGATGCTGTAAAGATGTTTTCTCCATAGGAACCTGGAATGTAAGATCCATGAATCAAGGAAAGCTGGACGTGGTCAAACAAGAGATGACAAGACTGAACATTGACATCTTAGGTATCAGCGAACTAAAATGGACAGGAATGGGTGAATTTAATTCAGATGACCATCAGGTATACTACTGTGGGCAAGAATCCCTCAGAAGAAATGGAGTAGCCTTCATAGTCAATAAAAGAGTAGGAAAAGCAATACTGGGATACAATCCTCAAAATGACAGAATGATCTCAGTTCGAATCCAAGGCAAACCATTCAATATTACAGTAGTCCAAGTCTATGCCCCAACCACCAGTGCTGAAGAGGATGAAATTGACCGGTTCTATGAAGCCCTACAGCACCTTATAGAACTAACACCAAAAATGATGTCCTTATCATCATGGGGGATTGGAATGCTAAAGTAGGAAGCCAAAAGATAACTGGAATAACAGGCAAGTTTGGCCTTGGAGTACAAAATGAAGCAGGGCACAGGATGATAGAATTTTGTCAAGAGAATACGATGGTCATAGCAAACACTCTTTTCCAACAACCCACGAGATGGCTCTACACATGGACATCACCAGACGGTCAACACAGAAATCAGATTGATTATGTGCTCCTCAGCCAAAGATGGAGAAGCTCTATACAGTCAGCAAAAACAAGACCAGGAGCTGACTGTGGCTCAGACCATGAACTTCTCGTTGCAAAGTTTAGGCTTAAACTGAAGAAAGTAGGGAAAAACACTAGGCCACTCAGGTATGAATTAAATCAGATCCCTGTTGAATATACAGTAGAGGTGACAAATAGATTTAAGGAATTAGATTTGATAGACAGAGTGCCTGAAGAACTATGGACAGAGGTTCGCAACATTGTACAAGAGGTAGCAACCAAAACCATCCCAAAGAAAAAGAAATGCAAGAAAGCAAAATGACTGTCTGAGGAAGCTTTGCAAATAGGTGAGCAAAGGAGGGAAGTGAAAGGCAAGGGAGAAAAAGAAAGATACGCCCAATTGAATGCAGAATTCCAGAGAATAGCTAGAAGAGATAACAATGCCTTCTTAAATGAACAGTGGAAAGAAATAGAAGAAAACAATAGAATAGGGAGGACCAGAGATCTTTTCAAGAAAATTGGAGAGATGAAGGGAACGTTTCATGCAAAAATGGGCATGATAAAGGACCAAAATGGCAGGGACCCAACAGAGGCAGAAGAGATTAAGAAGAGGTGGCAAAATTACACAGAAGAACTATACAAGAATGAGCTTAACGTCCCTGATAATCACAATGAGGTGGTCACTGACCTCGAGCCAGACATCCTAGAATGTGAAGTGAAGTGGGCCTTAGAAAAGCTGAGCAACAACAAAGCTGGTGGAGGTGACAGTATTCCAGCTGAGCTATTCAAAATCTTAAAAGACGAGGCAGTAAAAGTGCTACACTCAATTTGCCAGCAAATTTGGAAAACTCAACAGTGGCCACAGGATTGGAAAAGATCAGTTTACATTCCAATTCCAAAGAAAGGCAGTGCCAAAGAATGTTCAAACTATCGCACCATTGCACTCATTTCTCATGCTATAAAGTTATGCTTAAAATCCTACAAGCTAGACTCCAGCAGTATGTGGATCGAGAACTACCAAAAGTACAGGCAGGATTTCGAAGAGGCAGAGGAACTAGAGATCAAATTGCCAACATACTATGCTGGATCATGGAGAAAGCTAGAGAGTTTCAGAAAAACATCTACTTCTGCTTCATTGACTATGCCAAAGCCTTTGATTGTGTGGATCATAACAAACTGTGGCAAGTTCTTAAAGAGATGGGAGTACCAGACCATCTTATTTGTCTCTTGAGAAACCTATATGTGGGCCAAGAAGCAACAGTGAGAACTGGACACGGAACCACTGATTGGTTCAAAATTGGGAAAGGAGTCCTGAAAGGCTGTATACTGTCGCCCTGCCTATTTAACTTACATGCAGAGCACATCATGAGAAAGGCAGGTCTAGATGAATCAAAAGTTGGAATTAAGATTGCTGGAAGAAATATCAACAACGTAAGATATGCAGATGATACCACTCTAATGGCAGAAAGTGAAGAAGAACTAAAGAGCCTCTTGTTGTGGGTGAAGACTTTGTAATAATGCCGCTTGGGGGGTGTATGAAAGCCCTAATAAGCAGGCATATACATAGAATGAAGGCTACTGCTAAGCTTGTAAGCCGCCCTGAGTCTTCGGAGAAGGGCAGGATATAAATGGAATTTAATAAAAAAGAAAAAAAAGAAGGAGAGTGCAAAAGTTGGGCTGAAACTTAACATTAAGAATACCAAGATCATGGCATCTGGCCCTCTCAATTCCTGGCAAAAAGATGGGGAAGAAATGAAGGTAGTGACAGATTTTATTTTCCTGGGCTCCAAGATCACTGCAGATGGAGACTGTAGCCAAGAAATTAAAAGACGCTTGCTCCTCGGGAGGAAAGCCATGACAAATCTAGACAGCACACTAAAAAGCAGAGACATCACCCTGCCAACAAAAGTGCGTATAGTCAAGGCTACAATCTTCCCAGTTGCAATGTATGGTAGTGAAATTTGGACCATAAAAAAGGCTGAGCGCCAAAGAATTGAGGCCTTTGAACTCTGGTGCTGGAGAAGATTCCTGCGAGTCCCTTGGACTGCAAGGTGATCAAACCGGTCAGTCCTAGAGGAGATCAACCCTGACTGCTCTTTAGAAGGCCAGATCCTGAAGCTAAAACTCAAATACTTTGGCCACCTAATGAGAAGGAAGGACTCACTGGAGAAGAGCCTCATGCTGGGAAAGGTTGAGGGCAAGAGAAGAAGGGGACGACAGAGAATGAGGTGGCTGGATGGAGTCACTGAAGCAGTAGGTGTGAGCTTAAATGGACTCCAGAAGATGGTAGATGACAGGAAGGCCTGGAGGAACGTTTTCCATAGGGTCGCGATTGGTCGGACACGACTTCACAGCTAACAACAACAACAACAACAACAACAACAACAACAACAACAACAACAACAACAAAGCTCATTGTGAGTTTTCCCCCAAGGTCACTTCAGTCCTCCTCTACAAGATGCTAGAACAGATTCCAATTCCCATCATCCACCACCTCTTCTCACAAAGCAAGTGAACTCAGAAACTGTTAACAATTCAAGCAGCTCTTTAGATTAGATTTCAAATGGATTACAAATTGCTAAACACAAACTAATCATACACAACACCTGAATAAAACAGGAGCAATTTAAAACTCTGTTGACTTCCCTACAAAAAATTTCTGTTATTTATTGTGCCCCTAAGTGGCTGTTATGCAGAGTTTTCTTTCAGTGTAAAAGTTTTGACACTAGAAACATCAGAAACTGCAGGCGTTTGGAGCAACATAGGGGAAGTGCAGCTGGGTTGGCTTAATTTATTCTTATTGAGAAAAATACATCATCTTGCTGTCATTTCTTGCGCTAGCCTTAATTTGTGGTATGATTCACATTTTCCTGCTGTTGCCTCTGCTGTGGCTTAATATTTATGCATCAGACCCCATTCCTATAAATTGAATTCAGTGGTTGCAAAGCAAGTCAGGGACCCTGGAAATCAATTTTTGAAAACCAGAAATTTGCACAGGCCTCTCCTATCCTTTGCTGTGATTATTTGAAAGATTATTCCAGGTTATTTAGGTTTGATTAAAGGCTTTTACAATCAGCCTGCTCAAGAGGGGGAATTTAAGTGCTAGACATCATTTTGCCTCCAGTGTGTTCCCAAGTTTATCTGTTTTGTCCTGTAGGGATTTGGTTACTTACCCATCTTTGTAAAACATACCAATTTTATTCATTCATTTAGAGCCTTTAGATCAGCCTGAATTATTAAGCCTGCTGGGTGATATAATTACCGGCAATTTTACTCATGCAAAGCCTGGCATTTGTATCTTTGTATCTTGCAGAGATCAAAGCTTCTGCTGCACTTAATGTGTTATTTCCAGTCAATGCAATCCTGGGGAATCTATTCAGTAAGTAATTGGGCAGCCTAATTGCAAGGCTAATGCTTAAAGAAAGATGCTAGACATCCATGTTTCATGTGAAAGGAACTGTATAAAGGAGAGTTCTTGAAAGGGTGAGACCCCCAAGGAAATGTTTGCGAAACTTTGCATTGGAAGAGTCATCGTTCAGCTGAGCTAAAAGTTTGTAAAACTCTGAACTTTCATTTTTACTTTTTCCTTGGGAATGTTGTTGTTGTTGTTAGTTGCGAAGTCGTGTCCGACCCATCGCGACCCTATGGACAATGTTCCTCCAGGCCTTCCTGTCCTCTACCATTTTCTGGAGTCCATTTAAGCTCACGCCTACTGCTTCAGTGACTCCATCCAGCCACCTCATTCTCTGTCGTCCCCTTCTTCTATTGCCCTCAATCTTTCCCAGCATTAGGCTCTTCTCCAGTGAGTCCTTCCTTCTCATTAGGTGGCCAAAGTATTTGAGTTTTAGCTTCAGGATCTGGCCTTCTAAAGAGTAGTCAGGGTTGATCTCCTCTAGGACTGACCGGTTTGATCGCCTTGCAGTCCAAGGGACTCGCAGGAGTCTTCTCCAGCACCATAGTTCAAAGGCCTCAATTCTTTGGCGCTCAGCCTTTCTTATGGTCCAGCTTTCACTGCCATACATTGCAACTGGGAAGACCATAGCCTTGACTATACGCACTTTTGTTGACAGGGTGATGTCTCTGCTTTTTAGTGTGCTGTCTAGATTTGCCATGGCTTTCCTCCCCAGGAGCAAGCGTCTTTTTATTTCTTGGCTACAGTCCCCATCTGCAGTGATCTTGGAGCCCAGGAAAATAAAATCTGTCACTACCTCCATTTCTTCCCCATCTATTTGCCAGGAATTGAGAGGGCCGGATGCCATGATCTTGGTTTTCTTAATGTTTAGTTTCAACCCAAGTTTTGCACTCTCCTTCTTTACTCGCAACAAGAGGCTCTTTAGTTCCTCTTCACTTTCTGCCATTACCTTGGGAATGAAGAGAGCTTAAACTAGAAGCAGCTTTTGCACCAGAGGAAAAGAGATTTTAAGTTGTTTGGAGAAATGTCTTTGGAATTACTGTAGCAGCAACGATCAAGCAACGATTTTTCTTAAATGATTTACAGTAAAGATTTCTGCTCAGTACAGGCAGTTCTCAACTTATGACCACAACCAAGCTGAAATTTCTGTTGCTAAGTGAGACAGCTGTTAAGTGAATTTTACAACCTTTCTTGCCATAGTTGTTAAGGGAATCTCTGCAGTGGTTAAGTTAGTGCCATGGTTGTAAAGTGACTCTGGCTTCCCCATTGACCTTGCTTGTCAGAAGGTCATAAAAGGAGATCATATGTCCCAGGGACACTGCAGCCATCATAAATATGAGTCAGTTGCCAAGAATCTGAATTTTGATCCTGTGACCATGGGGATGCTGCAATGTCGTAAGTATGAAAAACGCTCATAAGTCACTTTTTTTCAGCTTTGCTAACTCTGCATACTCACTAAATGAACTGTTAGAAGTCAAGGACTACCTGTAGTTAACTAATGTTGGAAAAAATACCCCCAAGAAGAAATCTCAAGCAATCACCTCCTTTCTCTGCCATTGGGTGAGTAGGGTTTGGGTCCTCAGGTCACAGAATAAAAGTCTTCAAAGCTAAGAGTCTAGGTAAAAGATCCTGAATACATGTACAAGCAAAATTATACACAGAATTCAACTTCACACAAGGCATTTTGAATACAGATGGTCCTTGGGTTATGACTACGTATTCAGCAATCTGTCAAGGTTTCAGCTAATGATCCCAATGAAGTAAATATACCAGAGATTTAAATTTCTAATGCAAAAATTTATTGGGTACAGCATACCGGCACTAAAGAGTTGAAAACCAGCTCTGGCAATATGGTGGGAAAAAGATAATTAAAAGAGTAAAACTTTCCCTCCCCTCTCTGACAGTTCAGGTCACATTATCCAATTAACCCTCAGGCAGTTGTTATGAGAAGATTGTCTCTGTCCACCACAACATCTCTTCGGTGACCTTGGTTCCCATCTGGATAGAATCCATCCGTGCATTCCAAACCTTCCCCTGCCCACTCACAACTGTAGACAAGCTAGAAGCAGCATGGCAGTCCTAATGCAAGCAATCTTCATAGCTTGACATAATCATTCAGATTTGTGATGGCACTGAAGCAGCTGGAGTTATGATGGGTCCTTGGATTTATAGCCATTAGCATCCCCACAGTCATGTGTCATGATCTGGTGGCTTAGTGTTTGGTTCATGAACCACAGTCATGTAATCACTATTTCTGGCATTCCCTACTGGTTTCACACAAGCAGAGTCAATGGGAGTTGAAGTCCACACACATCTTAATCTTGCCTAGATTGAAAAAAAATAAATACCGTATTTTCCGGCGTATAAGACGACTGGGCGTATAAGACGACCCCCTACATTTCCTGTTAAATTATAGGGTTTGGGCTATACTCGCCGTATAAGACTACCCCTCTTCCAACGCACACCAAATAAAAATTAAAAAACATCAGATTTGATTTTAATATGGTAAAGGCTGTTTGTCATCAAACATGTAAACATAAAACAGTGCAAGTGGATTAAACAACAACAACAACAACAATAATAATAATAATAATAATAATAATAATAATAATAATAATAATAATAATAATAATAATAAGTAGTAGTAGTAGAAGGGACCTTGGAGGTCATCTAGTCCAACCCCCTGCTAAGGCAGGAAACCCTATACCATTTCAGACAAATGGCTGTCCAATCTCTTCTTAAAAACTTCCAGTGTTGGAGCATTCACCACTTCTGGAGGCAGGTTGTTTCACTGGTTAATTGTTCTAACTGTCAGGAAGTTTCTCCTTAGTTCTAGGCTGCTTCTCTCCTTGACTAGTTTCCATCCATTACTCCTTGTCCTGCTTTCAGGTGCTTTGGAGAATAGCTTGACTCCCTCTTCTTTGTGGCAGCCCCTGATTCCAGCAACCATTCCCTATTTTCCTAATTCACTTTTTCACTTTTCCTAATTCACTCTAAAGCTTTCCCTGCGCAGAGCCTTAAGTAACACAAGCTGCCTGCAATTAGTGCAGGTTCGCATCCCACCAGGCTCAAGGTTGACTCAGCTTTCCATCCTTCCAAGGTAGGTAAAATGAGGACCCAGATTGTTGGGGGCAATAAGCTAACTTTGTAATAATGCTGCTTGGGGGTGTGTGTGAAAGCTCTAATAAACAGGCATATACACAGAATGAAGGCTATTGCTAAGCACATTGATTTGTGCTTTAAATTGTAAGCCACCCTGAGTCTTCGGAGAAGGGCAGGATATAAATGGGATTTAAAAAAAAAAAGACCAAATGGGAGATCCACTCCAGGTTTTCCAGCCAGCCCGCCCAGTTCCTGAGTCAAATGTGTCCTTAGAGCTAAGCCGCTGCTCTGGCTGCTGCCTTCCCCACCTGCCTTTCAAGTTGGGATATACTACAGCTGCTCTTCAACTTTAGAAGGAAAGACGCCCAGACCCCAGCCTGTAAAAAATCACAGACTGCAGCTTCTTCTCCAATTGGTCCCGCTTTCCCTGCGCAGGCTAAATGGGAGATCCGCTCCAGGTTTTTCCAGCCAGCCCTGTCCCTAAATTTTCAGCACCCGGCGTATAAGACGACCCCTGACTTTTGAGAAGATTTTCATGGGTTAAAAAGTAGTCTTATACGCCGGAAACTACGGTAATGTAGGGCAATTCTCTTTCTATGCACAGTGAACCCTGAAAAGACTGGTGATTGGGCTGGAGCCAAAGGAACAGATTCTTTGAATATAAGGAAAGCTGTTCAAAAGATTTGATTTGCATCTTTATTCATGACTGAGACTTCATGACATGTAAGATGCGATGCACTTCCCCTTTCTATATCATTATTCCCCAGCAACCTTTGGTCTTCTGCATTTGGCATGTGAGCTTGCTTTCTTCCTTTTCTTTCTCCACTTTTTAAATATCAAAGTGCTAAAATCAGGCAGTTTTTCCCCCCTCTACATCCCATTTTCATTCCAATCCCTGAGGCTAATTTATAATTTATGCAGACTATTAATTTTGTGTTGTATCATGCTTGGCTTATCTCCCTTCAAACAACTCATTTGCAGGAGTTCCATTCCAAGGCGTCAATTAAACTTTCTGGTAAGGTAAAGGTAAAGGTTTCCCCGCACATGCGTGCTAGTTGTTTCCAACTCTAGGGGCCAGTGCTCATCTCTGTTTCAAAGCTGAAGAGCCAGCGCTTGTCTGACGACATCTCCATGGTCATGTGGCCGGCATGACTAGACGCCAAAGGCGCACGGAACGCTGTTACCTTCCTACCGTAGTGGTCCCTATTTTTCTACTTGCATTTTTACGTGCTTTCGAACTGCTGGGTTGGCAGAAGCTGGGATGAGTAACAGGCGCTCACTCTGCTACGCGGCATTCGGGATTCGACCCACCAAACTGCCGACCTTCTGATCGACAAGCTCAGCGTCCTAACCCACTGAGCCACTGTGTCCCTTAACCTTTCTGGTATGGGCTCTAAATTAAGAAGGTTTAGAGTCAAATCCAATAATAATAATAATAATAATAATAATAATAATAATAATAATAATAATAATAATAATAATAATAATAATAATAATAATAATAATAATAATAATAATAATAATAATAATAATAATAATAATAATAATAATAATTTTTTTTTTGTAAGCCAGAAACTCTTGAGAAATGGACAGGGACATTTCTTTAGATCCACACTTATTCCAGGCCAGGGTAAAATTCTTTAGATAGCAGTTTTCCTCTGTTCATTGATTAATTCTGGCAATGAATGAATGAATGAGTGAATGAATGAATGGGTGCAATCCTGCCAAATAGTGCATGTAGAAATTAAGACCCAGATTGGTATTCTGAGTATACCTTTCGTGATTACATCTCGCTGTTACTGAGCAGGTGATAACCTGTGGTTGTCTTGTTTGGTCTCTGAACTAGGTCGAACGTACTTATATGGAATAGGGGTGTCCATAGCATATGGCCAAGACAATCAAGATGGCAATTGTGAGAGTACAATGGAAGCAGTGCCTGTTTTTTTAAAAAACAAAACAAAACAAAACAAGTTTTATTGGTTTTTCAGTTAAAATCTACATATTTAGAGAGCATCATGGTGACTGGGTAATCAGAGATTCAGTAACAGAATTTTCAGTACATAATTCAGGTTACATTATCAAAACATCCTTCTCAATTTCCCTTAACATTTCATACAACCAGTTTAAACTAATAAATTTCTAGAAATAGCATGGGCAGTTGAAAAATTTGTCAATTCAATTTCATTGAGATATATCTATGTCCTGTTATTAAAGTTTACCTAATTTTAATTTTTATTATATTATTCAAATTTAGCCTTTAACATCCCAAATAATATTCACAACCCAAATTTTCCTTATTTCATTACAGCAAAAACTATAGCATCTAACATGTACACAGTGGCTGAGTAGCTATGTTCTACCTAATAAACATCGTCTGTTTCACATCCTAATACATCATACGTTACTGACAGGACCACGGCCTATGTTTATCAGTCTAGAACTATTTAAACACAACCAGATTCTGTTTTAAATTTTAGCTAATTCTTAATTCTTAAATGCCTGTTTTTAAATCATGACACTGCAAAATGGAAAGCAGTGAGGAAGCATTTTGCCACTGTTGTTAAGAAAACTAGGTCAGGTTGGCCTTATACCAAGATTTTCTTCATTGTGGCTTATTTCTGAGGACACTTTAATAATAAACTGTATTTCCAGCTTCACTGTTAGGAGTCTTACTGACTGCAGTGGGATATCAATGCAGTAAATTAATGAATGTTTCCGGTTTGCTGGGGTAACAAGCAAGATTCCACATAGCAAGATAACCTTCTCCATGTTAAATATGCCTTGTCTGGAGAGGACCTCCTGAGGCTCTAAATCTGAGAGGATGCCATCTATGGAGTCTCCATGGCCAAAACTTCAACAATGTCCCTAGCCTCTGGAACAATATTCAGATTACCATGTAGTCCTCAGCTTATGACTGATCTCTTAGTGACCATTCAAAGTTACACTGGACCCTGAAAAAGCTACTTAAGATCTGCATTTGAAACTTCAGTGTCTGCCCTTCCCCTTACAGTCATGTGAACACATTTTGAGCCCTTGGCAATTGATTCACATGTAGGACGACTTGCAGTGTCCTATGCGCATGACCACAATTTACAACACTGTTGCCGGAAACAGTGTTTGCTTCCAGCAAAATCTGCCCCATAGCAAATAATGGGTTTGCTTAATGACGGTGGCATTTGCTTAACAACTGCTGCAAAACATGGTAACCCGCTTCATGACTGTCATGACTTATGACTGAAATTGTCAGCTCAATTATGGTCATAAGTTGAGGACTGTGTGCACTCCCTTGTTATATTTTCAAATTGCTGAGAAAACATGGCTCTTCAAGAGGGCACCTAAAGGTTTTGTTGCCTGGCAGAAAAGACCTGCTGGCTGTTATGATTATTCTATTGATTTCCTGTGTGTTATGTCGTGGGCTCTGGTGAGCAGGAATGAAGACACAAGGCTGAGTACAGGGAAACTCATTCTTTTATTCTTGCTGGAACTGTACTTGAGCTTGGGCCGCTCCCAGCCCCAATATATAGCCAAGCCCTATGGTAGCAGCCAATAGGATTGAACCTGCACTTGTCGCCTGAGGCTGAACAATTGCAGAACCGGAGACGGCCTGTCTGGGTTGCTGGAGAGTCGTTAGCTCTCCAGCAACACACGTGGTGTGGTACCCAAAAGCCCAGTACATAACACTGTGTTTGAATTTTATGTTGCTAATTGAGAACCGCGCGGAGGCTATATAAAATGTGTTGTGCCACATTATGCTATACTGCAATAATTCCCCCCTCCCACCATTCTAATGCTCTCTTGGAAGTTTTCCCACTTCCAAAAAGAACAGCAAGGCTCAAAGTCACGAAGAAAATTCTAGCAAAAAACACGTGTTGTCAAATGTATGTGCTTGAGATAACGTAATTTCTCTCTCTCTCTCTCTCTCTCTCTCTCTCTCTCTCTCTCTCTCTCTCTCTCTCTCTCTCTCTCTCTCTCTCTCTGAGTTCTTGTCTGTCTTGGCAGTGACAGTTGTTGAAAAGGCTATATTTGCACATGTACAGGGATTTAGCATCTTTTGTTTTTCTAGATTTATTTGTCAATATAGTTGAAATGTAGGAGTAACTATGTAAAATATGCATTATATTGGAACATTCTGGGGCTGAAAACTGGAGCAACCTTTCATCATTCTTCTAAAACTGACATTCCTTTGCCTGTTCAAATGTGTGCGCCAGTCCTGATTGTTAGAAACAAACGAGGTTGCTAGAAATGAGGTCAAAACAAAAGAATATTTTTAAGACAGGAGTTTTTAACCATTTTATGCCAGGAACCCTTTTGACAATTTGGCGAAACCTACAGACTGATAGGCTGCTGGGGCTGTATGTTGATACCTAACATTCTTATCTTGTTTGCAAGTATATACTAAATTCCTACTACGTGGTTTGTTCCATTCCTTTTAAAACCAATTTTCCTTGAAAACCTGAATCCCATATCTTTTTATTTTGGGAAAGTAATCAAAATTACTGAAGGGCAGATAGTCCTTGACTTGAAGTTGGCCCTTATTTGTGTCAGCAGATTCTACTGAAAAAGAGTGACTTACAACTGGTGCATATACTTAACTGGTGCAGCATCCTCATGTCATGTGATTAAAATTTGGCACTTGAAACTGACATGTACCGTATTTGCAATGGTTGCAGTGTCTCAAGGTCATGTGATTGCCATCTTCCCACTGGCCTTGACAAGCAAAAATAAATGGGGGAGAGTTGGATTCACTTAACAACCACAAGGATTTGCTTAATGGCAAAAAAAGTCACAAAATTGGACATGACTCAGTCAACAATTGCCTTGCTTAGCAATGGAAGTTCTAGTCCCATTTATGGTCATAAACTGAATTCTACCTATATTTTGAAATGAGTGGGAGCTGCTTTCTCCCAGATAGCCCCATTTAGTTTTTTTTTTAAAATGTAAAGATTTTTTCTGGCTGCAAAATCTGTGGTCTTTATCAGGAGTTCTTCAGTCTTGTTAACAGTGTTACTCAGCCTGATGAAATTGGATTCATTAAATATGCTAATTCTTTGTCAGGCTCAAAATGATAAAGGATTCAGAATTAATAATAAAGGATTCAGAATTCAGAACTGAAAGTCTGTTCATCTGCCTGCAACTTCACATGATTAGCTTTGAGAGACCAGTTTTCAAATATATTAGATTGCTACTTGTTTTGCTTGGCAACCAACATTTCCTTTTGATTATTTCAAACATATTTTGCATCCCTTGTAAAACTGCACTGTCGTCCATCTGCCCCGACAAAGGTATTTTTTGGAACGATGACAGTTTTAAGCAGTGGTCGGATTCAAATAGGTGAACAACTGGTTCTCTGTGTGGATGCCGCTTCAGGAAGTCCATTCTGGGCCTGGGCAACAAAAAAAATTGCTACCGGTTCTGCTGAATTGGTGCGAACTGGCTGAATCCCACCACTGCTTGTAAGTAATATGGTCATAAAGTAGGCCATCATGTGACCAACTTGATTTTGCAAACTTTTATGCTGGAAGTTGTTAAATGAACCCATTGTTCTCTATGGGGGAATGTTTGCCAAGAACCAGAACATTACAAATCTCTGTCATGTGGTTGTGGGATGCTACAAAGGGCTATAAATGTGAGCTAGCTGCCAAGTGCCCGAAATGTGATCATGTGACCTGGGGGGGCAGTGGAGACTGGAATTTCGAAACTAGCTTGTATGTATTTTTGGGAGGTCCATCATAATTTTGAATGGTTCCTAAGCAATCAGTCATAACTCGAGGATCATCTATAACAATGTACTTTATTGCATGCAGTGCTTTGGGTGGATCTTAAAAAAAGATGGGAAGCAGTTAAAATGACCAGTTGAGAAAAATCAAAGCAAAATGGTTTGCTTTGCTTTCTTTGATCTTTGGCATCATTGTGCTTCCTTGCACTGGGTCACAGACTCAAACAAAAGAAATACACAATTTCAAATTCAACACAGCTAAATAAAAAGAGCTGCAATACTTTACATTGCTATTAGCAAAGCACATGTTCTACAAATATATACCTAGCAATGCCAGAAATTATACATAATTGTGTACTTCATCCAGGAAATGGCTAAAATGAATTGTTAGCAGCTCATTATGAATATCATGGAAAAATTACAATAAAATACACTGGGCCTATTGTTTAATAGGGGACACGGTGGCTCAGTGGGTTAGGACGCTGAGCTTGTCGATCAGATGGTCAGCAGTTTGGCGGGTCGAATCCCGAGTGCCGCGTAGCAGAGTGAGCGCCTGTTACTCATCCCAGCTTCTGCCAACCTAGCAGTTCGAAAGCACGTAAAAATGCAAGTAGAAAAATAGGGACCACTACGGTGGGAAGGTAACAGCGCTCCATGCACCTTTGGCATCTAGTCATGCCGGCCACATGACCACGGAGACGTCCTCAGACAAGCGCTGGCTCTTCGGCTTTGAAACGGAGATGAGCACCGCCCCCTAGAGTCGGAAATGATTAGCACGTATGTGCGGGGGAACCTTTACCTTTTACCTATTGTTTAATACTGTATTCCTTTTTTCAGAAGGACAGAGCCTTTTGGGAATTCACTCTCTAGCCATGGTAATAGCAAAATATTAACTCCATTAGTGTGAAGTCTTTATGAAGTGTATTATTTGTAAGTTGATCAAGTTATAATAGTGGTTTAAGGTAATAGGGGCTCTGACCCATTTGTACTCTGGGTGAGAATCTATTGTATACTGTTTTTAATTTTCCTTCAAGTATCCTTTCTCTGAGAACTTCAACAATCTTTTCTTGTCTCAGAATTTTCAATGTATCAGATAAAAATTTCCATCTTTGTAATTTGCCTTCTTTTGCTGCTGTGAAAATTAAAATTAGGTCATGAAAATTAGCTAATAAGCATACCTAACTATACCTTTGTTTGAATTTTTATGAGTCCTGGAACTACCAACTCAGACAAACATTAAACAATAGCCAAACCCAGGAATGACTGAGAAGAAAACAACATGCAGGGTTTCCTGCCTGAGCAGGTGGTTGGACTAGATGACCTCCAAGGTCCCTTCCATCATCATCATCATCATCATCATCATCATCATCATCATCATCATCATCATCATCAACACTGACAAGGCAAGCCACTTGTTTATAAACAAAGAACAAACCCCACTTGTTTCTAGCACTGATAAGTAAAGGTAAAGGTAAAGTAAAGGTAAAGGTTCCCCTGCACATGCGTGCTAGTCGTTTCTGACTCTAGGGGCCGGTGCTCATCTCTGTTTCAAAGCCGAAGAGCCAGCGCTTGTCCGAGGACGTCTCCGTGGTCATGTGGCCGGCATGACTAGACGCCAAAGGCGCACGGAACGCTGTTACCTTCCCACCGGAGTGGTCCCTATTTTTCTACTTGCATTTTTACGTGCTTTCGAACTGCTAGGTTGGCAGAAGCTGGGACGAGTAACAGGCGCTCACTCTGTTACGCGGCACTCGGGATTTGACCCGCCAAACTTCCGACCTTCTGATCGACAAGCTCAGCGTCCTAACCCACTGAGCCACCGCGTCCCTTTTAGCACTGATAATGTTATCTAATTGGATAATGAAATGTCTGTAAGTAAACAACTGAGCTCAGAGAGCACCAAGGACTCCACACAAAAACCAATTTTTTTTTACTCTTCCAGAGACCTCAGAAATATCTGAAATTGGCTGTATTGTAAACAGATTCCTGCTGCTCCTCCCCCACCACCGCTATAACAAAACAACTTGCATTGTTGATGTATTTCAAATAATGAAAACCCAAAGGTGGAAATAAATGCTATCAGAACATTTTCTGGTCTAACTTGCTGACATGTTTTGTGTCGCAGTGCACGCTATCTTTTAAAGAGTTTATATAACCAACATTTGTACTTCATTTAATTCATTCAGATTAGCTCTCACTGCCATTCTATCGCTTTTTAAAGTTCTTACAATGGGAGGATTAAATCTTCCCTTGATCCATTGCTCTTTCTAATCCAAGTGCCTCTTTGAAAGCACTGATGTGATTATATTAGCGACATGGTTTAGGAAATTAAACCAAGGAAAAGTTGACAAAGAAGCTGTTGAATCCAGGGCAGTTTTTTTAAAAAAAGAAAAACATAAATAATAGCAAACATGGAGAGTTGTTATGAAAGCCCTGCCCCAACTAATGCACATCAAAAAAATAATTGACGGACCAAAATCTTCTGCTGAGAATTTTTGGGAGGTTGATTTTCAGAATGACAATAGCTCAAGTAAGCTAATAATCAGGCTTAATCATAATAATCTTAGTAAAATATCTGAATTATTCAATCTACTTGAATGTTCTACACACACGTATGAATTTATACACTACTAAAATTCTCCAGTTTGTCTATTTGTACATTTATATCCTCCAGTTAGCCCAAACAGTTCATTATATCAGAACAATTTTTGAATCATGGTAGTTCAGATTCACTAATTTAAAGAATATGTAAAAAATTGATGCATTATGCACTTAAATTGTTGGGTTAGGACGCTGAGCTTGTCGATCAGAAGGTCGGCAGTTTGGCGGGTCAAATCCCGAGTGCCGTGTAACAGAGTGAGCGCCTGTTACTCGTCCCAGCTTCTGCCAACCTAGCAGTTCGAAAGCACGCAAAAAATGCAAGTAGAAAAATAGGGACCACTCTGGTGGGAAGGTAACAGCGTTCCGTGCGCCTTTGGCGTCTAGTCATGCCGGCCACATGACCACGGAGACGTCCTTGGACAAGCGCTGGCTCTTCGGCTTTGAAACGGAGATGAGCACCGGCCCCTAGAGTTGGAAACGACTAGCACGCATGTGCGGGGGAACCTTTACCTTTACCTTATGCACCTAAAAGTGAAGAGCCCATAGGGATCTTGGGGTGATGCCCTAGCATACTAATCACTGGCTCATGCCAACGCTGTGCCATGCACTTATATCACATCTAGTGCCACTCCACGGCATGGGAGTAAATGGGTCAGCTATTTTTTAATCACATCTTGATTTTTTTTTTAAAAAAAGTTTATTTATATATAAATTTGTATGGCTGCCCATCTTCACTGCATGCCTCTGGGCAGCTAACAATTAAAAACACAATAAAAACAACCAACTAAAACTATAAATAACATGAAATAGCACCCAGGCAACAACAAAAATGGGATACAATTAGTTGAAGGGATTGATCTGACTTCTGAGTCATGAATTAATGTCCTCGTGGTGCTAAACTAGAATCAATGTTACACTGTTTGTGTATTGCAGTTCAACCTGACCTGTTTACTAATATTTCGGGGAGGATCCAGGCTAGAAATGACAAACTGAAGATTTTCCATCACAGAACGGCTGATAGTCCCAATTTTTTTTTACAAGAGACAAATGGGGTTCTTGCTTGGATTTTTCTCAAGCCAAAAACCAAGGAAAGGCCATTCTAGCTGTTTACATTCCTATAGTTAAATTGTTAGTGTCCCTTTGAGCTTGCAAAATGCAATGTGGGAAATGATTACAGTTCAATAATAATAATAATAATAATAATAATAATAATAATAATAATAATAATAATAATAATAATAATAATAATAATAATAATAATAATAATAAGTTGGAAGGGACCTTGGAGGTCATCTAGTCCAACCCCCTGCTAAGGCAGGAAACCCTATACCATTTCAGACAAATGGCTGTCCAGTCTCTTCTTAAAAACTTCCAGTGTTGGAGCATTCACCACTTCTGGAGGCAGGTTGTTCCACTGGTTAGTTGTTCTAACTGTCAGGAAGTTTCTCTTTAGTTCTAGGTTGCTTCTCTCCTTGATTAGTTTCCATCCGTTGCTTCTTGTCCTGCTTTCAGGTGCTTTGGAGAATAGCTTGGCTCCCTCTTCTTTGTGGCGGCCCCTGAGATATTGGAACACTGCTATCATGTCACCCCTCACCCTTCTCTTCATTAAACTACACATACCCAATTCCAGCAACCGTTCCCTATATGTTTTAGCCTCCAGTCCCCCAATCATCTTTGTTGCTCTTCTCTGTACTCTTTCTAGAGTCTCGACATCTTTTTTACATCGTGGTGACCAAAACTGGATGCAGTATTCCAGGTGTGACCTTACCAAGGCATTGTAAAGTGGTATTAGTACTTCACGTGATTTTGATTCTATTCCTCTGTTAATGTAGCCTAGCACTGTGTTGGCTTTTTTGGCAGCTGCAGCACACTGCTGGCTCATATTGAAGTGATTGTCCACTAGGACTCCGAGATCCCCCTCACAGTTACTACTATTGAGCAAGGTACCACCTATACTATACCTGTGCATTTGATTTTTTCTGCCTAAATGTAGAACCTTACTTTTTTCACCACTGAATTTCATTTTGTTAGATAATGCCCAGTGTTCGAGTCTGTCCAGATCCTCCTGTATCTTAAGCCTGTCTTCTGGAGTATTGGCTATTCCTGCCAGCTTGGTGTCATCTGCAAATTTGATGAGTTCCCCATCTATCCCCTCATCCAAATCGTTGATGTAGATGTTGAAGAGCACTGGGCCCAGAACAGAGCCCTGGGGCACCCCACTACACACTTCCTTCCATGTAGATGCAGTTCCATTGACGACCACACGCTGAGTACGGCCTGTCAGTCAGCTACGAATCCATCTGGTGGTGATGCTATCTAACCCACATTTTTCTATCTTATCAAGCAGTAGGTTGTGATCTACTTTATCAAATGCCTTACTGTAATCCAAGTAAATTAAATCTACAGCATTCCTCTGGTCCACTAGTTTTGTCACTTGGTCAAAGAATGCAATAAGGTTTGTCTGGCACGATCTGTTTTTGACAAACCCATGCTGGCTTTTAGTGATAACTTTGTTCACATCAAGGTGTTTGCTGATTTGTTGTTTGATTATCTTTTCCAGAATCTTCCCAGGTATTGAGGTCAGGCTGATAGGTCTGTAGTTTCCTGGATCTGTTTTTTTTCCCTTTTTTGAAGATGGGAACTACATCAGTTCTCTTCCAGTCCTCTGGTAGTTCCCCAGTGCTCCAGGAAGCTAAGCAAAACAGGCTTTCCTGCCTAATACAACTCTACCCCTGTCAATCCACTTTCCTCTGTTGATGCTGTTTTGTTTAAATCCAGCAACTGCCTTCTTGGGGCTTAGACAGGAGCAGAGCACGAGAGAGAGAGAGAGAGAGAGAGAGAGAGAGAGAGAGAGAGAGAGAGAGAGAGAGAGAGAGAGAGAGAGAGAGAGAGAGAGAGCAATTAGCAGCAATCAGCAGCAGCTGCATCCAATCAGACACTCTTCTCTTTCCCTACACAATTATTGCCAGCTGTAGCCAAATGCCATAATAAAGGGTAATTGTAGAGAAGGAAAACAAACATGATAAAATTACACACCTTCGTGAGTTTGGATGCTTGTGGTTGTTGTGTTCTCCGCCCCTCCCCCCCTCATTTTTGCAAAAAGCCATCTTTTGCCTGCTTAACTTCTGTGGGTATTTCTCTACTTCACTTCCTGAGTGTTTGATGATTGAAAATTGAATTTGTAAACCAGGTCCAGGTTATCTTCAGCTAGAAATGCTACAGAAAAATAGGCGTGTCTGCAGTGGAGGGTGTGAGGGCTTAATCTTCAATCTGCTATGCTTGTTCCTTGAAAACAAAGCTCAATTTTCTTAAGAGGATTGGTAAGCCTAACACATTATTATTCCTGATACTTCAGGCAAGCCTTTTAACTATTACTGTTCCTCCAGTTTAAATTGCGCTCACATTTACTTCACTTAGGTTTATATATCTGTTTGTTCTTGTGCTAGATGAGGGCTTCCCAACCAGGGGTGCTCGCATGCTCTGGGGGTGCAAGATGATATTCCAGAAGGTGTGAAAACTTGGGTTTTCAAAATTATTGTGTACATCCATAATTCGTTGCCGTTATTTTGATTATTTTGATTTATTTATATTTATTATTATTATTTATATTTATTTATTTATATTTATTTATATTTATTTTGATTATTTGATTATTTTGATGCCTCCTTAAGTAACACCAGCTGCCTGCAATTAGTGCAGGTTCGCATCCCACCAGGCTCAAGGTTGACTCAGCCTTCCATCCTTCTGAGGTAGGTAAAATGAGGACCCAGATTGTTGGGGGCAATTAAGCTGACTTTGTAATAATGCCGCTTGGGTTGTGTGTGAAAGCCCTAATAAGCAGGCATATACATAGAATGAAGGCTACTGCTAAGCTTGTAAGCCGCCCTGAGTCTTCGGAGAAGGGCAGGATATAAATGGAATTAAAATTAAAAAAATAAAACTTTTGTGAGGGGTGTAAGAGAATATATCAGAAGCATTTTAGGGGTGCAGGGTATAGAAAAGGTTGGGAACCACTGTGCTAGATAAAACCAAATCTGAAAAACACTCAATAAAACCTTGAATGGGTTGAAATGGTTAACGCTATATTCTTTCAGTTCTGAGTATGTTCTTTCCCTTCTAATAAGCTATCAGCAACATAACTGTCAGATTTAATTGCTCCAGGGCAAAAGGGCTCTAGGTAGCAACTGGATATTCTCATCCTCCATCAGCAGAAAGGACTGAGATTCAGCAGAGGTTTAAATGGTAAGCTGATGGAGGCTCCTCATATCTGGACTTGACTTGGTCTTCAACCAGAATAAGGTAACAAGAAGATCAAGAAAACATCTTAATTATAATAATAGTTTGAGATCGGTGGCTCAGTGGGTTAGGACGCTGAGCTTGTCGATCAGAAGGTCGGCAGTTTGGCAGGTCGAATCCCGAGTGCCGCGTAACAGAGTGAGCGCCTGTTACTCGTCCCAGCTTCTGCCAACCTAGCAGTTCGAAAGCACGTAAAAATGCAAGTAGAAAAATAGGGACCACTCCGGTGGGAAGGTAACAGCGTTCCGTGCGCCTTTGGCGTCTAGTCATGCCGGCCACATGACCACGGAGACGTCCTCGGACAAGCGCTGGCTCTTCGGCTTTGAAACGGAGATGAACACCGGCCCCTAGAGTTGGAAACGACTAGCATGCATGTGCTCCCCCTTTACCTTTACCTTTAACTTAAGAAGCTTATACAATCTCCTTCTCTATCTAAGAAAATGTATAAGAGAAGAGTACGCAGAGCTGTGAGGTGGAATATAGGTAGTCCTTGACTTATGATCACAAATGAGTCCAAATTTTCTGTTGTTGAGTCATTTGTTAAGTGAATTTTTACTACCTTCCTTGCAGCAGTTGTTAAGTGAATCACTACAGTTGACAAGTTAGTATATAGTATGGTGGTTAAGTGAAGTTGGCTTCCCTGTTGACTTTGCTGCTCAGAAGGTTGCAAAAAGGGATCACATGACCTTGGGACACACCAATCATCATAAATATGAACCGGTTGCCAATCGTCTGAATTTTAATCACATGGTCATGGGGATACTGCAAAGGTCATAAGTTACATTTTTTCAGTGCCGTTTCAACAGTCACTAAATGAACTATTTTAAGTTGAGGACTACCTGGAAAATGTGGCATCAGTTTGAAGTCATTACATTGCCACAAGAGACCCAAATCCAGCCCTTGGTGAATTCTGTTGACCCTTATCTAGTGACAATCTAGCTCTGACCATTAGTTGACTAGATTCTTGTGTATAGGGGTCTTCAAACTTGGCCCTTTTATGACTTGTGGACTTCAACTCCCAGAATTCCTCAGCCAGGCATGCTGGCTGAGGAATTCTGGGAATTGAAGTCCACAAGTCATAAAAGGGCCAAGTTTGAAGACCCCTGGATTACATCAATAAACTCCTCTGTGCTTTGAATCCAGTGAATTCTCCTGGTTATATGCACCTCCAAAACAACAACAACAACAACAACAACAACAACAACAACAACAACAACAACAACAACAACAACAACAACAAAAGAACCGTTTGATAAACAACACTCTTGGGGATTCCTTAATAATAAAGAATTTTGTAAGGAAAAAAGGCTTCTGCTGAATCAAAGAATGCAATCTATAACTCCAGAGCTGCAAAGGGTCCCTTGTCCTGTTTTCATGAGAACAGCTGCATAAAAATCCTCCGCTCAGTCTTTTGAGAAACTCTGTTTCTCTCCCGGAAGTCCACAGGATGAGGAGAAATATGGGAAGAAGAGGAAGTCTGGAAATACGAAGGGAAAAGGGGGAGGGAAGAGAGAAGGATGGAACTGATGATGGTGTTAGAAGGTGCCTTCAACAGATTAGCAGTGAGCAAACACAGAACTAACAACAACGAAAAGCTCGTGAAAATGAAAATTGGCCTCCAGCAAAAATTTTAGAATGCAGGAATTTCTCAACTTACGACCACAACTGAGACCAGAATTTCTGTTGTTAAGCAATATGGTTGCTAAAGTGAGTCATACCCAATTTATTACCTGTTTTTGCCATGGTTGTTAAGTGATTTATGAGAATCCAGCTCCCCCCACTTGACTTTGTTTGCTAGAAGCCAGCTGGGAAAGTCACAAATAACGATCACTTGACCCCGGATACTACAACTGTTGTAAATACATGCTGATTGCCAAGCACCTAAATTTTGATTACATAACTCTGGGGATGATGCCTTGGTTGTAAGTGTGAGTATTGGGGGTAAAGTCACTTGGAACAGTCACTAAATCAGGTGTGTCAAATTGCCGGCCCGCGGGCTGGATGCGTCATCTGGAAGCCACGCCCACCCCATTGCCAGCAATGGCAAATCTCTCCTGATACGTTGCGTGACGTCATGTGACATCACGAGTTTGACATGTCTGCACTAAATGAATGGTTATAAATCAAGGACTACCTGTACATGCATTGGGATAGAGGAATAAAGAAATATACGGATCAGGATTTACTGCATGCATATGTAATTCTTTAAAATAAAAGACATATAAACTGAAATGAGTCCAAGAAAATCCAATTAAACCACCCTGTCCTTTACAGGCTCCAAAAATCTTGTTAACACCAACCTCTGGTCCACTGTGATAGCTTTTGTATGATAAGATCAGAGAGAAATAGTTGTACATGTGTTGCTGATGAAGAAAAAAATATCCAGGAAAGGATAATACATATTGCTGATGAGAAGTTTCTGCTGACTAAATTCTTGGAAACTGAAGTCGTATTGAAAATAAGTCATTATTCAGTGAACCTCATTGCAATTAGCTGTTGTCGGCTTCACGGAGAATTTCTTTCCTGAAGCATACATTCTAAGGGGATGTTTCTTCTGAGTGGATGAGGAAAACAGTGCAAGTCCATCTATCACTTCTAAACACTTCTCCTAAAGACATAGAACACAGAATAGTAGAGTTGGAGAGCTACTAGTTCAATCCCCCGCTCATGGCAGGAGATCCTATACCTGTTGTGATTCAGGGTCAGCCTGTGGGTTCGGCAGTTGGGTCGGATGACTCGGATGACTCAGATGAGGGGGAGGAGGGGGGTGTTGAAGAAGAACTTGCTGATGATGGCTTGGAGGCTCCGCAGAGCCCTCAGCCAGGCCCCTCTTACTTGGTGGAGACCCAGCTGCGTGAGCTCGACAGTGTGGATGAAGATGACCCACAGCTGGCCCTGTTCAAGGACGCCCGACGCAGGAGGCAGTCAAGTAGGAGCAAGCAGAGAAAGGCTGTGGGACTTCTCGGAAGGAGGCAAAGAGAGGCCATGCCCTGAACTCTTATAAAGGGAGTGTTTGGGGGAGGGCTGGTTTGCTGAAAGCAACCGCTCCGATAGAGGATCAAAGCTCCGGTATCTTGTTTCATGTTTTGTTGTTTGTTTAATAAATTTGGCAGACGTTTTACAGCCTCTGCCGTTTGTACAGGGGTTGCCTTTCTGCAAGGCCGGTAGCAGGCTGGTACAGAACAATACCATTCCAGACTTCCTTTGGGCTTTATGGGATGGATACATGTGTTGGAAGGACTCTGGAGGTCATCCAGTCCAAACCCAGCCTTGCCCAAGCAGAAGATCCTGTATGTACCATTTCAGATAAATGGCTGTACAATCTCTGTTTGAGAACTGTTCAATTTTAAGATAGGCGGCCTTTGACTCATCTTTCAAACCAGAGTTTGTCTAGAATGTGGACTTTAATGTCTTCAAAAGATTGACCCTTGTCTTTCAGATGCAGATGGATTGCTGAATCCTGCCCCGATGGGATTGTTCTCCTGTGTTGTGCCATGCATTCAAGACTGGGGTGGGATGTGTATACAGATAGTCCTCCAGTTGTGAAAGCAATTAATTCCATTGCTAAATGATGAGGCCATAAAGTGCAATATCATGTGACCATGTCACTTAGTGGCAGCAATTCTGGCAGCCCAGGCTGTAGTTGTAACCTGAGGACTATGTGGGTCATTAAGTGAGGACTTCACATGGTTGTAACATATGACTTCCTCCCAGCTTCCACACTGACTTTGCTCATGGAAAGCTGGCAGGAAATGCCAGGAATTGCAATCATTTGCCCACAGAGGAGCCTGCAACCGTCAGAACTTCAAGGATAACTTGTATGGACCAGGTATAATTTCCAGTTTTTCAAGGACCTGACCTTTCTTACTGGGGGTCTCGCTTAACAACCTGCATGTTCATTTACCGATACATGGGGGAGAGTGGAGGGGGATTGTTAGGTCTGCCTCTTTCTTTCTCAGGATCCTTCTGTGTTTGACAATATTGTCTCCTTCTGCTATTCAGGTCTCTGATCACATGTTATTTGGACTTTCTGCCAGGGACAGGTGTGAAGAGCAGGTACAATTTCCCATTTTTTTCAGGCCTTGATCTTTCTTACTGAGGGTCTCGCTTATGGGGTAGGGAGGGAACAAACAAGAATCTTGGTTTTTGTCTTATGGAATGGGACAGGCTGAATTGGGGGATTCCTGCCTTATTTGTATCCCAGTTGGATTATGACATCCAAATCCACATAGGGTTTCCCTCAAAGAGAACATCTAGAAGTTACAAAACCGTGTAACACACACTGCTCCAGAAGCCTTTGGGGGACCCAAGTATTTTATTGGCTGTTTCAGGCCAACCTTTGAAAAGGTACTAAAAACCTGGGATTTCTTTCAGTCCTTGGGGTCAAGGAAATTGGAATTCCAGCTGGAGTGTTGTAAGGCCAATTTGCATGCTTGTTAGTTTATTAGTTTAACTCTACAGGTTTATTATGATTTACTTGTTTATTTCCTCGGTGATTTTATGCCAGCCAGTTACATTTGCTCAGACTCTGCGTGTGTATTCATATCCCAGATTAATAAATTCACATAGTCCTGTTCCACATTTTTTAATTCCTCCTTTTTTCTTAAAGGCCTATTTTTATCTCCTAACATTCTGATTTGTTTTTCATTCACATAGGCACATATATGCCACATACATATTCAAATGCTCACTGTACTACTGTACACACACACACACACACACACACACACGTGCACACACATGTGCACACACACACGCGCGCACAAAGGGAGAGAGAGAGAGAGAGAGAGAAAGAGAGACATTTGATTGTGATGTATGTCAGTCATCCAGTCATTGTGTTTCAGTTATTGACCAAATACATATATGCTTTATTGACATCATGACACATGCAAAACATGCATGTACATCACTAGCACCATATATGGATGAATGAAGTAATGGCCTTATTATTGTGGAAGTCCTGACAGAATCCATGGATAGAAATTTTGCAGAAAAATTTACTTCTTAGGAAAGTCAAGATACACTGAAGTACATTAAGAGTTGATGGAGGGATTTTTTTCCAGAAATTTTAATACGTATAGACTAAAGGCAGTATAGGAATAAATAAAGAATAGATACAAAGTTTAAGATTTTTCCTTCTTTTCTAACATCTAATAAAAAAGGCTCACATCAATTCCCAAACCTCCAAAACTACACCCTGGTGCTTTCATTTTTGAACAACAATTAGTGCAGGTTCGCATCCCACCAGGCTCAAGGTTGACTCAGCCTTCCATCCTTCCGAGGTAGGTAAAATGAGGACCCAGATTGTTGGGGGTAATTAAGCTGACTTTGTAATAATGCCGCTTGGGGTGTGTGTGAAAGCCCTAATAAGCAGGCATATACATAGAATGAAGGCTACTGCTAAGCTTGTAAGCCGCCCTGAGTCTTCGGAGAAGGGCGGGATATAAATGGAATTAAAAAATAAATAAAAAAAATAAAAATTTGTAATCACAATGTCTTTGGCAGACAGTGACTGTATCATGCTGGAATTCAATCTAGCACAGACAACAGAACAAAGTCAAACCAGCCCCCTAGACTTTAATAAACTTAGAGTCTCGGAAGGATTCCATAGGTGAAAATCTTAAAGCAGGGGTGTCAAACTCAATTTCACTGAGGGCCGCATCAGCATTGCAGTTGCCCTCAAGGGGCCGAATGGGTATGGCCAGGGTGGGTGTGGCCTGCTGGGTGGGCGTGGCTAGAGTGCGTATGGCCTACTGGGTGGGCATGGCCAGCTCTACATCGTTTGCATCAAGGGTGCTTATGGGGGCCTGGGCAGGAATGGGACAGATCTGAGGGTCTCTGGCAGAAGGAGGGTCTCTCGGCCAGGGCCAAGGCAGTGGGGGCTGTTCCCTCACTGTTTCCAGGATGGCTTCGTGGGCCACATGAAACCACTTTGCGGGCCGGATCCAGCCCCCGGGCCTTGTGTTTGACATGTCTGTCTTAAAGGAAAAACAACTCAAGAAGCTTTGGAAATTCTGCAAAATATGAGTATAAAAGCCCAGACCAATTCAATACCACTGAAAAAGAAAGACAAAAATCAAGGAAGAAACCAGCATGGTTGCACAAAGAACTCTGATAAACTGAAAGACAAAAAGGATAAGTACAAAAAAATGGAAAGAGGGACAAATAATTAAGGTGGAATACCAGCAAATAGCCCGAACCTGCAAAGATGAAGTCAGGAAAGCCAAAGCTCAATGGGAGAAGATGGCAAGAAAGTAGTGGCAATAGAGAGAAAACAGAGCTGATTAATTCATTCTTGGCCTCTGTCTTCATGCAAAAAGAAAACATAGCCCAACCTACTAAAAACAGAACTATGAAAGAAAGACTAGGAATACAAATTAAAATAAGCAAGAAAATGGTAATACAACACCTGTCTGCTCTAAATAATAATAATAATAATAATAATAATAATAATAATAATAATAATAATAATAATAATAATAATAATAATAATAATAATAATAATAATAATAATAATTTAATTTCTATACCGCCCATCTCCCGAAGGACTCAGGGCGGTGTACAGGGCAATACAATAAAAAATACAATGTACAAAATTTAAGAAAGAATTAAATAGTGTAGCCCAAATTACAATAAAAATTAATAAAATTAATATTAAAATACCCCACACCCATCAGACCAGGCCGTCTTGTTCAAATAAGTAAGTTTTTAGGTCACGGTGGAAGAAGCGAAGGTCAGGAGCCATCCAGAGCTCAAGACCCGCCGGGTTATATCTCAGACTTTGGAAGGAGCCGGCAGACATGATCTCGGAATCATTGAGCTGTATCTTTCCAAGTTCTTGGAGCACTGGGGAATTACCAGAGGACTGAAAAAGAGCTGATATGGTTCCATTCTTCAAAAAAGAGGGGGGGGGGAAACAGATCCAGGAAAGTGCAGAAAAATCAGGCTGACATCAATACGTGGGAAGATCCTGGATGATCTGTGAACACCTGGAAGCAAGCAAAGTTATAACCAGAAGCCCACATGGGTTTGACAAAAACAGATTGTGCCAAACAAATCAGATTTCATTCTTTTACAAAGGGACTAAATTAGTCAATCAGTGAAATGTTGTGGACTTGATGGAGTTGTAACTGGCTAACAAACTGTACTCAACAAGTAGTCATTAATGGAACTGCATCTACATGGAGGGAAGGAAGTAGTGAGATACCCCATGGTTGTGTTTTAGGCCCAGTTCTCTTCAACATCTTTATAAACAATCTAGATGACGGAATAGAAGGGGAACTCATTCATATTTGCAGATGAAACTGAGCTGGCAGGAATAGCCGACACCCCAGAAGGTAGGCTCAGGATCCAGATGGATCATGATAGACTCAAACACTGGGCCCTCTCTAACAAAATGAAATTCACGGGAGAGGAAAGAAAGGTTTCACAAGAAAAACCAAAGGTACAAGAACAGATTTTGTGAAACCTGGCTCAATAGCAGGAACTGTGAGAGGAACCTTGGAGTCCTAGTGGACAATCACTTAAATATGAGCCAGTTGTGTGTGGCAGCAGCCAAAAAAGTCTGAGTGTGCCCTTTGGCATCTGTGGGTTAATCCTATTATGTCCTGCCTTAGAGTTTGGGTAGGGTATGTAGATTTTAGGTGTCTGTCTTCCTAAGCTTCTAGCTGGGGGCCTCCAACCTTCCTGGATTGTTTACATCTGCATTTCTACAGAGCTGGTTTCTGCTTGGGGGAGGGAGACTTGGGCCTTTTAAAAAATACTGGGCATGCTCTTCTGCCTCTTTAATATTTCTTTCTCAGGAGGGGGGGGCTGATCTATCTATCTATCTATCTATCTATCTATCTATCTATCTATCTATCTATCTATCTATCTATCTATCTATCTATCTATCTATCTATCTATCTATCTATCTATCTATCTATCTATCTGCCAAGTGATCACAATATCAGGAAGGAGTATGAGAAATCCCATGACCTGAAGGAGGAACTACAGAGGATGTGGAAAGTAAAGGTCAAAGTGGTCCCAGTGGTGGCAGGAACACTTGGGCTGTGACTCTTTGCTGGGAGAATGACTCCAAAACATTCCAGGATCCATGACTGTCCAGAAGAGGGCAGTACTGGGAACAGTTAAGATGCTGTGCAAAGCCCCCAAACTCCTAGGCCTCTGGTAGAAGATTAGAGACGGAGGTAAACACAGATTACCCATAAGAGTAAGAAGGGATTTTTAAAAAATATATTCTGCACGCATTTACATACAGTTTGTAATTCCTGCCATCATAATGAGCAATAAACCCTCCACTCTCCTTTGTATTTATTTACAACTAGTTAATTTTATCACAATGTATTTATACTGCTGAAAAAGGTAACCCTATGATCCACCAGTATAAAATAATTACATCTGATGAATAAGGGAGCACCTGTGCATGAAGAATAAGCAGTCAACTAGAGAAGCAATTAAATGCTTCAGATTAGGGTGATGAAGGAGCAATAATTTGAATGGGGTTATGAAAGGACAGTGAAATATTTTGACAGAATGGTTCCTTAATCACTTAGAAGGTGGTCTACTGAAGGGGGCACCCTATATCAAACACCTTCTACCCACATAGCCAAAACTGTGCAGGTCAACATTTAAGTTGCTGACACCACCAAGATGTGATAATTTCACCTTCCAGAATCAATCATATTAATGCTTCTTAATTAGCTGATCTTCAAAGTTATAATTTATTTTATGGAGATTACATAGAACTTCTAATTTATGCACATTTAGAAAGTGAGTTGTTCAGAACAGCTCCCATGATTAAATTATGTACATTTTGTGATAGCAGTTCAAGGAAACATTAGAAATAACACATTTATAACCACATCTTTAATATAGAAAACAAATGAATTAATAAGTATTCTGGAAATAGGACAACTTTCTTTGAAATAAAGACAACTGTGGAGTATTCAGATTCACTTTATGTTTTATTTAAGCAGCAAGTCATGACAAAGGTTTTGATGCCACCTCATATGATTACTTATTTATTTTATTTCTTTCAGGTCCAGCATGCAATGCATTGCAATGCAGTAGGAATTGGTTTTTGCTCCAGGCATGTTATGTATAATTTTTAACTTAAGAAGTCAACAAACTTTGAACATTTTCAAAAAATCCTTCCAAGTTAGCCACCAAGAAATACAACTAAGTCTTTTTTCCCAGTTTCAGCAGAAGGTTTATATTTTCTTCCTAGTAAGGAGGAAAAAAAGGTGAATCTCTTTTATTACAATTATTTAGTCCTATATACCAATATAGAGAATTAACCCTAGTAAACAGCAAAGGGCAAGAATAAGAATGTTGTTGTTGTTGTTGTTGTTGTTGTTGTTGTTAGTCATGTCTGACCCATCACGACCCCATGGACAATGTTCCTCCAGGCCTTCCTGTCCTCTACCATCTTCTGGAGTCCATTTAAGCTCACGCCTACTGCTTCAGTGACTCCATCCAGCCACCTCATTCTCTGTCGTCCCCTTCTTGTATTGCCCTCAATCTTTCCCAGCATTAGGCTCTTCTCCAGTGAATCCTTCATCTCATTAAGTGGCCAAAGTATTTGAGTTTCAACTTCAGGATCTGGCCTTCTAAAGAGCAGTCAGGGTTGATCTCCTCTAGGACTGACCGGTTTGATCGCCTTGCAGTCCAAGGGACTCGCAGGAGTCTTCTCCAGCACCATAGTTCAAAGGCCTCAATTCTTTGGCGCTCAGCCTTTCTTATGGTCCAACTTTCACAGCCATACATTGCAACTGGAAAGACCATAGCCTTGACTATATGCACTTCTGCTGACAGGGTGATGTCTCTGCTTTTTAGTGTGCTGTCTAGGTTTGTCACGGCTTTCCTCCCCAGGAGCAAGTGTCTTTTATTTTCTTGGCTACAGTCCCCATCTGCGGTGATCTTGGAGCCCAGGAAAGTAAAATCTGTCACTACCTCCATTTCTTCCCCATCTATTTGCCAGGAACTGAGCGTCCTTTCGGCTTTGGCCCAGTTGCTTCATTCTTTCTGGCACTACTAGTACTAGCCCTCTGCTCTTCCCCAGTAGCATATTGGATGCCTTCCGACCTGAGGGGCTCATCTTCCAGAGTCATATTGTTTTGCCTTTTGGAACTGTCCATGGGGTTTTCATGGCAAAGATACTGGAGTGGGTTGCCATTTCCTTCTCCAGTGGATCACGTTTTGTCAGAACTATCTGGTATGACCTGTCCGTCTTGGGTGGCCCTGCACGGCATAGCTCATAGCTTCATTGAATTACGGAAGCTCCTTTGCCATGACAAGGCAGTAATCCATGAAGGGGAAGAATAAGAATAGAATCTGAATAAATGCACATAAATGCTAGATCTTCCTCTGCACCATGTATATAAAATAATTCCATTGCTCTAGAATTTTCATTCTAAGAAATAGTCTTACACCCTTTTCTGCCCAGAGAGAGCTTAAAGTACACGAAACACGTAGGGAGGAAATAAAACATGAAATGACCTGAAAAGGCAATACAATTTTAACCTCATATCCTTGTTATTGCCACCTTGTCAAGAATGATTTCTTTTCCTCAATAAAAAAAAAACTCTGGCCAAAACTGCAAAGATCCTTGACTTGATTTGTTGAAGGTTTAAAAACAAGGAAACTTAAAAGCTACCGTTGGTTGGAAAGAGAAGTGACCAATTTGGGTCCCTGCAATTACAGAAAAGATTATTTTTATTTTTCCTGGTTGCCTCTCAAAATCACATTCTCCCATCCCCCAACTGAGGTTATTAGCTAGGGCAAAGGTGCCCAAAGCAAATTCAATAAGATGTGGGTGATTTCAACTGAGGAACAGGAACAAAGAAAAGTTTTGTTGTCCATTTGCTTCCTTAGTTTGAAGGAAGTGGCAGAGGGGACTCAAAAAAAATCTATTCAGTATTGGAACAACAAACATATGGCTCCAATTATTTAGTGGTTTGCAAAATTGATTAATAGGGATTAGCTATGGATGTGTATTGGTATGTGAGAAAGGTCTCGGGAGACCAAGTGAAGAAATGCAGCCTACAGAAGATTTTGATCACATGGAACATAGAATAATAGGTCTCTCTCAAAGGTGCTTTTTTAAAAGACGTTTTTCTTCCTCAAAGGCAAAAACAGTCAAGTTGCCTTTTGAAAAAGAATCTTTGAGACAACTGCATCCTGGGTGACTGAGAATCTCCACAGATATATAGAATAACAAGATTGGAAGGGACCTTGGAGGTCTTCTATCCAATCCCCTGCTCAAACAGGTGATTCTAGAGAAATGACAGTCCAATCTCTTCTGGAAAACCTCCAGATATGGAACATCCACAACTTCCAGAGGTAAGTCCTTCCACTGATTAATTGTTTTTGCTATCAGGAAATTGTTCTCACTGTTAGATAAGAGAGTGCCTGCATCTTCATAGGCTACATAAGAAAGAGGAGAGAGTCTTTCTAGCTTCTTGGACTGTAAAAGAGACAGGAAGATTTAGATATTCAGACTTGCAAAATTCTGTTCATGTAGCCTGTCAAGGCCCCAAAACAAAGAATGACATGTGATGATTCCTCTGAGCTGAGTTCTTTATTATTTCCACACCAATAGACAGAATCTTGCCAGATTAAACACTCTCCTATCTGCATCTTAACATATACCCTGTGAACTATTAGGGAAGGACTATCTTCACCCTCTTTCCCTCACACTAAATATCTGGACTGAGTTGTTTCTTATTTCTCTGAATTGCAACCTCCTGTCTAGTCTACCTGGGAATGTTGACAGGATAATTGTAATTACTCATGGCTTCCATTTATTTTTGTATATCTGTGAATATAGAGCCTGGATGTTTTTGTTTAAGCCCCTTTTAATTATTTTGAATAAGCTATTAAAAATAAAAATTATAAATGTCAAAAAAGCTAAGAGGATGGCTGCAATGAAATCTTGGTCCATTTTTCACATATTGTATATGCTATTTCTGCACAGGATTAAAGTCCAAAATCTGGATGAGTATTTAAATAAAGACAGAAGTAATAACACTATTTCTAACTAAAAATAAGATGATAAATGATGAGTATTTATTTTTTTAGCGTATAATGAGAACATGACAGAAAGGAAATAAACATATACACAATGCATGTAATTATATACAAAACGTCTACAGGAGTATGGCAGTGGCCTCATAACTGTACATCCAATTTATTCGTCCAGGCAATTGCCTCTGATATTGCTTTGTGCAGATATGATGATTGTGATGATGGTGGTGGTGGTGGTGGTGATATGTGTGTGTGTGTGTGTGAGAGAGAGAGAGAGAGAGAGAGAGAGAGAGAGAGAGAGAGAAAGAGAGAGAGAGAGAAATAGATAAAATATTTGCAAAACTAAGCTTTCTGATGAGGGATTGATGATAGATAAAATATTTGATTGAAAAGCCACTGATTCTGTGTCAGTGTATATTATCTATTTGTAATGATAGATGATAGATAGATAAATAACATGTTTGACTGAAAAGTCAGAAGGATCAGATAGATGTCTATGTACATTAATAGCTAAAATGGTAAGATAAGGAAATTCATAAGATACTTCGTAACATTCTCCACCATATGGAGTGTCAAATATGCCAGTTTCAACAAGTACAGCTTGCTATTTAATTGAGCTAAAAATGGTAGGTATTTTGGTATAAACTTATATCTGGAACATAGTTTTCTTCTTTAACTGAGATCTGAACTTTTGCAAAATAAAACCAAGGTGGGAGAGAATTTACTCTTCCAGTGTGTTAAAATTCCTGAAAATGAGATGGAATATCTTCATGTCAAATGATATAGAACAAAATTACATAGCAGTGTTTCTCAACCTTGGCCACTTGAAGATGTATGGACTTCAATTCCCAGAATTCCCCAGCCAGCAAGCTGAGTTGAAATCCACACATTTTCATCTGGCCCAGTTTGAGAAACACTGACATAAGGTCTAAACTACTGTACGTGTGGCTGTCAACTTATAATCATTCATTTGGTGACTGTCCCAACCATTGCAGCATCCTCACAGTTCCGTGATTAAAGTTAGGGTACTTCACAATTGGCATGTATTTACAATGATTGTAAGAATCATGTGATTGCCATTTGCAACCTTCCCAGCCAGCTTTCAACAAGCAAAATCAATAGGGAAGTTGGATTTTTTAAACAACCACATGATTCACTTAACAACAGCAGTAAGCTGCTTAACAACCATGCTGCTTCATCAGAATATACCAGGCTGCTAGTAAGAATCCCAAACAACATTGCAAGATCTGTGTTTATTAAATAAACAGGTCTACAGCCAGCATTTTCTTCTAATTATACCCAAAATTAAGCACTGAAGTACAAAATACTGAGAACACAACTCCTTTATTAGTAGGTTCTTTAAGGCAAGGGTCACTTAAAACTTTTTGAATCTATTTTTTTTGGGGGGGGGAATGTGGCAGGGCTGAATAGGAATCAATTAGATTTCCCCCATCTGCTGCTTTTTGTGTTTGGAGATACAACACAATCTCTTCGAGTTCACTTGTTGATTATGCCAACAGTAACAGTTCAGCTCTCATTCATCTGCTATCACATTTAATAGTGCATGTGAGCCAACATTTTCATTTTCCTCCCTACATTTTTGAAATTTTCACACACGTTATTCATGGCACTGACCCGGTTATTTTTCCTAAGGCATTAAAGACCTGACTGTTGGCCCGATCATTTGGGCTGTTTGACTATACGAGCTCTGCTGGTAAATGTGGTTGTTATATTCTTTATGAATTGGACTGTGCTGTAGCTTTGGGCCTTTGGGTTTTCCTGAAAGATCGTAATTTTAACTGGTGTCTTCTGCTCAGAGTCACATTTTGGAGATACGTGATTAAAAATTGAGATGAGAATTGCTAGCATGCTCTTAACTTTATTCTTCTGGCTAAATTTTTATAACAGACCTTATTTGTTTTTATATAACACTTTCCCCCCCACTGTTCCTTATGTGGATTCCCCTTAGAATGTGCATAAAGGGACTTGATTTTGTAGAACAGATGATCTGAGCCAAAACATGCTTTAAACAAACTTCTCAGCTCCAAAGAGACAATCAACCCCCTCCTTTTTTTTTACTTCAGATGGTCATCAAGTCTTCAGATATGAGTGTCACCTTATAATTAAACGAGCAGGATTATCTGAAAACTGAGCCAATGTTATAAAGATGATTCATATAGGTAATAAAATATGAGCACACTTGCTGTAAAGTTGTACACCATCCTTCTCTCCAGAGAGCAGTAATAGTAAAGCTGAAAATCTGAAAGTATTCATGGTTATAAATGGATTGTGTGTATGAATAATTTTAGAAGCTACAAGTAAAACAATTGTTTGTATGGATGTTTATTGCCCATATATTTTACCGGTGGGGCATTAATTTTCTCTTTCCTTTTTTAAAATTAAAACTGATGCTCATTCATCTTTTATTAAAAATGTTTATACACAGTAATTTATGCAGCTGGCACCTTACTATTTACATAATAAAAATATGGCATGTGATTAATCTTCCTATATTCTTCAGTTAAGCAATAGTTTAAGTCTGTGAACAATCTTTAGGCTGGGCAATAAAATGCAAATTAATTATGGCTTTTACAAATGAATCCTGCCATTTGTTTTGACATGTGGGGGAAGAACCAATGCTTGGCAACGTGGGAGTGATAAAAACTGAAATAATATTTTACAAGTAACATGCTGAGGCTTTGTTAGATTATGTGATACATGACAAAGCTTGGCTTAATTTGACAAGCATATGTGAGACAATAAGAATGGAATCCAATAGTTCTTTCCTCGCATGAGGATCAGTATGTCAATCCATTGTTTTTATTTCTGTAACATAGATTCATAAATGTCAATACAACATTTAATATATAGTAAAGGTAAAGGTAAAGGTTTCCCCGCACATGCGTGCTAGTCGTTTCCGACTCTAGGGGCTGGTGCTCATCTCCGTTTCAAAGCCGAAGAGCCAGCGCTTGTCCGAGGACATCTCCGTGGTCATGTGGCCGGCATGACTGGATGCCAAAGGCGCACGGAACACTGTTACCTTCCCACCGGAGTGGTCCCTATTTTTCTACTTGCATTTTTATGTGCTTTCGAACTGCTAGGTTGGCAGAAGCTGGGACGAGTAACAGGCGCTCACTCTGCTACGCGGCACTCGGGATTCGACCTGCCAAACTGCCGACCTTCTGATCGACAGGCTCAGCGTCCTAACCCACTGAGCCACTGCGTCCCTACATTTAATATATAGATTTCCTTTAAATATAAGAAAAAACTTCCTATATAACCGTGGATTCTCTCCTTGGAGGATAAATTGAAGAAGAAACTTCTTGGATAAGAAGTGAAAAGTTTTTAAAGGAAAAAACCAAGAAAGTCCAGTAGTCTTTAGAAAAAATACCTTCGGGAGAACCATGACCTGGATGACTGAGACTCTCCAAAGTCATTCTCCTGGATGGTTGAATTGGTTTTCCTGCACAGAGCACAGAGCTTGACTAGATCCATGTTTCTCAGCCTCAACAACATCAGGAGGTGGGGAATTCCCGAGCTAGCCTTTCTGGGAGCTGAAATCCAAACCTCTTGAAGTTCCTGGATGAGAAGAACTTTATGGTCCCTTCCAACTCCTCCATTCTACAACTCTAAAGCTTCCCATATTGGCCTTGAAGGTTGGAACTTTACCTTCCAAGATGAGGGCAATTTGTTCCCTCTTGTCTGCATCGCTTGGAAGGCCCCCTTTAATTCCAATTGTCCAAAATCAGTATCATAGTTTCCTACTATTTTTAGATAAGAAATATAAATGTAGTGTGGATTTTAAATAGGCTTAAACATAAGCAAAGGGCACAAACCCCCATTTCTTCTTGCCCCCAACATAAGAAAAAGGCAGCAAATCCTGGATTCACCCACATAGTTTATAGGACCTTGCCCATTTTTGCTTTCCCTTGCCTTCCCAAATGTTGAGTCAGGTGCCTGGTCTTCAAAATTGTACCATCATGGAAGAAGTTAACTCTGTCAGGGGTCTCATCAGTAAATGATTGAAAAACAGAACCACAAAAATATAGTTAACACTTTTCTCATGGGATGTTACATTTTGAGTAGATAATCAGAAATGGTAATTAATCACATGGCTCATTTGTTATCAACAGTGGGACAAGTGGCCTTCTGATTCTCTTTCATTTCCCTATTAATTCTATAAGAATCTCTGAATGAAGTAATACCAGGATGTCCATAAATCACAACAGCAAGAAATCAATGAACTTCTAAAGTCCAAGTGAAATGAGATGTCCCCAGCTCTTTAATTATGCTGAAATCTCTTTGTGCTCTTGAAAACTAGATTTCAGGGGTGTTGGACTTCAAGGGCGCAGCATTTTTTGTTTTCTAATAAATAACTTGAATGGAAACTTTTGGGCATACAGATAGTTCTCGATTTACAACCGTTTGTTTAGTGACTGTTGTAAGTTACAACAGCACTGAAAAAGTGAATTATGACTGTTTTTCACATTTACAACCCTTGTGGCATCCCAAGGGTCACTTGATCAAAAATTGGATGCTCAGCAAAGTGGAATGTATTTATGACAATTGCAGCAACCCAAGCTCATGTCATCATCATTTATAACCTTTGTAACTGGGTTCTGACAAGCAAAATCAATGGGTGGAGTCAGATTTCCTTGATGATCAAAGATTCACTTACCAGACACAGTGATTTACTTAGCAGCTGTGGCAAGGAAGGTCGTAAAATGGGACAAAACTCACTGAAGAACCGTCTTGCTTAGCAACAGAAATCTTTGGTTCAGTTGTGGTCTTAGGTAGTATCTTACTTACCTCACAGGTTATGAAGTTGTAGAATGCAATGGTCAAAACACCAGAGCTGGATTAAGAAGTGCTATTGGAAGGCAGGGATGTTGCCTAGAGAACAGCTAAGAGAGGACTTAGCTCACAGTTGGGCAAAGAAAGAAAAACAGAATAAATCTCCCTCACTTCTCAGGCTGTAAAAAAGACTTAGCTCATCAGGTCATGATTTTTGTCTGATCTATTTGAGAGGGCTGATGGGGGCCACTTTTGCCGAGGGGTCAAACAGGCAGTGCTTTTTTTGTAAAAGAAAAAGGTGCCGGAACTCACACATGTCATACAACCCGCCTTGCCTACCCTACAAGGTTCCATCCAAAAAAGGTGCCGGAACTCCGTTCTGAGCGTTCTATGAGAAAAAAAGCCCTGCAAACAGGTAAATATGATGAAATCTGCCGAATGGCATCCAGGAGCTCTTTTTAAGATGACACAAACACTTGATTAGATACATTGTCCTCATTCACAAAATTCTTTATTGGTGCAGAACAGAGGAGGGATCATTTACCGTCCTGCTTTCCCAATTTTTCCAGTTAACAGTTTTGATGTTTGCTGACATAAATAAACATTAAACTATTATTTTTTTTACTACCGGTAGCTGAACTAGGTAACATGTGTGCTTTTTCTGATATAACGCTGATTAAAAATATGCTGGGTGAAAAACTACAAGCTCAATTCTCTTCCTTCCTTTTTATTATAATACTACAAATCTTGATATATTGTATTATTTCAATGCAGATTTCAGTGCAATAATATTTTTGCAGTATGATTAAAATCATGAACATTCTATTAGTTTGGAACCTTACAGTACTGCAGATAAAAAAAGAAAAGTAAACTTTCTAACAATTTTAATTGCCGTGTACAATATTACAGAGTTAAGATGAGTTTTCTTGAGTTTTCATCCAAAAGGAAGCGTAACATGAAAAAAGAACACTGTAAGTCACATCAAAGTATTAATTACATAATAATAGTTTTGGTTCTTGAACTGTTTAATATTAAGTACTCCATTGTATTGCCGTTATATGTTTGTGTGTTTATATATTGATATTACAAGTGCATTTCTAGATGGCTTCATGCATTAATCCAAATTATTTTCTTGGCAACAATACAGAAATGTTTTGCTTCTCTTTGTTTTCAGGATGCTTTTGTTTCCCAATTTCCAATTCTACAGCCCTGAGATTTCCTATTGGTGCACCATCCCTGTATTAACTAGTACAATGCTGCTTAGTTTTGAGCCTGGACAAGAACAGCCATTGCTGCCACCTGCTGAAACATTAATAAACAGGGTAAATTTCCCCCCTAGTTTGATTGTATCAATATTTTGAAGAAATATAATTTTTCCACTCTACCTATACACAGCAGGCCAGGAAATCATGCATAATACGCATTCTATTTGCATTGCTTGGAAAGGAAAAACAATATATAAAAAAGAAGACCTTATTTCTACTAAAATGGAGTTACTGCTACAATTTTCATCCTTAATCTGCTCAGGACAGGCTTCTTATCTTTCGTTTCTTAATTTAATGTGCTTTTAATTGCCTATTCAAACACACCTATAGCAATTAAGGAGAAAATATCTTCCCTTTTGAAAAATGTATGAGCTTTGCAATTAGAAGTAATTGTCCTTGTTAATTAAAAAGCACTCTTTGATTTTCTGTTGACTATATTTCCTCCACTCCCTCTGTATTAAAGGTGTAGTTGATGGCTTTGGAAATTTCGTTACAGACCAAGCTTTGCCCTTCTTGTTCGGTGGGGTGTGATTGAATAAAAAAAGTCTTCCATTCTAGATTGAAAATTCAGTCAGAGGATCGAAACAAATCAGCTCAATCGACTATTCCTGTATTGTGTAAATATCATTTCATTATATACAATAATAGAATAGAATAATTGATCTGGACCTTTGAGGTATTCTAGTCCAACACCCTGCTTGAGCAAGAGACGCTATACCATTTCAGACAAGTGGTTGTCCCATCTCTTTTTGAAAGCCTCCAGTGATGGAGAACCACAAATAATAATAATAATAATAATAATAATAATAATAATAATAATAATAATAATAATAATAATAATAATAATAATAATAATAATAACAACAACAACAACAACAACAACAACTATTATTATTATTATTATTATTATTATTATTATTATTATTATTATTATTATTATTATTATTATTATTATTATTATTATTATTATTATTATTATTCCTTACTGAAGGCAAGCTGTTCCATTAGTTGATTGCTGTCCCTGTTAGGAAATTTCTCCTTAGTTCTAAATTGCTTCTCTCCTTGGTTAGTTTCCATCCGCTGCTGTTGCTGTTAATCCAAAGGTAAGGAATCTCTTTAGCCTGACAACTATTTATTTATTTATTTATTTATTTATTTATTTATTTATTTATTTATTTATTTATTTATTTATTTATATTTATATACCGCCCTTCTCCCGAAGGACTCAGGGCGGTGAACAGGGCACATATAAATAGAGAATACAAAAATTAAAAAGGATTAAATAATAGCCCAGATAAAAACAATAACAATGTAAAAAACCCCATTAAAAACCTAACATCCCCCATCAGGCCAGGCCAGCTTGTTCAAATAAATGGGTCTTCAGGCCGCGTCGGAAGGAGCGAAGGTCCGGTGCCATCCGGAGCTCGACCGGCAGCTGGTTCCATAAAGCCGGAGCGCCCACAGAGAAGGCCCTCCCCCTGGGGGCCACCAGCCAACATTCTCTGACTGGAGGCACCCTGAGGAGGCCCTCTCTGTGGGAACGCACAGGGCGGAGGGAAGTTGACGCCGGCAGCAGGTGGTCCCTGAGGTACTCTGGACCCATGCCATGTAGGGACTTAAAGACCATTACTAGAACCTTGAACTCAGCAGGCATGGTTAAAAAAGTTAATACGGAAGCCACAGTGGTGGGTCTAGAACTCTTTTCCTTCTAAGCGCGTTGCAGAATGGAGCTTCAAGGGTACCATTGTGATTGCCAACTGTGTCTTTTTAAAAAAATCACACTCTTGCACAGCCCCCGCCCCCTGGGGAAAGATGCTGGAGCAAAAGGTAGTGTGAAAGATTTGCCCTTCTGCATGAGCCAGATTGGATAATGGCAGCGGTTTCCAGGATAGAGTAGGAGTCATCAGAACTTCTCACCAAGGGTTTGAGAAAGTAGAGGACGTGGATGGGAAAAGTCACTGGTGCCCCTAATTTAAATGGGTGGACAGAAGAGATTCCATGCACTGATGAAGAAGCTGGCAGATATGGAGAGGTGGAGGAGCAGTCATCAGCCGAGGTTGAACGAATCCATCTCAGGACCAAACTACTTTTTAGGTGCTACTGGTGGCATAAGACGGGAGAAAATTCACTGGACTTTGTTTTTGGTTGAATAAAGTGGTACATAAGACACTCCCTGTTTCAGAGGTCCCTGTCTGTCTTAAGCAATTCTTCCACTGAGCTAAGATGTGTGTGTGTGTGTGTGTGTGTGTGTGTGTGTGTGTTTAGAGAAAGAGAGAGATCCATCCCCAAAGCAATAATGGGCAACCCTTGACACGCCCATCTTATATCTCTGTTTAGCAAGCTGCACTGGCCCCAGGTGGAATGGTTGGTTGCGACCTTTGAAGGTTCTCACCACACAGGGCTGGGTTATTTATGGGATGTCCCTTCTCTGAACTAAAGAACTGAAGAAGCTTCCTGGATGAAAAGTGAAACACTTTCAAAGAAGAAACCTCAAGAAAGTCTAGTTGCACCTCAGGGACAATATTATCAATGGTTTTTATAAACTTAGTTTTTATTTTATGATTGACATCCAAGTGTTGCAAGATAGGGGACTATATAAACGAACTGAAATGAATGCATAAGTGAAATGGAGTATGCATATGAACAGTGTTTGTGTGCTCATGTGTGTACATTTAAGAAGGATGATGAAAAGAGAGAGAATAACACATCTGACAGACTCTAAAGTAGGCTGTTTTACTAGTCTAATCTAGTGAACGGAAGGACTAGGGGAGACATGATAGCAGTGTTCCAATATTAGAGGGGCTACCAGAGAGAGGAGGGGGTCAACCTATTTTCCAAAGCACCTGAAGGCCAGACAAGGAATAATGGATGGAAACTGATCAAGGAGATATTTCAACCTAGAAATAAGGAGAAATTTTCTGACAGTGAGAACAATCAACCAATGAAACAGTTAGCCTTCAGATGTTGTGAGAGCTTCATCACTGGAAACTTTCAAGAAGAGACTGGCCTACCATCTGTCAGAAATTCTGTAGGGTCTCCTGTTTAAACAGCAAGGGAGATGTTGGACTAGATGACCTACAAGGTCCCTTCCTGTTAAGTCGTGGGCTCTTGGGTGCAGGAAGGAAGACACGAGGCTGAGTACAAGATAACACATGCTTTATTCTTGCTAGAACTGTATTGGAACTTGGGCTGCAACCAGCCACAATATATAGTCTAGCCCCTAGGCAGCAGCCAATAGATTTGAACCCACTCTTGCCGCCTGGGGCTAACCAATTGCAGGACCGGAGACAGCCAGTTTGGGTTGCTAGAGAGCCGTTAGCTCCTCCAGCAACGCACGTGGTGTAACACCACAAGCCCAATACATAACACTTCCAACTCTGTTATTCTAATTCTAATTCAACTACCATGGAGCAATCAAATCTGTCCCAGACATTTTGCACCCTTCTCCTGTGGCATTTGAAGGAACACAGTATAAATTGTAAGGGGAGTATCCTGTTTTTTTCTCTTTTCCCCTCACTTTCCAAAGGTATTTTTCAACCTTGGCAACTTTTAAGATATGTGGACTTTAACTCCCAGAATTCCCCAGTCAGTTGAAGTCTACACATTTTAAAGTTTCCAAGATTGAGAAACTACAGGTAAAGGAGAAGATACCATTCTTATTTTTTTAGGGCTCAGCAATAATTTCTTTTTAGCCTCCTTGTCAGGATTTCTCTGCCTTATAATTACAAATGAGAGCTTCTCAAACAACATTTCTTCCATTTAAGAAAAAAAAGGACAGAATACAATGATACCTCATCAGGTTGCTACCAGAACCTCACAAATAATAATAATAATAATAGGGGGATGTTTGGATTTCGGTCAACAAGCAAAAATCAATGGGGAAAGTTAGATTTGCCTACCATCTGTGTGATTCATTTAACAATTGTCTTCTTAACAATGGAAATTCTGGTCCCAATTGTAAGTCAAGTATTTCCTATAATCTGTTTCCCTTCTCATGAATCCTTTCGGAGGGAAGCCCAAACTTTGGGAGTTCAAACACATTGAGAATTTTGATAGAACATCATGTGCATTTCCATAAAATGGATGCTACAATAGGCATGGCCCAAACACCTAATTTCTAGAAGGAAGAGTAAGACTGGAGCTCTATCTTCCACTGAATCTTCATAAAATAGTTCTCTCTCTCTCTCTCTCTCTCTCTCTCTCTCTCTCTCTCTCTCTCTCTCTCTCTCTCTCTCTCTCTCTCTCTCTCTCTCTCTCTCTCTCTCTCTCTCTCTCTCTCTCCCTCCCTCCCTCCCTCCCTCCCTCCCTCCCTCCCTCCCTCCCTCCTTCCTTCCTTCCTTCCTTCCTTCCTTCCTTCCTTCCTTCCTTCCTTCCTTCCTTAAATATGGTACCAGAACCTGATTTGAAAAACATCATTGAATTTTTCTGAATGTCTGCTTTGAAAGTGAACAAAGATAAACAGTTAAAATTGGTAATGAACTTTACACATAAATGTCTTCTTTAGTCATGAGAAAAGAATGTTAAATATTAATATTAAATTCTACAATTGACAGAAAAATGAGTGGTATATTTGTAGGAAAAATAAAATCATGAAAGCTTTGTAAACACGGCTTAACTTAGTCATATATTCAGACAGAAGGACTTTAGGGTAAAAGACTGGATATTTCAGCATTGGTGACTTAATTTATCAGAAGTTTGTAATGTAACAAAATGTTTTAAGCATTATTTTACTAAGCAAACTAGAATTATGCTTGCAGTGATGTATCTTTTGGCAACTATTAAGGAAAGTTAAAGTTCAGTTTGGCTTCCCACAAACGCAAGCAACTTACAACTCTTACAGCACCAAAAGGTTAACTGATGTTAGGCTTCACCCCAACATTTCCACCGTAGCCACAAGGTGGCACATGAGATGCAAAGATAGCAGGGTATGCTATGGAAAAAAGATCATCATTTATAATACATAAATATTACAGATATATTTTTCTGCTGTACTATACTCTTTCTAGTTCCCTAACTTGGAGAAATACACAAATGGGAAGACTTTTTTGGATGAATTTGAAATAGGAAACTGATTTATACTATAAGGTAAGCAATCCAGTGAAATTGTGCAATTTCTTTACATTGATGTTGGCAAAGTTGCCTTTTTGAAAGGAAAAGTGGTAAAGGATTTTCTGCCAGTCACAGGATAGAGTGGGGTTGTCTCTTTCTGACTTCCTTCTTAACTTATCTAGAGCAGTTTTTCTCAACCTTAGCAACTTTAAGAGGGGTGGACTTCAACTCCCAGAATTCCCCAGCCAGCATGGAGAATGTGGATCTACAGGGCTAGTCAGTTCATAGAATCAGGTTGCCTTTGGTGATTCTAGTGGTAATCAACTCTTTGCATTTTCGAATCCATTACATTGGAAATATCTTCTAATATAGGAAGAATGCTACCATTGAAGGGGAGTCAACTGAGGACTCCTTTAGGGTATAATGGAACCAGTGACAAATCCAAATCTTAGTTGTGGTCTAGAGTTGCTTATGAAGGTTGTTGAACATTTTCATGCTTAAAATGGGTCAAGAGTCTTTCAGTTTTTCAAAACCAGAACCCATAATTGCTTCCAAAAAGCATTTCAGGATGACCTGCTAATCTTGTCCAGTACTATATGTAATGTATTGGCCTAATTGCTGCAATCAGTTGCACAATGTAGTGACCTTAATTGCTGTACTTAAGTGAATGATTACTTAACGGTTCTTGTTGCGGCATCCCAGACTGGCGGTCTCCAAGCTGTTAAGTATGTTTTGGGCGGGAATTGTTACTTTAAATCTATTGGTTGCCGCCTAGAGGCAAACTGTATATAAAGCTGTTCAGCAGCCATTAGGGTTGCTTCTGTTGTTACTTAATAAACATGCTTGCTGTTTCACTGCTCTGCCTCAATGCCTAACCGAACCAAGGACATAACAGTGGCGATGAGGGTGGGATGTGCTGCTTAAATGTGAGAGCCTGAAGTCACTAAGGGGTGAGGCCAGCACCAGGGCCTGGCAGGAACTACATTCCCCCCCCTCAGTCTGCCAGCAAGCCATGCTGTAGACCACCACGCCCTGAGGATCCGTCCTGGGGCCAGCACAGAAGCCAGTAGCACAAGGCATTGTGAGCAAGAAACAACTCACCATGGCGAAAGTCGGAAAACTGGAGTAATTCAACATGGCACACCCCAAGAGGTGGAGTTCTTACATCTTTCATGTCGAGAATTACCTCCGCGCTTACCAGGTTAGCAAAGACGGGTTGAAGGCCGCAACACTCCTGTCCATGTGCAGCCTGGCTACCTTCAACATAGCCAAGAACCTGGTCACCCCTGCTCTGCTCAAGTTGGTCACCTGCGCAGATCTGAAGAAGAAGCTCAGGGACCACTTTGAGCTGAAACTATCCATCATAGCGTGGAGGCACACATTTGAGCAGCAGGAGCAACAGCCCGGTGAGTCTGCAACTGAGTTCGTAGCTGCCCACCAACAGGTGTTTCGGCTTTGCAGACTTGGAGGAAAGACTGAGGGACCACTTATTCTCTGGGTTGAGAAATCGAGAGCTCCAGCAGAAGTTGTTCACCAAGGAGACCCTCTCATTACAAGATGCCTTGATGGAGGTGATGGCCGCCGAAGCCTCTGGAGGGGCCATTAAAGTGTTGTGGCCCTCCAAGAGCATGCCCAGCCCAGAAGCCATCCTCCACAAGGACACTGAGCATACGGAAGACTCTGTTTGGACTTTGAAGTCGATCAGCTGCGGAAACAACCAGAGAAGGGACAGAGGGCAGCTGAGAAAGCAGTTCCTTTCCCTAGATGTATGGGCTGCGGAGGCTGCCATCATCACTCAGAATGCCGGTTCTGAGCAGCAACATGCTGGGCATGTGGCAAACCAGGCCACATCACCACTATCTGCAGAGGTCTCCAGACAGATGGTCCACCAGAAGATGCCTTCAGGAGAGGTACCACCCCCCCAGGGCAACACTGAGTAGGCTTTTGCTCCAGCTGGAGGAGCATGTTCCACACTGGTGCCCATCGCCCTCTTAAAAAGAAGTGTAGGCTCAGGGTCAAGCTTCAGGCAGTTCCATGCAACATGGAACTGGACAGGGGGTTAGCCCTATCCATAATTTCCCAAGGGACATTCCAGCACATTTGCAATTGTAGTGGCAGACAGGCCAAACTCAGGTCATCAAATCTGTTACTAATGGACTTCCAAAACTCCCACGTATGGGTCAAGGGAGAAGCCACACTTCAGGTGCAATTCAAGGGGTTTGAGAGTCCACTAGATCATAGTAATGGAGGGCCAACACACAAGCCTCATTGGCCTCAACTGGCTTGATGCCCTAGGCATCCAAGTGACCAGCATTCATAGGACACAAGCGGCAGACCTGTCTACAGTCTGCCAAGAATTTGCTGATGTCTTCAGCTCAAATCTAGGAAAGTACATGGGTCCTCCTATCACCCTTCACCTTGATCCTACTGTAACCCCAATACGGATCAACCCTCCTAGAGTGCCTTTCGCCCTCAAGCCCAAAATCAATGCAGAGCTGGACAAGCTGGTGCAACAAGGGGTATTGCAGCCCATAGACAGTGGGGTCTGGGAGACCCCCATAGTCATGCCACTTAAGGCCAACGGTGAGGTGCACATATACATGGATTATAAGTGCACTATCAACAAGGCACTTCAACAGCACGCATATCCGGTGCTGGTAGTCAGCCATATTTTGGCATCACTACAAGGAGGCTGCGTGTTTGCCAAATTAGATTTGGTGCAAGCCTACTAGCAACTATCCATGGACAAGGCCACGGCAGTCGCTCAGACCATTGTCACCCACAGGGGGCTTTCAAGGTTAAGCGCCTTCAATTCAGGGTGAGTGTAGCCCCAGGGTTTTTCCAGGGAGTGATGGAGCAAAAAGGGCATTCCAGGGGTGTGCCCCTATTTCGATGATGTCCTCATAGCTGGGGAATCAATAGAGATCAGCTGAATGGCTTAAAGCCGTCCTTCAGCGGTTCCGTGACATGGCACTGAAACTAGAAAGAGAGAAGTGTAAGATTGGGGTACATTCAACTGAGTTCCTTGGTTTCCGCATCGATGCCGCAGGCATTCATCCGGTGGACCCAAGCTAAAGGCATTCCAGCAGGCCCCCAGTCTGAAGTCTAAGGGGGAGCTTCAGGCCTTTATGGGGCTTTTGAATTTTTACCATGCCTTCCTTCCACACAATGCTGTAGTGGCAGAGCCGTTACACTGGCTCTTGGACAAAAAGGCACAGTGGTAGTGGACTAGCATCCATGAGAGAAGTTTCATGGCAGTCAAAACACTGCTGTCTTTGAACTCAGTCTTCACCCATTTTAATGAGAGGCTGCCTGTCTGCATCACATGTGATGCATCTCCCTATGGGGTTGGGGCTGTGTTGAGCCACTTAATGGCTGATGGTAGGAAGACTCCCATCGCTTACTACTCTAGGACCCTGTCATATGCAAATAGATAAGGAGAGCGCAACTATGCGCAAATAGATAAGGAGGCTCTGGCCATCGTGGTCAGCATAAAAAAGTTCCATGACTACTTGTTTGGCCACCAGTTCATGTTCTTCACAGACCACAAGCCACTACTAGGGTTGCTCACCACGAATAAACAGACACCTCAGATTCTGTCTCCTCAAATGCTTAGGTGGTCTATCTTCCTTTCAGCCTACAGCTACAGGCTGATTCACAAACCAGGCAGGGAAATGGGCCATGCAGACAGCCTCAGCAGGTTGCCCCTGCCACATGTAGAGCCAGATCCCGCTCCAGCTGCACGCATCCTGACTATCAAGGATTTGCTGGAGTCTCCCCTTCATGCTGGGGATCTGGCTGCTGAGACAGCCATGGACAAGACGCTTAGCCACGTGTTAAACTGGGTGCACACAGGATGGCTGGACAAATGTCCAGGGCCAGAATTCCAGAGTTTTTACACAAGGAGAGATGAGCTCTCAGCTCATAAAGGTTGCATTTTTTGAGGGAGTCGGGTCATAGTCCTGAGCTCATTGAGGCCTAGGGTTTTAGAGTCTCTGCACGAGGGACATCCAGGAAAAGTCCGGATGAAGGCACTCGCGAGGAGCTACCTTTGGTGGCCAGGACTAGATAAAGCTATTGAGACCCAAGTACACAGCTTCTACACTTGCCAGCAATCCAGGCCTGAGATGCTGCAAACCCCTGTCCACCAATGGGACGACACACAGAAACCGTGGTCAAGAATCCACATTGCTTCTTTTTTTTGTCAAATCATCTTCCATATCCTTGTTTTTGGGTCATTGAACCAATCTCCTTGTAATATGTATATTAAATGATATTGGCAGAACCATCCAGTCACCATTTTTTTGAGAGGACTTGTAGGTCTAGTGGGCCGTCTCTTTATTTTTTCATATTGATGTAGTTGTTCTGAATTGTTTGTCTTCTCATCCAGCTGTTCTTTTTCTAGATCCTCTAGTTCCTTCTGAGTTGTATAAGAAACCTTTTCCTTTTTCCAAGTTGTCAATGTCTTTTCTGGATTTTCAAATATCAATATTTGTTTAATAGTAGATTCTTCTGTCATCGTACTTGAATGTTTCATTTTTTCTATTGTATTTTGTATAGATGATTCTTTAGTTGTGGTTAAAGTTTGGGTTTTCATATCTGGGCTGTCTTCTTGTTCCTTCACATAGGTAAAGGTAAAGTTTCCCCCGCACATGCATGCTAGTCGTTTCCAACTCTAGGGGCAGGTGCTCATCTCTGTTTCAAAGCCGAAGAGCCAGTGCTTGTCTGAGGATGTCTCCGTGGTCATGTGGCCGGCATGACTAGACACCAAAGGCGCACAGAATGCTGTTACCTTCCCACCGTAGTGGTCCCTATTTTTCTACTTGCATTTTTACATGCTTTCGAACTGCTAGGTTGGCAGAAGCTGGGACGAGTAACAGGCGCTCACTCTGTTACGCGGCACTCAGGATTCGACCTGCCAAACTGCCGACCTTCTGATCGACAAGCTCAGCGTCCTAACCCACTGAGCCACCATGTCCCTTCACATAGCCTCTTAGTATTTCATTGGTTGTGGTAAGAATTTGGATTAGTGTTTTCAACATAGCAAGAGATTGTTGATCTTCATCTATAAATAAATTTTGTTCCTGGTCTTCTTCCATATTGGTATTTTAAGGTAAAGGCTTTACACTTAGAAAATCCAAAAGAGAGATATTTTTTTTCTAGGTAGGGAAGACAAAGCCTTTCACAGCTGTTGTTTCAAAGTTCTCAAGGTTATGTATCTTATCTATTCCCCTGGGCAGTCAGCCAGGCCCCTTTCAAAGTTTCCCTTTGAGTCCCAATTTTTGTTTCTTTTTTTCATAAGAAAGGATCCAGATTTCCAACAGAAGTAGACAATGAAAAATAGGAAATAAAAAATCTTTCAATCCACATGCTTTGAGAAATAAAGTTCCAATTGGGATTCAGTTACTTTTTCAATGTTTAAAACACCCCTGGGTATTTAGTCACCGCTCTTTCTGAAGGGAGGGCAAAAGTCCCCCTTCCCTCACTGCAGGGGGGAAAATGCTTAGCAGCTTAAGGAGGTACAGAATGTAATTAGGGTGTAAAAGAGGTAGATCTCACCCAGTCTCTTCCACGCTGCTTTAAGAGTTGCCTGGTAGAAAATGTGACTTGGGCTTTTCACAGCCTAGGAATGAGCCACAATAGCCAGTCCTTTCGTCTGCCAGTTTAGAGGGATCGCCAAGTTTAACAGGAGAGTTGCAGCTCTCCCACGATCCAGCGAGCGCCCCTCCTTGCTGGTCGCCTCTTAGGGGTGACTTTTGACCCTTTTCAGGGGCCCCCAGCGATGTGAAACTGGATGGGGGAGAGAGAGAGCAAGTCTCCCAGCCATCCATAGCGGCTGCATGACAAACCGCAATAAGCCAGAATAAGATTTCATCTTATTGAAATCTAAAACAGAATGTACTTAAATAGATAAGATGTGTATGTTGAACACAAGACATTGTTATGAACTGAGATAAAGAAAAAAATTTCGTCATTAAAATTTAGCAGTATAAATGTTAATAGCTAATTTGAATATTGATTTGTGCATAAAGGTCATGTAAAGGTGAATAATATAGACAAGCTAAAAACCTATTGTTGAAAGTAATAAATAGGCCTATATGGAATGTAAAAAACAAAAATTATCCATTTAAGCAAGAGATAGCAGATACAAAGAGGAAGTATTAAATATTGAAATAAAAAGCAATTTTGATTACTTAAAACAACAACAACTGAAAATTAGCAAAAAGTACATTGCTAAGTACATTGATTTGTGCTTAGAGTGTAAGCCGCCCTGAGTCTTCAGAGAAGGGGGGGGATATAAATGGGATTAAAATAAAAATAAATAAAATAAAAAAGGAAGGATATCATATTGTATTCTTAATTTGTTGACATAGAGGGTGAGAAGTTAAATAAATAGGATGTGTATTTTGAATATTAGATTTCATGAGGAATGGTGATAGATGAATTGGGAGCATACTAAAAATCTTGGGAATGATAAATATCAAACGTTAAATCTAAATGTTAGTGGAAATTAAAATTGAAAAATCTATTAGGTCATTGATTGTCTAAAAGATTGTATGTTAAAACAATTAGAATATGTGTAAACTAAAAACTATGGATATATGTAAGAAAGTTATTTTCTATGTGATGGATAGGATAAAACTTATCTTTCAATTTACAAATAGACAGTATATATGAAGGGAAAAAGAGAAGAAATATTTATGGTAGCAATTTGAAAACTGTACTAATGATATCTGTATGTAATTGAATTACTACTACCCAGCCACCATGTTGCTTTCCAAATATGTGAATGTAATATTAGAAAATCAATAAAATGTGTTAAAAAAAAGAATCCACATTGATTTCGCTGGGCCTTTTCAGGGACAGCTGTTCCTAATTGTGATGGACAGTCACTCCAAATGGTTAGAGGTCACACCAGTTCCAACTATGACAACTGCCAGGACCATCCAGGAACTGCGCAAGATCTTTGCAACACATGGGTTACCAGATGTGCTGGTCTCAAACAATGGGGCCCAGTTCACCGCTGCAGAATTCCAGTCCTTCCTCAGGGCTAACCTAATAAGCACACCACTTCGGCTCTCTTTTACCCGGCCTCGAATGGCCAAGTGGAACGCATGGTCTGAATGACCAAAGAACTGCTCAAAAGAATTGACACCGGCAACTGGCCCCATAGGCTGGCAGATTTCTTACTCTGCCAATACACAACACCCTGCACCTCCATAGGCAGGAGCCTGGCTGAATTCAGATGGGGTCGGCGCTTAATTACGAAGCTGGACTGGCTGCATCCTGACTGAGTTGCCTTGGACACAGCACAGCCAAAACCACCGTGAAGTCTGCAACTTGATGACAGGGTTTGGGCCCAGAATTATGGTCATGGGGCTTTGTGGATGGTAGCTGTGGTTGCTAAGGTGTCAGGGCCACTTTCTTACAAGGTGGTCCTGGAAGATGGTCGTGTCATTTGCTGACACATCGACCAACTGCATCGAAGGCTAGTAAACCAGTCGCTGGCTGAGGATTCTCAAGAGGGCTGTCCACAGGGGCAGCGCGACAACAGCTCAACAAAGGAGTCCACACGCTCTGACAATACTCTTCGCCGAGGAGACAGGGGAGTGCCTGGCGGTGAATTTTTCCTGGACACACAAACTGTGTCCACTGAACAGAACTGGCAAGCGGCACTGAGTTTCAGCCCAGCAGACTCTGCTCCCCAAATGGACTTTGGTTTGGGCCTACTGGAACAGGCTAGCCAAAGGGACTCAAGTTGGTCTGAAGCAAGCAGGCCTCAAAATCCCAGCCTACCCAGCTTGGCAGGCGAGCGGGTAGACCGGGAGCCTCCAGTGACCCCTAGATGTTCAGAACGCTCACGACGATCGCCTAACTATTTGCAGGACTATGTCAAGCATTTGAGAGTATGAGATATCTAGGGGGAAAGGGTGTAATGTATTGGCCTAATTGCTGCAATCAGTTGCACAATGTAGTGACCTTAATTGCTGTACTTAAGTGAATGATTGCTTAATGGTTCTTGTTGCTGCAACCCAGACTGCCTGTCTCCAAGCTGTTTTGGGTGGGAATTGTTACTTTAAATCTATTGGTTGCCACCTAGAGGCAAACTGTATATAACACTGATCAGCAGCCATTAGGGTTGCTTCTGTTGTTACTTAATAAACATGCTTGCTGTTTCACCGCTCTGCCTCATCAATTCCTAACTGAACCAAGAACATAACACTATATATTTCCTAGATGTTAATGCAACTCACTTTAAATCATATTGAGACCCATTTGTTGAAAAACAGAGGTAAATCATGTACAACCAGCTTCACAGGACCCATAATTGGGGGGCATCCTTTCCTGGGACTTCTTAAACATTGAAACTTTCTGTATGGAAAACTGGTTTAGTCCTATCATTATTCTTCTGCTGACAGGCAAAAACATTGCTATAGGTAATCTTCAACTTACGGTCACAATAGGAACTAGACCCTCCCTCTCTAAGCATTACAGTCATTAAGTGAGTTGTGCCTCATTTTACAAACTTTTTTTGGCACGGTTGTTACAAACCTTTTTTGGCATCGTGTTCATGAAGCGAATCACAAAGTCATTAAGCTGATCCAGCTTCCCTCATTGGTTTTGCTTGTGGAAAACTCTATTGACTTAGAGATTGCCGGCGGGTAACACCCAGGGATAGGGCCTTCTCAGTGGGGGCGCCCGCCCTTTGGAACCAGCTGCCAGTGGAGCTGAGGACTGCCCCCGACCTCCGTTCATTCCGCCGGGGCCTGAAGACCTGGCTCTTCGAGCTCTCTGGCCCAGGCTGAGGATTAATTTATTTTAATTGGGGGTTTTATTATACAGGGATAAATTTAATCTTTTTTTAAACTTGGTTTTTAACTTTTGTATTTTTGGTTTTTAAATACCCTGTAAACCGCCCTGAGTCTTCCAGGAAAGGGCGGTATAGAAATGTAATAAAATAAATAAATATTGGAAGACCTGGGAAGATGGCAAACGGTGATCACATGACCCGCAGAGGCTACAACTGTCATAAATATCTGCCAGAGGCCAAATGCTTAAATTTTGATCATGTGACTGTGCACATGTTGCAAAAAATGAGAATGCAAGGATTCATCACAAGTCACTTTTTTTTCCTGGTGTTGTAACTTTGAATGGCCCTTTTGTAAGTCAACTTTATTCATTCAGTGTTTGGCAATTTTTTTTGACAATAGTTATTATGTGGCTGCCTATTTATTATTTTTACAAATAAAACAAGGAGGCAATTTTATGTAATGTACCTTCTTCCTCCTATTCTCCCTACAACATGGGTGTCAAACTCAATTGTGTCCTGTGTCATATTGTGATATATCATGATGGTTTTTGCCTTTGCGGAGCCAGGGTGGGTATGGCCTGTGTGTGACACATCCAGCCCATGGGCTGCCAGTTTGGCACCCCTGCCCTACAACAACAAGCCTGTGAGGTAGGCTGGGCAGAGAGAAACAGGGATTGACCCAAAGCCATCCAAGTGATTTTGGTGGCTAAGGCAGGACTAAAACTCATGGCTTTCTGTGTTCTAGCCTAAGTTTCTCTTTTCTAAGGAGATTCTTCCTTGAAACTTTCTCATCAGGTCATCTAGTGGGAAGATTTGGGCCATTCCATAGCATTCAGCTTCTTCTTGTTTTGTTACACAATTACATAACACGCTGAGCAGGAATTCCAGCACCCCATACAGAAATTTAAGATTGACCCCCAGATTGAACTATTAGCCTAGCTTGATAGCTCTTCTAGCAAAAAAGTATGTCTGCAATATTTCAAGGATTGGAAATTGTCCAGAGAGCTTATTTCGGGGATGTCTGCGTAAACAAGTTGGCTGATGGTTCTTGCTTCCAGGGGCAAAAGGTGAATATTGCAATTACTGTGAAGAAATGAAGAGGTATTTCTATGAAACATTGCTAGGCACGGCAGTATTTCTCTCCCACAAAGGTGGGGTGCATATAAGTCAGGAGAATTATTTTTCCTTGTACCTATTCACAAAATTGTATTTGAGTTCTCTTACATGATTTAACAGCCTTAGCCTTCTCTGTTCTTCTATGTCAATGACCTTATACTTCAAAGAAAGCCTTATCAACAGTGTTCTTTTTTGAGTTTGGGAAATAATTTATCCAGCATTGTGAATAATTATCTTACTAGCTATTGTCAGCCACCCAAGAGCTGTTGAGAATGGGTGACCAGACAAATCTTTTAAATACTGTATATAAAATAAATTTTAAAAATATTTTCATTCCCCTGAATGTTGGCAACGTTGTTATACTCAGTGAGAATGTTGTAAAGTCGCGTGCTTCACATAGAGACGGACACAGAGCTGGGGTGAAGATGAGTTTATTCTGAACAGAACAAACTGGGGAAACAGGGAAGCCTGGCGTCTATTTGTACCTGCCCAGGTGGATGGCATCCAATCAGTTCAAACCTGGGCTTCCTGCCAGTGCAGGTGACAATGGGTGTAGATCCTGGCTTCCCACCAGGCTGACCATGCCTGGGGCTGTCAACAGCTTAAGTCATTAGGCTTATCCTGAGTGAGCAGTTATCGCCCGGAGCTGTCCAACCCCTCTGCTGATCTGCACCATCAGCCTCCTGCTGTGCTGTCCTTTGTGTATGCTGGGAGGCATACACTGCAATGTTCTAGTTGATTTTTTGTCTTTTTGCAGTTTTTGACTTCAAATATAAATCAGTGTTTCTCAATCTCCGCAATTCTGAAAGGTGAGGATTTTAACTCCCCAAATTCCCTGCCCAGCATGGGAATTGCGGGTTTTGAATTCCACACATCTTAAAGTTACTGAGCTTGAGAAACATTGTTATAGATGAGATCTTGTACTAAGCCCATGGAATAGTGTTCATGCAGGGGAATAATAATTAAGCAATAAAAATTAAGGATTGTTCATTAAGGTTAATAACAGCAGCATGGCTCATATTTCTTTTAAGTAGCTTATTATATAATAATTTATTTTCTTATAACCCTAAAGCCTCTATTCTCTCTATTTTGGCATTATGTAGGATTTTCTTGTTCATTCTTTCTGTTTTTGAAGAAAAGGTTACATTTAAATTCCCCCCCCCAAGCAGATTAAAAGCTAGATTTGCATCTGCCTTTCAGTAATTAAATATGGACTGAACTGTTCCTGGAGAAATATTTGATCCCCGCCCGTGTTTCTAGTATCTATGAAGCTCCTAAAACTCTTTTTAAGTAGCATTTGATCCTTTTAATTCTAAAGGAGAAGCAGGATAACCATCTCACAGTATTAATTTTTCCTTACTACAGTATGTCATTGTTTGGACTAAAGCCTGCCCCTTATGGTCCTATATTGTAATGGTCATAAAACAGGTCAGTCATGTGTCCAACCTGATTTAATGACCTTTTTTTGCGATGTCATTAAACAAACAACATGATTATTAAGCAAACCAATGGCATGGATTCACCAAAAACCAGAAGTAAGTGCCAGTTTTTGGTCAAACTGTTGTAAAACGCAGTCACATGAATGTGGGATACTGTAAATGGCTGTAAATGCAGCACCCAAAGTTCAGTCACATAAGTTTGGAGAGAGCCTGACCATCAGAATTTTGAATCCAGTTTCAGATGTCTCTCAGCTGCCACCTTATGTTTGCTATACAGTGGCAGACTGCCATGAACGAGGAAAAAGCTGGGGGGAATGAAAGTAGGTGCTGTACCTCCTTAAGATGCTGCCTCAAGGTCACCCAGCTGGAAGAAGGAGGGAGCCGCATACCAAACTGCACTTGGACTGATTGTTATGAAAACAACTTGCGTGATCTTGATTAGTTGCACTGGGGTGGACAGTGAGAGACAGTTAAGGGGGTGGGAGTAGATCTTAGGGATTTGGCTCATGATTCTTCAGTTCTGGCTGTGCAATAGTGCAATGCACTTGATCTCTAATAAAACTATACCTTTCTCAACAAATGGAGTCAAGGATCATTTCTACTTAGAGCAGGGGTCTTCAAACTTGGCCCTTTTATGACTTGTGGACTTCAAATCCCAGAATTTCTCAGCCAGCGTGCTGAAGTCCACAAATCATAAAAGGGCCAAGTTTGAAGACCCCTGACTTTAAGGTTCAAGTAATGGCAAGTCTGACAGTCTCCTTTTTTGGGATAGCTGTAACTTCAAACAGTCACTAAGCAACCAGTCATAGGTCAAGGACTTTGAAATATTGAGATGTGCAGGGCCCAGATTCATGAGACTGCTTATTGATTATGTGCTCTCAAGTCATTTTTGACTCCTAGAAAACACATTCATTACATAGATTTTCTCCATGACATCCGTCACTACTTGGTTTTCAGGTCTTTAGTATAGCATCACTGAGTCTATTTATCTTGCTGCAAATTGTCCTCTTTATTTTCACCTTTTCTGGCATTACAACCTTCTTTAGAAAGCTAGGCCTTCACACAAGGTATCCAAAGTAGGATAATTTAATTCTAGTCCTTTGTGCCTTCAATGAGAACTCTGTTCAATGATCCATTGTTTTGGGGTTTTTTTGGCTGTCCATGGTATTTCCAGGAGTCTTCTCCTGAGATTGGGATAGTATAAATAATATCATTTAGTTGACCACATTAAGCAAATATTTCTTGCCAGGGTCTTTGCTGCTTCATCTCAGGCAGTGGCTGATGAAGACGGTTCTCATGAAGAAGTGCAAGCTGCAGAAAAGGTTTTGAACGCTGTTGATTGTTTTCCTTGGCTTCATGGGCCTTTCTGTAAGGCAGCCAGAGATGTTCGGAGTTAGCTGGCTTCTAAATGAAACATATTAAATGAATAAATAAAACAGTGGTCATGTGGCCGACATGACTAGATGCCAAAGGCGCACAGAACGCTGTTACCTTCCCACCGTAGTGGTCCCTATTTTTCTACTTGCATTTTTACATGCTTTCATAGGTTGGCAGAAGCTGGGACGAGTAACAGGCGCTCACTCTGTTATGCGGCACTCGGGATTCGACCCGCCAAACTGCCGACCTTTTGATCGACAAGCTCAGCATCCTAACCCACTGAGCTACCGTGTCCCTTTACTCACATTCTATGCCCCCCCTTTTTTTAAAAAAAAAGAAGCAACAACAACAACCCACCTTTAGGAATGGTCTCAGACCTTGTTCTCCTTTCTTTCTACATCTCTCATTCCCAAACTGAGGCTTAATGAACTGCTAAATCTTTTGATGTGGATGGGGTGGAGGAGGGACAAAATCTATTGTTCAGAAGGTGAGGTAACAGGGTGTAAAATAATAATGGTCTGCTACAGAAACAATATTAGGACTTGATGGTTAGAGGCACCCCAGCCCTGGCTCTTAATTAGATCATTACAAATGAAACTCATGGACCATTAAAAGGACATCAAATATGGAAACTTTTGTTATTACATAAGCTGTTTTTGGCAAGGACAAATGATTCATTAGGAACCTATGATGACTTTTAAGTATCGGCCATTAAAACCAAATTTTACTCTAATGGGGATATTCTTGGGGGCACAATTAATTTGCCCTTTTCTCTTCTGGGTGGGTTTCAGGAGAATTATCTTTCAGTTTATCTATGTCAAGCACCTCTTTGCTCTGATAGCAGCATAACAAGGGAGGATATTATTCTCCCTTCTTGAATTCGCATGTAAGTTTTTATTTAAAAAAAGTAATTACAAATATGTGCAGTGACTTTTACAGGAAAACATACAGATAGTCCTTGACTTACAACCTCATTGGGACCAGAATTTCCATTGTTAAACAAGGCAGCTGTTAAATGAGTCATGCCCAATTTTATGACCTTCATGCCACAGTTGTTAAGTGAATCATTGTAGATGTTAAGAGAATCATGTGGTTATTAAGTGAATCCAGATTGCTTGACCCTGGGAAGATCACAAATGGCCATCAGGTGGCCGTGGGAATGCTGCAACCATCACAAATACACGCCAATTGCCAAGCATCCAAATTCTGATCATGTGACCATAGGGATGCTACAACAGTTGTAAATGCAAGGACTAGTTGTAAGCTACTTTTTTAGAGCCGTTGCAACTTTAAACAGTTGCTAAGCAAATGTTTGTAAGTCAAGAACTATCTGTAACTATTCTCCATTTTTCAATATGAGGGTTGAACTGCCCTCTGCAAGGCCCATGTGAACATTTCAACAGGCAGAGATCTTTTTAAGCTCCTTCCAAAGGCCCTCCATCTAAAATTGCATGAGTGCCATAGATCTTTTCATCTTCCCATCCATTTAGCTCTCCAGGAGTAGCTCTTCTCTACGTCCTAAGACTAGAAGATTAGTGTGGGAAGAATCCTGACCATCCCTGCGGTGTTTTGTAGCTCAGATCTGGTAGCATTACTGAATTGGTGTTGTCCTTCAGCAACCAGAACATACTGGCGCAAATGAGGCTCTTACCTGTTAACAATGACATGATTGATGTACTGTGTCCTGTAAGCATCTTTTTATTGCACCACTATAAACACTAAATGACTGCATAAAAATCTAAATACACTACAAGTGGTGCTCAATTTATGACCATAGTGGAGCCTGCCCATAACAATTGTAAGTCATAAGGATTGTAAATGTGACCGACCCAATTTTTATGGCTTTTGCAGTGTTATTAAGAAAATGGTGCAATTATAAAGCAAACTTGTTTTCATGGGACCTTGCAATGTTCACAAATGTGGGCTGACTGCTGAGCACCCGGGATGTGGTCACATGGCTGCAGGGAAAATCCAGCTGTCAGAACTTCTAAAATGGATCATAAGTACCTTTGGGGACATCTATTGTAATGTGACATTCACTAATCAACCAATCATAAGTAGTGGAGTATCTGTACAGAGTTCCCTCATATTGCTTCAGTTCTTCATGCACTTTCTATTTTTTCCTGAATTATTTGTTTTCCTGCCCATGCAAATGGTCTACTAAGAGTACTTTTCCACTGCTCTTACATTACATCTGCAATAGAGACACTTCCATGTCAAGGTGTCCACAGGGATAGGGCAGCTGGTGTTGATAAGCAGAGAATAGCCCATGTGTAATGATGGAAATAGTATGATACACATGATTGGGCCAGATTTATTGGCAGTTCCCTCCCTCCCATCCAGGACATAGCACAGAAGCATTGCTTGAGCAGGGTCCGTAAGATTGTCTGGGACACCATCCATCCTCTTCATGATCTGTTTCCTTTGTTACCTTCTGGGAGGAGGGGGCTCCGTGGTATCCAAAGCAGAACATCCAGATTCAGTCACAGCTTTGTTCCATACAGTATTAACCTTGTGAATCTAAAGCTTCCTCCTTCCATTATGTATTCAAGATGGATTGTAATTAATATTTATATGTTACTTATAAGTAAGGGTGTAAGTCTATACATATGTTGTATGTAGTATGTTTAAATGTGTGTCATGTATGTGTACACTTTGAGAGCAAGCAACTAAATTCTATTTTTAATGTGTGCCAATGTGTCCACAGTAAAAAATGACAATAGTCATCTATCTGTCTATCTATCCATCTATCTATCTATCTATCTATCTATCTATCTATCTATCTATCTATCTATCTATCTATCTATCTATCTATCTATCTATCTATCTATCAATCTATCTATCTATCTACCTACCTACCTACCTACCTACCTATCTCATGACAAAAGTGCTAAATTACATTCTTGCTGCAATGATAAAATGACACTATGAATTCTCATTTTGACATCATTGCATCCGTGACATCATGGGTTATACACAGCGTGGACTTGCAAAAAGAGAGTAGAACAAGAGATCCTTGATGCTCTCTGAACTTGGTTGTTCTCTTGCAGATGTTTCACTATCCAAATTAGGTAATCATCATCATTAATGATACCACCTAGTTTGGGCAATGAAATGTCTACAAGAAAACAACCAAGCTCAGAGAGCACCAAGGACACCCTGAAGAATATTAGGTGAGCCTCTGGCTTAATGCTTTGAAATACATGATACTTAGAATAAAGGGAGGATGCAGGCTTGTAAATTCTCACATGCAAGGTTAAAGGTGGCTCATTCTGAGAAGATTAACCAATCCGATACTTTACTCAATGTTAGTGCAAGTGGCTGATAGATTTACAGAGAGTCACCTTGCAGCTCCTTCTTCTAGCACTGAATCAAGCAGTGCTGTTTAATGTCTAGCAAGACAAGAAATGACCAAAAGAACAAAGTTCTAAAGGGGAGTTAAAGCACATTATGAATTTGGTTAATTGTATATTATGCATAATTTTTATTTAGAATATGATTATTATAACCACAATCCTGTATTTAGCTCTGGGAAGTGGGGGGGGGGAGTGGGCAGGTTTGGGGGGGGATTTGGGGATATATTGTAAAATCTTGTTTTTGTAAAACTCTTTAATAATAATAAAAAAGAACAAAGTTCTCTATTGGCTTTGCAGTTCTGATGATTTGATCATCCCTTCTTTCTCTGCTTGAAACAAACCATCTCCGCTTTGTTTCTGGTTTGTAATCTAATCATGATCATGACTGTCAATTATCTCTCATGGTAGATCATCCTAGTTCTGGATTCTTTGCTGGACTCCTTCCTGGCAGCTCATTAGCCAAGTCATAAGCAGATAAAGGTCTTCTGTAAAAGAAAAGAACTATCAAAGCAGTGCCTTGGATTATTGATGTGCTTTGGGCATGCAGTAGCTGAGTTGCCTCTCCACTGATTGACTAATAGCTGTCTTGGAGGGCAGGTGATTGATCAGCAGTTGCTGAGACTGGAAGGCAGGTGAGAGACAGAGGGACTTCACCAAGACTGTTTCTTTGGAACAAAAAAAAAAAGCTGCAGCATCTTTTGTTTTTAAGTTGTTAGCGGGGAGAGGTTTGTGAAAGTTTTGGGGCTGTCTTAAACTTACTGTTGAACAGGAACTGTCGTTGTTTCAGGAAGGAAGGGTAGGCAGAGGGGATAGAGGGAAGGAAGGGAGAAAGGAAGGAAAGAAGGAAGGAGAGAAAGGAAAGAAAGAAAGAAGAAAAGAAAGAAGAAGAAGGAAGGAAGGAAGGAAGGAAGGAAGGAAGGAGGGAAGGAGAAGAGAATGGAGGAGTTAAGAAGAAAAAAAAGGAGGAAAGGAGGCAAAAAAGGAAAGAGGGAGCGAGGGAAGGAAGGAATAGATAGCTAGATAGATATACTTAGATAAGGATAAAGACAGAGACAAAGATAGATAAGCAAATGTATATGTATTCTGGAAATTATCTAATATGAAATACAAATGAAAATGGATAATAGGGAAATGGGGGAGGGGAAATAATTATTTAATCTTTTTTAACTTTTGTGTGTATATTTTGATATTTATTGCCCTGTACACCGCCCTGAGTCCTTCGGGAGAAGGGCGGTATAAAAATTTAATAAATATAAATATATAAATAATATAAATATAAGTGTGGGGTAAAGGAAAAAGGGAAAAAAAGCATTAATTTCCAACTTTTTCAGCACAGTAGCATAAACATAATAAATCACAGCCTGAACTTTATATTTTTACATACTTAATATACACTAGCCATTTCTTTAACAAGCTTATCTAATTAGTAAATTCCACCATAACAATTTCATTTTTTTTCTGCCTCAAGCACAATATTTAGAAGCAGTTTCCAAGCTGAGACAAAACTAGATGTATTTTCTTTGTTTAAAGCAGTTAAATTTGGCCCTCTCTGCTAACTCCATCAGGATTCCCCCCCCCCCAATCCATTCTCCCGTTATGGTGATTATAAGCAGTTACATAATTTCTGTGTATATCTTTCTTCTGTGCCTGGAAGGAAGAAAGGATGGCAGATTCTGCTAAAGAGGAGCTGATTGGGTTTAGATGTTCCCACAACTCGATTGGGTGGAATCAGTTTAACACAACTGGATCGTTTTTTTTCAACTAATGCAGGGGTAGGCAACCTCGGCTCTTTTATGACTCATGGACTTCAATTCCCAGAAGTCCATGAGTCATAAAAGAGCCGAGGCTGCCTACCCCTGAACTAATGTGATGTCTTTGGGGTCAGTTGGCTGAGTCAGTTAACCCTTTTTGGTGTTTTCATTACACAACAAACTCCTTATTTAATTACAGTTAATTACCATGTGGGAACAAAGGCACTGTGTTTCCCTGAAGGGCAGAAATTATTTATTTTTATGTTATTTTAATGGGAGGAGAGGCATGAGTGAGACTTTCTACCTTGGATGGATCAGAGCTATTTGACAATTGTTCCCCTGGAGGGTTGTGAGATACACAACATTTGCTGCTTCACTTCTGCCACATGTGCTCAGCTGGGCTGTTAATTCCTTCTGGAAATGAATCAGCTGCTCTCCTGTCTCCATGCGCTGTTCACTGTGGGGAACTGAAATGTTGTGTCTTGTTGTGCACAGTTGTGTGTATGAGGATTTCTGAGAGCAGGAATCTGACCATGACAGAATAGGGGAAAGTGTTTATTACTATGACAGAAAGATTTATTTAGAGAAAATATAGATAGTTTTTGACTTACAACCATTTGAATTTACACTGGCACTGAAAAAAGAGACTTATGAACAATACTCACACTTACGACTGTCACAGCATTCCCATGGTCACGTGATTATAATCTGGGCACTCGGCAACCAGGTTGCATTTTTAAAAGTTGCAGTATCCTGTTATCATGTGATCACTATTACAGGTAGTCCTCGACTTATGACTACAATTGATCCCAAAATTTATGTTGCTAAGTGAGATATTTGTTAAGTGAGTTTCGCCCCATTTTATGACCTTTCTCACCACAATCGTTAAGTGAATCATTGCAGTTGTTAAGTTAGTAACGTGGTTGTTAAGTGAATCCGGCTTCCCCATTGACTTTGCTTGTTAGAAATTTGAAAAAGGTGATCATGTGACCCCAGAACACTGCAGCCGTCATAAATATGAACCAGTTGCCAAGCATCTGAATTTTGATCAGGTGACCATGGGGGATGCTGCAACGGTTGTAAGTGTGAAAAAGGTGTCCTCAATTTCCGAATGTTTTATTTACGAATTAATCTGAACTATATCTGTAGGATGCAGTGCAAACATTGGATTTATGTGACAGAATCAATTAGGTTTCTAGCATACAGAGCCAGTTTGGTCTAGTGGTTAAGACACCAGGCTAGAAAATGGGAGGCCATGAGTTCTAGTCCCGCCTTAGGCATGGAAGCCAGTTGGGTGAGTTTCAGCCAATCGCCAGAAGACTATGAGTTCTAGTCCCGCCTTAGGCATGGAAGCCAGCTGTGTGACTTTCAGCCAATTGCCAGAAGACTATGAGTTCTAGTCCCGCCTTAGGCATGGAAGCCATCTGGGCGATATTGGGCTAGTCATTTTCTCTCTCTCAGCCCAGCTCACCTTGTTGTGGGGGAAAAAAGAGGGAAGATATTGGATACGTTTGCCCACTTGAGTTATTTGTAAAAATAATAAAGGTGGGATATAAATAAATAGAAACGGCATGGCAAGTAAAGGCAGGTTGAATGACTTGCCCACTACAGTAATAAATAGATCAATTAATAAACATATTAAACATAAAGAGCTGAGTTATTGGCGTTTTTTAAAATAGGAGTTGGTTCAAGGGGGGAGAAAAAGAAAAAAAAAAAAGGAAAGCAAAGCAAAAGGGAAAAAGAAAAGGTTTCTCCTCACAACAGTTAAGGTGTAATTGATCTCAAGAGTAACACACACCTAATCTTTGAACAAAACAAATTATGGTTAAGTATTTCAGAAAATTTAAAGACTGCGTCTTTTGGGATTTCAGTTATGCTGGAAGTCATCTAATTCTTAATAGTCCCTATTAGGCTTAATTTGGTAAAAGAAAGAGTCTGCTAAAGAGATAAATAATGTTTTGGTTGCTATAACAAAATAGGATTTTCATTTTCACTCCATTAAGAGAAATTCACCAAGGGATACATTCTTACACCAAATTAGTTATTTTAAACCTTAGCTTCTACTGCCCAGATCTTGTTAAGCCCACTTTAAAATCCTCTCTCATTGTTAAAATTCAATCCTATCCATTAAAACTAAATGCATGGAGATTCAGGATGGATAAAAAGTACTAATTCTTTACACAATGCAGAGTTAATTTATTAAAATAACATAGCTATCGCTTCTCTATTCTACAGTATATTGTCACCAGATGTTGAAGTAAGGTGGTTTTAAAAAGATTGTAGACAAATTGGCATGATAACAGTCTTCCAATATCTAAGGGGCTGAACACTGAAAAGAGAGGGTCAATCTGTTCTCCAAAGCACCTGAAGGCAGGCCAAGAAGCAATGGAGACAACTAAAAACAAAAAAATCCAGTCAGTGAGGAAAATTAATCAGTGGAATAGGTTGCCTCCAGAAGTTGCAAGTGTTCCAATACTGGAGGTTTTTAAAAAGAGATTGGACAACTGTCTGAAATGGTGTAGGGCAGGGGTAGGCAACCTTGGCTCTTTTATGACTCATGGACTTCAACTCCCAGAATTCCTGAGTCAGCATGGCTGAGCTTGGAAAACTCTCCCTTTCCCCTCAGCATGGCTGGCTGAGGAATTCTGGGAGTCGAAGTCCACCAGTCATAAAAGAGCCAAGGTTGCCTACCCCTGGTATAGGGTCTCCTGTTTCAACAGGGGGTTGGACTAGATGACTTCCAGGGTCCCTTCCAACTCTGTTATTCTGCTACTCTGCTATTCATGGGTGTGAAACTCTCCAGCGGCTGGTAGTTTTTATGGCTGTTTCCCATCTTTAAAACCATAATTCTGCTGGTGATGACCTATAAAGCCCTAAATGGCTTGGGTCTGGGATATCTGAGGGAACACCTGCTGCCGGCATCAAGTTCCCTTCGTCCAGTGCGCTCCCACAGGGAGGGCCTTCTCAGGGTGCCGCCGGCAAAGGATTGCTGGCGGGTAACACCCAGGGGGAGGGCCTTCTCTGTGGGCACGCCTGCCCTTTGGAACCAGCTGCCCGTAGAGCTCAGGACTGCCCCTGATTTTCGTTCGTTCCGCTGGGACCTGAAGACCTGGCTCTTTGAGCTTTCCGGCCAGGACTGAGAATTTTTAATTTTTAACTTATTGTAATTGGGTTTTTTAATCAGAGTTATAGGGGTTTTAGATTTTTAATCAAGGATAATTTAATCTATTTTAATTGTTATTAACTTTTTGTATTGTAATGTTGTTTTAATTGCCTTGTGAACCGTCCTGGGTCCTACGGGAGAAGGGCGGTATATAAGTTCAATAAATAATAATAATAAATAATAATAATTCAAAGGTGATTTGGATTCAAGGGAAATATCCAGGTAGTTTGAGTAGTAGCAATCAGGAGCTGCCTTTGTGTATGGACTACCTTGTGGCAGCATCTCTTCCAACTATTAAATTTTATTATGTGACATAAATAAATTGCATTCAGAAACATCTTTTGGGGAACCAGACCCCATGAAAGCTTCTGCCTTTTAATAAAATATATTAAACAATGCTAGACTCCTCCTGATTTTTTTACGCCATAGACCAGGGGTAGGCAACCTTGGCTCTTTTATGACTCGTGGACTTCAGATCCCAGAATTCCTGAGCCAGGAATTGGCTGGCTCAGGAATTCTGGGAGTTGAGGTCCACGAGTCATAAAAGAGCCAAGGTTGCCTATCTCTGCCATAGACCATACATCAATTGAGTTCAAAATTCCCGTTGCTAACCAAGACAGCTGTTAAGTGAATTTTTCCCCATTTTACAACCTTTCTTGCCACAGTTAAGTGAATCATTGCAGTTCTTAGGTTAGTAACATAGTTGTTAAGTGAATCTGGCTTCCCCATTGACTTTGCTTGTCAGAAGGTCACAAACAGTGATCACATGAGCCCAGGACACTTCAACTGTCATAAATATGAGTCGGTTGCCAAGTATCCAAATTTTGATCACATGGCCCTGGGGATGTTTTTCACAGAAGCGTGAAGAACAGTCCTAAGTCATTTTTCCCCCAGTCCCATTGTAACTTTGAACGGTCAGTTAATGAATGGTTATAAGCTGAGGACTATTTGTAGTCTGATTTCATTAGCAAACTATACTGCAATGCAGCAGAAGGAAATAGGTAAACTAAAACATTTCCTGTCTGGAAAGTAATATAAGAAAGCAACAGGAAATCTTAAAGTTGCCCTCAAGGAGCAAATGCCTGCATTGCTGCCAAATTCTGTGTTGTACACTAAGATGAAGTTAAATTATGAGACCAAAACTGGCTCCTATTCCGTTCTAAGGTCAGTTGGAGGTGCTCTTGTTAACCATTAAATCTTAAACATCTTTGCACTAGAATAGTGAAAGGACACTTTGTTTTTGTATTTCAGATCTACTCAGGAGTACTCCTCCTAAAAGCCTAGGACAGTCGCTGCATATTTAATTAATACAAGATGAAATTATTAAATAACTAATAAGATACTGAAGGGGTGGATATCTTCTGTTTTTTTAGATCAACCATCCACAATAAAAGAACCAGCAGTCAAAAATGCACATCACAGACTAACATTTAGTAGAGTAACAATGTCTTGGGATGGATATTGAGGTACTGTGATATGTCTATACCTATCAAGGCCAGAATTGTTCAAGCAATGGTTTGTCCTGTGATATTCTAGGGACGTGGTGGCCCAGTGGGTTAGGATGCTGAGCTTGTCGATCAGAAGGTCGGCAGTTTGGCAGGTCGAATCCCAAGTGCCGTGTAACAGAGTGAGTGCCTGTTACTCGTCCCAGCTTCTGCCAACCTAGCAGTTTGAAAGCACATAAAAATGCAAGTAGAAAAATAGGGACCACTACGGTGGGAAAGTAACAACGTTCCGTGCGCCTTTGGCGTCTAGTCATGCCGGCCACATGACCATGGAGATGTCCTCGGACAAGCGCTGGCTCTTTGGCTTTGAAACGGAGATGAGCACCAGCCCCTAGAGTCGGAAACGACTAGCACGCATGTATGGGGGAACCTTTACCTTTACCTTTTACTCTAGGGAAGCAAAAGGTGGACTTTGAAGAAAAGTAGAAAAAGCATTGATGCCTTTGGAAATTAGTAGGGAAAAGACTCCTGAGAACATCATAAAAAACATGTAGCTGGGGAATTCTGGGAATTGAAGTCCACCCATCTTAAAGTTGCCAAGGTTGAAAAAACTGACTTAGGTCATCCTGAACATCAAGATATAATAGGAAGCTAAACCATTCCAAACTAAATATTAGGAAAGCTGTGTAGCTCTGAAATAAGTCCGGTCAGACTTTTAACTTCAGGAATGTGTAAAACCTCTTTCTCTCATTTTTAAACATTTGTGCATCCACAATGCATCAAAAAGAGCTAATGCAGATCATCCTCAACTTACAATAATTCATTTAGCAACTTTTTTGAAATTATAGTAGCACTGAAAAAAGTTCTCCCACTTATGACTTTTGGAGCATCCCTTGACCATGTGATCAAAATTCAGGCACCTGGCAACTGGCATGTATTTATGACGGTTTCAGTGTCCCAGGGACATGCATGCAGTGTCTCAGCCAGCTTCTGACAAGCAAAGTCAATGAGGGATACTGGGTTCACCTAACAACTGAATGACTCATTTAATAACTGGAGTGATTCACAGTGGCAAAAGATTATGAAAATCGAGCATCACTCATTTAACAACTGCCAAAAATTCCAGTCCCAGTTGTGGTCATAAGTCAAGGACTACCTGTAGATCCTTTCTTAGCAGCATAACAAATTGCCTGTAAGTGCTGGCCTCTTCCAGCTTGATCCTAAGAGTCAGATTCCAATGGTTTCATTGCAATGTCTGTCATTAGCAATGACGTGTAATCCTTCCGTAGCTATAAGACAGCGTAGAGTTTGAAGATTGAGGAGCTGCATGGTTGAATGACTGCCTGAAACTTCGGTTCCGCTCACTGCATTGCATTACTATCCTTGTGACTTTTGTTTTTTCCTTCTGCTTTTACCTCACTCCTTTTCACCAACCATTTTGTTTCATCCTTCAGATCCAGCAAGGTTGAAGAATTATTAATGCTTAATAAATTCCTAAGAGTTGTAGTAAACATCACTAAGTATATCATAAAACGGGAATGTGCCAAACAGATTCACAGGAAAGCATAGCTACATTGCTGATTTAGCTGTCTTTCTCTTTTAATTGATGCCAGCTGGATTAAGAAAATTTGGTCTGGATTGGGGTGCTACAGCTTATAAACATATATATGAATGTATAATCTGGGTTTGAAGTTATAATATCAAATGCAACTTTGTGCAAGAACAACCATTTTTAAAATGTAGTCCTTTCTTGCATTTTCCCAGTTATTCTTCCAGAAACTCTGGTTCTGCTTCTGCCTTTCTCAATGCTTAGCATGAGAACTGCTTTCAGGACTTACTGTGTTCTGCCAATTGCCTCCATCTGGCCAAGGGATACACTATTCCACAGAACTCAAAGGGTGGGAAAGGAGAGATAGAATAGATACAGTCCAGTTGATAAATATTTTATTTATTGATTTAAAACATTTATAAAGCCGCCCATCTTGTATAAAAACTGGGTGGATCCCAACCAATGGTTAATTTATTTAAAAAAAAACTCCTTAGTATATCATTAATACTTATTAATATATTGATTAAAACCATAGATCATAGAATAATAGGGTTGGAAGGGACTGTGGTAGTCTTCAACTCCTTCACCTAGGTCAGGGGTCAGCAACTTGAAACAGTGAAAGAGCCACTTGGAACCGGTTCGCTCACAAAAGGAAAAACTGGGAGCCGCAAAAAATATGTGCGCATGTGCGTACATGCGCACATGCGCAGAACAGGGTTCGACTGAAGAGTGGAGACAAGGTGAGATATGCACCTACCCTGCATATTTGAATTGATTGGTTGAACTTTTTTAGTCCCACTTTTTTTTTTTTTGGACTGCACATGGCAGAGGACCGGGAGCCGCAGGAGACAGCTGAAAGAGCTGCATGTGGCTCCGGAGCCGCGGGTTGCAGACCTATGACCTAGGTGCTCTCTGAGCTTGGTTGTTTTCTTGCAGACATTTCTAAACCCAAAACTAGGTAACATCATTATCACTATCACTGATGATGTTACCTAGTTTGGGTAATAAAACATCTGCAAGAAAACAGCCAAGCTCAGAGAGCATCAAGGACCCCTCATTTTAACTCTGAGCGACAAATATTCTTCTTTATTGAAGTTGTACCATTCCAGACTCTTCTTGAAAATCTCCAGTGTTGGAGAACCCAGTAGTCCTGGAGGCAAGCCGTTCCACTAAATAATTGTTCTCACTGCCAGAAAATGTCTTCTTAGTTCTAAGTCGGATGTCTCTTTAATGACTTTCCATCTGTTATTTCTTGTCCTGTTCACAGGTGCTTGGAGAATAGGTAGACCCTCTTCCCTGTGACAGCCCCTCAAGTAGTGGAAGACTACTATCACTTCACCCTTAGTTAGTAATGGGATTTACAGTAAATAGCTGAACAACTGGTTCTCTGCATAGATGCCACTTCTGGAAGTCTGTTATGAGCTTGGGAAGCCTCTCCCAAGCCTCGGAGGCTCAGAATGGACTTCCGGAAGTGGCATCCATGCACTTCCAGTGGGCCAGTCTGGGCCTGGGGAGCCTCTCCCTGGCCTCCGAGGCTCAGAACGGACTTCTGGAAGTAGTGTCCACACATTTCCAGCAGGCCGTTCTGGGCCTGGGAAGCCCCCCCAGCTCAGAATGGACTTCCAGAAGTGGTGTCCATGCACTTCTGGTGGGCCGTTCTGGGCCTGGGAGGTCTCCCCGGCTCAGAATGGACTTCTGGAAGTGGCATCCATGCACTTCTGGTGCTCTGTTCTGGGTCTTGCGAAAAAGGGCTAGGGCATCAGCTAGTTCACTGAAGTCAACAAAAAATTAGCTACTGGTTCTACCAAACCAGTGTGAACTGGCTGAATCCCACCACTGCCCTTAGTCCTTTTCTTTGTTAGACTAGACATACCTAATTCCCTCAGTCATTGATTATGATTTACCTCCAGACCCCTTATCATCTCTGCTGCTCTTCTCTGCTCTCTTTCTAGGGTCTCAATATCTATTGTATCATAGTGACCAGAATTGGACACCGTATTCCAAGTATGGCCTCCCTAGTGCAGTATAAAGCAATATTATCACTTCTTGTGATCTTGAAACTGTTGCTCTGTTGATGCAACTTAGGACTGCAACATTAAAACTTGACACCAAGAGAACTTTCACATCCGGTCCATCAACCTCACCTTATTATACAAGACTATCCATACAAGTTCAGTAGGTAACAGAATAACCCTGTTGATTTCATGATTTAAAACCCAGCATTATATTCTTGAATCTAAGAGGCAGCTGAAATCTAGGGCCCAGTCCAATATAAGAGAGAAAATGACTGGCCAAATTCATCTAAGGAGCTTCTGTGGCTGTGGATTACTCTACATCTAACAAAATCCTCTTGTGACACACACAAAAAGCAGTGGGATTTTGACTGGGTGTCATGGCTACCATCTTGAATTTCTTGATCCTCCCCATCCCCCTATGAATACTTCCAAACCGTATAGTTAAAATTCTTGTAGTTAATTTAGAACAGTTTCTCATCCTTTAGATGAGTGGACTCCAAGTCCCAGAATTCCCCAATCAGCATCCATTTTAGGTGGTCAAAGTTGAGAAACAGTGATTTAGAACTCTGGTTATGGTTTTGTGTATATACAGGTAATCCACAACTTACAACAGTAAATTTAGTGAATGAATGAATGAACCTTTATTGTCAAAGTACAACCATGTATACATTGAGATTGGTTGAGCCTCCCTTTATTTATTTATTTTATTTATTTTTATTTTTATTACATTTATATCCCGCCCTTCTCCGAAGACTATGGGCGGCTTACAAGCTTAGCAGTAGCCTTCATTCTATGTATATGCCTGCTTGTTAGGGCTTTCACACACACCCCAAGTGGCATTATTACAAAGTCAGCTTAATTGCCCCCAACAATCTGGGTCCTCATTTTACCTACCTCGGAAGGATGGAAGGCTGAGTCAACCTTGAGCCTGGTGGGATGCGAACCTGCACTAATTGCAGGCAGCTGGTGTTACTTAAGGAGGCATTAGCCCTCTGCTCCACCAAGGCTCCTTCATGCCCCCCCACCCCAACTCACAGTGACAACAAACCCACCATCTTGTTACACCATGTGAGCTAATTGCACAACACACCGGCCTCGCAAGTCAGTGACCGTTTGAAGTTGCAATGGCACTGAAAAAAGTGACCAATTACCATTTTTCATACTTATGACCATTGCAGCATCTCCATGGTCACGTGATTTACATTAGGATGCTTGAGAACTGACTCATATTTATGACAGTTGCAATTTCCCGGGATCATGTGATCATCTTTTGCGAACTTCTGACAAGCAAAGTCAATGGGGAAGCCAGATTCCCTTAACAGCCGTGTTACAAACTTAATAACTGCAGTGATTCACTTAAGAAATATGGCAAGAAAAGTCATAAAATGGGGCAAAACTCTCTTAACAAATTTCTCACTTAAATTCTGGCCTCAGTTGTGTTGGTAAGTCAGTTTGGGGCTGTTTTGATTCATGTGTAGTTAGAATCAGCTTCTTCCTTTTATATTTCTGTAAAATGGGTGTTTATCTTAATGCTGTTGTGTGACACGGACACAGATGAAAAAGAGAACTTGATTTAATAAATAGATACTTGATAATCTGTAGCTGGGCTTGCAGTATGGAATCTTTTTGCCATTTTGGATACAATATTCTTTTTCTCTTTCAGATTTTTAGCAGGACACACAACAACATACTTTTTTTTGCTAATTTTATCCTCATTTCTAAATCAAATTTAGGAAAAATTTCATCAGGATGAATTACTTATCATACTTGCAGCTAATTAAAAACATTAGAAATAGGCAACCTCTTACTGAGAAGCATACACCATGGACAATACACTGAATCATGATTAACCATCCATGAGTTGTAGAATTAACTCTATTGCCCTGGTCTGAACCATAATCTAACTATACTGTATGGGTTTGTACATTATCCTGAATTAGCTGATTATGTGTACATTGTGTGCATTAGCATATTATGTGTGCCCATGCTGAATGTTTCTATTTTGAAATTCATATTCCTAAAATATTAACATTTCTACTATAAACTTTGTCCTTGCTGATACCTTAACCACCAAAGGGGTGTGTGTGTGTGTGTGTGTGTGTATACACACAAACAGTAAAACAGATGGTCCTTTACTTACAACAGTTCATTTAGTGACCATTTAAAGTTACAATGGCGCTGAAAAAAGTGATTTATGACTGTTTTTCACACTTATGACCATTGCAGTGTCCCCATGGTCACGTGATCAAAATTCAGATGCTTGGCAACAGATTCATATTTATGACAGTTGCAGTGTCCTGGAGTCATTTTGTGACCTTCTGACAGGCAAAGGTCAATGGGGAAGTCAGATTTACTTAACAACTGTGTTACTAATTTAACAACTGCAGAGATTCACTTAATAACTGTGGCAAGAAAGATCATAAAATGGGGCAAAATTCATTTAACAAATGTCTCCCTTAGCAACATCAATTTTGGGTTCAATTGTGGTTGTAAGTCAAGGACTACTTGTATTAATTGCTAGAAACCCTGACCCATTGGTTCATTTTTTGCAGAGATATTTCCTTTCTTAAACTGATCATAGGTGGACAAAAAATCAGTGGGAGCAGGAGTGACATCTGACTTCCTGCTGCCTTCCCCATTGCCTTTCTTGTAAGGAGTTGGCAGGGAACATTGGAAATGATAATCATGTGGCTGAGGCTGGCCGTAGCAGCACTGCAACACATTACCAAATTTCAATCTCATGGGCATCACAATGCCCAGTTCTGAATGCATTCTGTAAGTTAGTCCATTTGAGATATGTTGGTTCAAAAATGTTTACCTCAGGATGCATTATTTTGCCCAGCTGAGGGTTACAAACAATCAAACAGACACAAGGGTTTTAGTGGTGTCTAGGTTTGACAGTATTCCAGCTGAGCTATTCAAAATCTTAAAAGACGATGCAGTAAAAGTGCTATACTCAATTTGCCAGCAATTTTGGAAAACTCAACAGTGGCCACAGGATTGGAAAAGATCAGTTTACATTCCAATTCCAAAGAAAGGCACTGCCAAAGAATGTTCAAACTATCACACCATTGCAATCATTTCACATGCTAGTAAAGTTATGCTTAAAATCCTACAAGCTAGACTCCAGCAGTATGTGGATCGAGAACTACCAGAACTACAGGAAGGATTTTGAAGAGGCAGAGGAACTAGAGATCCAATTGCCAACATACGCTGGATCATGGAGAAAGCTAGGGAGTTCCAGAAAAACATCTACTTCTGCTTCATTGACTATGCTGAAGCCTTTGATTGTGTGGATCATAACAAACTGTGGCAAGTTCTTAAAGAGATGGGAGTACCAGACCATCTTATTTGTCTCTTGAGAAACCTATATGCAGGTCAAGAAGCAACAGTGAGAACTGGACACGGAACCACTGATTGGTTCAAAATTGGGAAAGGAGTCCGGCAAAGCTGCATACTGTCACCCTGGCTGTTTAACGTATATGCAGAGCACATCATGAGAAAGGCAGGGCTAGATGAATCAAAAGTTGGAATTAAGATTGCCAGGAGAAATATCAACAACCTAAGATATGCAGATGATACCACTCTAATGGCAGAAAGAGAAGAAGAACTAAAGAGCCTCTTGTTGCGAGTGAAGAAGGAGAGTGCAAAAGTTGGGTTGAAACTAAACATTAAGAAAACCAAGATCATGGCATCTGGCCGTCTCAATTCCTGGCAAATAGATGGGGAAGAAATGGAGGTAGTGATAGATTTTATTTTCCTGGGCTCCAAGATCACCGCAGACGGGGACTGCAGCCAAGAAATTAAAAGACACTTGCTCCTGGGGAGGAAAACCATGGCAAATCTAGACAGAACACTAAAAAGCAGAGACATCACCCTGCCAACAATAGTGTGTATAGTCAAGGCTATGGTCTTCCCAGTTGCAATGTATGGCAGTGAAAGTTGGAGCATAAGAAAGGCTGAGCACCAAAGAATTGAGGCCTTTGAACTATGGTGCTGGAGAAGACTCCTGCGAGTCCCTTGGACTGCAAGGTGATCAAACTGGTCAGTCCTAGAGGAGATCAACCCTGACTGTTCTTTAGAAGGCCAGATCTTGAAGTTGAAATTCAAATACTTTGGCCACCTAATGAGAAGGAAGGACTCACTGGAGAAGAGCCTAATGCTGGGAAAGGTTGAGGGCAAGAGAAGAAGGGGACGACAGAGAATGAGGTGGCTGGATGGAGTCACTGAAGCAGTAGGCGTAAGTCTAAATGGACTCCAGAAGATGGTAGAGGACAGGAAGGCCTGGAGGAACTTTGTCCATGGGGTCGTGATGGGTCGGACACGACTTTGCAACTAACAACAGCAACAACAAGATTTGAATTGCCATCAGTCAGGCTGCAATTCACTTCTGCAGAATTGGATAACTTAGTAGATGGACAGATGTTTGTACATGTAGGTCAATCTATGTGCAGGGTGTAGCAAATTACTATAATTCAGTGGCCTCCTTTGCAGAGTATAGAAGTTGCTGATGAGGTTGCCTCTTTCAGAATCACAAAAGAAGAGAGGGGAAGATGTTTCTCTGAGTGGAAATTCCCTGACAATTGATTTCTGTTTTTAACTACCTAGCCTGTTGGTCCATTCTTCCCATTTGTGCATGTCCATCCACAATGGAGGAATGGATGATGAAGACGACAGAATTAGTAAACATGGCAAAACTCACTTACTTGATTAGAGGAAGGATAATATCTATACTCATTAGTGACTGGAAACCCTTATGGACTTTTTGCTGAAACAGAGAAAAATGAGCTTATAGGTTTGATGATTAGAAAGAAGAAGGAAATTATGTTGTAATCTTACAGAGAGAATAAAATATAAATGCTAAGGGAAATAGAGAAGGAATTTTTGATGATGCAACCTGAGACATGTACAAAAGATTTTGTTATTGAACTATTGACTACCCAATCACCACACTGCTTTCTAAATATTTGGATGTAAAGCTGGAAAATCAAGAAAATTTGTTTTTTTTTTAAAAAAAGAATAAAATATAAATGACCTTGTAGCTGATATTATGAAGACTGTTCTTTATAACTTTTTCTCTCCTCTCCTTTCCTTTCCTCTCCTCATCCTTCCCCTTTCCTCCTCCCCTCCCCAACATACAAAAGAGAGAATTTAAAAGCTAAAAAGAAAACAAAAAGACCAAAAGACCTCCTCAGCAGCAATTAACACCCAAATAAACAGAGATTAACACTAGACCAGGGGTGTCAAACTCAATTTCATTGAGGGCCGCATCAGCATTGCGGTTGCCCTCAAGAGGCCGGGTGGGTGTGGCCTGGGTGGGCGTGGCCTGCTGGGTGGGCGTCGCTAGAGTGCATATGGCCTACTGGGTGGGCGTGGCCAGCTCTACATCGTTCGCATCAAGGGTGCCTATGGGGGCCTGGGCAGGAGAGGGTCAGATCTGAGGGTCTCTGGCAGAAGGAGGGTCTCTGGGCCAGGACCAAGGCATTGGGGACTGTTCCCTCACTGTTTCCAGGATGGCTTCGCGGGCCACATGAAACCACTTCGTGGGCCGGATCCGGCCCCCAGGCCTTGTGTTTGACATGTCTGCACTAGACCAACAATCAAGCAGCAAACACTACCCAATCAAGCAACTACCATCTCAAACAAATAACAGTAAACAACAGTCCAATCGAGGATCTACCCAAAAGGCAGACAACACATCCACAACACTGACAGGGCAAGTCAGTTGTATATAAACTAAGAGCATACTCCACTGCTGTCTAACACTGATGATGTTATCTACTCAGGCAATGAAACATCTGCAAGAAAAAATATATATCAGAAAACACTAAGAATCCCACAATTCAGGTATTGCTCCACGGAAGCCTGTGAGGCCCCAAAGGCCTCAGTTGTCCATCCATGTTTTTTTGTTTTGCCAAAGAAGACTTTCTTCCTATATTACCTCAGATAAGTCCAAGCACCACCATTAAAATGCAACCCACAAAGCTGGAGAGAATAGCTTCTCATTGGGCAACATGAAACAATAAAGGGAGGCAGATAATAAATAGGAGCCATGTATTAAATCTAATATTTTTCCTGAGCAAAGTTTTGGAGTCTGTGTTTGCGACTCCAGCAGTTTATCTGTTCTGGAATACAAATGATCAGACATTATATCTTGTAAGCAATCATCTGGGCATATTAGCTGAAACCATAGAAGAAATGAAAGTATTTCATTAGCTGGCAAACCAAGTAAGATTTATTTCACAAAAGCTGTGCGCCAATGGGGTATTTACTAGGCATTTCAGCAACGGCTCATTGGAGTGTTTTCGCTTTTGTTCCTCTGATTGAAATACAAAAGACGAGATATTCTCTCCTGGGATGTAGCTTTAGTCACTGGCAGTCAATGAGAATACAAATCACCGTGCAGATTCATTTGTGTTTGCGTGTGTGTCATTTTCTTTGTACAATTCTAACCATTTATCTGCGAAATTGCATTTCTGGGATGGGTGGTGACAAGTAGAGCTTTCTCCTGGCCAACAGCACATAAAGGTGTTTTGGGATCTGTGGAAAGTAAGTAAAATCGGCATTATAATTCTCAGGGTATCTCAGTACGTTGCTATATGATAAATATTTGATCAGCTGGGATCAATAAAGCTCGTTTGCTACCATTGTCTTGGGAGTGGGAGGGTTTTGAAAGGTGTAAAATTACATTTCTTACACAGGACCACATGCTTTCTGAAGCATAAAACATACAGCAAGACATATTAACATGCATGAAAGCAGAACAGCTGGATTAAAATCAGCAAATAATGGAATCCAGTGTGAATAACAAAAGCAACAAGCTATAAAAATGAGGCACAGCTATAGATAATCCTCATTTAACAACCAATCACTTAGTGACATTCTAAGGTAAGACAGACTCTCCCAAAGGTACTTAGGACTAATTGCAGAGTTCTGATGGCAACACACACACACACACACACACACACACGCCTCGTGTGTTCAGATGACCATATTTGGGGCACTTGGCATTTGGCTCATTTTATGGCCAGTTGCACCATTCCATGGTCACATAACATGATTTACAACAACTTTTTTTGCCATAAACCAGGCTTTTGGGACAGTTTCTGGCAAAAAGGCCTATAGGAATGCATTGACTTGCCTAACAGCTGTGGTGCTTGCTTAACTACCATTGCAGAAAAGGTTATAAAACTGGGTTGGTTATAAAGTAAAGTAAAGGTAAAGTTTCCCCCGCACATGCGTGCTAGTCGTTTCCGACTCTAGGGGCCGGTGTTCATCTCCGTTTCAAAGCCGAAGAGCCAGCGCTTGTCCGAGGACGTCTCCGTGGTCATGTGGCCGGCATGACTAGACGCCAAAGGCGCACGGAACGCTGTTACCTTCCCACCATAGTGGTCCCTATTTTTCTACTTGCATTTTTATGTGCTTTCGAACTGCTAGGTTGGCAGAAGCTGGGACGAGTAACAGGCGCTCACTCTGTTATGCGGCACTCGGGATTCGACCCGCCAAACTGCCGACCTTCCGATCGACAAGCTCAGCGTCATGGGTGCCTAAATGGAAACTCCAGGTTCCATTACAGTTGCAAATCAAGGACTACCTGTAGAAGACCAAGGTTGGATAATGGAAGCCATTAAACAAGTCCCAGTGAAATGGCTGGTTAAGATGGCAGATTAAGAAGCAGACCTGGAATTTTGTAGGAAAATGCAAACTATAAGTAGATTTTTTATGAATTAGGAAGATAAACAGCTTTCATAAATGTTTGGTAGCTACTTCCTGTGGGAAATGAATGAATGGGTTTCATTTTCTGGATCAGGACTCTCAACATGGCATCCTCATCTCTTGTTGACCTGGGTTAGTGTTGGTTTTGGCTTGACCTTTTTAGACGACACCCTTATACTTACCTTCTTACTTTCAAAGCAGCTCTCAGAACAGAAAAGCAAGCAACAATCACATCACAGCTGGCTCATCTCTCAGGTGCTGTCTCTCAGTTGAAATCAAGCCACCTCGCTAAAAGGCACTTCGCTGGAAGTTTTTAGAAAGAGACTGAACAGTCACCTGTTTGAAATGGTATATGTTGTGTACTGGGTTCGTTGTGCAGGAATGAAGACGAGGCGAGTGAGTTCAGCAAAGATCATGGTTTATTGCTTGCAGGATCTGAACTAGAGAACTGGGCTGCAGATGCAGCAATTTATACCCCTGGCCCCTAGGTGGCAGCCAATAAGTTTGAAGCAACCCATTGCCGCCTAGGGGCAGCCAATAGCACCGCTGGAGATGGGTTGTCTGAGGTGCTGGGGGCCATTAGCAAGCTCCCAGCTTAAGCAGCCTTCCAGCAGTTACCACGTGGTGTTAACAACAAGCCCAATACATTACACCCCTCCCCCGTTAGAACAAACAACATTATAGCAACAACAGAAAGTAATTACAGCAATACAATTTACAAAAGACTTAACACTGTGTGAATAGCTTCCACTTAGCAGCATAATAAAATACTTTACAATATTATAGCTCCATTGTTTTTGATACAACCTTGTAGGATAGCAGTTAACACAATGTACATACAACATTGTAGCTTTATTACTTCAGCACATAATCTTGCAGATAAGCAGGAGGTTTGCATGCCCTTGTGGAGTGCCTGGGGGACCCAGGTGCTTCCTGGCCTACCAACTTGCCCGCTGGGCTGGGTAGGCCATTGTCTCTTGGTTCAATTGATTCAGGCTGGCTTGGTGTTCTGTGGCTGTCCTTTCCAGGTTGGCCCACCCCAGAGTCAGTTTGTTCAGCAGAGTCAGCACAGTGGCTGTAAAAGTCTGGTTGGCTTTCTCCATCAGGGGACCCATGTTGCACTTCTGGACTCCCCTCCTCTACGGCCAACTCCTCATTGCTTGGGCTGTGTGAGCCTTCAGAGTCTATGCCTGGGTTGGCTTGGCTGCCAGTTTGTGGGCTTTGGTAAGGACTTATGATGAAGTCCTCACTTTGTGGCCATTCTGGAAAATGCTTTCTGAGTTGGTCGATGTGGCGCCTGACAACTCGCCCGCCCTCCAGCCCCACTTTGTAAGAGAGGGGGCCTGAAGTTTTAGTCATTTTCCCTGGTACCCATAGATTCCCATGCCCATAGATCCTGGCCCACACTGCATCACCCACTTGCAGCCCCCTCGGGGGTTTTGGACGCAAAACTTCTGCTGCCACCCTATCTGGATGTAACCTATCCAGTTTTGTGATCAGCCACCTCCCCCAGCGCAGCTCTGCTGGGCTTTTCCCTGTAGCCGTGCAGGGCGTGGAATGCTGGCAAAGTAAAAAATCTGCCAGTCTGTGATGCCAGTCCCCAGTGACTCCTTCGTGGTCCAGACCATGCTTTCAGCTTGACCATTGGTGGATGGGTGAAATGGGGCCGATGTTGCATGCCTGATAAGATTTGCTCTCAGGATAGTCTGAAATTCAGTCGCAGTAAATTGGGCTCCATTGTCAGATACTATGACGTCTGGCAGCCCATGCATGGCAAAGAGTTTCCTAAGCTCCTGGATAGTCCTAGTAGTAGTCATGTTTGCAACTGGCATTACTTCAAGCCATTTAGAGTGGCTGTCAACCACCATGAGAAAGAGCTGTCCCTGAAAGGGCCCAGTGAAGTCTATGTGAATTCTAGATCAAGGAGTGTGAGTCTCCTCCCACCTGTGAACTGGTGCGTGCGGCATTTCAGGCCTTGATTGTTGGCATGAGTCCTTCGGGAAAAGGGCGGTATATAAATCGAAACAAACAAATAAATAAAATAAATAACAGCCATGCACCTGGGCCTCGATGGCCTTGTTTAATCCTGGCCAACATAGGTAGTTTCTAGCTAAAGCTTTCATACGGACAATACCTGGGTATCCTTCATGTAGTGATTGCAAAACCCTGTCTTTAAGTGAAGTGGGGACTATGACCCTGTTCCCCCATAGGATACAACCCTTGTGAGCTGATAGCTCATGTCTTCTAGTGAAATAACTCTGAAATTCAGGGCCTGGGCTTTTATCCAGCCACCCTGTATGCAGCCAAGAAAGTACTCTACTTAGTGTTTTATCAGCTGCTGTTTCTGCAGGTATGTCCCCTGCATGGAGGGGAAACTCTGGCAAGTCCTGGATAGACAAAACCTGGGCTGCTGGGTCCTGATCTGGTTCGATTTGTGGCAGTGGAAGCCTGCTTCAGCCACCTGCATGGCCCCTTTTTAGCTGGGTTTGTGAATCAGCTTGAACGTGTACGCTAATAGGAAAATAGACCATCTCAGCATTCTGGGGGACAGTATCTGGGGTGTCTGTTTGTCTGTGGTGAATAACCCCAACAGCGGTTTTTGGTCTGCGAAGACTGTGAAGTTCCTGCCATATAAGTAGTCATGGAATTTTTTAATTCCAGCTACAATGGCCAATGCTTCTTTGTCAATTTGAGTGTAATTACCCTCAGCAGAGGACAGTGTCCTTGAATAAAATGCAGTGGGAACCTGTATTCCATCCTTCACCAATAGTAATAGGTGCCTTGGGTGCAATCCCAAAACAACTAGAGCACCACTTGAACACCATTGGCACTGACAAATTCGCCAAGGTACCTCAAATGGACTAACTTACAGAAGGCATCCAAAATCTGGAACCCATGACTCCCAAGGAATGAAATTTGGGGAAATTGTAGTTGCTTTGGGGCTGCTGGGTTGGTGCTGCAGTCATGTGATGCTCATTTTGAATGTTCCATAGCAGTTTCCCAGTCATTCTCACAGTCTCTTGCCCTGTCCCCCATTCCACTCCCATGAGCTCCATTCCAATGCTACCCCTGTGCACTTTCCTGACCCTTTGTGGTACTCTTCTACACCCTCCCTGACCTGTGCCACCTCCCCATATGCCTTCCCTGATTTGCACAGCATGCCTTATGCTCTCCTAACATAGGTAGTTCTTGACTTACAACAGTTGGGGGGTGAGGTGTTACCCCTCGTTGATAGGGCTTGCAACTTGGGCGTCCTCCTGGATTCACGGCTCAATTTTGAAGATCACATAGGAGCCGTGACCAGAGGGGCTTTTGCCCAGGTTCGCCTGTTGTGCCAGTTGCGACCCTATCTGGACCGAGATGCCCTACGCACAGTCACCCATGCGCTTGTGACCTCCTGGTTAGACTACTGCAATGCTCTCTACATGGGGCTGCCCTTGAGGACCACTCGGAGGCTTCAGCTGGTGCAGAATGCGGCCGTGCGAGTTGTGATGTGGGTTTCCCGATACTCCCATGTAACACCTTTACTCCGCAAGCTGCATTGGCTTCTGGTTGCCCTCCAGGTGAGATTCAAGGTGCTGGTGATGACCTATAAAGCCCTAAATGGCTTGGGTCCGGGATATTTGAGGGAACACCTGCTGCAGGCATCAAGTTCCCTTTGTCCTGTGTGCTCCCACAGGGAGGGCCTTCTCAGGGTGCCGCCGGTAAAAGACTGCCGGTGGATAACACCCAGGGGGATGGCCTTCTCAGTGGGTGCGCCTGCCCTTTGGAACCAGCTGCCCGTGGAGCTTAGGACTGCCCCCGACCTTCGTTCATTCTGCCGGGACCTGAAGACCTGGCTCTTTGAGCTTTCCAGCCCAGGCTGAGAGTTTTTAATTGGAGTTTTAATTGGGGTTTTATATTTTTCAGGGATCAAATTTAATTATTTTTAATTGTTTTTAACTTTTGTATTGTATTGACGTTCTTAAATACCTTGTAAACCGCCCTGAGTCCTACGGGAAAAGGGCGGTGTATAAATTCAATAAACGTAAAGTTAAGTTCATTTAGTGACTGTTCAAAGTTACAACAGCACTGAAAAAAGTGACTTATGACCGTTTTTCACAGCTATGAACTTTGATCATCCCTTTGGTCAAGTGATCAAAATTCAGATGCTTGGCAACTGACATGTACTTATGAAGTTGCAGTGTCCCAAGATCATGTGATCTCCTTTTACAAACTTCTAACAAACAAAGTCAATGGAGAAACCAGATTCACTTAACAAATGGGTTACTAACTTATTAATTGCAATAATTCACTTAACAACTGTGGCAATAAAGATAGTAAAAATGGGGCAAAATTCACTTAAATGTCTCACTTAACAACAGAAATTTTGGGCTCCATTGTGGCCATAAGTCGAGGACTACTGTAAAGTATCCCTGACCCCATGCCACTATCCACATAGCTTCTCTGACCCTTGAGCATCTCTAGCGCATCACCATACATCCTTCCTAACCCACACCACCTTCCCTTGTGCACCTTCCCCAACCTGTACTCTTGGGCATCCCCTGCACTTTTCCTGACCCATGCTGAGATAGCTAAATGAGTTTGGACAGAGAAAAACAAATATCAACATTTATTGCTAATTATTGACATCTAGACAGAATTTGTTAAGGGTCCCTCTTCCTCATGAGATACATAGAGGGTAGACCAGGGCTATGCAACAGGTATCCTTGGATGTATAATCTGCCTTGATCTGCCTGGCATTTCATAAGTCAGCTAAAGTAGTAAACTCTATTTCAACACGCTTTCAGTTCTTACTTATGTCTGGGTATACATCATAGGTAGTTTATCACAGGTGGCTTTTAATGGTATTGCACACTTGAGTTATGGAGCCTTTCCAGTGTAAGCCATTCATAATAGCAAAGCTCAGGAAGAAATTCCACTTTCCTGATCACACATTTTCATTTAACAGATACATTCATTTGATGCAGGAGCCTCTCTGACTTTTCTCTAATATTTCCTGCGCTTTTTCCTCCCAGAAATGGTATTGTTTATAATGTAAAAGTCTACTTGACAATGTTGGTTTTGTTTAATATACTTTTGGATTACCCAGTAATGAGTTCACTCATGTTATACAACACTAAAACCTCATGTAACTCTAGGTCACTCAGTGAGAGTTTAATACCTTAACTTCTATATCAAACAATTCCATTAAGCCTTTCAGAACTGTTTGCACTTCTTAAAAAAAAAAAACGGCTTTGGGATTCCACCTCCCAGAACTGAGCTGATGAGACTGAAAGATGGTTGGGAATTATGAGAACTGAAGTAAAAAAAGAAATTTAATCAAATGAGGAAAATCATAGTATATGAGCAAAAAGAGGACAGTGGGAACACCAATGATACAACTGTGTAAGGTCAATTCTTACATCTTAACCATGGCATGGACAGGGTTTGATAATTGTTTTGGTGTGCTAAATCATGTAGACATGCTAGGTCTTCCAGATATTATCCCATTTCTATACTATGGTCATCTGTAACAGTTTTTTTGTCTCCCAGCACAATGTTTTCTGTGTGTAGGATGTAGGCCGCTTCATTAATAGCATATTTGCCAATGTGGTCAGGGATGGGATTGGTCTAGCTATGTTCAAGTCTTGAAGAAGCTCCTTATAAACTCAGGTTTAGCATTTTTTTTAAAAAAAGAGGGCTAGATCTGTACGATAAAACAGGCTTAGTGCTCTCTTTCCTCCAGCTGTTGTTGGTTCTATCAGCATTGGGTGGTTGTTGTTAGTTGTGAAGTTGTGTCTGACCCATCGTGACCCCATGGACAACATTCCTCCAGGCCTTCCTGTCTTCTACCATCTTCTGGAGTCCATTTAAGTTCAAACCTACTGCTTCAGTGACTCCATCCAGCCACCTTATTCTCTGTCGTCTCATTCTTCTCTTGCCCTCAACCTTTCCCAGCATTAGGCTCTTCTCCAGTGAGTCCTTCCTTCTCATTAGGTGGCCAAAGTATTTGAATTTCAACTTCAGGATCTGGCCTTCTAAAGAGCAGTCAGGGTTGATCTCCTCTAGGACTGACGACTCGCAGGAGTCTTCTCCAGCACCATAGTTCAAAGGCCCAGCATTGGGTATATTACAGTTATTACTGGGTTTGCTATACCTTATATTATTTTATTTATTGTTTATTTAACAGAACAAAATAATAAATTTGAAAGGGACCTTGGAAGTCTTCTAGGCCAACCCTCTGCTTAGGCAGGAAACTCTGTACAATTTCAGACAAATGGTTGTCTAATCTCTTCTTAAAAACTTGCAGTGTTGGAGCATTCACAACTTCTGGAGGCAAGCTGTCCCACTGATTAATTGTTCTCTCTGTGAGGAAATTTCTCCTAGTTTGCTTCTCTCCTTGATTAGTTTCCATCCATTGCTTCTTGTCCTGCCCTCAGGTGCTTTGGAGAATAGCTTGACTCCCTCTTCTTTGTGGCAGCCCTTGAGATATTGGAAGAGTACTATCATGTCTCCCTTCATCCTTCTCTTCATTAAACTAGACATACTCAATTCCACCAACCATTCCTTATATGTTTTAGCCTCCAGTCCCCTGATCATCTTTGTTGCTCTTTGTTTTAGTGGAAGGCCTTTGCCTGCTTCATTCTGGCTCTACAGAGGTCCATGGGCTTCTTCTAGAGGCTGCTGGACATGAAACCAGCTTGCTATTCCATTGCAACATGAGCTGAAGAGGAGACAACTTTGCTATCTATTGCTTGCACCCTCCTATTTCATCTTGCATTTGTCTTCTGCAATGCCATCTATTAGCCAGATTTATTTTTGGACATAAGCCAGAAGTACTTTGAGAAACTTTCTAGATCCATTCTTAGAAACCAATTGATTGACAGGTCATAGAAGTGGAGCATCTCTGCAACTGCAGCACACAATGACAGGTAAAAATCCAGCTATTTATGCACCTGGCCTCAAGCAGCCCTGCCCCACTCTAGGACAGGGAGAGTATATAGGTCATCTTCCACTAATAACCATTCATTTAGTCACCATTTGAACTTACAAGGGCACTGAAAAGGTTTAGGTGTCATCTTGCTCAGTATGGATGCTATTTATGTTACACTTTGCTTGAGCTAATTTGTTGTTGTTAGTTGCGAAGTCGTGTCCGACCCATCGCGACCCTATGGACAACGTTCCTCCAGGCCTTCCTGTCCTCTACCATCTTCTGGAGTCCATTTAGGCTCATGCCTACTGCTTCAGTGACTCCATCCAGCCACCTCATTCTTTGTCGTCCCCTTCTTCTATTGCCCTCAACCTTTCCCAGCATTAGGCTCTTCTCCAGTGAGTCCTTCCTTGTCATGAGGTGGCCAAAGTATTTGAGTTTCAGCTTCAGGATCTGGCCTTCTAAAGAGCAGTCAGGGTTGATCTCCTCTAGGACCGACCGGTTTGATCGCCTCGCAGTCCAAGGGACTCACAGGAGTCTTCTCCAGCACCAGAGTTCAAAGGCTTCAATTCTTTGGCGCTCAGCCTTGAGCTAATAATAAAACTTAAAATCCTTTTATTTACTGGAGTGTTCATTGTCTCTGGATCCAAAAGGACTAATTGCCTGGGCACCTGATCCCTGCCTTGACACCTGGCATAACATTGAGTCATCCATTGGAGAATGATATAACCAAGTCGCTTCCTAAACTGTTTATTTAAATTGCTGCATTCTTTATTTACTTCTCTCTTCTTGGAATAAAAAAATACCCTTTTTCTTTTCCCACAATATTTGGTAGAGTAAAAGTTTGCTCTAACTCAGTTGTGGTGTGGTTTGGAAATAGTTGCCAGCATCATCCACTGAGAACTGATTAGAACTCTGGCAGATGTTAAATGCTGTGTTGCTAATGTTAGGCTATGTCCAAAGGAAGGAAAGTGAAACAGATGGAAGCTTGTTTTTCCAGCCCTTGGCCAAGTAATTCTTAAATCAGATGTATTTGTGCACCTATGTGTGTAAGTCTTGGTAAAATAAACCCTCTGAAGAATGGAAAGGGCTACCCAAAAATATAGATTTACATATAAGAAAATATAAATTCTCCCCCTTCGACTCTAATCCAAAAGATTAACTTTGCTGAAGACTATTTTAATGACTATGTATCATAATATGGGAACAGCAGCATTGCACGAATGAATTCAAGGTAGACACATCTATTTTACAGCAGCAAATTTCCAATGGCAGAAACATTGCAAAGAAACATGAGAGAAAGTAGATTTAACATCTGGCATGTTAGAATAATTAAATTTTCCCTTTAGTGACATAGATAATCCATTTGTTATTACTGTATCTGGTGGGAATTATTTCTGTGTAAGAGAAACATAAAACTACAGTACATACTGCACCTGTTTACAAGCTGTAGGACATGCACTGAGTTGGAAGAATAAAGCCAAAGCTTCAATATTATATTTGTCTGGTAATATCATGCTTTTTGTACATACAGGTTATAGCTTGTGGAAATTATTTTAACTGGTAATAATTAGTTAGGTTCCATTAAGTTGGACTTGGTTCCTACTGATTGTTTGGGCAAACACTCAGCTTCTTAATCTGTCTCCAGTTGTGATTTACAGCACTCCCTTGGATACGGTAATTTATCTTTGATCTCATCCATCCAGTTTCTTTATTACAGTTATCTTCTACTTCCATCAGCCTTCAAGAATAGTTATTTCTTCTAGTCTACCGTTCACTTGCATGATATAGCCCAAACTTTGTGTGTAAAAAGATAAAGATTTCCCTGTCAGTTGTGTCCATGATGCTCACCTCCGTTTCTTGGCCAAGGGGTCTGCATTATCCAAAGACACTTTCCGTGGTCATGTGGCCAGCATGGCTAAACACTGAAGCACACGGAATCCTGTTACTTCCCACTGAAGTGGTACATATTTATCTATTCATATTTGCATGCTTTAAAATTGCTAAGTAGGGAAGAGCTGGGGCAAGGAACGGGAGCTCACTCTGTTGCCTTGAGTCTCAAACCTGGCCTGCCATCTCTCCAGCTGAAAGCTCAGAGTATCCACTTACAAATCATAGCCTTGGGAACAGCCAGCTTTTATTTAATCCAGGATTGATTGGTTGGTTCTTCTTGTGAACCATGATATGTGTTTCCGACGAGAATGATCATTTGCTTTAACTATCCAGATCTTTGTTGTCATGTTCTTGTCTATGTTTTCCTAGTGTTTTCATCCCCAGGATTGGCATCCTCTTTGTTTCTCCAGCACATTTTCTGCTTTTTCTCTATTCTTAAATCCAAGAAGAAGAAAAATATCTTTCGTGTTAACGATTTAGATGGATAGAAGAGCAACTTATCAAAGTTGCAGGTGCCACCAAACTGGAGGAAGTAGCCAACATTCCAGAAGTTAGACTCAAGATCCAGAAGGATCTCGACAGACTTGAACATGGCAGTCCTAGGCTGCATCAAGAGAGGTTATGTGAAATGTTAGTACCACTTTATAATATTGTGGTAAGACCACACTTGAAATACTGAATAGAATAGAATAGAATAACAGAGTTGGAAGGGACCTTGAAGGTATTCTAATCCAAACCCCTACTCAGACAGGAAAACCTATAACATTTCAGACAAATGATTGTTCTATATCTTCTTAAACATTTCCAGTATTGGAGCGTACACAACCTCTGTAGGCAAGTTGTCCTCCTGATTAAATGTTCTAACTGTGAGGAAATTTCTTAGTTTTAGTTCTAGATTTCTTCTCTTCTTGATTAGTTTCCATCCCTTGCTTCTTGTCCTGCCTTCAGGTTCTTTGGAGAATAGCTTGACTCCCTCTTCTTTGTGGCAGCCCCTGAGATATTGGAACACTGCTATCATGTCCCCCCCATCCTTCTCTTCATTAAACTACTAAGGTAAGGTAAAGGTAAAGGTTCCCCCGCACATGCGTGCTAGTCGTTTCCGACTCTAGGGGCCGGTGCTCATCTCCGTTTCAAAGCCGAGAGCCAGCGCTTGTCCGAGGACGTCTCCGTGGTCATGTGGCCAGCATGACTAGACGCCAAAGGCGCACGGAACGCTGTTACCTTCCCACCGGAGTGGTCCCTATTTTTCTACTTGCATTTTTACGTGCTTTCGAACTGCTAGGTTGGCAGAAGCTGGGACGAGTAACAGGCGCTCACTCTGTTACGCGGCACTCGGGATTCGACCCGCCAAACTGCCGACCTTCCGATCGACAAGCTCAGTGTCCTAACCCACTGAGCCACCGCGTCCCTTGTTAAACTACTAGACACACCCAATTCCAGCAACCGTTCCCCATATGTTTTAGCCTCCAGTCCCTTAATCATCTTTGTTGCTCTTTTCTGTACTCTTTCTAGAGTCTCAGCATCTTTTTTACATCAGGGTGATGAGAACTGGATGCTGTATTCCAAGTGTGGTCTTACCAAGGCATTATAAAGTGATATTAAAAATTGCATTACTGAATCCAGTTTTGGTTGCCTGTATGATGAACAGTTGAAGAACTAGGTATGTCTAATCAAATGAAGATGAAGGACTAAGGGTGATGTGATCGCAATCTTCCAATATTTGAGGAGTTGTCACAGAGATGAGGGGGAATTGGCTGATTCTTTAAAGCATCTGAGGGCAGGACAAGAAATAACAGATGGAAGCTTATGAAAGAGAGAGCCAAGCTAGAATTAAGGAAAAAATTTCCTGGGAAATTTCATGGGAAATCAGCTGAAGATTTTAAGAAGAGATTGGAAAGCCTTTTGTCTGGAATGGTGTAGGGCAGGGGTCAGCAACCTGAAACAGTGAAAGAGCCACTCGGAACCGGTTCCCTCACAAAAGGAAAAACTGGGAGCCGCAAAAAATGTGTGCACATGCGCGTACATGCGCACATGCGCAGAACAGGGTTTGACTGAAGAGTGGAGCCAAGGTGAGATATGCACCTACCCTGCATATTTGAATTGATTGGTTGAACTTTTTTAGTCCCACTTTTTCTTTTTTCTTTTGGACTGCACATGGCAGAGGACTGGGAGCCGCAGGAGACGGCTGAAAGAGCCGCATGCGGCTCCGGAGCCGTGGGTTGCAGACCTGTGGTGTAGGGTCTCCTGCCTGAGCAGGATGTTGGATTAGAAGAACTTTAAGGTCTCTTCCAACTCAGGTATTACCACCCTCTTTGTATCACCACCACACTGTCTGTTTTTCCCCTATTTTTGAGTCCAAGAAGGAAAAAAATATCTTCTTCACTGTCAACTGAAAATTCACCTGATGCTTGGCCTCTTTTAGTGATATTTGAAGTTAACCCAGATTTTTCAAAATCCATATTGACTTTTTTTAATGAGTTCTTTTAACTCTCCCATAGGGTTGTTTTCAAATTGTTAGTGTTACCAGAGGATAGCTGTGTTAGTTTCTGGTAGCTAAAATTCAGTTAGCACTTTTTAAATCTTATACATATTGTTGAGTACTGAAGCTCAAGAATGCCCTGTATTCAGCTCTGGGAAGTCAGGGGGGGGGAGGGGGAGGGAGGGGAAGTTTGGGGGGGAGGGGGAGGGAGGGGAAGCTGGGGGGGAGGGGGAGGGAAGGAGTTTATGCTTAAAATGTATTGTAAAACTTTTCAGTAAAAAAAAGAATGCTTAGACCTATTAATAAAAATGTCTTACGTGTAGGCCTTGACGCACAATTCTAATGGCGCCTGCTCATGATCGTAAATTGTGACAGTTGGAAAAGGGGTTAGTCACATAACCAATCCAATTTTTACCACTTCTGTTGCAGTGGTTGTTAAGCAAACAACACAGTTGCAAAACAAACAGCAGTGAATGCTGTGGTCATTAAGCAAATTCATTGCTTGCTATGGCAGTTTTGCCAAAAACCAGAAGGACCAGTTTTCAGTGAAACCATCATAAAATGCAGTCATGTCACTTGGGCTGCTGTAAATGCGGGTTTCTGAGTCCTCGAAATTCAGCCATGTCACTTTTATAGCCTGAAGGGAGGCCTATTATAACTATGGTGGTTGCTAAGCAACAGGTCAAAAACCAAGGACTACAGGTAATCCTCGACTTACAACAGTTTGTTTAGTGACTGTTCAAAGTTACAACAGCACTGGAAAAAGTTATCTATGATTGTTTTCACACTTACAACCATCATGGCATCCTCTTGGTCACATGATCAAAATTCAGACGCTTAGCAACTGACTCATATTTATGATGGTCACCATGTCCCGGGGTCATGTGACCTGCGTTTGTGATCTTCTGACAAGCAAAGTCAATGGGGAAGCCAGATTCATTTAACAACTGTGTTACTAACTTAACAACTGCAGTGATTCACTTAACAACTGTGGCAAGAAAGGTCGTAAAATGGGGCAAAACCCACTTAACAAATGTCTCACTTAGCAACAGAATTTGAGGCTCAATTGTGGTCATAAGTCAAGGACTACCTATACCTGTAGTCCAAAAATGTGCGACTGGAGTCTTGAATTTCTCAAAATATAGCTTTTTTTTTAAAATGTCTGTATATACAGGACTTCCATCAGCATTTCATTTATTTTGAAACTCTCTAGCTGTAGATAAAATCTCTGGATTTATGTTTCCAAATAACTTTTCAGCTATGAGTTTTAAATCTTCTGGTGCTTGCTGGTTCATTTAAATAATAAGGGATCGAAGGTTCGTGGAAAATGACCAAGGGCCTTGTTGGTTGAAGACATTTTTTCTGCTTGCAAGAAGTTGTGTTTCTCCTCCTAGTTGAGATATACAGTATTATTAAATTTACAGAGGATTGGATTTCAAAGATTGTTTTATTTCAAGTGGATGCATACATAGGACACAAAAATGCACTGTATTACTTGCCTCTTGCTTCAGTGATATGCATGTATGAAAGTATAAATCAGCAATTCTAAAGTGGGTTGTTTTTAAAGAGCCTCCAGATCCCAGAAGCTGATTAGGATTTTGTTAAATATTGATTCAAAAGGACTGTGCATTCAGTCTGCTTATGTATCACCTGTTTTGCTGATGTTGCAGATTTTGTGGAAAAGGTGTGGCAGAAATGCAGGTAAGGAAAATACTGCATCATGGAAGGTATAGGAAAAGTGAAATGTCATCTTTGTCGCCATTATCACCACTGGTTTGTCTAGTGGTTAAAATGGTGACTTAGAAACTAGGAGACTGTGAGTTCTAGTACCGCCTTAGACATGAAAACCAGCTAGGTGACTTTGGGTCAATCACCAGAAGACTGTGGCCTTGAACTCCTGTAAGAAAAGTGAGACCTTGTCATCATAATTATCACCATCACCATCATCACCACCATCTTCATCAGTTTGGTCTAAAGGTTAAGGTGCTGGCCTAGAAACCAGGAGACTGTGAGTTCTAGACCCACCTTAGACATGAAAGCTGGGTAATTTTGGGCCAATCACCAGGAGATTGTGATTTCTAGTTCTGCCTTAGGCATGAAAGCCAAATGGATATATATATTTACTCGATCCTTTTTCTCCCCTTTCGATAATCAGAATTTGCAATCGAAAACATTATATTCTTAGTGTGGCTCAATTCTTCCTTTCATGTTCTAGGAGGGGGGGGTTGGAAATTTTTTATTAGTTTTTATAGGGTTGGGGTGGAGGGTAAGGGGGTGGGAATTAGGGTTAGGGTACAGGGAAGGTTGGGGGTGATGGTTGGGCTTCCTCCCAATAGCACTCAATATTTGGCAAACAACATATTGTCTGGGTAAATATATATAAATAAAAGTGATAAAGGTAATAATTGATAACAATAATAGATATAATAAATTATCATAAACAATACTAAGTTTTCAATGTGTAGTATTTTTCTTACTGAAATAAATAAATTCAAAATTACATATCTCTCATATTTCTCTCTAACTCGCTTATCTAGCCATTGATAAAATGTATTTCAAATTCTATAGTAAACTAAATGCTGTTTCTCTTTAATATCAGTTAATCTATCCATTTCTGCACAATCCAATATTTTCTTAATTAATACTTCTTCAGTCGGTAACTTTTCATTTTTCCAGTATTGGGCATACACAATTCTCTCTGCTATTAATACATGTAACATTAGGTATCCGCTCTCCGTATCATAGTTGGGACCTATCATTCCTAACAGAAACAATTCTGGTTTAAATTCTGTTTTTTAATCATCTTCTCAAACCATAAATGTATCTTAAACCAGAGCCTTTTAGCTTTAGGACATGACATGATAATAAGTACCTATGATAATAAGTACCTACTGTAGTCTTTGATTACATTTCCAACACACATTTGAAATATTTTTAAACATTTTCATTAGTCTCACTGGTGTCATGTGCCGTCTATAAAACATTTTATACAATTTTTCTTTATATGGTACAGCTTTGGTTAATCTAATATTTCTGTCCTATAACTTTTCCCATTCTTGAAGCTCTATAATATGTCCAATGTTTTTTGCCCATATTATCACTGTTTCTTTAACTTGTTCTTCCTCCATCTTGTTCTGTATCAGCCTGCTACCGGCCCTGCAGAAAAGGCAGGGACAACCCCTTTACAAACGGCAAGAGGCTGGAATTAAGCCTGCCAAATTTATTAACATAAAACAGAGCAAAACAAGACACCAACCATGAAACAGGAGCTATGAAACAGGAACTATTCAAGCGGTTGCCTTCAGCAAACCAGCCCTCCCACGCATTCCCCTTTTATACAGTTCAGGGCGTGGCTTCTCTCTGCCTCCTTCCGAGGTGCCCCATTGCCTTCCTCTGTTTACTCCTGATTGACTGCCTCCTGCGTCGGGCATCCTTGAACAGGGCCAGCTGTGGGTCATCTTCATCCACACTGTCAGGCTCACACAGCTGGGTCTCTGTTGTGACCAGGTGGGAGGGGCCTGGCTGAGGGCTCTCATCAGCAAGCTCTTCAACACCCCCCTCCTCCTCTGAGTCGTCCGACCCAACTGCCGAACCCACAGGCTGACCCTGAATCACAACACATCTTTAAATTAATCAGAAATCTATAGAGTTTTTTAATCAGTTTTTCATCTGTTTTTAACAATCTTAACAACATAAGATCAAGTTCTGTCTGTTCCTTATAGAGTCCCGTTGTTTTCACGTCTTTTTCATATCTTATGTTCTAGGAGTTTTGAGGTTGGATTATCATTCAATGAATATCCCACAAGTTAGGAAACAAAATGAAAGCCTCTTTGAAGAAAAGAAAAAGGCTTTTGGGAAACCAAAGGACAATTTTCTTTTCCTCCCTCCCACTCCCAAGAATAGAATGAAAAGTGGAAAGTTGGGGGAGGGGGCCAGGATATCTTAATTCCACCTCTCTGCTTCTACTCCAGATGGCATCCCTCGTCTAGACAAAACCATCTTCCGAACCAGCGGGAAAGTCAACTTGTGTTTGGTGATGGAGTTGCTGAGCAAGATTGTTTTGAAACTGTGAGTGTAATGGCCCAAAAGCACATAATTATTTTCTTTCCTGAGTCTCCTCTGCCGATGTAAAGGAGCTAACAGCATCCCGCAGCAGTAAACCTCTCTGTATATATAAAATTGAAGTGAAGATGAAATACAGCTTTCATAAGACCTAAACTGGAGCCCCAGGAGCTTTTAAGGCAGATGGAAAATATTTTATACATTTCATATATTTTTGAGATACAGGAAAACGTGAGTCGTTTAACCAAGTTTTGAGTAATTTGCCTTTTGCAAATAGGATTTGCATTGGCATTTAATCTTAAATAATGCATCCTTATATGTTTACTTCCATCATCCTGAAGAAAATTTAAGAGTTTACGGTTCTTTGTAAGAATAAATATCATTTTACTTTTAACTGCTGATCAAATTAGAAGATTGCTGAAAAGTGCCACCAGTGGTATCAAGACATGTGTGAAGAGAAGTGAAATGGTGAAGAAAGAAAAAAAAAACCAGTGCAACAAAATCCCTGTGATAACACTGACAGCATCATTAGGGAGTAATAATTCATGCAATCAACAAAAGCTAAAAAAAATCAAAATGCAGATAACCATTAAAAACACATTCCTATTAATCAGAATATACTGTAGCTGGAAGGAATTTTGAAGGTCTTCTAGTCCTTATATTATTTCAGACGTGGCTGTCCAGTCTCTTCTTAAAAACCTCCAGTGATGGAGCGCCCACGATTTCTGAAGGCAAACTGTTCCACTGGTTAATTGTCCTCACTGTTAGGAAGTTTCTCCTTAGTTCTAGGTTGCTTCTCTCCTTGATTAGTTTCCATCCGTTGCTTCTTGTCTTGCCTTCTGGTGCTTTGAAGAATAAACTGACCCCCTTCTCTTTATGACAACTTCTAAATCCTGGAATACTGCGTCATGTCACCCCTAGTCCTTCTTTTCTCTATACTAACCATACCCAGTTCCTACAACTGTTCTTCATATCTTTTAGTCTCCATGCCCTTAATCATCTTAGTTGCTTTTCTTTGCACTTTTTCCAAAGTCTCAACATCTTTTTTGTAATATGATGAGCAATATTCTAGGTGTGGTCTTACTAAAGATTTATAAAGTGCTACTTTCAAACTGTTCTCTTCCATACTTTATAAAAGGAAGAATCTTTGTGAGGCATTGTGAGGTTGTTAAATTAAATACATGTAGTCCTGTATGTACAACCATTCATTAAGTGATTGTTCAAAGTCACAACAGCTCCAATAAAAGTGATTTGTCACTGGTCTTCACACTTACAACAGTTGTGTCCTCATGGTCACATGATAAAAATTTGTACACTTGGCAACTGGCAGGTATTTATGACGGTTGCAGAGTTCCAGAGTCACATGATCCTCTTTTGTGACCTTCTGACAAGCAAAGTCAATGGGGAAGCCAAATTCACTTAACAACTGTGTTACTAGCTTAACAACTGCAGTGATTCACTTAACCACTTTGGCAAAGAAGGTTGGGTGAGAACTCCCATAACAACTATCTTGGTTAGCAGTGGAAATTTTGGGCTCAATTGTGGTCATAAGTTGAGGACTACCAGTAATATAACATTCCAGTTACAACAAGAATCTACTCCCAGGGCTGAAGGCAAATGCAGGTGAAAAGTGGCATGAGGGAAGAATTACACTTCTTGCTGTGAATTTTCAGATAGGTGAAGGTATGTTGCGACTTGTTCTCTGTTAGTTCAGAACACAGATCATTTTTTAATTTAGTTTGGTGTACCGTAGTAGTTAAGGCATCAGGAGACCATGAGTACTACTCCCATCCTGGACACAAAGCCAGCTAGGTCACCTTGGGCCAGCCACTTTCTTTTAGCTAAAGGAAGGAAGCAATGGCAACCACTTCTGAAAGACTTTAACAAGGAAACCACAAGGACGTCTCCAAGCAGTTGACAGGAGTGAAGACTGATTCAAAGGCACCCATGTGCACACCTGTGCATGTATGCACACACACCCCTGTACAACCTGAGACCAATATTCTTCAATCATCTTCCTGGCTATTTTTGTGCTTGCTCATCCAACAATCTTAGTAGCTGCAAAATTGAATATATGTCCTTGCTTATTGCAATGTGTTTGGGTCTCCTCGTCTGACCCTCTTCCCATTTTTTTTGTCCTTTTCCACAGAAAACAACCTCCCCCATTGGATATGTTGGATTCACTTAACAACCATATGGTTCACTTAACAACCACATGATACAATTTACCATCATGGTGACTGCCTTAGTAGCCATTATGAAAATAGTCATAAAATTGAATCAGTCACCACTTGGAGACTGCAAAGACTTACAACCAAAATTGTAAGCTCAATGATGGTCATTGACCTATTCTGTCATTTCAGGTGCCCCAGCAATATTCCCAAGACAAATATAGAAGCAATGTTTCACATGTTAGCATTATCTACAGGAAAGGCTTATAGAAAGAACAAATGTATTTGCTTTAAGCACCCTGGAAATGATGGAGATTCCATAATGCAATTTATTTGTAGAGGCTTAAAGTATCAGAGAGGGGGAAAATTTTCAGCAGCCTTAGCTTCTATTTGCCTTGGCTTGTTGGCCTTATTTCACCCCACCTGCCAGGGGTTTTAAAGCAATTCTTGCTTCTTGGTTCCAATCTATGCCTCTTCAAGGATTACATCTTCCTTTGAAATCATCAAGATTTTCTACTTTGAAAATAAGCTTCCTAGAAGAGGCAAATCTCCCTCTGATTAAAATTTCATGCTGTCTTTCAGTTCTCAGACCCTACTGGGATTTAAGGGTGATTGTCGGCAGATGATGACCTGGTGGATTCAACATTGCACATTTATTTTCTGCCGAATTACCCTTAGGAATAACTCTGTCTGCTTTTCTTCCTCCCCTTTCCAGAATAAATTTATTCTACAAATTTACCATGCAGGCACAAATGAAGAAAACAAAAATCAAAGAATCTTTATATTTTGCCAGAATTCTCATTTGGGCCCAATATACATATTAATGTTATAAAATTTCCCATTTGGTTGGAAAATGGTGCAGATTTTTTTTTAATTGAACTTGAACTTTTACAGCAGGTATGGGTGACATATGGCCAATTTTAAGGGAAAATGTCTTGCAGCAACCGGCAACAGTCATTGATCTTGTGGGTTGGGTTCAGCTCTATTTACGAATTTCACAGCTTCAGCAACTGTTTGGTCCATCTTTCTGGAAAGGTTTCAAAGACATGGTGTGTTTTGGCCACCCAAACAATGGCATCCTAAAGTTTATAAGCTACTAGAGAAACTTAGATACATTGGGTCACCCTTTAAAAGAAAGGCAGTGAGCAGAATGAACTTTCCTGAGTTGTATTGCTATTGGTTTGGTTGGAAATTAACCTTGATTCAAAAAACGGTTGCAGTATAATGCACCAGGAGTGGAAGTAATTCCTGTTCTCCTGCTGGTTTCCTACTGACTTTGATTGTGAGAAGCTGTCAGAGAACATCCAATAATCACTATTTATTTATTTATTTATTTATTTATTTATTTATTTATTTATTTATTTATTTATTGATTGATTGATTGATTGATTGATTGATTGAATTTCTATACCGCCCTTCTCCCGAAAGACTCAGGGCGGTGTACAGGGCAATAAAAACATTACATACAAAAGTTAAAAGTAAAATTAAATTAATTAAGCCCTAACAATAAATAATTAAAAATACCCCAAACCCTTAAACCAGGCCGGCCTGTTCAAATAAATAGGTTTTCAGATCACGGCGGAAAGAGCAAAAGTTGGGAGCCATCCAGAGCTCAACCGGTAATTGATTCCAAAGGGCTGGCGCGCCCACAGAGAATGCTCTCCCCCTGGGGGCCACAAGCCGACACTCTCTGACTGGCAGCACCCTGAGGAGGCCCTCTCTGTGGGAGCGCACAGGACGAAGGGAAGATGACGCCGGCAGCAGGTGCTCCCGTAAGTAATCCGGACCCATGCCATTTAGGGCTTTATAGGTAATCACCAGCACCTTGAATCTCACCCGGAGGGCAACTGGAAGCCAATGCAGCTCGTGGAGAAGAGGTGTTACATGGGAATATCGGGAGACCCCCATCACAACTCACGCGGCCGCATTCTGCACCAGCTGAAGCCTCCCAGTGGTCCTCAAGGGCAGCCCCATGTACAGAGCATTGCAGTAGTCTATACGAGAGGTCACGAGCGCATGAGTGACTGTGTGCAGGGCATCCCGGTCCAGATAGGGTCGCAACTGGCGCACCAGGCAAACCTGGGCAAAAGCCCCTCTGGTCACGGCTCCTATGTGATCTTCAAAATTGAGCCGTGAATCCAGGAGGACGCCCAAGTTGCAAGCCCTATCAACGAGGGGTAACACCTCACCCCCCAACTGTTGTAAGTCGAGAACTACCTATGTTAGGAGAGCATAAGGCATGCTGTGCAAATCAGGGAAGGCATATGGGGAGGTGGCACGGGTCAGGGAGGGTGCAGAAGAGTACCACAAAGGGTCAGGAAAGTGCACAGGGGTAGCATTGGAATGGAGCTCATGGGAGTGGAATGGGGGACAGGGCAAGAGACTGTGAGAATGACTGGGAAACTGCTATGGAACATTCAAAATGAGCATCACATGACTGCAGCAGCAACCCAGCAGCCCCAAAGCAACTACAATTTCCCCAAATTTCATTCCTTGGGAGTCATGGGTTCCAGATTTTGGATGCCTTCTGTAAGTTAGTCCATTTGAGGTACCTTGGCGAATTTGTCAGTGCCAATGGTGTTCAAGTGGTGCTCTAGTTGTTTTGGGACAACAAGTTCCCACTGCATTTTATTCAAGGACACTGTCCTCTGCTGAGGGTAATTACGCTCAAATTGACAAAGAGGCATTGGCCATTGTAGCTGGAATTAAAAAATTCCACGACTACTTATATGGCAGGAACTTCACGGTCTTCCCAGACCAAAAACCACTGTTGGGGTTATTCACCACAGACAAACAGACACCCCAGATACTGTCCCCCAGAATGCTGAGATGGTCTGTTTTCCTATCAGCGTACACTTTCAAGCTGATTCACAAACCCAGCAAAAAACTGGGCCATGCAGGTGGCCGAAGCAGGCTTCCACTGCCACAAATCGAACCAGATCAGGCCCCAGCAGCCCAGGTTTTGTCCATCCAGGACTTGCCAGAGTTTCCCCTCCATGCAGGGGACATAGCTGCAGAAACAGCAGCTGATAAAACACTAAGTAGAGTACTTTCTTGGGTACTCTACTTACTTTCATGTACAGAGCATTGTAGTAGTCTATACGAGAGGTCACGAGCGCATGAGTGACTGTGTGCAGGGCATCCCGGTCCAGATAGGGTCGCAACTGGCGCACCAGGCAAACCTGGGCAAAAGCCCCCCTGGTCACAGCTCCTACATGGTCTTCCAAACTGAGCTGTGAGTCCAGGAGGACACCCAAGTTGCGAGCCCTATCTACGGGGGGGTAACACCTCAACCCCATGGTTAAAGATGGAACGGACTGACTGCATGGATGATGCAATGGCTAGAACTTTGCCATTAAAACTCATGTGAACATTGTGGAAATTTCAGTTCCACAGAATAATGATTCCTGGATTTTTTTTGCACATTCTTTAAATTAGTGGATTTGAGCTACCTTGAGTCAAAAATTGTTGTGGTATAATGCACCGTTTGAGCTAACTAGAGCGGACAAACAGACAGAAGAGGTTTAGTACATAAGGTAAACATCCTGTCCAAGATGTTGCACAAATGTATGAGTTATTTCGTGTATTTTGGCTGTGAGCTACTACTTACATTTTTTTTCCTTCTGCTCAGTCATGTCTGATTCTTGGAAAGCATCAAGGCTGAAAACACTGCACCACCCTATAGTTTTATTCACATTTATCTGATCACCCCAACCTGAGATAATCAATGCACCATGAGAGAAACCTACTAGGCAGAGATACTTACAAATGTCAAATGAAATTCAGTGGATATACTCCAGCAGATGTGCTTAAGGTTATAGCTTTAATTCTGTTTTATTAAACAGATTTTTTTTAGTTTAAAACACATGTTCTTCCTGATAAGAGCAGAAAACAAGATATAATTAAAGAAGCATTTTCTCTGTACTTGTACATTTTGTTTCATTCTATTCCTCTTCTTAATCCCTTACTGACCTCATGGAACATTTGGGTGCTTCCCTGTGTATCCACCTGTTTTAGTTATTCTTAGAAATAAACACATACATTCTGTTACTGCATGTGGGCATTCAAGCATTGATACATCTTCCGTTACAGACTTTAGCAGAAAAGGATGCTTGGATGCAGCTGTCTATGTTAAGAAGACAGAAACTCAGCTACTGTAAACTAAAAAGAGATTAATCCATAGGGGGCAAAACCCAATAACACAAAAGGTAGAATTAGTTCTGATATTTACATTTATATACTTCTTAGTCTGTGACTTTTGTAATCCATGCAGAATCACATGTGTGATTTGTTCATCCATCCATCAACCAACCATCAATCCATCCACCCACCCACCCACTTACTCATCCATCCATTCAATTTATATGGCTGTTCACAGTGCTTTTTTTGTAAAAGAAAAAGGTGCCGTAACTCACACGTGTCATACAACCCGCCTTGCCTACCCTACAAGGTTCCATCCAAAAAAGGTGCCGGAACTCCGTTCTGAGCGTTCTATGAGAAAAAAAAGCCCTGGCTGTTCATCTCTGAGTGATAGGTAACAAATTATAAAACAACTGACATGTAAAACAATTACTATTAAAAATATTTTTTAAAATCTCAAAGACTAAGAGAGGACTGCAGACGTTCATAGCAATAGACCCACCTCAGTAACATTAGCAATAGCACTTAGACTTATATACCACTACATAGTGCTTTACAGCACTCTCTAAGCAGTTTACAGTCAGCATGCTGCTCCCATTAATCTGGGTCCTCATTTTACCAATCTTGGAGGGATGGAAGGCTGAGTCAACCTTGAGCTGGTGAGGATCGAACTCCTGGAAGTGAGCTGAATTAGCCTGCAATACTGCAGTCTAACCACTCAGCTACCATGGTTTCTTGTTGGTCACCTGGGGCCCCAAGTCTGATGTCATAACCAAGTTTTGAGGGACTTCTGGAAAATCAACACAGATTGAGCCAGCCTCACTTCTAGGTAGGGGGCAAGGGGGATGATCCATAAGACAATTTCCTTCCTGGGATCTACCAAGTGTAGCTCCCTATCAGATAGGAACTGTAGATGCCTCTTCAGCTGATCTGAAAGGGACAGGCAGATATAATCAAGAAGTGGTCTCTTAAATAACTGGACTAGGAAGAACTCATGGTCCCCAACCTTTTGGGCACCAGGGACTGGTTCCGTGGAGAGAGGGGTTTTTTGTGAACTGAAGGGTGCGTGGATTTATGTGCTGCCTGCATCCCATGGATGGGGCTTTGCTTGTTTGTGCAGACCGGTTGCTTGCATGCCGTGGCCCAGTACCGGTCCACGGACCGGGGGTTGGGGACCCCTGTTCTAGAGGGATGCATAACTGCCTACACCATAGCATTCCACACTACCTAAAGCTTCTAGATACTCTTCAAGGGCAGCCTTATGTAAAGCAAGTTACAGTAGTCAATCAGGAGATGACTAGGGTATGAGTAGACCTGAGCAGAGTCTTTGGATCAAGAAATGGGCACAATTGGCACAATACAAAGCTGTGCAAAGGCCCTTCTAGCCATGACTGCCACCTGCTTTTGGAACAGGTGTCATGACTACAGAAGAATGCCAAGGTTGTGTACTAGGTATGTTTGGGATAGTGCAACCTCATCTAACACCAAAGATGGCATAGTTCTAGAACCAGCAGGTCCCCAAATCCAAAGTCACTCAGTCTTGCCCAGGGTTCAGTTGAAACCTGCAGTTCCTGATGCAGACACTCACAACCTTATGGCCTTGGGCTTAAGATGTCCATGGCATCATTTAATTTGCCAGAGGTAGAGATGTATATTGGGCCCAGTGGCCTCATGTAAATGTTGAATAGGAGAAAGCACCAAACCCTGTGTCACCCCCAGAGTAGGAGTTGAGGGTGGGATTTTCCCCCCCACTAAACACTGACTGAAACCAACCCCGGAGAAAGGAAGTTAGCCAGCACAACATAATGCTGCTCACCTCTAATCGCCTGAGCTGATCCAGAAGGATACCATGGTTGATGGTGTTGAAAGCCACAAAGTGATCAAGTAAGCCACGGCTTTTCAAACTTTTCACCCATTGTACCACTTTTAGGATATGGGAACATCCGAGTACCACCAGTCACCTAGCCAGGTGTCAAAAACTTGATGACCCCCCCCAAAGGAAAAAAAATGATGAAGTACAGGTACTCCTCAACTTACAATGGTTCACTTAGTGATAGTTCGAAGTTACAATGGCACTGAAAAAAGTGCCCCCCAAGCCACAGCTGAGCAGGACACCTGCCTGCCCACCCGGTGGCGCTCTTCCTCCTGTCCGAGGTTTTCATTGCTGTGAGCATTTCTGTTGAGGATTGGTAGTGGGGGTGGGTTGGAGGGGTGTTTGGTTTTTATCCCCCCCCCTTCTGCTGGGTGGTTGCAGCAGGTTTTGGTCACTTCACATGACCCTGGGACACTGTGACCATCATAAATATGAATCAGTTGCCAAGCATCTGAATGTAAATCACAAGACCCTGGAGATGCTGCAACATTCCAGCTGATTGGCGCTACTTCTGGGCTCAGCAGAAGCACCAGGATCAGCGCTGAGCTCCAGCTGGAGCCTGGCGCTGATCCTGGCGCTTCCGCTGAGCCCTGACAACCCCAAAGAAGTGCTGATTCTGGCGCTTCTGCTGAGCCCTGACAGCCCTGCAGCTCCAGCCGTCTCTCGCTCAGGCTTGTGCGGTGCTGCCACCGGTTCAGCTCATTCCCCTCCCCTGCTACCACTTTTCTAGGATGGTCGCGTACCACCTGCCAGGTGCCCATGTACCACAGGTGGTACCCGTACCACTGGTTGAAGAGCCCTGAAGTAAGCAACCATCTTGCTGCAACCATCATAATTACATGCAAGTGGCCAAGTGCCCAGCTTTTGAGCATGTGACTATGGAGAATGCTGCAATGGTCATAAGTATGAGGACTGATTATAAATCCCTTTTTTCAATACTCTTGCAACTTATAAGTCAGGGATTACTTGTAAAGACACAGTATTTTCAGTCTCTTTTTCCTTTTTCCTTTTCTTTTCAATTTGCAGTCCATCTTATTTCTGTTTTGTGGGTTGCGTGTGCATCATTGTGCTAAAATGATGTCCTTAGATGCATTATTCTCCAAATGGGTGTCATTTAATCGCAATTTCACAAGATATATACAGGTTTTTTTTCATCTATATATTTCACCTAATATAATGCATTTTGGGATATTACTTTGTGCGTTATATGCAATTTGCTGCAACTTTCCTTTTTTAAAAAAATTGTTTTGAAAAATTCAGAGACTTGAGAATTTGGGGAATAAATGAATTTCAGAGGAAGGTGGATAAAAAAAAATGAAGTTAGAAACTACATATTTTCATACTGATTTCTTCCATCCCATACTGAATACCCAAAAAGTAGAGAAGGGAACTAGGGGATTAGCCATTTTGGATCTACTTCTCACTAACAGAGATGAAATGATAGAAGGTGTCGAAGCCACAGGAACCTTGGGAGGAAGTGATCATGCAATATTGGAATTCAACATTATGGAAGCACAAGCAATAGAATACAGCCAAACTAGAGTCTTGGACTTTAAGAATCCTCAAGGGGAAAACAAGAAGCTTGGGAAATTTTGAAAAGTGAGATAATAAAAGCCCAGTCTAGCACAATACCAATGAAGAGGAAAAAATAACAGCTCTTTTATGACGTGGACTTCAACTCCCAGAATTCCTCAGCCAGGCATGCTGGCTGAGGAATTCTGGGGATTGGTCCACAAGTCATAAAAGGGTCAAGTTTGAAGGCCCCTGCACTAGACCAACAACCAAGCAGTGAACAACACCCCAATCAAGGAACTAGTAACTGAGACAAGCAAACAGTAAAACAATAGCCTCATCTAGGAACCACCAAGAACACTCCCATCAACACTGACCACTTGTATATTAAAAAAGCCACAACCCTACTCCCTTCTAACACAGATGATTTTACCTAATTGCATAATGATAAGCCTGCAAGAAAATGATCAAGCTCAGAGAGCATCATGGACCCCTCAGTTCAACCCTGAGCTACAAACATTCGCTGCTATTGATTATGCTCAGTACCTCACAGCTTTTAGCCCAGGACCATTAGATTTTTCACATGAGCTCAATTATTACAATGTGAATTACTTCACAATGCAGAATTATTACTTTCTGCAATGCTTATTAGCGACTTCAGATCAGGGAGTAATAGCATTGCTCATTCTAGCTATTCATTTTAATGCTGATACTGGCTGTGTCTTTAAGAGAAGATCTGAAGCTACTTAATCTACATTAGTGTAGCTCAGATGTGTCCATTTATTAGGTCAATCCCAGCAACCAAGCAGTGCCAACCTTTCCATAGTGGCATATATGGGAAATGAAGCAAACAAAATGGTATGCTATTAGTGGTTCCCCCCCCCAAGAGAACATAATGGCTTTGAGACAACTATTGTAGATGAGCTTTTGCAGGTTTTACACAGGGGAACCCCAAACAGTTCAATTTCATTTTACCTCTATTGCAAAACAAAGAATTGGGTTTACTGGGACAATAAGAAGGCGAATGAAATGTTTGAAAAATCGCATCCAATTATTACCAACAACAAAATCAAGCCAATACCAGCATTATTATTATTGTAACCTACCTTAGCTCCTGTATTAGCAAAATTCCAAAGGTGTTTCACAACAAAATGCCCATTGAGGTTTGTGCTAATTGAGTCCTGGTTTGCAATAGTAAGAAAGGCAGGAATGGAAAACTTCAAAATAATTCTAGGGGACATTCAGTTGTTTTAAATCTATAAATGCACTAAACAACCAAATTGTTCTTTATATAAAGGTAAAATTGCTCTTGATTTTTACTCAGTACATTAGTACTCATGTATAGCCCTATTTGTTTTCTTGGTAAATGTATGAAATGCTGGAATATTTTTCAAGTTCTTGATTATAATACAGCCTGTAATAGTATACAAACATTCAATTTATGACCATAATTGAGCTTGGAATTATAGTTGTAAGTCATGCTAGTCATTAAGCAGATCACCATGTGATCATACCTGATTTTCTGCAGCAGTCATTAAGCAAATCCATTCTGCAGTGGGTGAGTTTTTTTGCAAGAACTGCATGATTCATTTAACAACTTCACTGATTTACTGAGCAACTGTGGTAATAAAGGTTAAAAAAAACCTCATCTGTGACTCATTTAATAACTGCCTTGTTTACCAGTGGAAATTCTGCCCCCAATTGTGGTTATAAGTTGAGGTCTATTTGTATCTTGCTTCCCTTATAATTACATTACTGCAATGGGATCTGCATATGAAGCTATTCCTGGAACATTTGAATCAAGGTTATAGTATAATAGCTAACCTTCCAACTGAGATATGATATCAGCACTATATTATCTCCCTGTTAAACAAATTTGCACTAATTGCCAATTGCTTTTAAGATATAATGGCTTTATCCTTTAATGTTCTACATTATTTGGTCCTGAATATCTGAATATCCCTACCTGGATATTAACATTTGAATGGGATGTCCTTTGAAAAATACCCACTATTCTCAGAAGCTTATTTGGTGGGTCTGAAGGACACAGCTCTGATGTCGTTCTAAAAACATGGAACACACAGGCTCCATCAGCAGTTGAGTTTGATGGACATTCTCACCATTTTCCAAAAAAAGTCTTCAGCTAAGTTCAATAAGGGGTTAATGAAGGGCAGGGAAAAGTTACTACACCAACAGAAGAGAAATTTGTAGCTCAGGGTTGAACTGTGGGGTCCTTCGTGCTCTCTCAGCTTGGTTGTTTCCTTGCAGACGTTTCATGACCCAGCTAGGTAATGTCATCAGTGCTAGAAAGGAGTGGGGTCTGCTCAGTGGTGAGATTCAAATAATTTAACAACTGGTTCTCTGCCCTAATGACCGTTTTAAGTATAAAAACCCAACATACTGAAAGGTAGTTTATTATTTCATGTATTTAATACTTTAGGTAAAGTATGGCCCCAGACCTTCGGTCCTTTCGCCATGACCTTAACACATATCTTTTCCAACAGGCCGACCTGGACTGATGATAATAGGGTTTTTATTTATGATTTTAAATGTTTTTATTGGTTTTAGTGGGACTTCAACACAATTTAATTCTTTTTTAATATTTGTATTCATTTGTATTTTATTGTTGTTAGCTGTCCTGAGTCCTTCGGGAGATAGGGCGGCATACAAGTCTCATTATAAATAAATAAATAAATAAATAAATAAATAAATAAATAAATAAATAAATAAATAAATGTACCCCTGCACATATGTGCTAGTCGTTTCCAACTCTAGGGGCCGGTGCTCATCTCCGTTTCAAAGCCGAAGAGCCAGCGTTTGTCCGAGGACGTCTCCGTGGTCATGTGGCTGGCATAACTAAATGCCAAAGGTGCACAGAACACTGTTACCTTCCCACCGTAGTGGTCCCTATTTTTCTACTTGCATTTTTATGTGCTTTCGAACTGCTAGGTTGGCAGAAGCTGGGACATGTAACAGGCGCTCACTCTGTTACGCGGCACTTGGGATTCGACATGCCAAACTGCCGACCTTCTGATCGACAAGCTCAGTGTCCTAACCCACTGAGCCACTGCATCCCTATTTAATACTTTAAAAAGAATAATAAAAGAGGTACACAAAACTAGTTTATGTTACCATGTTTTCCCCAAAATAAGAATGGGTCTTTTTTTTTTACCAAAAGACCCATTAGATCTTATTTTTGGGGGATGTCTTACACTACAGCAGGTGGCGAGCACGTGGGGGCAGGGCATGGCCTGCACATGCGGCGGCAGCCCAAGGCCAAAGTACCGGCAGAATACCGAAGGGTCAGGGAGGGTGCTGAAGCAAGCCGGTGTCCTGCCTGCAGCACCCATGCCGGTTGCCCCTTCCCTGCCAGAGCCAGAATGCCACCGTGTTTACCATAAGTGCTGATAGCAGTAGATGCCAGCCTTCCTTCTGGCAGGTCTGGGCAGCTGCTAGAGAGCGACGGGCCTGTTTCAGGCCTGGCACCCTTAGTGGTTTTGCCCTTTCATTCCCCTTCCGAGCCAGACTGCTGGTGCTTTCGGCCACCTGGCCCTCTTCACAGCTCTGCCCACACAGCCACCAAAACACCAGGTGGAACTCTGGAGCCAGAAAGCATTGCATTTCTCTGCCACCGTGCAGCTGGAGAGCTTGCTTCGCCCAGATGACCTCCCTTCCCAAAGCATTTCTTTGCTAACCTTCTTTCCATCTCTCGTGCACTCTGCCACCGCTGTGGGCAGTTCCACAAGTTTGTGGGACTAAAAAAAAGTTCAGTCAATCAATTCCAACTTTGCAAGATCTTATTTTTTTTTTTTTTGCAAGAGGTTGGAATTGATTGAACTTTTTTTTGTCCCACAAACTTCCTTTGTTTTGTGGACTGCCCACAGCGGTGTAGGAGTACGTCAGAGCCTGCCCCCCCCACTGCCCACATGCCCATGTGCCTGCCTGCCACATGCTCACCCTGTGTTAGCCATGCTCTCCATAGTGCGCTGCAGCTGATCCGAGGCATGGAGATCATGGCTGATGTGGGGCAAATGTGTAGCAGGTGCACACACAGACTCTGCTGTTTTCAGTGGTGCTTCAGTGCCTGACCAGCCAGGATGGCCCCACTTCTCACTTGGCTACTTTTCCTCTTTCTTCTCACCAAGGTGGCTGGCCAGGCACCGAAGTGCTGCTGAAAACAGTGGAGTGTGTGCATGTGCCTGCTACACACTCACCCATCAACCGTGCTCTCCACGCCTCAGATCAGCTGCAGCACACCGTGGAGAGCATGGCTGATGCAGGCAAGGCAGGTATGCACACAGACTCCGCTGTCTTTGGCAGCACTTCGGTGCCTGGCTGGCTGCCTCGGGTAAGCTGCAGCATGCTGGGAAGAACATGGTGGATGCAGGGCAAGTGTGAGGTAGGTGCACACATGAACTCTGCTTTTTTCAAGTGCCATTTTAACAACCCGTTCGTGGAACTCAAGAGAAAGTAGGTAACGGTTCTGCTCAACTAATGCGAACCAGCTGAATCACACCACTGGGTTTGCTCTGTGTTTATATAAGGCGGCTTGCCCTGTCAAGTGTTGGTGGAAGCCTTGTTTTCTTCTTGGATTAACACCAGGAACAATACCAGATGAACAGTCAAGCAGTAAACAATACCTCAATCAACCAAGTGCCAATTCGGACAACCCCCCCCCCCAACCAAACAGTAAATAACAACCTGATCAAGAAATTACCATGACCCTCCCATCCTCACTGACACTTGTATATAAACAGAGAGCAAACCCCACACTGCCTTCTAGCAGTGATGATGTTATCTAGTTGGATAATGAAACGTCTGCAAGAACCTCACAAACATTATATCTTTGAAGCTGAATCATAAACAAATCAGGCAAAATTAAAACAAATGTGTAGCTGGATTAGCCAAGGAAGGGTTTGCATGGTATTAACAATCTATTTTGGTTTTTGGTCTTTAACTTGGTTGAATTTGTTTATTCTTACCCTATTTTTAGCTGCTATCCTACTTGAGTGTCCTTTCCGAAGACAAAGCAAACAATAAAATGAATGCTTACATGTTGCATGCATTTTTAGATGAAATAATGCTTTCAGTTAAATATTGTTTTAAAAAAAAGAATGACAGCTTGTTCTAAGAAGTGTGAATGAAGACACTGTTAATTTGTTAGCTAATGCTACAGCTGTTTCAGGTTTGATCAATACACATTGAACTATCACAATTTATGGAACCTTCTCCCAAATAAAATTTTCCTTTGTTGAAGTTTTTACTATTAAGCAGCCAATTTTTCGATCTTTTATCTTGTTCTATTTCTTCTCTGAGTACAAGAATGCTAAATTTTTAAATGCCGGTCAATGAAAAGACAAATCTCTGAAGTGCTTTGCTAGTATTTCCCACCGTGGGTGTGTGTTTCCAAATATTTCCAAGAAACGGGGTGTATAATTTGCTCAGATTCAAAAGTGGGAGTGCAATGCATTTATATGCTCATCTGTTCTGCTTTCTGTCTGTATAATAAAGCATAGGAATTAATTGTAGCTTTTTAAAAAAAAACTACATAAAGGCTAAAGGAAAAATAATAGAAAATTCAGATCTGAAAACATCCAGTATCAATTCTATCCTAAAGACAAGGCAATTTCGCCCCAGGTCAGTTAATTTAATATTCTCTAAAGCTCAGTGAGACTCCTGAATAATGAACAGTTTTAGATGAAATAAGAAGGAGGCAACAGAATATTACCATGAAAGGCAGTATCCTCTGACAAGATTGTATAGTCAACTCTGTTATTATTTTATACTCTGTAAACTCTGAGCTGTTACAATCTTATTTGAATTTTTAGTTATTTGGATATAATAAGCTAGTTCCAGAACACCATCTTTGAAACCAATATGCTAAATAGGATCAGAATTATACTGGTTAACAGAGGGATTTGAAGACTAGCATAATATTTGGGCTAACCTGCTAACTTATTTTTTATTTTATTTTTATATATATTAGATATTAGGTCAATTTGATTATTATAGACTTCCTCATCTGAAATATGTTTAAATAATATATTTTTCTTGTTAAAGAAGGATGAGAAAGTTTATAAATATTTAGACCCATTATATAAGGGGAGGAGAATTTATCAGGGGTTTTTTTTTCTTTTCACCATCCAGCCAAGGTGAATTTTTCATATGTTTAATGTTGGATGTTTAGGTCATTATTTTTTTCCTTCCCCCCCCCCCTTTTATGTACACATTTTTTCCCCTTTTTGTTCTTGTTATTACTGTTGGATGTATTTTTTTCTGTTTTGTATTTCTATTTTGTATGTTATTATTCCTATTGATAAAACATAACAAATATTTATACCATGCTCTGAAATCCAACTTGCTAGTTAATTCATTAGTATTACTGACAGAAGATGATACCACTCTAATGGCAGAAAGTGAAGAAAAACTAAAGAGCCTCTTGTTGTGAGTGAAAAAGGAGAGTGCAAAAGTTGGGTTGAATCTTAACATTAAGAAAACCAAGATCATGGCATCCGGCCCTCTCAATTCCTGGCAAATAGATGGGGAAGGTAGTGACAGATTTTATTTTCCTGGGCTCCAAGATCACCGCAGATGGGGACTGTAGCCAAGAAATTAAAAGACGCTTGCTCCTGGGGAGGAAAGCCATGGCAAATCTAGACAGAACACTAAAAAGCAGAGTTATCACCCTGTCAACAAAAGTGTGTATAGTCAAGGCTATGGTCTTCCCAGTTGCAATGTATGGTAGTGAAAGTTGGACCATAAAAAAGGCTGAGCGCCAAAGAATTGAGGCCTTTGAACTATGGTGCAGGAGAAGACTCCTGTGAGTCCCTTGGACTGCAAGGTGATCAACCTGGTCAGTCCTAGAGGAGATCAACCCTGACTGCTCTTTAGAAGGCCAGATCCTGAAGCTAAAACTCAAATACTTTGGCCACCTAATGAGAAGGAAGGACTCACTGGAGAAGAGCCTAATGCTGGGAAAGATTGAGGGCAATAGAAGAAGGGGACGACAGAGAATGAGGTGGCTGGATGGAGTCACTGAAGCAGTAGGCGTGAGCCTAAATGCATTCCAGAAGATGGTAGAGGACAGGAAGGCCTGGAGGAATGTTGTCCATGGGGTCGCGATGGGTCAGACATGACTTCGCAGCTAACAACAACAACTGACAGAAGAAAATATTTGTAGCTCAGGGATGAATTGACGATATTACTTAGTTGGGTAATGAAATGTCTGAAGAAAACAAAGAAGCTCAGAAAGTACCAAGGACACCAGTACATTTTAGTTTACCATGAACAAGAGCAAAAACTACTAAAAGTGTGGGACTACTGTTTGTTAAAAAGCCTAGTTTTACATGCTAGGCTTGTTTCAATAACTAGCTGTTTAGCCCTGCAGGGATACATTAGTCCACACAAAAAGCACTACCAGGAGTACTAACACTCTTGTAAACCAAACCTTGCAAGTCTGAAAATATTTCAGAAAACAAGATGGGTCCCTTTGAAATGCTTCCCATTACCCCACTTCCTTCTGTGAGCTATTTGATACTTGATGCTTGTTCAGTCTGCATGTCTTCCTCCTGCCTCCCAAGGACGTTCCATCACATTAGCCTATCTGTGCTGGGTATTATACCTCCCAAATCCATTGTACAGAGGTACTTTTCAACTTACAACAGCTTGCTTAGCAACCATTTTGAAGTTACATCTAAACTGGAGAAGGGAGGCTCAGCCAATCTCAATGTTTACGTGGTTGTACTTTGACAATAAAAGTTCATTCATTCATTTGAAAAGAGGACATATGACCTGGACTCAAAGAGCTAACAAACTTCAAGTGCTCAGCAACATAGCTTGTTTACGACTGTTTGTAGCATCCCGTGACCATGTGACTGTGTTGTACAACAATTTTGCCAAAAATTGGCACTTCCATCCAGTTTTTGCAAAATATGCCTGCAGTAAATATTTATTCAGTTAAGGACCATTGATTCACTAAACAACCATGGTGACTTGGTTAATGGCTATCACAAAAAGTATCATAAAGTGGTTCATTTGTATGACCAAACTGTTTTAAGACTGTCATCACATACAAGCATAATTGTCCCAAAGATGCTTTTTTGGGAGGCAACTGGAGTTTCTTTCTTTCTTTCTTTTTTTAAAATATATTTTATTGATTTTTTAACATAATCACTGGACTTTCTTGTTTTTATTTGAAGACGTTTCACTTCTCATCCAAGAAGCTTCTTCAGCTCTGCTAGATGGTGGGGAAATAGAAGGATTTACATTCCTTGCAGACAGATGGTCATTTGCATTCTTTTTGAATGATGCAAATGACCAGCTGTCTGCAAGGAGTATAAATCCTTCCATTCCCCACCATCCAGTTTTTAACTATCCTTCAACTGGGAGACAAACTTTGCACCAAGTAGAAAATCTAACAAGTTCCTGACAATCCTAGCAGACAACTTTGTCTCCCAAAAAGTAGAAAAGGGAATTAGGGGATCAGCCATATTGGACTTAATTCTCACTAACAGAGTTGAAATGATAGAAGGTGTTGAAGCCACAGGAACCTTTGGGGGGAAGTGATCATGCAATATTGGAATTCAACATTATGCAAGCACAAGCAATAGAACAAAGTCCAACTAGAGTCTTGGACTTTAAGAGAGCTAATTTCAATAAACAGATCATGCCAGACAAATTTTATTGCATTCTTTGAGAAAATTAGTGGACCAAAGGAATGCTGTGGATATAATTTACTTGGACTTCAGTAAGGCATTTGATAAAGTAGACCACAACCTACTGCTTGATAAGATAGAAAAATGTGGGTTAGATAGCATCACCACCAGATGGATTCGTAGCTGGCTGACCAACTGCACTCAATGTGTAGTCCTCAATGGAACTGCATCTACATAGAGATGTATTCAGTGTGGTACTGCAAGGCTCTGTTTTAGGCCTAATACTCTTCAACATCTTCATCTAATCAAATTTGCAGATGACACCAAACTGGCAGGAATAGCCAGCACTCCAGAAGATAGGCTTAAGATACAGAAAGATCTTGACAGACTTGAACTTTGGGCGCTATCTAACAAAATGAAATTCAATGGTGAAAAAAGTAAGGTTCTACATTTAGGCAAGAAAAACTAGATGCATAGGTACAGTACAGGTGGTACCTTGTTCAATAATAGTAATTGTGAGCGGGATCTCGGAGTGCTAGTGGACAATCACTTAAATATGAGCCACCAGTGTGCTGCAGCTGCCAAAAAAACTCAACACACTCCTAGATTGCATTAACAGAGGGATCATGTGACATGTTAATCACATGAAGTGTTAGTACCAATTTACAGTGCCTTGGTAAGGCCACACTTGGAATATTGCATCCAGTTTTGATCACCATGATGTAAAAAAGATGTTTAGACTCTAGAAAGAGTACAGAGAAGAGCAACAAAGGTGATTAGGGGACTGGAGGCTAAAACATATGAACGGTTGCTGGAATTGGGTCTAGTTTGAAAAAAAGGACTAAGTGTGACATGATAACTCAGAGGTTGCCACAAAGGAGTCAAGCTATTCTTCAAAGCACCTGAGGGCAGGACAAGAAGCAATGGATGAAAACTAATCAAGGAGAGAAACTAATCAGAGAGAGAAGTAACCTCGAGCTAAGGAGAAATTTCCTGACAGAACAGTTAATCAGTGGATGCTCCAACACTGGAACTTTTAAAGAAGAGATTGGACAACCATTTGTCTGAAATGGTACAAACTTTCCTGCTTCAGCAAGGTGTTGGACTAGAAGACCTCCAAGGTCCCTTTCAACTATTCTATTCTATTCTATTCTATTCTATTCTATTCTATTCTATTCTATTCTATTCTATTCTATTCTATTCTATTCTATTCTATTCTATTCTATTCTATTCTATTCTATTCTATTCTATTCTATTCTATTCTATTCTACATTCTTTAAGCTGGCTTTTCCCATTGATTTTTGCGTACTAGAAGCCAACTGAGAAGGTCATAAATGGCTGTAGCCTCAGAATGCTGCAATCATTGTAAATGCATGCTAGATACCAACCAAACTATGATCATGGGAATGCTGTGTTGGTTGTTAGTATAAGAACTGGTTGTAAGCCACAGTTTTAGTGTCATTGTAATGTTGGACAGTCACTAAATGAATGGTTATAAGTCAAGGATTACATGTATAGTTTTTATGGGTTGTTTTTACAGCAAGATAGCATTCAGAGATTGTTGATAACATTCTGGGGTCCGGGGGATTGCAAAGATGCCATTAATAAGCTTTTGGAGAAACTTCATACAAATAAAATGCTAAGATCGCATCACTGGTACCATCAGCTGGGCAAATTTGTAAACAGGGAAAGACCTCACTGCTGTCCATTTTTCACAGCCAGGAAGTCACACAGCCTTTGTTCTATAGAGAAGATTTATGCCTTTCTGCACTTTCCATCTACCTAAAGCAAATTAACATCAGGGTGCTGCAATAATGAAAATAGCAAGACGATGTTAATGAAGAAAAGAACGTTCTGAAATAGTCTGAGAAATGAATAGCCTCCAATTAATATGTGCATTAAGTAATAAATTCATTGTTCAATCTGCAGATGAGGAGCTCAAGAGATGTTTGATATGTCGCACACGTTAGATAGGATCTTGCCAGCTCACTCAATTGATGGAGGTTTATGGAGATCACGTCAAACCTCCTTCAGGTTTTGTTGTTTCTACTTGTGGCATAGATTTCCTTCTTTTATCACAACCTTAAGGATTCACCCTGCATATACCCACCCAGGGAAAAGCAATAAATATCTCTATTTCTCAGCCTGAGAAAGAGCTGTAGAAAAAGGACGAAAAGAGCAAAAAACCCATTAAATGGTCTCCATGAGCATTATGAATGCATCACAGGCCATTATATCTCCCCCCTCTTGACCCAATCTGTTGACACTTAATTTGTACTCAGGTATTTTATTTTAATAAAACATGGCCATAAGCAAAAAAAAAAAACACGGTGCCTGATAAGACCTTAGAATGATCCAAATTACTGACACATAATTGGGCTCACGCTTGTCATTGCTGGTTCAAATGGTGGTTTGTGATAATCTATAGTTGGCTTGACTCACACAATGAACCCAAACCAAGCAAGCTATATGTATGTATGTATGTATGTATGTATGTATGTATGTATGCATTCATTCATTCATTTTATATTCCACCTTATTATTTTATAAATAGCTCAAAGTGGCAAACATACCTATTTCTCCTTCCTCCTCCTATTTTCCCCACAGCAACAACCCTGTGAGGTGGGTTGGGCTAAGAGAGAATGACTGTCCCAAGGTCACCAGCTGGCTTTCATGCCTAAGGCGGGACTAGAACTCACACAATCCCCTGATGATTGGCTCAAAGCCACCCAACCACTTTCATGTCTAAGGAGGGATTAGAACTCACTGTCTCCTGGGGTTTGGCCTAAAGTCACCCAGAGGCTTTCATGCCTAGGCTGGGACTAGAACTCATCGTCTCCTGGTTTCTAGACCAGCACTTAACTAATAATAAAATATTATTAATTAGTAACATAAACCATTCTCATCCCACTCCACTCCAGGCAATAGAACATCATGACAAAGATGGGGGAAAAGACAATAGTTCAATGCAAATTGTTATCAAGAACAAAGAATAACACGCAAGGAGAGCAAGGATAAACTCCCCTATAAAACCCAAAATAGGTTCCCACAACTCATCAAAAAGCTCATTGAAATAATCCAGCTATAACCTCTGTCCAGAATAGCAACAAACTGATGGCTACCCATCCTTCAGCGGGAGGGAAATTTCCTAAGACGGGGGCTATTCCAGAGAAGACCTGCTGTATATTATGGTTTAGTACAGGGGTCTTCAAACATGGCCCTTTGATGACTTGTGGACTTCAATTCCCAGAATTCCTCAGCCAGCATGCCTTTAAAACCTTTGAGTTTTAAAAGTAAAAAAAGAAAAAGAGTATCTGTACTTCATTCATGAGCTGCATTCCCCATAATTAAGAGTTCTCTTATTATGTCTTGAGATGGTTTTTAGTAGCACATTTGCTACAGCCTGCAAATACTCCTGTTTGAAATTCTGGAGAATTGCTACTCTGCTGCGTTAAGCTAGATGGGACAATTATCTGACTCACGTTCCCATGAAGCTTGCAATGTTTCAGATTTAGTCACCATCCTGTTATATGGAGCTAACTAACACACTCAGGAATACCTTTGTGTAATGGGTACTTCCTGCTTTCTTATACCCATTACCAGGATGGCATAGAATAGAACAATAGAATAGAATAATAACTTTATTGTCACTTTGAACGTACGTGATCAGCAGACATTAAAATGAAATTTTGTTGCATACAGCTCTCAAAGGGTCACAACCTCCAATATTTATACACAAATTCAGAGAACTAGTTAAAGCAGGCAAAATAACACCGGTTCCAGGTTTGTTGTTTTTCTCTCTGTAAACTGAACGCAAGGGGGGGGGGAAATCAACAATCCGTAAACCTAAAAAACTGTTTTAACCATTTTTATAGTAGAGTCAGCAAGAAGCAATTAGAGTAGCTGTTCTGAACCAGCCCTCTTCTCGCAACCCCTATTCGAAAAGAAGAGACTGGAAAGCGTCCAAGGCTAAAAGGCTTCTGCCAAGATTTAATTACGCAGTTAACAAAAACACTAGAGCTTGTCTTCTCAAGCGGAAAAGTTGCTTTCAGCAACCAGCCCCTCCCCAAACACTCCTTTTATAGAGAGCTCAGGGCGTGGTCTCCCTGTGCCTCCTCCCGAGGAGTCCTGCAGCCTTTCTTTGTTTGTTCCTGCTCGACTGCCTCCTGCGTCGGGCGTCCTTGAACAGGGCCAGCTGTGGGTCATCTTCCTCCGCACTCTTGGGCTCACGCAGCTGAGAAGAGGTCCCCGGCTGAGGACTCTGCAAAGCCTCCAAACCATCATCAGCCGGTTCGTTTCCCTCCTCCAAACCATCATCAGCCGGTTCGTTTCCCTCCTCCCCCTCAGAGTCATCCGATACATCAGAGCCGGCTGTCGGACCCACAGGCTGGCCCTGAGTCACAACAGTAGCAGTCAAGCCTTATCAAACCAGACAAGTACTTTTTAACCTAGCAGCTTCAACAAGACTAATTGCTTTGTATTAATTCACTTTCCTTTTTTGATTAAACGAAGAGTTTGCACATTTTATCCAGTGTTTTCCCTGTAGATTTGCCCTTGTTCTGAAAATCATTGCAAGTCAGCAAATCTTAACACACTATGATAGAGGGTGAGCATACGTACAACTAGTGCTTGAATTATCATCATAACCGGGGACAGAATTTCCATTGCTAACCAAGGCACTTAAGTCAATCATGCCTGATTTTACGACCTTTTTGCGACGGTTCTTAAGCGAATCACTTCAGTTGTTAAGTGAATTACTTCAGTTGTTAAGTGAATCACATGGTTATTGAGTGAATCTGGCTTCCCTATTTGCTTGTTGGAAGCCAGCTGGGAAGGTTGTAAATGATGATCTCATGACCCCAGGATGCTGCAAGATCATAAATACATGTTGGTTGCCAAGCTCTTAAATTTTGATTAGGTGATCGTGGGGTTGCTATGTGTAATTGAAAGTATGAGGACTAATTGTAAATCCTTTTTTTTTTAGTGCCAGTGTAATTTTGAACTGTCACTAAACTAATAGTTCTAAGTAGAGGACTACCTGTATGTTCCTAGCAAATATACCGGTACATCCCTTTTCTCAATTACTCATTTAAATTTAAGGCTAAGGAAATGAATTAGCTGACATTATCTGCTCTCAGCCTTTGTAGTTCCTCACTGTTGACTGCAAGGAACTAGAAGGACACCATGAGCTGATCAGAGGTGCTTCTTTATTGTTGCCTAACTATTTTACAAGAACCTCTCCAGCCTGACTACATTCTTTTGAGAACAGCCAGATAAAAGCTCCAGGAATTTTTTTTAGGGTGGGTGGGAATTCTGGGTTCTCTCACTTCCTCCTCTGCAAAGACTCCAGTCTTTTCATTCTGCTCCCCAGTCTAGTTAAAGATTCCATCACACTCATCAAGAGAAATCTTATTAAACTAAAGCGAAGTATTTGCGCCATAAAACATATACTCTGGGAATTTATATTGTGTTTTCTCTTGCTTTTCTGGAATGCACTCTCTCCCTCCGGGGAATCTGGACAAGATTTCAGTATGTAGAAGTATATGTTTTGGTCAAGCCACATGGATCATCCCCAATTCCATACTTAGGCAGAAGGACTCAGAAGCTAAATGTGGCGATACTATTGCCCCACTTCTTCTGGGGAATTTTTTGCAGAACCTCCTTCATCCTTGTCCTCCCCATCAACACAGAGAAGGCAGAAGTGAAGGTCATTATCCAAAATTATAATGTTGGTTCACATTTCTGAAGGGACTTTATGTTGGATCATTAAAAAGCTCCAAGGTTGTGTGTCCTACTTTCAAAGGGCAGCCCTTTGTTTGCAAGGTTTTTTAGTTTAACTCTGGACTGATAAGAAAGGACCATCAGGAAAAAGAAGAGAGGAAATCTTCACATGACACATCAACAACTGGCAACTGGACCGTGGATCATCAGCAGTATTTCAAGTAAACTAGTCACAGTGTTCCCCAGACTTTAGCAGTGTATTTCTATTTAAATTACAACGATTTCTACATTTGCATCCATGTGTAAAAATTAGCAGATGCATTCCCCCCACCCTCAAAACCATTCTCTTTTGTCTTTTTGGAGGATGCTGTGTTTTCTCCTATCTATTTTCCTCCTGCTGTATGTATCTATTGGTTGTTTTCCTCTTGAGAACTGGCTTACATAACATGGTTGATTGAAGTGAAAGTGTGTTAAAATGCAGCTATGATGTCTTATACTTGCCTGGGAATTCTGTCAACCTTTCAAGTTTAGAGATGCAAGAACAGCCTTTCATCTCATTTGCTGAATGCATGGACATAAGATGAGTTAAATGCACCGGTCAACTTCCCTTACATTTAGTATGGAGGGATAAAAAGGTGTCTGCGCAATGGATAGGAGTTCTTGAATATGTATTTGGATATAATTACTTCTGTTCTGGAGTCATACAACATGCTTCATTGCATCTGAAGATAAGGCAAGGGAAGGCAAGGCAAGGCAAGGCAAGGCAAGGCAAGGCAAGGCAAGGCAAGACATGACAAGACAAGACAAGACAAGACAAGACAAGATAAGATAAGATAAGATTTGTTGTCATTTTTTTTACTGTGGACACGATGACACACATCAAAAATTAAATTTAGTTGCCCGCTCTCAAAGTGAACACATCCATGACACATACCTAAACATCCTATATACAACATATGTATAGATCCACACCTCTACATATACATAACAAATAAATATTAAACACTGTCCATCTTGAATATATAACAGAAGAAGGAAGCTTGAGAGGTCACAAGGTTAATGCTGTATGGAATGAAACTATGGCTGAATCTGGATGTTCTGCTACGGATACCACGAAGCCCCCTCCTCCCAGAAGGTAACAAGGAAAACAGGTTGTGAAGAGTATGAGTAGTGTCCCAGATAATCTTACGGATGCTGCTCAAGCAACGCTTCTGTTCTATGTCCTGGATGGCAGGGAGGGAACTGCCAATGATCTTTTTGGCCATCCTCACCACTCTCTGCACTGCCTTCCTGTCTGAAGCAGGGATGCTTCCAAATACAGGTAGAGCTCAACTTATGACCAGTTGTTTATCAATTGGTCAAAGTTATGACAGACTAAAAAAATGAATTTATGACCTAGATTCAAAGTTTCAACAGCAAGGCCTTCCTATAGTCATGGGATGATCTGTTTAATGAGTGGCACAACTTACAATCATATTTTTTTCGCCTCTCAGTTTTGGTGAGCTGTTATTTTCTTCTTGATAGTTCTCTGATTAGCATATTGTTTACTGCTTGTTTGTCTGGCATTAATCCCTGGGTGTTGACTGCTGGCAAGGAAGTATTCTGGTCTCTATTTCCTTTTTAACCTGTTTTATTTTCTCTTGTCAATAGTGTGTAAATATTGTTTATTTCTATGTGCCTGTTGATGGCTGATTTGACTGAGTGCCAAGCTTCCAGGAATTCCTTGGTATTGTGGATTTAGTTTGTTCTAGGATGCTTATAGTTTCCCAGTTGAAACTATGGTTATGTCTGTCCATGTGCTGTGAAATTAAGAAGTTTTCATCATGTCTTCTGTTAGTTGGTGTTCATGGATCTGCTCTGCTAGTCTTCTATCTGTAAGTCCTGATTTCTCTTTTTCTCTCTTTCTTGCTATGCGTATATAAATTGAATCATTTTTCCAGGATGAACAAAACATCAAAGTTTATGTTTTTTGGTATTCTGTGAATCAATATTGTTTTCATTCTGAATTCCATTTCAGTGACTTATGGCTTGTTCTCAAAATTTGTTGCAGTGGAACTAGAATCTATTTGTTCGGTGTTTACTATCCGCCGTATAAGTGCAATGTCATAGTGTTAAATGTGTGGTACTCATATGAGTGTGACAATGGGATTGCAGCCATAAACATTTTTTACTAGAGTAGTAAGGCTTCAATCCAGGGGATCATTTTCTAGAAGTCTTGAATTCAGTTGGATTTTCCAAGAATGTGAGTTTAGAGGCTTAATCTTTTTTTTACAAATATACAAATATTTGAAAAATTTAAGAAACATAGATAAGCAGGTATTAAGATCAGGATTAATACTAGTCCAACAGCAAAGCAGTAAAAAAACCTACCAGTTCAGACATTCAAACTTCAGTCAAACAACAATTGAACAGCAAACAGAAAATCAAGGAATTACAGGTAGCCCACAGCTTATGACCGCAATTGAGCCCAAAGTTTTTGTTGCTAAGCAAGACACTTGTTTTGTTCCATTTTACGACTTTTCTTGCCACAGTTGTTAAGTGAATCACTGCAGTAGTTAAGTTAGCAACATGATTGTTAAGTGAATCTGGTTTCCTCCTTGACTTTCCTTATCATAGGATCGCAACAGGTGATCACATGAACCTGGACGACTGCAACTATCATAAATATGAACCAGTTGCTAAGCATCTGAATTTTGATCATGTGATCATGGGGACGCTGCAATGCTTATAAGCATGAAAAATGGTCATAAGTCACTTTTTTCAGTATGGTTGTAACTTTGAATGGACACTAAATGAACTGTTGTAAGTCGAGGACTACCTGTAGCAAGAAGAAAACAACACTCTCAATAACACTGGCAGGGCAAACCTTAAGTCTCCCATTATTTTATTTTATTTTATTTTTAATTTTAATTCCATTTATATCCCGCCCTTCTCCGAAGACTCAGGGCGGCTTACAAGCTTAGCAGTAGCCTTCATTCTATGTATATGCCTGCTTATTAGGGCTTTCGCCCCCCCCCCCAAGCGGCATTATTACAAAGTCAGCTTAATTGCCCCCAACAATCTGGGTCCTCATTTTACCTACCTCGGAAGGATGGAAGGCTGAGTCAACCTTGAGCCGGGTGGGATGCGAACCTGCACTAATTACAGGCAGCTGGTTTTACTTAAGGAGGCATTAGCCCACTGCTCCACCAAGGCTCTTGGCTCATTACTATTGTGGAATATTTCCTACATACTGTATGAAGTAGGATCCACAAGCTAGTTGAATGTAGAGGTTTCATATAACCTACTTAGCTCTTCTTGAACATAAACTCAGTCACCCATTGGAAAGGAGAAGAGAAGAAGATCAGAACGCAAAAACAAAATGTGCCATAAATATTTTTATGTGCAGAGAATGATCTTTTTGATCGGCTCTAATAAATTTCTTACTTTTAACTCGTAAGAGGCTCCACTGTTGCCTGGTATAATTTGCTGAGATACAATACGTTATAAAGTATGCTGAAGGATGGTAAGAAGGCTTTATTTATTTATTTATTATTTATGAATTGATTTTATATACCGCCCTATTCCCGAAGGACTCAGGGCGGTTCACAGGGCAAGTTAAAACAATACAAAAAAGGAAAGATAAAATAGAATTAAATTAATACTAGCCCACAGGATTAAGACAAAGTTAAAATTTAAATTTAAAATTAATTTAATTTAAAACCCCTCAGTCCAGGCCAGACAGTTCAAACAACCAGGTTTTTAGGTCCCGGCGAAATAAGCGAAGGTCGGGGGAAGTCCGAAGTTCCATCAGCAGTTCATTCCAAAGGGCGGGCGTGCCCACAGAGAATGCCCTCCCCCTGGGAATCACCCGCTGGCAATCCCTAATTGGTGGAACCCTAAGAAGGCCCTCCCTGTGGGAGCACACAGGACAATGGGAAGTTGATGCTGGCAGCAGGTGCTCCCTAAGGTAATCCGGACCCATGCCATTTAGGGCTTTATAGTTCAGCAGCAGCACCTTGAATCTAACCCGGAGGGCAACTGGAAGCCAATACAGCTCACGGAGAAGAGGTGTTACATGAGAGTATCGGGAAACTCCCATTACTACTCGCGCAGCTGCATTCTGCACCAGCTGAAGCCTCCGAGTGGTCCTCAAGGGCAGCCCCATGTGGAGAGTGTTGCAGTAGTCTAACCAGGAGATTACGAGCGCATGAGTGACTGTGCGTAGGGCATCTCGGTCCAGATAGGGCTGTAACTGGAGCACCAGGCGAACCTGGGCGAAAGCCCCCCTGGTCATGGCTCCTATGTGATTTTCCAAACTGAGCCGTGAATCCAGGAGGATGCCCAAGTTATGGGCCCTACCAATGGGGGGGGGGTAACACCTCACCCCCCATCGTTAATGATGGAGAAAAATGGTTCACTCAAGATGCCAGTATGCACAGCCACTCAGTCTTGGCAGGATTGAGTCGAAGCCTGCTTTTCCAACTTTATGCTTCTGTGAATCATAAAACGGGAATGTTTGCTTTCCCCTTACATCTGTCCATTGTACTTCTGGTAGTGTTCTGGGCACTCATGGTTTGACCACTCTTTGCTAGCAACGCAACCATTTTGCCTTCAGTATAAAGCAGGGGTGGGCAATTAATTTTCCCAAGAGGCCACAGGAGAAACTTGGGTTATTGTAGAGGGCTGAACCACTAAGGCTGTATACTTATTTACATTTTATTTCTAACATCCTATGGACCTCTTCCAGGCCAGCCAGGAGCAGCCAAAGAGCTGGATATGGCCAAGGGGGCTCTAACATCCCCAGGTCTCATACAAAGCTTTGCTTCCATATTTACACTCTTTCCCTGATGGCTTTAGAGCAGTTGAAGAACAGAATGGCTCATCTTCCCTTCAAATGGCTCCAGTTAATTCAATGTGGTGGTTGCCATCTTTAAAGCTCTATAGGACCCAAGGCCAGGTTATTTGAAGGACTACGTTTTCCGTGTTACATCTACCTGACCTACCAGAGCAGAGACCAGGGTATATATGGATCTCCTCTCTTAAGGAAGTCCATCTAGTTGAACCAAGAAGAAGGCCCTTCTTCATGGTCGCTCCCTCCCTGTGGAACGTCATCCCTTCCAAAATAGGATTGACCTCCATCTTGATACTCTTTGAAAAGGCCTGGTTTTGCAAGCAGGCCTGGGGACCCCAGGATGATATGGAGCCCATCAAGTGGTTTGTTTGACAGTTGTTGCCAGGGAGAAGGGTGTAAGCGTCCTAGAGTCACCATGAATGGTTGGGCAGCCATATAAATTTTCTTAATAAATAAAATGAAATAAACAAAACTAGAAAATAGTTCTGCTGATAAATAACCTTCCTGATACAACATGGGAATCAGTGTCCATAACTGAAGACTCAGGAGGCATCATTTAACATTTCCTTGATAGGTACCTCTGACAGGGATAGCTACATCTCTCTTGGGTTAATATTGTAGCTGTTTTGGTGAGGCTTTTGAAAGCTAGTCCAGCCAGCCTGCATTTACTACAGGGATATTTATAAGGAAGTAATTCATAAATTAGTTCCATCCTTCGGTCTATAAATACCCATCAAGATGTAGACATGGAGGTATCTGCCTTCCCCCTAAACTGCAGGATGTGATCCAATATCTTTTCGGATCTCCTTGAGCATCTAGTTGCTTGTTTTTGATTTCATACAGGAACCAGAATAATTATGAAGATGACCAAGATTGTTTTTTTTCTTTTGCACCTTTGATGGCTGTAAGAGTTTGTGATTGACTTGACACTGGAGAGTAAAGGTCAATTTCCATAAAGGTATTGCTTGGATGCTCTTGGGGAAACCAGACTGAATGCTATCTTCCCATTGTGTGTATTGTATCAAAAAGAGAGATATTACTGTGAATGAGGCAGTACGTAGTGGTGGGATTCAAATATGTGAACAACCAGTTTTCTGTGTGAATGCCACTTCTGGAAGTCCGTTCTGGGCCTGGGCCACAAAAAATTAGCTAACGGTTCTGTCGAAATGGTGTGAACCAACTGAATCCCACCACTGGCAGTACGGTGTAATAGTCAAAGTGTTGAAATGGTGCTAGCAATGCCCAAGTTGAAATTCTTTTTTGTTGACTAGAAAGGACACATTTTGCCTTTTTTGTTTCCTATATGTAGATTTATCATAGTTTTTTTCCCATGGTGGCATTGAAACTGTTGCAGATTTAGCTATTTCTATTGTTTTAAACTCCAGTCTTTGCAGAAAACTTCTTTTTATATTACTTCATTCACTTATTCAATTTTCTTAGCCATCTGTTTTATTCCATTTTATTCCATTTATTGCATTTCACTTCACCCACCTTTTAGGAGCTTATTCCTAGGACAATAAACTCTAAGCAATCTTGATCATGAAAAAGAAGAAAGCTGTCCAAATTCTGATTAACCATGTACCAGAAAAGCTTTCAAACAATTTTAGACTGATGAATTAATGACAACTGTGGACTGAATCTTAATAAGTGAGAATGATATTCACTTTAAGTAACCGGTTTGACTCTCTCTCTCTGTTTAATAGAAAACAAATTTGAAGACCTACAGTTCAATAATAAAATGAAACATTCGAAGTGGAATTTTCAGATTACCAGCTGAACAGGTCAGGCAGAGAACATTCACATAAACATTTAGCAGCCACTCTTTTTCAACTCAATGTGCTGCTAAGGCAGTGCTTTGTAATGAAAAAATTGATCATCTGTACACTTAACAAATCATTCCTTTGACTTTTGACTGGATATTCGAAGATGGAAAGAAGGCCAATTTATCGTTTTCTGAAGAAATCAAAGTGACAACACCTCACCTTTCTGATGTTCCATCTACTCCATTCTACAACCAACTCAATTAATGTTCATTATAAGAAACAACATTGCCAGCCAATTCAGAGGGAATTCTTGCAAGTTACTTGGTAGGTAAAGGTAAAGGTAAAGGTTCCCCTGCACATGCATGCTAGTCGTTTCCGACTCTAGGGGCCGGTGCTCATCTCCGTTTCAAAGCTGAAGAGCCAGCGCTTGTCCGAGGACGTCTCCGTGGTCATGTGGCTGGCATGACTAGACGCCAAAGGCACACGGAACGCTGTTACCTTCCCACCGGAGTGGTCCCTATTTTTCTACTTGCATTTTTACGTGCTTTCGAACTGCTAGGTTGGCAGAAGCTGGGACGAGTAACAGGCGCTCACTCTGCTACGCGGCAATAGGGATTCGACCCGCCAAACTGCCGATCTTCTGATCGACAAGCTCAGCGTCCTCTTAAAAGCTCCAGTTTTCTTTGTAGAAACAAAGCAATAGATTGTTCTGTAGTTAATCAACTGCAGAATCTTAACTTCAAACAAGCTGTCCTGTTTGTGTCCTTCAAAATGCAAAAATATTTAGAATATTTTCAAATCTTTCCACAAATTTATTTTTGGGACTTGAACATCAAATCTTTGTTTCTAAATTTCTCTGCTGGGTCTCTTCCACTGAAAAAAAACAATCTGCAGACTATCCAACTCAGAAGGAAAGTTAGCTATGGGGACAGCAGATACTGTACTTGCTCAAGAACTATTTAACTGTCTCAGCTCCATATGTCCTCCTAAGGATACGTTAGTAAAGATCTCTTTCGTGCAGCTATCCAGAACAGAACAAATAATTATCCAGATCAGAAGGTCCAAAACACAAGCTATTAAAACTATATATGCTGCATTGCTTAAAACAGCTCTACATCCTAGCATCAGCACTTTGCCACCACAAAACAATGCTTAGAACTTTACATTATCAATGATAGAGTGCCTATAGAACTCTTTTGCCAATTAATGAAATAAACTCAAGTTTCTTTCTCTTCCTTTGCCCAAACCAACCATCCAGTCTCTCTGAAGGAATTAACATTCTACAAATAACTTCGGTGGAAATGCCAAAGCATGTCAACTGCTAAACTGCTTTTATAGCTGCTTGGACCAATGCTCTGCAGCAATTCAGCCCAAGGCCGAGTCCTTTATAATTCTAGGAACCCATTTCAAGCTTGGCAACCCAAGGATATCAGTGCTAGAAATGAGCTCAACTACAATTTTGTCACGCTGATTGCCCTGTTTTAACTTTTAACTTCTCCAGGAACCTTTCTCAACTGAATGATTTGGGGTTGCCAGCTGATCCCTTGAAATATAGTTCCAAGGAGAATGACTTCATTTTCAGGACTCTGCTTGAGCAGCATGATCAGGATCACATTAAAGCCAGCTGATGCCCTAAGCATTGCAAGATTTGGTTACAGTAACTTAAACATGAAGGTAGTGATATACTCATGGTTGGTGCTTCTTGCCTGGATTATTAGGATGGGCTAATGTTAATGTGGAGGAATGTTGTCCATAGGGTCGCGATGGGTCGGACACGACTTCGCAGCTAACAACAACAACAAATGTTAATGTTGCAAGTACATCTCGACACACACACACACACCTCACTTTTAGAACCCCAAAAATAAGGGAGTGTTTTTTCTGAGACATTTGGCATCTCCCCTTTACTTCTGTAGGCTAAGCTCCTCTTATTGCTGCCTAGTCATTTAATTAAGAAGAGATTCTTCAGAATACACAGGAATATGTGTACTGTCTGGAACTCATTAAGGCAACCAGATCTGTTTTGGTGTTGTACGGCTACAACACAAATCTCCCTTGGAAAAATGTTTTTGTTGCTTTAATGAATGACAAAGGAATGCTGGCTTTACATTCTACAATAGCTCTTTCCAATCAAATCTAAAGCAGATCATTAGAAAGAGGTGCTTTCCAGAGAATATTAGCAGATATAACACTTCTCTCTTTGAAGCATTGAAGCAGCTGCATCTTCTCAATAACTCAGTTGTTTTGATGATTCTTGCAGTTTGTCTGCATGTGTATCCCCCCTTTTTTAAAACTGAACAAACCTAGAGAAAAACAATTTAATTATGCCCATAGAGTATTTAGTGGGAATCCAGGTGCATCTGGGTGAGTGGTAGTAGAGAAAATTCATTTAAAGAAATCAAGATGCAGTCCATATAAAATAAGGATGAGACCTTGATTATGAGATCAAAGTCCTCACTTTTCATGAACCCCAATGAGAGGAGACTTGGAGTGAAACATTTTCTGCAGAATGTTTCCCAATTGCTAGCTGAAGTGACATAAGAAATCTTATTTATAAACTAGTACATTTGATGTATGCATATGTGTATAGAGTTTTATACAAACAGTTTAAATGAAAATATTTCAGTAAAATCATCTGCAGATAATCTATGGCTGTCAGTAGCTTGTTTGCTGATCCACCATCAGATCATTTCTTCAGTCCAGTGAGTAACTGGGTCCATAAATTTATCATTCTAATGTTGATGAACCAATATGCTAGTAAGCAGGGTACAGAAAATCTGTTTTCATTTAGCAGCTATCAGTTCAATGTAGTAGAGTCAGAAAACGGACATCCAAAAATATTAAAACCTGTCTCAAACCCCATATTATGTAATGATGTCTTCCTAAAATATAACAATTTGAGTACATTGTGGAAACATATGTTTAACGTAGACATTCTTTTCATTGAAAGATGTATTTATTCATTTTCTTTTCAAATGCAGAAGGGTCTCATAAGTCCAAATATAGTTTGACTTACAAGTACAACTGACAGCAGATTTTCCATTGCTAAGGAATGCTGTTAAGTGAATCATGCTTGATTTTACAACTTTTTTGCCATGGTTGTTAAGCAAATAACCACAGCTGTTAGGTGAATCACTCAGCCATTAATAAAATCTGGCTTCTCCCATTGACTTTGGTTGTTGTGTAAGTGGCTAGGAAGGCCAAAAACGCCAGCTCTCGGACACTGTAACAGTTATAAATAAAAGTCATTTACCAAGTGCCTAAATTTTGATTACATGATCATGGAGGATTGGTCATAAATTGCATTTTTCTATACCATTGTAACTTCAAACAGTTGCTAAACACATGGTTATACTTGTTGACTAAATTTGACTTTATTCTCATTATATTTCACCATCTAGAGATTTTTTTTAAAGCTTCAGACCTGACCCTCACTGTTTGTAGCCAGTCCCTTAGAAAGTCTTTAATCCAATCGCAGATGGAGGGGGGAAAATTCAAGTCAGTCAGCTTTTCAATAAGGATGCTCGGCAGAATAGTGTTGAAAGCCGAGCTATAGTCAATGAAAAGCATCCTGACATAACTTCCTGGTTTCTCCAGATGACTTGCTACAGAATGTAAGGCAGCAGCTATGGCATCGTCTGTTGACCTATTCTGCCTGTAGGCAAACTGGTGTTTGTCGAAATCCAGTGGGAGGCATGTGTTAAGACAGTAGTGGCGAACCTTTTAGAGACCGAGTGCCCAAACTGCAACCCCAAACCCACTTATTTATCGCTGGGTGCCAGGTGGGCATGGCCCACTGGATGGGTGTGGCTGTGGTGGTCATAGAAGATTGGGTGGGTGTGGCCAAGGTCAGTGTGGTCACCTCAATGTTGCTCATGGGGAGGGACACCTGTGGGGGTGGGCAGGGTTGGGGGAGCTCCAGGAGGTCTCTGGCAGGTGGGGCGGTAGGCAGGTGGGGCGGTACCCCACTCATCCTGTGGGGTGAGGTGAGGCAGGGTGGGGGTACCATTGCCATGGGGCAAGGCAAAGGCTGGGGCAGCTGCTGCCTGACACAATCACCCCCCCACACACAGAGGCCAGTGAGCACATGGTGGCCAATGGTGTCCATCAGTAGCCACAGCCTGCCAGCCCCTTGACAGGCACACTAGTGCTCCGCAACCTGTCACCAGCAGTTGAAAGAAGCCGCCTCCAAGATGGATGGTCGGCCAACAGCTGAGGAGGTGATGTAGTAGGTTGTGCCTGGGAAAACGAGAGTATGTGAGGCCAGGAAGGATGGGTTGGGGGGAGGGAAACCAGCCGTGCCGGGATGCATTCAGCCATGTGGGACCTTGGCGAATTAGCAGGCAGCTGGTTGAAGAGGGACAGTTGCCACCTTTCCTTGATCATCTATTCAGGTGTTTCTCAAACTCCCAGGGGAATTCTGAGAGTTGAGGTCCACACAACTTAAAAGTTACTGAGATTGAGAAACACTACTATATCATGACAAAGCAACACAAGCTTCTTCAGAACAAGTCCTATTTCACAGAACTGTTTCATGAAAGTTCTAGCAACAAGCCTATAACAACACAGCCTCAAAAAGCCACACAACTATTTGACCTCAGGTATTACTGTAGGGACGCGGTGGCTCAGTGGGTTAGGACGCTGAGCTTGTCGATCAGAAGGTCGGCAGTTTGGCGGGTCGAATCCCGAGTGCCGCGTAGCAGAGTGAGCGCCTGTTACTCGTCCCAGCTTCTGCCAAACTAGCAGTTCGAAAGCACGTAAAAATGCAAGTAGAAAAATAGGGACCATTACAGTGGGAAGGTAACATGTTCCATGTGCCTTTGGCGTCTAGTCATGCCGGCCACATGAACACGGAGACGTCCTCGGACAAACACTGGCTCTTCGGCTTTGAAACGGAGATGAGCACCGGCCCCTAGAGTTGAAAACGACTAGCACGCATGTGCGGGGGAACCTTTACCTTTACCTTTATTATTGTAGAACTGTGTTTTTCAACCTTGGCAACTTTGAGATGTGTGAACTCCCAGAATTCCCTGTCCAGCATGCTAAAATTGCTAAGTTTGAGAAACACTGCTGGAGAATAATAATAGACTGAGCCAGTTACAGCCACAATTGCAGATGCACAATTGCCTATCAGAAATTGTAGCAATTTCTATTCAGAATTCAAAACCAAGATTTGATGTGTGGCGAGCTCTGCATTCATGGCCAAGCCATGCTACTTGTAATCGTAGCTCGCCATGAACCAGGTTGAGGAAAAAATGCAATTATTCAGGGTTTGCAAATGCACAACCTTCATTTCTTTGCTAAGCACATTGATTTGTGCTTTAAATTTAAATGTAAATTTAAATTGTAAGCCGCCCTGAGTCTTCGGAGAAGGGCGGGATATAAATGGAATTTTAAAAAAAATTCATGCTCCAAGAAAAAACTGGAATTAAGAAATCTGATTTAATTTGGGTCATATTATTCCAACACCTGTGTCTGTAAATTCCTCACAATTCATAGTGATTTTATTTTCTTGAAACAAGTTTCTTCTTTTCCAGCATTTTGGACCAATGCAGTTTTTGGATGTCTAGTCAATTCCTTCTAGATTTGTAATCTTATCTAGTAGATTAGATCCCCCTTTCAATTCAACTGGATGCCTAAGGGTTTCCTGGTCTTAAAAAAAAATTTTTTTTGACAACATCAGCATCGTTGCACTCTGAGGTATGACTGGAAGCTTCTTTGTTCCACGTGCTACTTCTGAATATTGGTTTTTAAATGAATGAAAGCGATTCATTCTCCCAGCTGTCAGACCATTACCCACTGACATTTTGTTCTGATTGATAAATTTCTGGCATGGATCTTAGCTGGCATCTCTGCTCATCCTCATTCACTGCTAATCTACAAAAGCAGTGTTTCTTAACCTTGGCAGCTGGAAAGTGTATGGACTTCAACACCCAGAATTCCCCAGTCAGTACATTATAGCTGTAGAATTGTGGGAGTTGGTCCACACATCTTAAATTTGTCAAGGTTGAGAAACACTCATATAAATGAATGGGGAACAAAAGGAAGTATCGAAAGTTGAACAAACTGACATATAACAGCTAACCTTAATCAGGATAGTGGCCTAGAAATCAAGGGCTGTTGCCTTTTCTTATCTGCAGGAGAAATGATGAAGACTTTAGTGCCCTTATCTGCTTTGCTTAATCCATTTGTATGCTGGTTTGCTTCCTCCTTCTTTACTCTGAGGCACAGAGGCAGCATTAACAGAGGGACAGAATCAAGATCCCATGAAGTGTTAATACCACTTTACAACACCCTGGTTAAGGCCTGCCACTGCGTTTTTTCTGTTTTCTCAGTAAAGCAAGGTATAGTTTGTATGTTTTACAAGCTGTCTTGTTCTCTTATCATTGTAACCATGGTGAGTGTCTCATGTTTAGCCAGTTTTCTACTGTGTGCGCATGTCCAAAGCAAAAAGTTACTTTCTCTTTCCTCTTCTTTGAGCTCTCTGTGAAGATAGACATGTAGGCAGGAGTCTTTTCTGTGTTTTTATAAGTTTCTTTGTAATTAAAAAAGGTTAACAGTAGAAGATATGCTTCGGGTTTTCTTTGTTTATCATGCATCAAAAATGAACCACGATCCATCCCCTCTGATAAGAGTTTTTTGCTCTTCTGACAAGGCCACACTTGGAATGCTGCACCCAGTTTTGGTCACCACGATATAAAAAGATGTTAAGATTTCTAGAAAGAGTACAGAGAAGAGCAACAAATATGATCAGGGGACTAGAGGCTAAAAATAGGAACAGCTGTAGGAATTGGGTATGTCTAGTTTAATGAAAAAAAGGATTAGGGGTGACATGATAACAGTGTTCCAATATCTAAAAGGCTGCCACACAGAAGAGGGAGTCAAGCTATTCTCCAAAGCATCAGAAGGCAGGACAAGAAGCAATGGATGAAACTAAACAAGGAGAGAACCAACCTAGAATTAAGGAGGAATTTCCTGACAGTGAGAACAATCAACCAGTGGAAGGGCTTGCCTTCTGAAGTTGTGGGTACTTCACCACTGGAGGTTTTCGAGAAGAAACTGGGCAACCATTTGTCTGAAATGTTATAGGGCTTCCTGCCTGAGCATGGGGTTCGACTAGAAGACCTCCAAGGTCCCTTCCAACTCTGTTATTCTGTACCTAGTAAAGTGACCTTTGTATAGCTTGGCCAAGTGCTGGAATGTTGAATAATTAAAACAACAACAACAAAAATTCTGTGCTTTCAAGACTTGAATATAAAGAATGTGTTCTCCGCTTTGAGTTATTTGTAAAAATAATAAAGATGGGATATAATTAAATTAACAAAGGAAGGAGACTTCTATCTCACTTAACAAGAGAACTCATGTTTCTGTTTACAGGTACTTAAAACCATTCTTGAACAACCATCCAGAGTTATGACATTAAGTTAATGGAAGGCTTAAAACCAAGAATAGACCTTAAGCCTTCCATTAAAAAAAAAGCAATATCAACTCCTCCAAGAGCCCTGGTGGCCCAGTGGTTAGAATGCAGTACTGCAGACTAATTTTGCTGACTGCCAGCTGCCAACAGTTTGGCAGTTCAATCCCGACTGGCTTAAAATTGACTCAGCCTTCCATCCTTCCGAGGTCAGAAAAATGAGGACCCATTTGTTGGGGGCCATAGGCTGACTCTGTAAACTGCTTAGAGAGGACTGTAAAACTGTGAAGCAGTATATAAGTCTAAGTGGTAAGTGCTATTGCTTTTGCAAACAATAAAAGGTAACTTATGTCCAATCCTCACACTTATGACAGTTGCAGTTTCCCTGCAGTCACAATTTAAAAATTGGACTTTGGCAACTGGCCTGGATTTATGATGGTTGCAGTGTCATAAGGTCACATGATCATCATTTGTGACTTCAGCCAGATTCCAACAAGCAAAGTCAATGGAGGAAGCCAGATTCGCTTAATGGTCGGATGTTTCATTTAATAGCTGCAGTGATTCATTTAACAATTGTGGAAAGAAAAGTCATGAAATTGGGTGCAACTCACTTAATGACCTTCTTGCTTAGCAATGGAAGTTTCAATCCCTTCTGTAGTTATAAGTCAGGGACTATCTGTATCACTGTGGAGCATTTTGGGGATAAACCTCTGATGAGAAACGCAGCATAAAATCCTCCTCTTGACTTGCACTAACTTTTCCATTAGGATTTGTTAAACAAGCACCAATTTCCTGAAGGCACAGTCTCTGTGAGGTCACTTAACTTCTCCCTCTCTGTTTGTCTGAGTTTGTTCCTGTGTGCAGTGTGTGAATTTAGAAAGGGCAAAGACCTCACAATGGTATCAAACCATAATCTTTATTTTTAGCCCCGTTTCCTAAGTGAGCTTGATCAACTTCTTCTTTAGCCCTTGTGGTTTGGATTATGTTTAGTGTGGTATTGATTGGGAAGTTTGATGAAAGCCACTTTGGGGCCATAGGTATGCTTTACATCTTTGTCATTGGTACATCATATTGCTAAACATTTGCAGAAGCACGAGGCATGGCTTCCCAGAATAGGTTTTAAGCCTTCCATTAAAAAAAAAAGTGATACCCAACTCCTTTTGCAAATGGAATAAATAGCTGTGGTATTTATCAAGACATTACAGAATTTGGAGTCATTACCAAGAGCCTCCAGGGTTCAAGGTCAAATAGCTGTGTCTGTTCAAAGAGGCATCCAAGTCTGTGGTTTAAAGATTAATTGAATGTGCTTTGTGGCAATAAAAGGTTTGAACCAGGCCATGGAATTTAATTGCCCATACAGGTAGTCCTTGACTTATGATCACAACTGAGATCAGAATTTCCATTGCTAAGCAAGGCGTTTGTTGAGTGCATTGCACCCAATTTTACAACTTTACATATATCTACAATTCCTTTACCCACAACAATTGCCAGGTTTGAAGATATAATGTAGTATATGAGTGTGGCAACCGGTTGTGGCAGACACAAGGATGTAAAGGTTCCTCTTCTTGAGCTGTGTTTCTCCACCACACTAACAACTTCAATTCCTGGATTGGGGGATTCTGACTGAGGAGCATGCTGGTTGGGGAATTCTGGGAGCTGAAGTCCACACATCTTAAAGATGGTAAGGTTGACCAACAGTGCTCAACACAACCTTGTTCTATTCAATTGGTCCCTTTGGCTCTTGACTGACGCCTGCTGAATTTATCTCTAAAATACAGACAGAGCCAGGAAGAGGAAATAGTCAGGACAAAGCTTGCCAGCATGTTCATCCAATCATACCATGACTATCCCCCACAGTCCACAATTTTCCACTTCCATCAAATTTTCAAGAAGGCTACAGAGAATTGGAATGGGGAGGAGGTTTCTTTATAATGTTTGAATTGGGGTGTGTGATTAATACTAATTTGGGGAAATTGTGCCCAAACTAATTGTTTTATAGAATACATAATTGAACAGTGGAATTGATTGCCATAAAATGATGGCTAGCTTTTTGGAAAGGTTGTACAACTTCATGGAGCATTGCTCTATCAATAGCCATTAAACTTGATGGCTGTTCATTACCGCTGAAACCACAGGGAAAATTCCCTCAGTTCCAGCTTAGGCTTATCCAACTACATTTTCCCCCTATAAATGTTGAATGTGTTACCTTTCAATCCAATTCATCTTGGCTCTGATAGCAACTCGATCCAGCAAGAATTGCAAGAGGAAGGGAAAAGGCTTCTTTTTATTCTTCTGCTCATATTAATACTTTAAGACAAGCTTTTGACATAGTTTCCGAGCTTGGAGCGCTGTATGTAGAGCTGATTTTGAAATACAAATCTCATAGAATCATAGAAACCTAGGATTGGAAAGAGGTCCAGAGGTCTTCTAATCCATCTCCTGCCTAAGGCAGGAAAACATAATACATCCTGGGCAAATGAAGACCTCCAGTAATGGAGCACCTACAAACTTTTGAGGCAAACTGTTGCACTGATTAATTGTTCTCATTCTCAGGAAACTGCTTCTTAGTTCTACGGATATTGGATCTTTCTTTGATAAGATTCCATCCGTTACTTTAAATGGTTGTCCAATTTCTTCTGGAAAACCTCTAGCGATGGAATACCTAGTTCCAGAGGCAAGCCATTCCACTTGTTAATTGTTCTGAATGACAGGAAATTTTTCTTTAATTCTCTCTTTGATAATCTTCCATCTGTTACTTCTTGTCTTGCCCTCAGGTGCTTTGGAAGATAGGTGGTTCCCCCCTCTTTTTTTGTGACAACCCCTCAAATGTTGGAAGACTGCTATCATATCACCCCTGGTCCTTCTCTTCATTAGGCTAGACCAGTGGCGGCGAACCTATGGCACGGATGGCAGAGGCAGCACTCAAAACCCTCTCTGTGGGCACCCGCGCCATGTCTCAGAGGTGGCAACTGTCCCTCTTCAACCAGCTGCCTGCTAATTTGTTGAGGTCCCATGTGGCTGAATGCATCCCAACGTGGCTGGTTTCCCTCCCCCCCATCCCATCCCTCCTGGCCTCACATGCTCTCCTTTTCCCAGGCACGACCCACTGCATCGCCTCCTCAGCTGTCGGCCGACCATCCATCTCAGAGGCGGCTTCTTTGAACTGCTGGCGACGGGGTGCGGAGCCCCAGAGTGTGCCTGTCGAGGGGCCAGCAGGCTGTGGCTGCGGACGGACACTGTCGGCCCCCATGCACTCGCTGGCCTCTGTGTGCGGGGGCCGATGGTGTCAGGCAGCAGCCGCCCTGGCCCTTGCCTTGCCCCAATGGCAATGGCACCCGCACCCTGCCTCACCTTATCCCATAGGATGAGCCTCCTGCCTACCGCCACACCTACCAGAGACCCCCTGGATCCCCCCCAACCCTGCCCACCCCCCACAGGTGTCCCTCCCCACGAGCGACATTGAGGTGAGCACATCCACCTTGGCCACACCCACCCAATCTTCCATGACCACCATAGCCACACCCACCCAGTAGGCCACGCCCACATGGCACCCAGCAATAAATAAGTGGGTTTTGGGTTGCAGTTTGGGCACTCGGGCTCTAAAAGGTTCGCCATCACTGGGCTAGACATTCCCAGTTCCCTGAACGTTCATCATATAATTTAACCCCCTGACCTCTAATCATCCTTGTTGCTTTTCTCTGCATTCTTTCTAGAGTCTCAGCATCATTTCTGCATTATGGTGACCAGAACTGGATGCAGTACTCCAAGTGTGGTTTCATTAATGCGGTATAGGTAATACTTGAGGTATGAATGTTTGAATTTATGACAGACATCCTAAAAACTCTACTGTAGGCTGTAGATCCTGAATGCATTTAATGTATGTTTTAAGGACTCCTAAGTACGCGGTGGCTCAGTGGGTTAGGACGCTGAGCTTGTCGATCAGAAGGTCGGCAGTTTGGCGGGTCGAATCCCGAGTGCCGCGTAGCAGAGTGAGCGCCTGTTACTCGTCCCAGCTTCTGCCCACCTAGCAGTTCGAAAGCACGTAAAAATGCAAGTAGAAAAATAGGGACCACTACGGTGGGAAGGTAACAGCGTTCCGTGCGCCTTTGGCGTCTAGTCATGCCGGCCACATGACCACGGAGACGTCCTCGGACAAGCGCTGGCTCTTCGGCTTTGAAACGGACATGAGCACCGCCCCCTAGAGTCGGAAACGACTAGCACGCATGTGCGGGGGAACCTTTACTTTTACCTTTTTAAGTACCTAGATGAGGTAGTTTAGTCCTTCCTCCTTGAAGTTCTTTATAGATATTTAAAGCCATTTTTCTTTTTCTTTTCTTTTTTCTTTTGGAATCTTGTTTGGATGCTTCAGAATCTTCCTTGTCCAGGTTTTTCGATGAATCATGAAGCCATTTTTCCAGAATTGATTTAGGTTCAGTAGAAAATGACAAGCTTTCTAAGGATCCTTGAAGTCATTGTAATGCAATAGGCAGTACAGGATGGGGGGGGAAAAGCCAATTGTTGAGCTAACCTTTGCATCTGTTGGAGCATCTGATACATATTAGCTGCTAAATTCTGCGCCTCAATTTCCTATTCTGTCCTGGTGCCTGAGGATGGTATCCATCCATTTTAGTCTGCTGTTTCTCCAGCTTGTGGATTGGATGCCATACTGTGGTTTTGTTATAGTTTGTGAAAGTTTGGGGGGAGTAGATCAGATTAATGTCAGGCACATGAAATCAGGAGCCAGGATAGTGTTCAAAAGTGTGAATTTATTTCACACTATCTGTCTACAAAAATCTGATCTACTAATGGTCAAGGCAAATTGGAGCTAGGTAAGACGCTGAGCTTGTCGATCGGAAGGTCGGCAGTTTGGCGGGTCGAATCCGGAGTGCTGTGTAGCAGAGTGAGCGCCTGTTACTCGTCCCAGCTTCTGCCAACCTAGCAGTTCGAAAGCACGTAAAAATGCAAGTAGAAAAATAGGGACCACTCCGGTGGGAAGGTAACAGCGTTCCGTGCGCCTTTGGCGTCTAGTCATGCCGGCCACATGACCACGGAGACGTCCTCGGACAAGCGCTGGCTCTTCGGCTTTGAAACGGAGATGAGCACCGGCCCCTAGAGTCGGAAAAACGACTAGCATGCATGTGCGGGGGAACCTTTACCTTTTAGACTTGCGTGAGCATAGCAACTTCAAACTACAGACCCCACCCTTGGCCTCAGCCTGGTCTTCTCCTATATCAGGGGTCTTCAAACTTCGCCCTTTTATGACTTGTGGACTTCAACTCCCAGAATTCCTCAGCCAGTGTGCCTGGCTGAGGAATTCTGGGAGTTGAAGTCCACAAGTCATAAAAGGGGCCAAGACCCCTGTCCTATACTCACTCTTAAATTTGTACATGCAGGATTAAGTGTAATGAGCCATAATTCATTAAGTATAATGAGCCATAATTCATTCATTAATTCATTATTTGATCAATAACTGAAGAGAGTTATATGTAACATTCAGCTAATAATGTTACATTGTCCTAAAACCTCCATTGTAATTTTATATAAATGTTCATGATAAAATTTATTTGTAGTAACACCAATAGTTACAGTAGTAACAATATCTTTATACATAGTAAGGGGTTTTATTGTTGTTCTCTTGGAAGTATGTTTTACAGAAATATGGATATTTGTAGTACAATACTGGAAGTTACTAAAATAAAAAAAAGCATTAAGGTTTGGAATAAATAGAAATGGGACAGACAGAAAGTTTTCCACCATATCCCTCAATAGCAAAAAATATGGACAAATCCTTGAAATATTCTAATGCTGTTCCTCCTCTGTGTGTATATCAGTGTGCGTGTTTTAAAGCATTTCAAGAACAGAATATTATTTCCTTTCCCTTTTACATTTATCCTAGTTTAATCAGGGTTGGAAGATCTTGGGGTGCCCTAAAAGAGGGATTATTCTGCCCTTTCATTTTAAGTGGAAAGTGCACAAAAGATGAACCGCATTCATGCTAAAGTCATGAAACATCTCCGTTAGGAAACGGATCAAGTAAATATGTTAAATTTTTACAATGACTTAAGATAGGTCTGCAAATTCACTGATTTATTCATCCAATATATGGCTGTCCAACATGCAATTGAGACTCCAGGTCACTCTTTTCTTCCTCCTTTCCATTCATTTGTGTTTGATTTTCAGGGACTGCCTTGACTATGTCTGTCTGTCTGCCTGCCAGCCAGCTTCTCTGTCTATCTGTCTGTCTGCCTACCTATCATTTTTCTATATGGCCCATCAAGAGCATTTAATATGGGTGATGGAAAAATATATATTCTCTTACCTCTTCTCAGAAAGCCATCAACAAGTTTCTCAATCTCCTTAGGAAATTGCCTTCTGTCATGAAATAGTGACAATTGGCAGCTAGAAGATAATCAGTGGGAATGTGGAACAGATTAAACCCCCTTTTTTTTGGGGGGGGGGAAATCAGAATATAGGTTTTGAGAGACAGTATCCAAAACAGCACATAATATTCTAAATGTGTTTGCCTTCCAGTTCCCCCTTTAGGACAACTGTTGAACAGCCAAGCAGTTTATAATTTAAAGTAGCATAAAAAGATAAGCAAATAAATAATGTTCCTCTCCCAAAGGAACTAGAGGAATAGTTACAATGATGAAAAATTTCATTGGTAAATTAAAATTGAAACAATAAAACCACTGGCCCCTAAAGACCGACTAAAAATAAGTAATCTTTTTAATGTATTTATAAATAGACAGAATGGTAGCCAAATGCAACTACTTATGCCTTCCAAACTCTGGGATGCAGGAAAGGACTATCTTCCATCTGCCTAATAGATCAATTTATTTTATTTATTTTAATCCCATTTATATCCCGCCCTTCTCCGAAGACTCAGGGCGGCTTACAAGCTTAGCAATAGCCTTCATTCTATGTATATGCCTGCTTATTAGGGCTTTTGCCCCCCCCCCCCCCAAGCAGCATTATTACAAAGTCAGCTTATTGCCCCCAACAATCTGGGTCCTCATTTTACCTACCTCGGAAGGACGGAAGGCTGAGTCAACCTTGAGCCTGGTGGGATGCGAACCTGCACAATCTACTAATCTATTAATCTAATAATGCATAAATGTTCCCTGTGAAAAGTCTTTCAATCCATAGAACTTTTTTTTCTTCCATAACCACAAACAATTCAAAACAATTTCTAGAAGTAAAGTTTTGGAGCAGTAGGTGGGAAATATTCTCACCTTGTTCCTAAAGGCCGAACTGTAAAGGTAGTTGCTTTCTCACAGTTTAGGCAGTACCTTTTTTGTGAGGTCATATGAGATCACAACTGTTTCACTACAATTTGCAAACATAATGAGAAGCTTCATATAAAAAAGAAACGCAGGTATTGACATCCCCAGCTTTTCCCCAAAAAAAGGTTTATCAGAACAAAGGTCTTCTCATTCTACATCCATCCTAGAATTTATCTGCCTTTTAAGATAGGGACTGGCAACCAGAGTTTTACAGACATCCACCAAGGTGTCTGCCCCCACTTTGGATGTCAAAAATAAATACTGAAAGCAAAAATGTAATATAAACCTGATGAGCTGCAAGCAGAATGCCAGTCACCTTTATTTCCATGAATGCTTCTATGACCTACAGGAGCAGAATACAGGGTGGGTGGTGACAACATAATGCTTTATCTAGAAGTGAGATTCCTGTTGCCTCTTCCCCCCCTCCCCAAGAAAAGACCAATGGTATAGGACAGGGATAGGCAAACTTGGCTCTTTTGGACTTCAACTCCCAGAATTCCTGAGCCAGCCATGCTGAGGGGAAAGGGAGAGTTTCCAAGCTGAGCCATGCTGGCTCAGGAATTCTGGGAGTTGAAGTCCATGAGTCATAAAAGAGCCAAGGCTGCCTACCCCTGGCCTAGGCCTAGGCCGCTTTATGACTGGTGGACTTCAACTCCCAGAATTCCTGAGCCAGCCATGCTGAGGGGAAAGGGAGAGTTTCCAAGCTGAGCCATGCTGACTCAGGAATTCTGGGAGTTGAAATCCACGATTCATAAAAGAGCCAAGTTTGCCTACCCCTGGTATAGGAGAAGACATCCTCAGCAAATAAGGATAGATTTGGATCTCTGCTATTGTTATACTTAACGTTAAATGTCTAGCAGACAACCTATGACCCGCTGGGTCATCTCTTTGAAGCTGCTTCCTTACCAGGATCCTCAGCACCTTCAAGAAGGAGAAAGCTCCCAATGTGATGCCTTCACTTTAAAAGCACGGCATACACTCAGAGAGAAACCGACCCTGTTGAGTGATGCTGTACTGACAATAGAGTCAAATGATAGCACAGGAAATGTTTCATGACATTTCATATTATGTCACAAGCTTTTATCTAGCTGTGGATAGATGCTAGGTGTGTGTTCCCACATACCTCAGAGGAACTGTGTAGCTTTGAATATGAAGGGTGTAGGCTAAAAAAAAGGGGCGTGGTGGCTCAGTGGGTTAGGACGCTGAGCTTGCCGATCAGATGGTCGGCAGTTTGGCAGGTCGAATCCCGAGTGCCGCGTGAGAGAGTGAGCGCCTGTTACTTGTCCCAACTTCTGCCAACCTAGCAGTTCGAAAACACGTAAAAATGCAAGTAGAAAAATAGGGACCACTACGGTGGGAAGGTAACAGTGTTCCGTCTGCCTTTGGCATCTAGTCATGCTGGCCACATGACCACGGAGACATCCTCGGACAAGCACTGGTTCTTCAGCTTTGAAACGGAGGTGAGCACCGGCCCCTAGAGTTGGAAACGACTAGCACGCATGTGCAGGGGAACTTTTACCTTTACCTTTTAGGCTAAAGAAGAAATCCCGAGAGGTCTCAGAAGTGAAAGATTCAGGGAAGACCTCAAATCTTCCAATAAGAACACACACAAACACGGAGAGGGAAGTGAAGAGAACGAGAGCTCTTTAACTAAGATAGAAGGGGGAGTTACAACTCATTTTATGCCCACTTTGATTTAAACCCATAATGGATAGGTTCCGTTATGGCTGTAACTCAAGGACTAGCTGTATTAAAATTATATGATCACCATGTGACGTTACATGAATTTTCCGTTATGAAGGTAGCTACATCCATAAATGTGTTGAGGAAGAAACATCCATTTGGACGTCCTGCTGATTGTTTGGAATCCAGGGCAATGAAGCAGTCTATTCAGCCTGGGCCTCTCTGGGAACAGATAAAAAAACTCAAAAGAATCACAGCAATGGCATAACTTTGCATCTTAACTTGTGAGTCTCTTTGCAGATACACTCCTGCACGCTGTTGTTTACTTCTTGCATTGTCCCCTTAGGCAAAGTATTCTGGGTAAAAGCTATGCATGGTTTTTAATGAGATGCTTAGAACTACATTTCAAAGATATTTGAGCAGGGCCAGGATGTAGGAAATAGATAGGGTGACTCAAGATCATCTTTCCCACTAGCCAGGAGGATACTGAGTCTCTAATTTGGAAAGGGACAGCTTGAAAATTATGGAAGAATCAAATGACAAATCTCCAATAATTCTGAACAATGCTGTCTACCAGCTATTAGAAGATACAGCGAAGGACAAAGAGATGAATTACACAGTATATTCCATGCTTATTATGTCCAAGTGCTTTTTCAGAACTTTTGATGTGGCGGTTGTTTTGTTTTTGTATTGTGGTATTATTTTAACTTGTGGTTTAGCAATAGCAATAGCACTTATATACCCTTTCATAGCCCTCTCTAAGTGGTTTACAGAGTCAGCCTATTGCCCGCAACAATCTGGCTCCTCATTTTACCTGCCTCAGAAGGAGGGAAGGCTGAGTCAACTGTGAGCCAGTTAGGATTGAACTCCTGGCTGTGGGCAGAGTTAGCCTGCAATATTGCATTCTAACCATTGCGCCATCACTGTTTAGATCCTAAACAATTGACGCATCCTCTAAGGCAAACAAACAAACAAATTCATTTGTCTTGATTCTGCTATGAATATGCTGCGTATTACAGGTAGTCCTCAACTTATTACCAGTTGCTTAGCAACCTTTCAAAGTTATGCCAGACCTCCCTACAACCCAGTTCTGAAGTTCCAGTGACTGCCCCCGTACAGTCATGTGACCATATCAAACAACCAGCCCACATTTGCAGCTGTTTTCTAAGTCACATGTTCACATTTTATGACAGTTTTGCTGAAAGCCTGGTACTACTTTCATTTTTCAGGAACACCGGTCCATATCAGACCATTGGTTTCACTGTGGCTTTCACTTAACAAAGGTTATAAAATTGGCTTAGTCATGTGGGTGACCCGTTTAACGGCCATCACTACTTACAACCATGATGGGCAGGCTCCATTACGATTGTAAATTGAGGACCACTTGGACACGAATGGATTGCAGCTTTTATAATTCAGAGACGATGTGAGAAAAAATTTGTTTTCCTCCCTGTTTTCTGAGACTTCCTCCAAAGGTGTTTGGCAATCATATCATTCTTGTTCCTATAATTATATGTTATATCCTGAATCGTCTCAAAAGGAGGTTATACATCTAGATTATATAGACACTGCAAGCCTTCAAAACGAGCTGTGAATTGATGCTGCAGTTTTTCTTATAGTCTTGAGCTGTCATCCTGCACTTTTAAATATTCAGTGATTAATGTGGGTCACTGTTAATCCTTAGGCGAGAATGGTTTAAACTTGATAAATAGAATAGTTATTTCTTGGTAACTGTAGTAATTATTTATTGCCCTTAATGCTAATCTTTGCATGATTATAATTTTTTCCCCAGCACTACTTGGCAATCCTGGGAGCTTAGAGTTTATTGATCATCACCTAGCAAAGAATTTTAATATAACCACAAGGGCATGGTGAACTGTGATCCTTTGTATTTGCAATGCAAATGTTGTGAAAGCAAATGAAGTTAACCTTGACGCTGGTCTCTCTTAGCCAAATAAATGAAGCTATATTGACCACAATGAGTTCACTCACAGAGCCTTCTTAAGTATGTTGCTAAATTCAATGTCCTAGTAGCCAACTCCACTCCTGTAATTAAACTCTGCCTCTAACCTCTCCTTCTAAACACTGCAGCCATAAGATAGATAGATAGATAGATAGATAGATAGATAGATAGATAGATAGATAGATAGATAGATAGATAGATAGATAGATAGATAGGTAGGTAGGTAGGTAGGTAGGTAGGTAGGTGGGTGGGTGGGTGGGTGGGTGGGTGGGTGGGTGGATGGATAGGTAGGTAGGTGGGTGGGTGGGTGGATGGATGGATAGATAGATAGATAGATAGATAGATAGATAGATAGATAGATAGATAGATAGATAGATAGATAGATAGATAGATAGATAGATAACCTTTTTTACTGTGGGCGCAACGGCACACATTAAAAATGAAATTTAGTTGCTTCCTCTCAAAGTGTACACATACATAACACACATTTAAACATACTATATGCAACATATGTGTAGACCTACACCCTTACATATAAGTAACATATAAATATTAATCACTGTCCATCTTGAATACAGAACGGAAGGAGGAAGCTTTAGATTCACAAGGTTAACATTGTATGGAACAAAGCTGTGACTGAATCTGGATGTTCTGCTTCGGATACCACAAAGCCCCCCCCCCAAAAAAAAAGGTAACAAGGAAAACAGGTGAGCCCAACTCCATGAAATTCCTCATTGCCTGCAGCAGCCTGACCTCCCTTTGACATTTTAAAGAACATCTTGGCATGAAATGATAGAAAATTCAAGCTGACCTACATATCCAATGTTTAGTATTAGTAGCATTAGTAGCATTTCTTATTTAAAGGAAAATAAAAGGATGCTTGCCCAGCAAGAATGGTTAACTAAATTATATTTTTGGCAATGAAGCTTAACCTCATCCACACATGTCTTGACATGATTTGCTGGGATTATCGTTTTTTTGCCACATGTATATCAACGGTTGTTGTTATTATGATTTATCACACAGTCCACCAGATATTTAGACTGGATTTGGCATTTTTGTCTGCCTATCACATCCTTTCCAAGCACCTGGGATAAGCAGATATGAATGTTTGATGGTGTTAAACTATCATTACAGGATATCAGCTGTTCCTAATAAAGCTGCCTTTTGCAATTGACTGATAGCAGTTTCGTCAATGCATTTGTTGGTCAAATGAAACTCCAGTTGTTTTGTGATTGTATTCAAGGCACCTATTACTACGGATACTATCTTTGCTTTCTTTTGCCACAGTCATTTATTATTTCTTTATTTTCAGCCTTTGTATATTTGTGATGGATAAACACCTTTCCTTCCAGCACAGATAATCTTCAATTTAGTGACCATTCAAAGTTACAATGGCACTGAAAAAAGTGACCTATGACCGCTTTGCACACTTACAACCGTTGCAGCATCTCCATAGTCATGTGATCAAAAATAAAATGCTTGGGAACTAATTCATATTTATGATGGGGTCATGTGGTCACCTTTTGCCACCCTCTGACAAGCAAAGTCAATGGGAAAACCAGATTCACTTAACAACCATGTTACTAAATTAACAACTGCAAAGATTCATTTAACAAGTGTGGCAAGAAAGACCGTAAAATGGGCCAAAACGTACTTAACAAATGTCTCATGTAGCAACATAATTTTTGACCCCAATTGTGGTCATAAGTTGAGGATCACCTGTAGTCCTGTAGTTGCTGGCCCTGGTTACTCAGCCAATAGTCCTGAGTCCTGTAGCTCATTTGTCAACAGATGTCCAAGAACAACATCTAGTGTGTTCCTTGTTAGTATCATGGTTCATTGCACAGTCAGTCAGATATTTAGACTGCATTTGGCATTTTTGTCCACCTATTGAGTCCTTCCCATTTACCTGGGATAGGTGGATGTTGATATTTCATGGTGTTACAGGTATTGTCGCAGGGTGTAAGCTATTCTAAATAAAGCTGCTTTTTGCAATTGACCGATGGTGGTTTTGTCAATGTTAGAACAGAATAGAGCTGGAAGGGACCCTGGAGGTCTTCTAGTCCATCCCACTGCTCAAGCAGGAGAACCTATACTATTTCAGACAAGTGACTGTCTAGTCTTTTCTTAAAAACCTCCAGTGATGGAGCGCCCACAATTTCTGAAGGCAAGCTGTTCCACTGGTTAACTGTCCTCACTGTTAGGAAGTTGCTCCTTAATTCCAGATTGCTTCTATCTTTATTATGTTATTATTACTATTATTTGTGCCTTTGCCTTCCACTCGGTGTTGACTCTGCAGTTTTCCTAGCAACATTTTTAGAAGGGACTTGCCATTGCCTTCCACCTAGGGCTAACAGAAAGTGACTGGCCTAAGATTACCCAGCTGACTTTGTGCCTAGAACAGGATTAGTCTCCCAGGGGTTTTTAGCCAAATGCCTTTACCACTATACCAAACTGGCTCTCAAACCAATTAAGCTAAAGATAATTTTGCAAAACCTTAAATGTTGAAAAAAATGTAGGAACAAATAAGTAAGAAGAGAGATGATATACATCAGAGAGGGTTAAAAAAAATAAAAATGGCAGCTACAACTATACCTTTTTTAAATGCAACATGACATATTAGAAACAGACTGCGTTTGTTATAGATAATTTGTATAGTATCTTCTTTTTGAAATTGGTTGAAAGGTAGCCAAATTAGCTGCAAAGAAGATTTTGTGCACTAATGCAATTTAATATGCTCACTGGATTTTCCTGTTATGATTGAACCCCAACTACTTTTAAAACATTAATCTATGCAAAAGTTTTCTGCATTTTCCCAGGTTTTAGAAATTAAACATTTAGCCAAGAAAAATCACATACCGCATTAGCACCCTATTCTTTTGTGTGATGTCTTTAATTCCACCCAGTTTTTAATAGAGCAATTTCATGCCTTTTTAACTATTTTTTTTTCATTCAGTGATTGCAAGCAGGATGGGGGTGGAAAGGAACTGTTGTAGCATATTATACAATTCTTGGCATCGCTTATGAGCGGTATAATAGCACGCTGTTTGTGTATGAGTTTGCGTCCATGCGTGACATCCACATCAGTTCAAAGAGATTCTTGAAATCCCTCAAACCTTTGTCATAAAGTAGAATTTATACCAGGCTTAAATGATTGAATATTAACCTTTTCTTTTGTCTCTGGATCTTAGAATTGTTTCGTAAAATCACTAACCTCACTTTGTAATATTGAATGGATAGTGTAATAAAAAGGAAGGGCTCGCATTTCTACAAATGACAGCAAATTCCAAGATAACCTTTCTTTTGAAGTATATATATGTATATATTCCTGTGGTTTTACGCATTACTTGACCACCAGGAGGCAGAAATATATAAAACGAAGGGAATATAATATGCGGAAATAGCCGGTTCCCTGGAATAAGCAGGGATCACGGAAAGTCTTGAGGACCCACAACAAAGAAAAGCACAGCTTTCTCTCTCTACTCTGAAAGCTCAAACAAGGGGGAGAGAGTTCTTAAAATCTTTCCTTTGCAAAGAAAGGAAATGCTATAAACTGATAGCATTCTGATAGGTATAGATAGTCCTCGACTTACAACAGTTTATTTAGTGACCATTCAAAGTTACAATGGCGCTGAAAAACCTAACTTATGACCATTTTTCACCATTATGATCTCTGCAGCATCCCCATGATCACGTGATCAAAATTCAGACACTTGGCAAATGATTCATAGTTATGACCATTGCAGTGTCTCCGGGGTCATTTGATCATCTTTTGCGAACTTCTAACAAGCAAAGTCAAGGGGGAAGCCATATTCCCTTAACAACTGTGTCACTAAGTTAACAACTGCATTGATTTACCTAACAACTAATGCAAGAAAGGTTGTAAAATGGGGCAAAACTCACCTAACAAATGTCTCACTTAACAACAGAAATGTTGTGCTCCATTGTGTGGTAAGTTGAGGACTACCTGTATGGATGTTTAAAATGGCCCTGCCCATCTCTGTTTTGGGTTGTTTTCCACTCACAGGGATCTGCAGAGAAAGAGTTAAGGGTTGGAATACACAGAGTGATCTCAGGTTGCAAACCCAAAGCTGCTTTTTCAGAAGGCAATTGAACTTTGCAAACCTTATGACTTAAATGTGACATTAGGATACAATAGCCTGGGAATTGTGCTGAAATGTCCCAGCACATGTTTCGCCATGCTTTTATTTGTCAAATGAAAACTACAAATTCGAACAAGCAAAATGGAAACTGGGATGAAAGGCTTGTTAAGTGCACTTATGCAACGAGCAACACCCCCTTAGGAACCTCTTAAATATGGGGTGAGGACCACAGTTGTTAACTTGGAATTAAAACATTTATTAGCACTATTAGGGCTTTTCAAACTTCTCAAGTTGTCAAACCTGTTATTTTAAAAAAAAAATCCCAGAAGCTTTGATCCAGAGGCAAAATTCTAGTGCACAAAATTGATAGTTTGAATCTTTCGTTCTTTCTTTTTCTTTCTTTCTTTCTTTCTTTCTTTCTTTCTTTCTTTCTTTCTTTCTTTCTTTCTTTCTTTCTTTCTTTCTTTCTTTCTTTCTTTCTTCCTTCCTTCCTTCCTTCCTTCCTTCCTTCCTTCCTTCCTTCCTTCCTTCCTTCCTTCCTTTCTTTCTTTCTTTCTTTCTTTCTTTCTTTCTTTCTTTCTTTCTTTCTTTCTTTCTTTCTTTCTTTCTTTTTCTTTCTTCCTTTCTCTCCCCCCACCCCCCTTCATGGAACTTCACTGATTTTTGAAGAATTCTATGGTTTCATGGAGCACAGCAGTTGGCTTTCCTTATCTCCTGAAATAACTTTGGCTGAAGTGATGACACTTGGAGAGATACATCTTTACGTAAAAATAAGGTGCAATTTATTATAAATGAGTTACATGATCCTTTACTAAGATTTTGCTTGGGCCATCCCCCTGCCACCATGAGGATTCTTTTACTTTTTGGATGGACATCTTGATTTTACACCAAAGAATGACACAGGCAGTGGTGGGATTCAAATATGTGAACAACCGGTTCTCTCTCTGGATGCCACTTCCGGAAGTCTATTCTGGACCTGGGCAACAAAAAATTAGCTACCAGTTCTGCCATAGTGGTGTGAACTGGCTGAATCCCACCACTGGACACAGACATATGTGTCAACAGAATTCAAAGGGGGATGGATTTGGATTGCTTGTGGAAACACAAGGATTCTAAATTGATGACACATTTAACTCCACCACCTCCACCTCTGCCTGCACTTCTACCCTGTATGGATAAAAGCAGTTAATTTATTCATTTATATTCAAGACACATGAATAAAATTTCAGCTTTCATTTCCTTGAAAGTGTATGTTTGGCTTCTAAGTATTTTTTTCTCAAGGAGACTGAAAAATGTTTCTAGAATTATTTATTTATAGCTATTAAATATTTTAGGGCTGTTTTCTTGCTAAAATAAAATTCAATATCTGCTATTAATTCAATGTACAGGATTAATTCAGTGTACGGTAAACTGATACTGAATGATCAACTGTCATAAATTGGCAATGTTTTTGTAGTTCATTAGATTATTGGTTTTTAATATTGGCAGCATTTGAATCTTGAATTTGCTCTGTCATTCTGAGCTTTGATTACAACTTGGAAGCAAAACTAGCAAACCTTTTGTAGAAAAAAATTGTTCTGGGATACATTTGGATCAACTAAACTTTAAAACAAAACTTTTACCAACTTGTTCTGGGATCTTTTTATCTGACCTTGCTGCAGAATAAACTGGAATTTGTACCTGAACATGTTCATTAACTGACATCTTCTATCTGAATCAATATCATTTCACTTTTGTTGACCCGGTATATTTGGATGGCATGGCAAGCTAACCTATGAGTTTTTCAAAATCTTCTAGAATTTTTTTATTACTGTACATTCTATGAATGAGGGAACTGAAAGAAAAGAATAAAATGAAAACTTAACTACACTGTTTGTTTCCAGAATGAAAGCTGTAGACTGAATGTACTATTGACTGAACACAAACAGTTGATGAAGCAACTGTTTATTTTGGAATTATGAACAGAGAGAGCAAAATGGAGAAATGCAGAGTGGAAATAAAGCATATTTATTTATTTATTTATTTATTTATTTATTTATTTATTTATTTATTTATTTATTTATTTATTAGTTTTTATAAACCGCCCTTCTCCCGAGGGACTCGGGGCGGTGTACAGAGGAAGGAAGGTATACAGACCGAACAATAAAATAATAAGAAACACTAATAACACAAACTGGGACCCCAATTAACGTTATCATGCCAGGCCAGCCTGCTGGAATAGGAAAGTTTTTAAGTCGCGACGGAAGGTACGGAGGTCAGGGGCCATCCGGATTTCGGTTGGTAAGGTGTTCCAGAGGGCTGGCGCACCCACTGAGAATGCTCTCCCCCTGGGGGCCATTAGCCGACATTCCTTGAGCGGTGGCACCCTGAGGAGGCCCTCTCTGTGGGAGCGCACAGGACGGTGGGGTGCTGACATCGGCAGAAGGTGCTCCCGTAGGTAGTCCGGACCCATGCCATGTAGGGCTTTGAATGTCATTGTTAGCACCTTGAACTTCACACGGAAGGCAACCGGAAGCCAGTGCAGCGCACGGAGGAGAGGTGTGATATGGGAGTATCGGGAGGCTCCCAAGAGTGTCCGTGCCGCCGCACTTTGCACCAGTTGAAGCTTCCGAGTGGATCTCAAGGGCAGCCCCATGTAGAGAGCGTTACAATAGTCTAGGCGAGATGTCACAAGGGCATGGGTGACTGTACGTAAGGAATCCAGGTCCAGATAAGGCCGTAGTTGGCGAACTAGCCGAACCCGGGAGAAGGCCCCCTTGGTCACAGCTCCAATGTGGTCTTCCAGGGAGAGCTGCGAGTCTAGGAGGACACCCAGGTTGCGGGCCCTATCAACAGGGGGAAGTAACTTGTCCCCAATGTTAAGCAGTGGGACGTTCTGAATCTCCTGGCTTGCCGGTACGTACAGCCATTCAGTCTTGTCCGGGTTCAGTTGAAGCCTTATTTATTTATTTATTTATTATGGGACTTATATGCCGCCCTATCTCCCAGAGGACTCAGGGTGGCTAACAGCAATAAAAAACAACAGTACAAAAGTTAAGAAAAAATTAAATAACATTAATTACATAGTTAAAAATTAAAACTTTTAAAAACCCATCATCAATCCAGGTCAGCCTGATGGAAAAGGAACGTTTTGAGGTCGACTTGCAAAAATTACATGAATTGTGGATTATCAAGTCATCCCCTCCAATGAAGCCAGTTTGATCTAGTGATTAAGGCTAGAAAGTGGGAGACACAGAATTCTAGTCCCACCTTAGGCATAGCAGTCAGCTGGGCAAATTTGGGCCAATTACCAAGGGACTGTGAGTTCTAGTCCCACCTTAGCCATGAAAGCCAGCTGGGTAACCTTGAGCCAATCACCTTCTCTCAGCCCAACGTATCTCATAGGGTTGCGGTTGTGGGGAAAATAAGAGGAGGAATGTATATGTTCACCACCTTGAGTTATTTGTAAAAATATTGAAGGGAGAGAGGGAGAGTGGGAGGGGAGGGGAAGAATGGAGAATGAGGGAGTGCAGAAGATAGAAAGTGGAAGATGCACTGCAGTTGTTAGGAAAACAGCTTGATGTTTCCTTCAAGGGGTGTAGTGATGCCCTTTGGTTATCAAGAAAGATGGTGAGATACATTTCATGGACTCCCAGATATTCTTTTTATAAATAAACTGCCTTGCTAGTAGACCTCCCTGGAAGCTTCATACTAGTCAGGGAAGGGAGTGGATATAGTGCCAATTTTTCTTGATTCAACAAATAATGGACTTCTTGTATGGTTCAAGAACAGTTGATAAAGAGATGTTAAAACAGTGTTTCCTTGCCTCCATCCTGCCATGGCCATTTCACCATGGCCATCTTGACGCAGGGCAAATCACCATTGAAACCTCACCATGGGACAGCTCAAGCTCCCTGTGGCATCTCCCTTCATGGGAGGCAGCCATCGATTGTGGTATCGTGATGGGCTGAGTCTTCAGATTGAGCCTCCTATGGGAACAGCTGGTCAGTCCGGTCAGAGCATGTACATCTGTGTGGCTGTTTATGGTGTCACCATTGCTGCTGGTGCACAAGAGGAACATCCCACTTGTCACCCGCCTGCTGGGGAGGCGTTCTACTCGGGCTGCATTTGGCTATTCCTTGTTGCCTGCAGGCCCTCATTGGAGGGTGGCAGAAGTGCCAGTCTAGGCGTTGTGTTGCCCACATATGAGAGGAGCATCTGGCCTGCTGCCCACCGGGGAGGCCTTCAACCCAGACCACATTCAGCCATTCCTTTGTCCCCACAGGCCCTTGTGGGAGGATGGCATCCAATGCCAGTTTCATGTTATGCTGCCCACCTGCCACCCTCCAGGGATAGAGATACCTCTGGCACATGGGCAGTGCAAGGAGACACCACAGACAGACACATGGAGTGGATGTGCTCCAACTTGACTGACTGGCTGTGCTCGCAGGAGGCTGTGCCCACAGTGATATGGCCTGTTGCAAAGCCATGTTTGAATCTGCCTCCCACGAAAAGAGGTGCGTGGGGGGTGGGCGTCAAGTTGTCCCTCGGGGAGTTTCCTGTAGTGATTTGTCCTGAGCCAAGATGGCAGTGCTGAGATGGCCATGCCGAGGTGGCCATAGCAAGATGGCGGTGCTGAGATGACAAGGGGAATTGGCTGGCTGGGGAATTCTGGGAAGTGAAGTCCACATGTCTTAAAGTTGCTGAGGCTGGGAAACCAAGTCTGTGTTAAAGTGCATTAATGAAATATCTAGATCTGATCAAATGTTACCTTCCCCTCTAAATATTAAGTCCAAGACAACCCAAGTTCTTTGCATCTCTAATCCAAGCAATTCTTTGTCAAGAAAAATTGAGAAAATACTACATTTCTCTCAGTGCAGGAAATGAACGTTGTCTTTCAAATCTGTGAAACAAAAAATGTGTGCCTTGGATTAGTTTTTTAATATATGTTACTCATAACTCCAGTTCCATCCAGTTAGATTACTACAGTCTTCTCCAACTTAGTGCTGTCCAGATGGGCTAAAACTACAGTTCCCAGCATTCCAGAGAACTATCGGCTACTGGCTCCAGGAGTCCTCTGGAAGAACCAACATAAAGCTAATGTAGTTAATATTTTCATATTAAAAAATGAGTGAAGGTGCCCATCTGTGGTGTAAACTGTATAAGCCAGGGGTCTTCAAACTTGGCCCTTTTATGACTTGTGGACTTCAATTCCCAGAATTCCTCAGCCAGTGTGCCTGGCTGAGGAATTCTGGGAGTTGAAGTCCACAAGTCATAAAAGGGCCAAGTTTGAAGACCCCTGGCGTAAGCAACACATCAATTTAACTTGGTTGTGTTGAACTTAGCAGCACGGAACAAGATTGAAAAACAAGATTGATCTAACAATCACTTGCTAATATTGGGGGGAAGGGCTGTTCAGAAACAAAGAGTGGCTGGAGTGAGGCAGGGGAAGCTAAAATTCATTTCATTTAAGTAATTAAGTGGAATATGATCAAGCTCAAAATTGGATTATGGAAATGAACATGATTACTCACCACATAGCCTTTTAATATTTTCTTCCCTTTTGCCCCATAAAGAATATTAATGGGGCAAGGCTCTGCATCCTGCAATGAAGTCTTGTGTGGGGGCATATATTTCAAACAATAAAACTGGGGGGAAAAATCCTCCCCATCTTCTTAGAAATACAGGCAGTATTCATAGTACAAACGATAGTAAATGGAGTAGTTATCTAACATAATATAAAACAAATTTAATCAATTCAGATTCCAGAAACATTTGGTGCTCTTCTCTTTCAAATAAGACTATTTATCAAGTTTATGTGGTGTGCAATATTTGGCTTATACCCCTGGCTGAAGATTTAACTATATATATCAGGATGGGGTTGGAGAAAATGGTTAGCAGCGTTTTTCATACTCAGAAGACATATAAATGAAAGGAACAGAACATTTTATTTTATGTGGCATGCTTGGAAGTACAACTAGGAGACAATTGATTAGAACTTACACAATTCCCAGTTTAAGTAGCTTTGGAAGTGTCATAGATTTTGATGTTCCTTCACCTAGAACAAATGCATTCTTTTGGAAAAATGGAGAGGTTTCAATGTTATTACAAGCCCTTTGAGCTGAAAGTTTTAAGGTTAGATAGCATCAGACTCATAACTCATTAAGTGACTTTCCAGAGATCCAGAATTGAAATATGGATAGTTCTTGAATTACGGCTACAATTGGGACCAGAATTTTTGCTGCTAAGTGAGACAATTGTTAACTGAGTTGTACCCAATTTTATGACAGAATAACAGTTGGAAGGGACCTTGGAGATCTTCTAGTCCAACCACCCTATAACATTTCAAATTACAAGGACAATCATATGACATTGGATTTCTGCAACCATCATAAATCCATGCTACCATGTGTTATGGAATTTAGTGTGCAGAGGTCTCCTTGTGCTACCAAAGAGTTGCACAGACAAGGAAGGGCACTGAGAGCAGTAAAAGTCACACACAGAAATACACTGAGTTCTAAAAGCAAAAAGTATTTTACTTTGAGGTGGTGTAAAAACAAAAAATGCACAGTCAAAAAATAAACAGTCCAAGGTCATAAACAATAGCAACAGTCCAAATAGCAATCCAAACTACAAAGTCTTCTTACCGGTCCAGAGGTCAAATACACAGTTCAGCTTACAACAGTAGTAAACCAACAGCAGAGCAAAAACAGTAATAGTAGAGATCAGTGAATTCAGAGAGAGAAAGAAGCTACGTTCCTAGCTTCCTCTTATGGCCATGAGAACACTTACACACCCATTGGCCAATTAACTTCTTAAAGACATAGCATTATGGTTAATATATTTTCAACCCAACATTGTAGGCTAACACCATATGCCTAACATTCTCCCCTTTGGGTAGAATAATATATAACTCTTACAATCTTATGCACATTCTTTCACAATTAGCATTGTGTTTCACAGCACTTTGTACCTTCGTAAAATGGTTTGCAATATTTACATCAGATGAACAATACTGTACTCTAGCTGTATTAATTTATCTTTGATACATTGTCTGACATTCAAATAACGAAGATCAGTATGTTTAGATCTTGTTCTTACTGCAGCATTATTAGCCATCTTTATCGCAGCTTGATTGTCCTCATACACAATAAATGGATCATTTACATTTAAACCCATATCTAACAATAATTGTTTGTACACTAACAGTTCTGTACATAACACTGATAGACATGAAAATTCAGCCTCCATTGTAGACAAGCTTATGTGTTTCTGTCTAAGACTTCAACTCCCTGTTCATTGCAGCTTTCCATGATGCCTGTTCCTTTTCAGGATACATCCTGATCTCATCATAGTTAGAAGGTACTACACTAACTTGACATACTATACTTGCTTCATAGCGATCAGGTGGATGTCTGATGCGCGTTGAACGCCAAGGAATTACAGGGCTTTGAATTTCTGTCTCCTTTCCTTCCTCTGATTCATCTTTTATCTCCCCTATCTCCTCTTCATCTTTTATATTTACAGGAGATGTATTATCATTACTAGTTACGTTATCAGAGGAGTCCTCAAACACTAGAGGATCAGTATTAACAGTTACTTGCTCTAACCTATCCCAACAAACGTGCTCAAGGAATTTTGCACTAGAACTGTTATATACATTAGTTGTGCCCTGTTCCCAGAAACGATAGGATCTATGGTTAGCTTCGTAACCTACGAAGTATAATTGCCTAGCCCTATGTTGGCCTTTACTCCTGAGTTGTGCAGGAATGTGGACCCAAGCTGGGGTGCCAAATGTGTGCAGGTAATCAAGGTTTGGTCTTCTACCATGCCATATTGTAAATGGTATTTTACCAGTAGAAGTATTAACAACTATATTCAGAACATGGTTTGCACATTTTGCTGCTTCCCCCCACAGTCTATCTGTTAAGCCAGAATCTCTTAACATGGTTCTAATCATGGCTTGTAACGTTTGCCCACGTCTCTCAACAAAAGCATTATGTTGTGGCCTATAAGGGGCTGAACGTTTATGCTCAATGCCAGCTGATTGTAGCATATCAACAAAGCGCTTGTTTGTAAATTCAGTACCATTATCAGTAATTATGCACTGTACCTTTCTCTTTGTTTTTCTCTCCACAAACCTCAGCCAGTTTGCAAATTGTTGGAAAGTGTCTGCCTTTGACTTAAGCAGATAACAAAATCCATAACGAGAGTAGTGGTCAAGGATACTTAAAATATAACATGACCCTCCTAAACTTGGTTTCATGGGTCCAATTAACTCAGCAAACACAACTTCCAAAGGAACAGTTGTTTTGAAGCTGTTTATCCTGTGTGCAGGAGTTGCCTTACTCTTTTCCTGATTACAGGCATTGCAATTCAAATACTTACTACATGGCTTCAGTTTAACTCCCTCTACTAATTCCACTGTTTTACGTAGTGAGTTAAAGTTTACATGCCCTAACCGCCTATGCAATAAATGTATACATTCATCATGTGGCTTCTTGTTCTCACATATCGAGTTAGCTTTAACTGTACTAACCTGGTTACTTGTGAGAACGAATAAACCATTTTTCAAATTAGCAGTTACACAGGTTCCATTCCTCTCAATAGTGCATTGCTCCCCTCTGAATGTTACCACAAACCCAACTTTAACCAATTCCCTTACAGATAACAAGTTGAATCTTAGTTTAGGTATATATAACATAGGTAACTGTTCATCAATGCATGGACAATAGGAATTACCTTCACCAGAGGCCTTCATCTTCCAACCGTTGGCTAGTGAAACATATTGGTTGCTGTTTTTCATATTAACAAACCTCTTTTTCACTTTAGTAATGCATTGTGAAGCCCCACTATCAACAACCCACAATCCATTATTTCTGGATGTTGGTTTACCAGAAATAGCCAAACCAATGCCCTTCTTAGCCTTCCCACTGCTATTTACATTCTGTTTTCTACCCTTTCTACAGAATTTGGCTATATGCCCTCTAGCCCCACAAGAATAACATTTCTTGACGTTGTAAGCAGTGGTGAATTGCTGCTTCTCTCATGGCTGTGTCTCTCTCAGCTGGTCTCTGTCACGCCTCCTTCTGGACTCTTCCAGCAGTCTCCCAGTAATGTTAGTCAATGTCAGTTCCTCTCTGGTCAGGACTTCCAAAGAAGAAACATACTCATCATAACTCTCATCCAAAGATGACAGAATAATGTAGACCTGATGCAACTCTGAAAAAATCAGCTCCTTTTCATGAAGCTCTTGAAAAGTTGCCTTCATGTAATTTAAATGGGTCAGCATATCTCCATTCTTCTGCAGACGAGTCCTAAACAGCTTACGTGTAAGGTGTATATGTGCACCCACACTGTCACGAACATAAAGCCTTCGCAAAACATCCCAACACCTAGCAGCAGACTCCTCACCACGAATATGGACAAGCTGCTGGTCATTCAGTGTTAGTCCAATAATGCAAAGAGCTTTCTCGTTGCTACGTTTAAAGTTGTCTAACTTCTTTGCATCCTCTTCGTCATCTGGATCCCAAGCAGTAGTATCTGGTGGGTTATTTACAACAGTCCATAGTCCTTCCTTGCACAAAAGCAAGCAGCATTTTGTGGACCAGGAAACATAGTTTGTCCCATCCAACCGGGTTATCCAGGAGATGCCTGACAACAGTTCTTGTGCCATTTTACACCAAAAAGCTAACACAAACTCAGCTAGGAAAACTGTGTGTACTTACTCTCAGTACAGGCCTGGGCCCATAACCAGTGTTATGGAATTTAGTGTGCAGAGGTCTCCTTGTGCTACCAAAGAGTTGCACAGACAAGGAAGGGCACTGAGAGCAGTAAAAGTCACACACAGAAATACACTGAGTTCTAAAAGCAAAAAGTATTTTACTTTGAGGTGGTGTAAAAACAAAAAATGCACAGTCAAAAAATAAACAGTCCAAGGTCATAAACAATAGCAACAGTCCAAATAGCAATCCAAACTACAAAGTCTTCTTACCGGTCCAGAGGTCAAATACACAGTTCAGCTTACAACAGTAGTAAACCAACAGCAGAGCAAAAACAGTAATAGTAGAGATCAGTGAATTCAGAGAGAGAAAGAAGCTACGTTCCTAGCTTCCTCTTATGGCCATGAGAACACTTACACACCCATTGGCCAATTAACTTCTTAAAGACATAGCATTATGGTTAATATATTTTCAACCCAACATTGTAGGCTAACACCATATGCCTAACACCATGGATATGAATTTTGACCATGTGACTGCAGGGATGCACAGTTTTAACTGCAAGAACCAATCGTAAAAGTCACTTTTTCAGCACTGTCCTAACACTGAATGATTGTTAAATGAATGCATGTAAATTGAAGACAATCTGTACAAATTGTGTGCCCACTGGAGTTCTCAGAGACATAGGATTAAGCCAAGATGTTTAAAATTATTTTCCTCCATAAAAAATTGACTGCAAGAGTTGATGCATAGGATTATGCATCAACTCTTGATGCATAATGAGGACCCAGATTGTTGGGGGCAATTAAGCTGACTTTGTAATAATGCCGCTTGGGGTGTGTGTGAAAGCCCTAATAAGCAGGCATATACATAGAATGAAGGCTACTGCTAAGCTTGTAAGCCGCCCTGAGTCTTTGGAGAAGGGCGGGATATAAATGGAATTAAAATAAAATAAAATAAAATTATCTAGATATTTTAAGTAAATAAATCATATTCTTCTTCTCCACACATCTAATCACCTATCTATGAAAAAAGCTCTCCTTACAATGTTTTTTTTAAACAAATTATATATATTTTCATGAGAATTCGAATATGCTGTTATGTTATGATTTACTCAGTGTATCCCCACCTATATCACAGATGCTAGATTATAGAATGACATTTTTTAAAATCTCTGTGACACATGAGGGTTGGGTAATGGTGGCATGTGTTTGAATAATAGCTTGGCACCAAGGACCTGGCTGGTTTGCACTTGCCAACTAAAATCAGTTCATCCTATACATACCTCTTACAGGGGAAAATATTTCTGATATAAATTATTACCTTCCCCTACTGGTGTTTATTTCATCATGATGTTGGATGGTGTCCTTGCCTTGCATCTTAACTGTTTGGCAGGGCAAAACCCATTTTAAGCAGCAAGGCTTTTGCTTTCTAAAAGACCTTTGCAAGATTTTTTCTTTGGACTAACAAATTCATCCTTCAACATGTCTCATGAAATTGCTAAAAAGAAAAAGAGGGTTAGAAAGAAACAAACCCTATCAGAAACACAGCCATATAATCACAGTTATAACTCACTGGCCCCCATGTTCAGAAAAACCATGCAGAATATTATGGAAACATTTATTAAATGTCTATACAGCCATAGTGAAAAGAATCTTTGTAGTGTACAACATTATGAGAGCATAAAACATCCACAATAAGATTGAACATCCATGTTAAAAGGCAATAAATAATAACAGAACAACCAATATCCATATAAACCAGAGTCACATATAAGTCAACCAGTGATGAGATTCTCTCTACATAAAGTAGGAAGAACTCAGCAAAAGCTGCATTCTGTCTGGGTCTAAAAGACAATTGACACTGTGGGCAAACTTCTATCTTCCAGGTGGAGCTTGGTCTATGCATAAGGATGTAGGGCAGACATGTCAAACACAAGGCCCGGGGGCCGGATCCGGCCTGCGAAGTGGTTTCATGTGGCCCGCGAAGCCATCCTGGAAACAGTGAGGGAACGGTCCCCAATGCCTTGGTCCTGGCCTAGAGACCCTCCTTCTGCCAGAGACGCTCAGATCTGTCCCACTCCTGCCCAGGCCCCCATAGGCACCCTTGATGCGAAGGATGTAGAGCTGGCCATGCCCACCCAGTAGGCCATACGCACTCTAGCCACGCCCACCCATTAGGCCACGCCCACCCAGGCCACACCCACCCGGCCTCTTGAGGGCAACCGCAATGCTGATGCGGCCCTCAATGAAATTGAGTTTGACACCCCTGATGTAGGGGATGGAAGGAATGACCTTGAAGGACAGGAGAAAGAACCAGTACCCAAAACAATGGTCAGATAAAGAAATCTTACTATGACATTGCATGCAAGATCCCATCTATTTTGTAACCATGGGATGTGATACAATCTTCAAAGAAATGCATCACTGTTGCCTTTTACTAAGGCATGCTATTATGTTTTATAACTGTTATTAGCCTGACAGTTTCTAATTTTGAAAAGTGAAAGTTTGGCAGATATCTATGATATTGGGGAATCTATTTTTCTTTAATAGCCTTTCTTATAAATATAATGTATAGAAAGAACAGTCTCAAGATTGAATATTTACAGGGAGAATGAAAAATATGAAAAAGTAAAAGTAACAGGTAGTTTTTAAGCTCAAGAAAAAATAAAGGGATGATTTAAACATGGGAAGGAAGAAAATGACAAATCATGAAAGTTAGGGATATTTTTAAATAACAGCAAAGAGGTGGTCATTGACTTACAAACTTCATTTAGTGACAATTGAAAAAAGTGACTTATGACTGGTCCTCATACTTACAACCAGTGGTGGGATTCAACCTGTTTGCACCAGTTCGGCAGAACCAGTAGCTAATTTTTTGTTGCCCAGGCCCAGAACAGACATCTGGAAGCGGCATCCACACAGAGAACCAGTTGTTCACATATTTGAATCCCACCACTGCTTAACAGCATCTCCATGTGATCAAATTTTGGATGCTTAGCAACCAGCATGTGTTTATGAAGATTTTATTATTCTGAGGTCATGTGATCACCATTTGCAACCTTCCCAGCTGGCTTCCAACAAGCTAAGTCAATGGGGAAAGCCAAATTTACTTAATGACTATGTGATTCACTTAACAATTGCAGTGATTTGCTAAACAACCTTGGCAAAAAATCAGGTGAAACTGACTTTGCAAGAGCATTGCTTAGCAAGAAAAATTCTGGTCCTAATTGTTATTGTAAGTCAAGGACTATCTCTAATTAAAGTTATGCTTTTGCTAGAGATAATATGCATTGGGAAAGGGGGATAGTGAGAATATATGAGAAAGAACATTTCCAGTGTTGAATCTGGAGATGATTATCAAAAATATAATAGCAATAGCACCTATATACTGCTTCATAGTGCTTTACAGACCCACTCTCAACTGTTTACAATGTTAGCATATTGCCTCCAACAATTTGAGTCCTCATTTTACTGGCCTCAGAAGGATGGAAGGCTGTCAGAATCAAACTGCTGACAGTGAGCAGTGAGTTAGCCTGCAGTACTGCATTCTAACCACTGCACCACCAAGGCTCTTTGGTCTGAAAAAGAACCATTCAATACCTTTTTGACCATATACATCAAGACTGACTTTTCCCTTGAGAGTCAAACAATACAGAGAAACTTCCGTTTGAAGACTGGACTAGAAAATAGTTACATTCAGCAAGTTTGAGGGGAAGACAATAGATAAATGGATGGATGGGTTCAAAGGGCATATTGGAATGTCTTTGAAGACCTACAACTTATTACTGAAGAGTAGTCAAGATGCTGAGTATTTATTGAGATTGTCACCAGGAGCCTCAGTACCACTTAACTTATTGGAAAACTCATCTTGAAAACTAAGAAGCAGCAAGATAGTTGTTACATAAGAGAAAAGATTTCCAAAGATAGCATTGTAGGTGCTTTTTTTAAAAAAAAGAAAGCTCATATGAGCTCTCTCCTTACCTATCTCTTTGAGAACAATGTGACATGGCTTTAAGATTGTCGAATTGTTCTTTAGGCATGATTTCATAAGATCCATGGGCACAAAATCTGCAACCTAAAAACTCCGCTGCTTCATTTCAACTTGTGAAAATATACCTCCATCAACAACTGTTTCTCTCTTCTTTCAAAATTTGCTTTTATTACAGTAATCTCTTTGCTCTTCTTTCCTTTAATGTGGTCCTCCTTGTTCACATAATCTCCATGTTTATTAACATACACACACACACACACACACACACACACACCCTGTGGACCCAAATACGGGTGAAATCTCTTGCCTGTATCAGCCCAAACTAGGGCCGTCCACAGGCAGCAGTCGCAACTGCGACAATCATTTTATATTAAATTTGGATTACTAACAAAGAATTAAAGGGAGACTGTTATAGCTATTTCAAACTTCTTTGTTCTCATCAGTCAGCCACACCCTTCTGAGATTCGAACCTGGGCTGATTGCACATTAGGCAGCTGTTTTAAACTCTAGGCCACAGGCTCTTTCTCACTTTTGTTAGCTGCATTGGGGAGGAAAGAGACTAGGGGAGGAGATGTGTCTTGAGTGTTTTGTACACCCTGTCAACCCAAATATGGGTGAAATCTTTAATTCTTTGTCTCCCTTTTATTCTTTGTTAGCAATCCAAATTTAACATAAAAATGATTGTTGCAGTTGCGACTGCTGCCTATGGACGGCCCTAGTTTGGGATGATACAGGTAAAAGATTTCACCCATATATATATAAAATTTACACACACACACACACACACACACACACACACACACACACACACACACACACATATATGGATCTTTGGTCATTCGGGTTTTTCCCCGCGTAGAACTAAAGGTGTAGGAGCAACGTTTTGACGGAATCCCATCCGTCATCATCAGGCTGGTGGCTTCAGCTTCCACATGCTTCTCCCAGAAGAAGGAACCTGAAGCCACCAGCCTGATGATGACGGATGGGATTCCGTCGAAACGTTGCTCCTACACCTTTAGTTCTACGCGGGGAAAAACCCGAATGACCAAAGATCCACATACAAACACCCGCAAAAACCTCAGAAAACATATATATGCTGCTTTCTTTGTATTCATTCTTCATCTATTTTACTTCCCCAAATATTGGCTCCCCTATTTCACAGTCTTTCTGCCAAATACTTTTTTTTTAATACATCCATATGCAGTGCTTTAAAAAAAAAAGGTGCCGGAACTCACACATGTCACACAAACTGCCTTGCCTACCCTACAAGGTTCCATCCAAAAAGGTGCCGGAACTCCGTTCTGGGCATTCTATGACAAAAAAAGCCCTGTCCATATGTCCTTTGAATCTAAGTGCAGGCAAGCCTAAGAAAATTACAGCCAGTTTTTGTCTTACAGAAAGTCAAATGAGGAGATTCTGGATGATGTCAGAGCTGCGTAATCTTAAATCCTCCAGAACAGGGTGTCAAACTGCCGGCCCACAGGCCGGTTGCATCATACAGAGGCTGCACCCACCCCAGCTCTGGCAATGCAAAAAAAGTCATGATATGTCACGACACGTCACGTGACGTGGCAAAGTTGACACCCATGCTCCAGAAATAAAATGTAGTGATGTGTTGTAAAGACTTTGGAGAATAGGCTGTTTGGCAGAGTGCTGGACAGCTGAGCTGGCAAATCTGGAAGTTTGGCCGGCCGATGATCTTGCCCCCTCCCCTGTCCCATTAGTGGCAAGCCCACAGGGGCTTGTCATCTGCACCAAGAGGCATGGCAACCCAAACAGGCATGCCCTGGGCTGTGGAGGTTACCATTATTCTTATATACTGTATGGAAAAATGCGGTATACTTCCAGATTTGCAAGATTCTGTTAATGTAGAATTAGCTCATCCGGTCATGTTTCCTGTCTGGTCTGGCTACTAAGGCTAACATAAATATGAAGCCACATAAAAACCACAGGATTAGAGCCTATAGCAGAATAAGAATAATAGAATAACAGAATAACAGAATTGGAAGGGACCTTGGAGGTCATCTAGTCCAACCCAACCTGCTCAGGCAGGAAACCCTATACCATTTCAGACAAATGGCTGTCCAATCTCTTCTTGAAAACTTCAGTGTTGGAGCACCCACAGCTTCCGGAGGCCAATCGTTCCGCTGATTAATTGTTTTAATTGTCGGGAAATTTCTCTTTAGTTCTAGGTTGATTCTTTCCTTGATTAGTTTTCATGCATTGCTTCTCATGCTAATAGGCTAACCTGGATGTGTTCTGTTTTCATCTCTTATTTCAATGGAAGGAAGGCCAAAAAGAAAAGCTTAGCATATGTCTAGAGCAGGCATGTCAAACTCATGATGTCACGTGACGTGCGACTTATCATGACTTTTTTTCCCATTGCTGGCAAAGGGATGGGTGCAGTTTCGGTGTGACACATCTGGCCCACGGGCCAGCAGTTAGACATGCCTGCTCTAGAGAATACATCTGATGTTCTGTACCAGCCTACTACCGGCCCTGCAGAAAAAGCAGGGACAACCCCTTTACAAAAAGGCAAGAGGCTGGAACTAAGCCTGTCAAATTTATTGACACAAAACAGAGCAAACAGAGCAAAACCAAAACACGAACCATGAAACAGGAGCTATTCAAACGGTTGCCTTCAGCAAACCAGCCCTCCCACACATTCCCCTTTTAAACAGTTCAAGGTGTGGCTTCTCTCTGCCTCCTTCCGAGGTGCCCCATTGCCTTCCTCTGTTTACTCCTGATTGACTGCCTCCTGCGTCGGGCATCCTTGAACAGGGTCAGCTGTGGGTCATCTTCATCCACACTGTCAGGCTCACACAGCTGGGTCTGCGTAGTGACCAGATGAGAGGGGCCTGGCTGAGGGCTCTGCGAAGCCTCAGGGCTGTCCTCTGCAGGCTCTCCAACACCCCCCTCCTCCTCTTCTGAATTGTCCGACCCAACTGCCGAACCCACAGGCTGACCCTGAATCACAACATCTGACAGCTCCAGTTTTGACCAGTAAAACTTAACAATATTTTGGAAGTGTGGCACATAGTTTGTTATGTCACTGTATAACCCACAGAACAATGTAGGACTGTTTTGTCGTTCATCTGAATTGTGTAACCAGAAAAAAATCAAACAAAGATTTTTTGTAGAGGAGATAATACAATATGAGAAAGGTGTATTTTTCCCCAGCTGAACAAATCACAGCTTGAGGAATGTGATTTACAAAAGGAAAATGCCAGGTGCTAATAGATCCTTTCATAAGCTGAAGATAGAACTACAGGATAAAGGAGAATTAAAATAAAATTATGGGAAAACTTTCACAGGTTTGAGTAAAACACATTTGTTCAGTTCTATTGAGTGGATCTAGCTATGGTTTATACCAATGTTTCTCAACGCTGGCAACTTGAAAATCTGTGGACTTCAACTCCCAGAATTCTCCAGCCAACATGGCTAGTTAGGATACACTGGGAATTGAAATCCATACATCCTTAAGCTGCTAAGGTTGAGAAACACTGGTTTATACTCTGGGCTTATGCATTTTTACTATTCTGTGCCTTACACCTTTTGATTAATTGGCTTTTGTATTTCATTTCAGGTGAATAACATTGATTTGGAATTGGGATTAGGGTTGGGTAGCCAGTTGCCAGTGATGGTTTTGGAGGGTTTTCGACTAGGTAGTCAAGAAGGGCCCTTTCGAATTAGAGTCTTCAATTTATAACCAAAATTGGGACCAGGCTTTCTGTTGCTAAGCCAAGTGGTTGTTAAGTGATCCAAGTCTAACTTTACCAGGTTTTGGCCACAATTGTTAAATGATTCCAGCTTTCTCCATGGACATTGTTTGTCCAAAGCCAGCTGGGAAGATCATAAATAGCAACAAACAGCACTTAGACTTATATACCACCCAACAGAGCCTTAGAGCACTCTCTAAGTGGTTTACAAAGTCAGCGTATTGCCCCCAACACAAAAGAAAATCCAGATATCAGTTAAAAAGAGAAAGAGAAGATTAAACAAATGTTGCATGGTACATCTGTATACACACAACCTTACATACATAAACCCAAAAAGAAAATGCCTAAAACAGTGTTTCTCAATCTCAACAACTTTAAGATGTATGGATTTCAGTTCCCAGAATTCCCCAAATCAGCCCAGAGATATTACAACTGAAAAATATTATTCTAAACGAATAGCTTTGTGTCTGAAAATAGTTTCTCCTCAGTAAACATCAGCTAATAATAAGACTGACTAACTTTTATTTTTCTCTTTATATGGGTAAGTTGATAGGTAAGCAGAGGGATGAATGGATGGATGGATGGATGGATGGATGGATAGATAGATAGATAGATAGATAGATAGATAGATAGATAGATAGATAGACAGACAGACAGACAGACAGACAGACAGACAGACAGACAGACAGACAGACAGAGGTGAAGGTGAAGATGAAGATGAAGAGCAGGGGATAGGTAGGTAGATAAGTAGATGATAGGTAGGTAGACAGACGGACAGATGGACAGATAAACAGAGATGGAGGGAGAGAAAGAAAGAGAGGGGGGGAGAGATTTGGCATCTTGAAATCTAATTTCTGATGTAAGATCTCTTACTCACTTCCCTCAATGTTCTTTCTGCAGAAAACACCTTCATCTAGTGCTCCATTGAGATTTTCAGAGTATAGTGACTTTTATTTGAGTGCCGTGATAAAATGTCTTGCAACACAAAACTGAAATAATTATGGATGCTCCATTTCCTTCAGAAAATCCCACTACATCTTACTTCAGAAGACAAGGCTTCATCAGATATGCTGAGATAGGAAGGTACCACTAATAAGGTGCCTGTCTAATAGTGCCCCCCCTCCCTCTGTCTAAATTATTATTTCAATCTGTATTGCAAAATGACAGTTTTGCATCCATACACCTTCCATAGATAAGAGCTCAGCAGAGGCCATATGAAGTCAAGATAGAAAAGTTAAGCTTTACATTTACTTGTAAATGTCATTTACAAGAAGTTGAACTGTTGTTGGTTTTCCATCATGGTTTTCCAACTTTTCCCAGATACACATGAAAACAATTTGGTAGCTTCTTACAACATTTGTCCATGTGCCTGGCTGAGGACAGTGTGCCTGGCTGAGGAATTCTGGGAGTTGAAGTCCACAAGTCATAAAAGGGCCAAGTTTGAAGACCACTGATTTAGATAATACAACATGGCAGCACCCATCATGGCAAAGCAATTGAAGCCCCGCCCCCTTTTCACATACCACTACGCTGCGATTATCAACATCTTGACTTTTATTATTATCTCTGCAAACACTGCTGATTCTGTACACTGCTAATAAAATGAATTTGGCTTTCAAGATCTAACGTAACAGACTAAGGCAGTGATTCTCAACCTCTGGTCCATGGACCCCTGGGGTGGGCTGCAATGTCATCACAGAGGGTCTGTGAAGGCTTGAAGAAATGTTATGAGTTAAGTCTTGGTGGTCTGTGACCATAGTCTGTGGCCACAACAGGTATTTAAAGGGGTCCGTGGTGAAGAAAACATTCAGAACCACAAATCGCCATAACAGTGGTTTGCATTTATCATCATTCTTCTGCCAATGAATGAAAATGGATTATGTGCCATCAAGCTGATATCAACTCTTAGTGATCACATGGAGAGATGTTCTCCATGATGATCTGTCTCTAACTTGACCTTTCAGGTCTCCCCAACATATATCCAGCACCACTATAACTGATCCCCACAACTTCCTTCTACTTGTTTTTTTTCTTTCTGTTTCCTTCTACTTTTCCCAGCAACAGAACCTAGGTCTCCCCATAATGTGCCCAAGGTAGTATAAATTGAGCCAACTCCTGGTTGATTTTTTCAATGATCTGTTGGCTTCTTTCCTTGGCAGTCTGTGGGACTTTCAGGAGTCTCCTCCAACACCAAAGTCCAGAGGCATGAAAGTTTCTATTCTCTCTCTTCAAAGATTAGCTTTTGCATCCAAAGAGTAATGCAGGGAATACCATGACTTGCAGGATTTGATCTTTGTAGGTATACAATAATGGTATATGGGAATGACCTTGGGCGAAGAGACACAGCCAGGGGAAGAGTGGGACATGAGGAAGCTAGCTCATAGGGAAAAAATGGGGGTGCGGGAAACATCTCAGAAGTGGAAAGGGACACTGTGCAACACCAACTCGCCACAACCAAACTGCGGTGGCCAATCTGCTGTGGGACAACTTCCTTTGGCCAACTGACTGTGAGACAATTTGCTGCAGGACAATTCAACACGAGATAACTTGTTATCTGCCACTGTTTCTTCATTTTTTTTTCATTTTGGTCATTCACATTTAAATTTGTCCATCCTTTAGCAACAATTATTTAATAATTCCATTGTGTTATTTCTTGTGTGTGTGTGTGTGTGTGTGTGTGTGTACTATATATATATATATATATATATATATATATATATATATATATATATATATATATATATATATATATATGTAGATCTAGAGTCTCGGGTTTCTTCCCGCGTTCCTTTCATCTTCAGAAAGTTGTGGCGACGTTTCGACGAAATCCCATCCGTCATCATCAGGCCGGAGTGTTCCTCCTGCTGCTTCCAGGAGCAATCTACGAAAACATATATATATATATATATATATATATATATATATATCTAGAATAGGGGTGTCAAACTGCCGGCCCACAGACCGGATGTGTCATGCACAAGCTGTGCCCACTCCATTGCCGGCAATGGCAAAACCGTCCCGATAAGTTGCACAACGTCATGTGACATCATGAGTTTGACATGTCTGCTCTAGAAAGACTACAGAGAAGAGCAACAAAGATGATCAGGGGACTGGAGGCTAAAACATATAAGGAACGGTTGCTGGAATTATGCATGTCTAGTTTAATGAAGAGAAGGACGAGGGGGGGACAGGATAGCAGTGTTCCAATATCTCAGAGGCTGCCACAAAGAAGAGGGAGTCAAGCTATTTTCCAAAGGCAGAACAAGAAGCAACGGATGGAATCTAATCAAGGAGAAAAGCAAGCTAGAACTAAGGAGAAACTTCCTGACAGTTAGAACAATTAACCAGTGGAACAACCTGCCTCCAGAAGAGGTGAATGCTCCAACACTGGAGGTCTTCAAGAAGAGACTGGACAACCATTTGTCTGAAATGGGAATAGGGTTTTCAGCCTGAGCAGGGGGTTGGACTAGAAGGCCTCCAAGGTCCCTTCCAACTCTGTTATTCTGTTAAAAGCAGTGGTCCTATAGTGAATCTTGCCAAAAAAACCAGGTTTATCCAATAGCAGCAGGTGCACCTGCAACTACCCAAAAGGCAATCTTGTGTACCTTAAGTGTAGGTAAAAGGAACTAAGAGAATTGAGAAAGACAAGTTATGCTAATATCAAACAAAAGATGGAGTAGTGTCATAAGAAAAGGCTCCTCAAGGAGGGACAAAATGAAATGTGAGTGACAAAAATGAAAATAATGTGAAGAAACAGTTACCCCACACAATTGTCCCATGGCGAATTGTCCCGCAGCAAGTTGTCCTGCAGCAAGTTGTCCTAGACCGGGGTAAGCAACCTTGGCTCTTTTATGACTCATGGGCTTCAACTCCCAGACTTCCTGAGTCAGCTATGCTGACTCAGGAATTCTGGGAGTTGAAGTCCATGAATCACAAAAGAGCCGAGGTTGCCTACCCCTGCCCTAGACCTTCTCAGAAGGGACCCTCCTTAGTTCCTTGGCCTGTGAAGGTGGCAAGGGAGATATGTATTTGCTGATTTGCACAATTCTTTTAATGTAACCTTTCAATAAATTTAGAACTATTACTTCTGCGTCTTGTCTGGACTACCTCGCAAGACTGACATCAAGTCTGAAAGTATGTTTATCCCAAATGCTTTTAATAACCCAAGAAACTGGGAGTAGAGTCCCTTGCACGATATTTTGCATTATATCACATTCCTTCTGCAGGCTGAACTGCCCCTCATTTGACTGTTTCCCTGGCTTGGCTCTTCCTCCTGTCTCTCAAGGCCATTCCCACAAATCATTACATTTAGACACATCATAGTGTCTGAATCTTTTTCAAGACCTTCATGGTGCTAGTCCCTGGTCTATTGCTTTACTGCTTATTCTTTTCTTATTGATGGCTGACTCTAAAAGTCAGAAGCTACCCACCGCTTTGTTATGTTCATTGGCCATTCTAAGGCTATTTATTCTACCTGTTCTCATAAATTTATTTATTTATTTATTTATTTATTTTAATCCCATTTATATCCCGCCCTTCTCCGAAGACTCAGGGCGGCTTACAATTTAAGCACAAACCAATGTGCTTAGCAATAGCCTTCATTCTATGTATATGCCTGCTTATTAGGGCTTTCGCCCACCCCTCAAGCGGCATTATTACAAAGTCAGCTTATTGCCGCCAACAATCTGGGTCCTCACTTTACCTACCTCGGAAGGATGGAAGGCTGAGTCAAAATTTGATCTTTTTACATTCAATTTAGGTATATTTTTCACCATGATCCTTGACTTGTATTATTAGATCCTGCATATCCTTTACATTTTGAAGTTTTTATATAGTATCTTCAGTAAAGGTAAAGGTAAAGGTTCCCCCGCACATGCGTGCTAGTCGTTTCCGACTCTAGGGACCGGTGCTCATCTCCGTTTCAAAGCCGAAGAGCCAGCGCTTGTTCGAGGACATCTCCGTGGTCATGTGGCCGGCATGACTAGACACCAAAGGCGCACGGAACGCTGTTACCTTCCCACCGCAGTGGTCCCTATTTTTCTACTTGCATTTTTACATGCTTTCGAACTGCTAGGTTGGCAGAAGCTGGGACGAGTAACAGGCGCTCACTCTGCTACGCGGCACTCGGGATTCGACCCGCCAAACTGCCGACCTTCCGATCGACAAGTTCAGCGTCCTAACCCACTGAGCCACCACGTCCCTAGTATCTTCAGTACTGCCCAGCTTATTGATGTTTTGGCTTCCAATTTTAAAATTACATTCATCATCTTCCCATCGGTTTCACATAATATATATTCAGCATAAAAATAAAACAAATAAGGGGAAAGTATACAGTCTTCTCTCACTCTTTTGTCAGCCTGATTTTTGCCATTTTTTTTGTATTGTGGCTTCCTGATTGGTGTACGTAGGTTTCACATGAGATGTACTGGGGAATGAATAAAAATATGTATCTTCAAAGGTTTCTTTCCAAATTGCTTCTGCCTCTTCAAAGGAGGTTGACACAAAATCTGGCTCTGTGTGGCTACCTCATATTGCCGGTATCTTTAAAGGCCCGGCTCTACCTAAAGAGAAAAGAAACAGCATATATTCCTATCACACTACTGAGCAGGACATTGTTCATTCATCTTGATTCTTAACAAAGTAATTTCAAACATTTCCTGCCCCTTTATTAACAGGAGTGCCACAGAATGAGATCCTGAAATTTAGAGACCATCAGACATGGGTGCAGATTGAAAAAGAGATTGCAATGATATCCTTCCATTGAGAATCAGGTAAGGCAACAGCTGTAGGTTTGCTGTAATGGCATGTGGGAATTACGTATAGAAACCAGCAAAGAGAAGATTTATTTTATTTATTTTATTTTAATCCCATTTATATCCCGCCCTTCTCCGAAGACTCAGGGCGGCTTACAATCTAAGCGCAAATCAAATGTGCTTAGCAATAGCCTTCATTCTATGTATATACCTGCTTATTAGGGCTTTTAGATCCCTATGGAAGAATTAGATAAGAGGGAACATAATCCTCCTATTTGTAAAGTGGGCAGAACTGTAAGTTACTGGGCTATAAAGATGTTTGGAGGCTGGAAGCTAAAACATATAAAGAACGGTTGCTGGAACTGGGTATGTCTAGTCTAAAGAAGAGAAGGACGAGGGGTGACATGATGGCAGTGTTCCATTATCTCAGGGGCTGCCACAAAGAAGAGGCAGTCAAGCTATTCTCCAGAGCACCCAAAGGTAGGACAAGAAGCAACGGATGGAAACTAATCAAGGAGAGAAGCAACCTGGAACTAAGGAGAAATTTCCTGACAGAACTATTAACCAACGGAACAACCTGCCTCCAGAATCAGTGAATGCTCCAACACTGGAAGTTTTTAAGAAGAGACTGGGCAGCCATTTGTCTGAAATTGTATAGGGCTTCCTGTCTGAGCAGGGGGTTGGACTAGAAGACCTCCAGGCTCCCTTCCAACTCTGTTATTCCATTCTAAAGGATACAGTGGGAGAATTGTGCTTTCAGACTTGTAATAATTTGTTAATTGTAATCTTTATTGTAGCTTTACAATAAAGCTTTTGTGTCGTGTTTTCTATCAGGTCTGCCTGGTAAAGCTGACATTTGCAGACAAGATTTTCTGATCTGCTCCATGGTTCAGGGTAAAACCATACCGGTGCAACAAATGCCACTGTCCACAGCCTGGTTCAGTTTCCTTGCATGGCAGATGTAATTTCAGATCTGCAATATTGAAGCAAGAGGTCTTGTGAGGTAGTCCAGATAGGAAGCATACCCAGAGGTGCCACCTCTAACTTTATTGTAAGGTTATTCTGTAAATTGAAGTCCGTACTTCTGAAAGTGAGTGTGTCATGGTTCCGACAGATGAAACTCTTCAAAGAACTTCAAGGCGTTCTTTATCTTAAAGAATTTTTATTCAAGTAGCATAGCATTGGCACTTACATAGTTGAAGCCAAAATCTGAGTTTCCCTCCCCTGCGCACATAGTATCAAAACACAATTCCCTCCTCCAATTAGCAGTCATAAATCACATTATCTAATTAGTTTAAAATGCAGGCTTCCCCTCCAGTTCTCCAGCCCACCAATTCTTATCATCTCTTATTTCAATAACCTTGGTTCTCACACTAGGTTCAGTATTGTTATGTCTAGCTAAACTCTCATGGACATTCTTCCAACCAGCAACATTTAACTCTAACTCTAATTCTAAGAGTAAAACATAAGAAGAAAATGGTTGCATCTCCATTTGTTGTCAAAGCAAGAATACCCGATGTTAGCAGCATTGACAGAGTGAAGTTGAGAAACAATGCCCAAATGAAACACATGTCATCTCGTTTTGTAGTTTCAAATATTCTTGAATACAATGTGCCACCACAACCGGGCCCCAAATTTCTGTTGCTAAGCAATACAGTTGTTAAGTGATGTTTGCCCCATTTTATGGCCTTTCTTGCCACAGTTGTTAAGTGAATCACTGCAGTTGTTAAACTACTAACATGGTTGTTAAGTGAATATAGCTTTCCCATTAACTTTGCTTGTCAGAAGGTCGCAAAAGGGGATCACATGATCCCAGAACACTGCAATTTTCATAAATCTGAGTCGGTTGTCAAGCATCTGAATTTTGATCACGTGACCATGGGGATGCTGCAACTCTTGTGTGAAAAGTCATAAGTCATTTTTTTTCAGTGCCATTGTAACTTTGAATGGTCACCAAACAAACTGTTATAAGTGGAGGACTACCTGTACAGAATGCTTCTCTCTGTGTATTTGTGTGTGTGCGTGTTTTAAGTTTTATTTTCTTAACTGCAGAGCAGGAGCCCATCAGACAGTGTGTCTTAACTGCCAGATCGACACTTTCTTTGCAAAACTCAATTCTCACATGTGTCCTTTATGGCATACCCAGGAGATCGAAGGCACGTCTAACAATGAAACACCCAAGAACCATAAATTCTCATCCATGGTGTTATGTATCCAGGTGCAGGCATCTGCATAGCAGCAGCCACCAGGGGGCGTTGGCCTGGACGGTTTTGGCGGGAAACCCAGTTTCGGCGGGAAACCTAGGGCCAACCCCATTGGCTAGCCGCCCACCTGGCCAGGTATATAAGGAGGCCAGGTAGCCCTTGTTCTCTAGTACGAACCCCCCACAATAAAGAGCTGAACACATACTCCGGCTGGCATCTCTTCCTTGCGTCGGACCCACTACATTACACATATGCTAGGTTTTGATTGGATTGCAAGATGCAGGAAACATAGTGATCCCTTCACTTAGGCCAAGTTTAATTCTCAGCTGGGAGCTCAGAAGTCTTTGGGCTGGGTCAACTTTTGGTCAGATTCTGAAGAATACGCTTAGCATTCTGCTCTTCTGTTCTGTCCTAGCTGCTGGGTTGGGAGGTTTCCCAAACAGCTCTAAGCCTTCAGATCCAAGAGCAATCTTACATACAGCCTGAACAGTTTGCAACTTATTGAACATTCCATGTATTCCCTATTCTGACATGACTCAGAAAAAAGAGTGGTTTTTTCAAGAGGGAGGGAGGGAGGGAGGGAGAGAGAGAGAGAGAGAGAGAGAGAGAGAGAGAGAGAGAGAGAGAGAGAGAGAGAGAGAGAGAGAGAGAGAGAGAGAGAGAGAGAGAGAGAGAGAGAGAGAGAGAGAGAGAGAGAAGCGAGGTTGCTTTGCAGAATCCAAGGACTGAGTTAAACCCAGTGCTTTTTTTGTAAAAGAAAAAGGTGCCGGAACTCACACATGTCATACAACCTGCCTTGCCTACCCTACAAGGTTCCATCCAAAAAAGGTGCCTGAACTCCGTTCTGAGCGTTGTATGAGAAAAAAAAGCCCTGGTTAAACCAATTTTCTTTTGTAAAATCTACATTTACATTTTTCTAGATCTTAATGTAGGGATTTTTATTATTGGTCTCATTTTTTGTTTTTTGAAAATTGGAGCAATCTGCTAGGATATTGCAACAAACTTCATTTTTGCAGACCTTTATTTAGGAGACAAAGACAGAATTCAAAGACATTTTCCAACTAGCTGATGATTTTCATTGATCCATCTAATACAATGTTGTCTACTATACTGATTGGATCGGTGTAATACTGTAATGTGGCTTGTTTAGCTCAGCAGGTGGCATAAACTAATCCAACCAATCCAATATGTGGTCCACATAGAAACTGTAGCTAAACAGACCATGTCTTAGTGGGAAATATGAAGCATTCCAGGCCTTGCTGTGGATTTTCAGATAGATTAACAGAATGTTGCAAGACAGAAAGCATGTCTCCCTCCTTTCCTTTACTCTCTGGAAAATGAGGGAGGGTCCCTTCTAAGATGTTTCTCGTGCCCTTCTTCCTTTTGTGGACTGAGAAATCTTTTTTTCTTGCCAGTTTTCCAGCCTGAACTTTTTCCACCTGCCTCTCAAGACCAGTACAATGCACAAAGAAAAAAGCCGAAGTGATTCTGAAGATAAAGAAGAGGAGGAAGGGGGAAGGAGTTGGTTTGTTTTTATACAGGATTATTGATCTCCCCTCCCCCCCAAATACTTAAGTTGATTGGCCAATGGGACATAAGAGAGTTGCAGGATGAAGCAGGAAAGAACACCAGGGATTGCCCAACACAACCTCCCATACATTCTGGATAGCGATGGGTAATTATTTTTCCTGTAGTGCAGACATGTCAAACACAAGGCCCGGGGGCCGAATCCGGCCCGCGAAGTGGTTTCATGTGGCCCGCGAAGCCATCCTGGAAACAGTGAGGGAACGGCCCCCACTGCCTTGGCCCTGGCCCAGAGACCCTCAGATCTGTCCCACTCCTGCCCAGGCCCCCATAGGCACCCTTGATGCGAACGATGTAGAGCTGGCCACGCCCACCCAGTAGGCCATATGCACTCTAGCCACACCCACCCAGTAGGCCACACCCACCCTGGCCACACCCACCCGGCCCCCTGAGGGCAACCGCAATGCTGATGCGGCCCTCAATGAAATTGAGTTTGACACCCCTGATGTAGTGTGTCATTTCTAAGACCAAGGAAAAGTCAGTTTTTATATCAGCACAAGGATGAAAGAAGGCACACTGGCCACCAGGAAGTACTCTAGATAATTAATTGAATGTAATTCTCATGTCTGAAAGAACGTCTTTACAGAACTTTACAGCAACTTTCCTTCAATGGTATAATGACAGAGTTGGAAGGGACCTTGGAGCTCTTTGTCCAAACCCCTCATCAAACAGGAGATTCTCTCAATGTTGATTCCAGAATATAACACAAAGTATTAAGAACCCAGGGACGCGGTGGCTCAGTGGGTTAGTACACTGAGCTTGTCGATCAGAAGGTCGGCGGTTTGGCGGATCGAATCCCGAGTGCCGCGTAACAGAGTGAGTGCCTGTTACTCGTCCCAGCTTCTGCCAACCTAGCAGTTCGAAAGCACGTAAAAATGCGAGTAGAAAAATAGGGACCACTACGGTGGGAAGGTAACAGCGTTCCGTGAGCCTTTGGCGTCCAGTCATGCCGGCCACATGACCACGGAGACGTCCTCGGACAAGCGCTGGCTCTTCGGCTTTGAAACGGAGATGAGCACCGGCCCCTAGAGTCAGAAACGACTAGCACGTATGTGCGGGGGAACCTATACCTTTACCTTTTTAAAGAGGACAGAAATCCTCAAACACGGCAACAATTTTTGTTTACACAAAATAATTTGAGTCCTGCTCGTACTGGAAATGTGGGGAAATGATGATGTAATAATTCTTTTTCCTGAAAAAAAAAAAAGAAAAATAAAGAAAGCACTTAGGAGCCAAAAGTCACTACTTTAAATATTGATACTGTATGGCACAACGTAATTGTTAACAGTACAGTTGTATTGCTTTCAGCTTTTGTTCCCCTCCCCCCCCTTTTGTTCTTATTTTTGCCTGCAGCAAATAGTTTTATGACAATAAAAGCAGTAGAAAAAAAAGCAATAAAAATAATGGGCAGAAAACAAAACAGAGAAAATGGCCCTTTTGGATTGTTATCTTCCCTGGGCTATATTGAGTATGTGATCGAGTTTTTTTTCCTGCTTGGTAAAATCGAAAGAAAAAAAAAATCTACTGCAGCCCATAGTTAGGCATATTTTCCTCACATATTGGATCTGACGGAAACTTGCCCTATCTGTAGGAAGAGCAGAAAAAAATATCAGCAGATGAAGAAAAATTCCCAGTCCCCAACTCTTCTCAGGTACAGAAAATCAGGGCTCAGAATGGCTCAACTGTCCCCCTCCAGTTGCTATTGAAGTAGGACACCCAGGGATTCCAGCCAATACAACCAAAAATGATGCTGGGAATTGTAAATTGTTCGCTTACACATTCAGTATAAGCCATTAACTCCTGCCAGTGGTGGGATTCAGCCAATTCGCACTGGTTCAGCAGAACTGGTAGCTAATTTTTTGTTCACTTCAACAAACTGGCTGAAGCCCTAGCCCTTTTTTGCAAGGCCCAGAACAGACCACCGGGAGTGCATGGATACCGCTTCCGGAAGTCCGTTCTGGGCCTCAGAGGCCCAGGCCCAGAATGGACTTCCGGAAGCAGCATCCACACAGAGAACTGGTTGTTCACGTATTTGAATCTCACCACTGACTCCTGCCCCATGTTAAATTCAAATTCAGCTGCCAATCAGGTTGAATTATATTTGGGGAGAGATGAGTAAACAGTTTTATTCATTCTGCTTCCAGAAAGATTTGGAAAGCTGCTTTTTTTTAGCATTCCCATTGCTGCTAACTATCATACAGCAGGAATGGCTGCCCACGAGGGAACAATTCTTTGGAGAGAGGATTGGCCACAGCCAACAACCTCTTCTGTATTTGGCGTTGCTATTGGGTAGAGCCCAAGTTCCTATTGTTGTTGTTAGCTGTGAAGTCGTGTCCGACCCATCATGACCCTATGGACAACGTTCCTCCAGGCCTTCCTGTCCTCTACCATCTTCTGGAGTCCATTTAAGCACACGCCTACTGCTTCAGTGACTCCATCCAGCCACCTTATTCTCTGTCGTCCCCTTCTTCTCTTGCCCTCAATCTTTCCCAGCATTAGGCTCTTCTCCAGTGACTCCTTCCTTCTCATTAGGTGGCCAAAGTATTTGAGTTTCAGCTTCAGGATCTGGCCTTCTAAAGAGCAGTCAGGGTTGATCTCCTCTAGGACTGACCGGTTTGATCGCCTTGCAGTCCAAGGGACTCGCAGGAGTCTTCTCCAGCACCATAGTTCAAAGGCATCAATTCTTTGGTGCTCAGCCTTTCTTATGGTCCAGCTTTCACTGCCATACATTGCAACTGGGAAGACCATAGCCTTGACTATACGCACTTTTGTTGACAGGGTGATGTCTCTGCTTTTTAGTGTGCTGTCTAGATTTGCCATGGCTTTCCTCCCGAGGAGCAAGCGTCTTTTAATTTCTTGGCTTCAAGTTCCTATGAAGTCATGTTAATCTCATGTTAATCATGCCAAACTCTTATGCTTCAGTTGCTGTACCAATGTGGCACAGATATAAAAACACTGTATAAAAAAGAAGAAAAATAACAAAAAAAGAAATAATAACCCCTCCAGACCCCACCCTGTCGACAACACACATTCAAACTAACCTTTTAATGAACTCTAGCCTGCTCTGAGTTCCCCAGGCCTGCTGGCATGTAACCACCATTTATTACCTTTCCAAAAGTTGTGGATGCTCCATCATTGGAGGCTTTGAAGAAGAGACTGGACAGCCACTGGTCTGGAATGGTACAGGGTCTCCTGCTTGAGCAGAGGGTGGGGCTAGAAGACCTCCAAGGGCCCTTCCAACTCTTTTATTCTGTAATTCTGACTCCTGACAAGCCACATCAATGGGGAAAGCTGGATTTGCCTAATGACCACGTGATTCACTAAATGACTGTGACGATTCACCTAACCATGGCAACAATGTCATAAAATCAGGCACGACTCATTTAACAATCATGTAGCTTAATAATGGAAATTCTGCCCTCAATTGTGGTCATATGTAGAGACCTACCTCTATGCATTATTACTTTTTTTTGTGTGTGGCCACCGGAATTCAAATTGATCTCATGGTGGCTTTTTCTATGCAGGTTTTCCCACTTGTTTGAGCTTTCTGCCTGGGGATCGGTTCAGTAGGTTAATTCTTTCAATTACCATATTTTCCCATCTCTCTCATGATTTATTTTCTTCCATTTGACCTTTGCCTTTCAAACACTGCGGGCATTATTTCACCTCTATGGGTTTTTTCATATTTTTCCTACCTCGGTGAAGATCTGACCTGGAAAGTTAACACAACTCAGGTGGCTAGAAAGGCCCAACAGAGGCTTCACTTTCTTAGGGTCTTGCGGAAGAACAGGGTAGAACAACAGCTAATGACCCTCTTTTACCGGTCTACTATAGAGAGCGTCCTCTCGTATGGTATTGTGGTTTGGTATGCTGGTCTGACAGCCGCGGATAGGAAGACATTACAGAGGGTGGTGAGCAGAGCACAAGACATTGTGGGCTGTCCCCTGACACCACTGGATGACCTCGCCAGGGCTCGCTGCCTTGGAAGAGTGAGGAAAATTCTCAGGGATAACTCACACCCTGGACAGTATCTCTTTACTCTCCTACCATCGGGTAGAAGATATAGGAGTATAGCCAGCCTGAAGAACAGCTTTTATCCATGGGCTGTTAGGCTTTTGAACGGGAAATAATTTTTATAAACTTTATGCATGATTGACTTGTGAGGCCGGTGTGTTGTGCAATTGGTTCACAGGGTGTAATAAGATGGAGGGTTTGTGTCACTGTAAGCTGGGGGGGGGGGTGGGGGCACGAAGGGAGGCTCAGCCAATCTGAATGTATACATGGTTGTACTTTGACAATAAAGGTTCATTCATTCATTTGCCATGATCCATTTTTGGGCAGCAACATCTTCCCTGTCACCATAAATCTCTGCTTAGTTCAGGTCTCCATTTATGGTGGTTTGCTCTTCTTTAAGTTTTCACATTCTTCCTTTCCATCCACTTGTATATTTTCTACAGTGCAGTATACCTCCTTTCCACCTGCGTTTTTCTAAAGCACTTTTTTTCATATTTGGAGGAAAGATTTTTTAAAAAAATTTTTTGTCAAGACCTCTTTTTCCTCTTCTTCGCCATACTTTTTATTCATCTCTCCCTCCGTTTTCAGTGTATTATCATCCTGGAGCTATCTTCTTCTCTTATTCATTGGATTTTCATTTTGCAGTTGTGTTTTTATTTTTATTTTTTTTCCTCTTGACTGTTCAGAAAATTTTAGGACTCTTGGCCCATTTGCTGTAGCACATTTTATCTCATCTAATTCTTTGACTTCATCATCCATCTATCCCCTCTCATGGGATCAGATGATCCATGTCGTATTTGGCATTTTGAACTTTGCTGTCCATTTGTGTTCAGTTCTGAAGTCCTGGTGCATAAGAGCAGCTCTTTGAACCCAGTTTTGTGGAGGAACACAATCCAGAGTCCCAGGAGGAAGAGGATGTTTCTTAAAGGGCAAAACTGCTAAGCTTGTAAGCCGCCCTGAGTCTTCGGAGAAGGGCGGGATATAAATGGAATATAAAAAAAAAATGCCAGCAGAGCTTGGATTATCTGGTATTTAGGAAAAAGTAAAGATGGACCCTTGCAGACTGTATTTATGCATAAAGTTATTTTAGTCTAGCAAGAGTCTGTCTTTGGGTGAACAATAAAAAAACTGTTCAGAAGTAACTCCACGTGTCATTCTTGGTTTGTGGAGTTAGTTTCCTCACGAATGAAGGCAAACACATGGGTCCAAGGATAATGTTGCAGGGTCCAGTCTGGGTCAGTCACTGGGACCAGAGGTTTAATCTTCCGAGCTTTCGGACTTGTGAATGAACCCATCGTCTCAGGGAACTTCTCTGCATGCTTTCGGCTGTTCTCTGTGTGTGCTATTTAGTTTCCTGCCTAGTTATTTTCCTACCTTGTGCAGTAAAAAATGGATGTCTCTATGAAGCCCATGAACACCTTAAGATGGTAATCATTCTACAACTCTAACTCTGCATTTTAGATCCTTTAAATTTAAAGCCAAGAAATGAAGTTCAAGAATTAATGAACTATGGCTTCCCTCTCTCCTATATCTGGTGTTCTGTCCTGCTCACTTCCAAAAGTGGAACGGTGAAACTCCAGGACAGAACCGATTCAAGTTGAATAATCTCCCCGCAGAACCTATAGCCTCAAATCTCCAAGATCCTAAAGAAGAACTGGTTCTACCTTCAAACTATACAGCATGCCATTGTTTAGATATGGATTGCTGAATCAAATGATTATTGTTTGAGTAAGAGATAAATGGCTTTTTTAGTTGGTTTCTTTTTGCTGTGGGAATATTCTACGTTCTCTCCCTTGCTTACATTAAAAATTCACTGACAACATTTCATCAGCATTTTTTATAGTTATCAAAAACACAGGATTATGATAATTTTTAATCTGCTGGCCAACAGCTGTACAGCTAAGAAAGTTGAGATTTTGTATTATTCTGCAACAACTGTAAGACAGTTGGGCTCTGGCCACTAGAAAATCTAACTTATTAAGGGGGGAAAGGGCATAGTAGCAGAAGAAATGTGTGCTTAAAATTAGGAGCCCTCTCACGTGTCACATTTACCGGCTATGAGTAGTGCTTTTAATTAAGGATAAGCATCCAATATATCTATGGTCTCATATGGTCTTGGAAATAAATTTGGCAAAATGAAATCCAGCTATAGACCAGAAGATCCTTTTGGAGTTTATTCATAGCATAAGAGAAGGGAAGACAGGATAGTTTGACACCTGGCGAACGGCATAAATTTATGATGGTTGCAGTGATTCACTTAACAACTGTGGCACGAAAGGGGGTAAAATGTGGCAAAACTCATTTAATAACTGTCTTGCTTAGCAATGGAAATGTTGGACTCAACTATGGTCCTAAGTCAAGTATCAGAGATAAATATGTTCTGTTCTGTTCTGTTCTGTTCTGTTCTGTTCTGTTCTATTCTGTTCTTTTCTGTTCTATTCTGTTCTGTTCTGTTCTGTTCTACTCTACTCTACTTCTATTCTATTCTGTTGTTCTGTTCTGTTCTGTTCTGTTCTACTCCACTCCACTCCACTCTACTCCTATTCTATTCTATTCTATTCTATTCTATTCTATTCTATTCTATTCTATTCTATTCTATTCTATTCTATTCTATTCTATTCTATTCTATTCTATTCTATTCTATTCTATTCTATTCTATTCTATTCTATTCTATTCTATTCTATTCTTCATTCCACTATTCTATTCTATTCTATTCTATTCTATTCTATTCTATTCTATTCTATTCTATTCTATTCTATTCTATTCTATTCTATTCTATTCTATTCTATTCTATTCTATTCTATTCTATATTCCATTCCATTCCATTCCATTCCATTCCTATTCTTTTTCCTATTCCTATTCCTATTTGTATTCCTTTCAGTTCAGTTGGGTGAATCTTTCTGAAAAATACCTTGATATAGCTATATGCTGAGGGAACCTATAGCTGGATACCTGTCTGTGTCAACACTGCAAGAACTGATTTACAGTAAAAGATCAGGTTGATGCTTATGATATGAAACTTTAAAATTCACAGGAGATGGTTCCCCAATGTAGCCAAGGTTTCATTCTTCTTCAGATGGGATTTGAGCATGAGAGAGTGTGCTGTGCTGCTATTAAAAGAGGTTAAATGATTTGGTAATAAAACTATTGATGTATGGAACATTCAAATGCAGCAGGTTCATTTTATGCCACTACTAAAACTTTAAAAATGATCTGCTTTCCTTTTCTCATACCTGTATAGTTCGAATAACATTTATATTTCATCATTAAAGAAAGATTTGTTTCCTTTCAGCTGCTGAATACTCCATCTTGTCAGTAAACCCTTTCAGGTGCTCTTGTTACTTTTAATAATAGCACTATTATGTTTAGATCAGCCTACTCAAAAGTCTGTTTTTAAGAGTTGTTAAATTATACAATAGAAAAATTCTTCCACCTTAAAGTGGTTCTGCTGTTCAGAAGCATAAAATAGATAAAGTTCAAACCTCAATTCCATTAAATCATTAATTATATTATAAACACAAGACAATAAAACTTCTTCAGTAATCAATGGCAAAATAAACCCTCAATGGTTAGTATAATACAACCACGGCTACTTTACATTCAGTGTCCACAGGAAATAAAGCTGTTAAACTGCCAATCCTTTCTCAAATAATGTTAATATGTACTTGTCTGAGTTTAAAAAAGCAAATTTCAACCTCAAAAGTATCATCGTTAGGCAGTTGCAAAACTGATCTGCTATAATAAACATTTCTTTATGCTGTCTATTTTTCTCAGAGTTTTAAAACTTTTAAAACCTTGTGCGGATACAGAATTCTCTTCCTTGATAAGTAAATTCACTTTTTTTGTTGAGTTGGTTTAGTCAAAGGTTAACTGGTGTATTACTTCAGACAAATCTAGTCAAGATACCTTGAAGTTGTAGTGTTCAAAAATAATTCAGCTATGCAAACAATGGTATTGGTAATCTAAAATTATATTTTAGGGGTATCAAGTAACAGAATAACAGAGTTGGAAGGGACATTGAAGGTCTTGTAGTCCAACCCCCTGCTCAAATGGGAAACCCTATACCATTTCAGACAAATGTTTGTCCAGTCTCTTCTTAAAAAACCCCAGTTTTGGAGCATTCACAACTTCTGGAGGCAGGTTGTTCCACTGGTTAATTGTTCCAACAGTCAGGAAGTTTCTCCTTAGTTCCAGATTGATTCTTTCCTTGATTACTTTCCATCCATTGCTTCTTGTCCTGCCTTCAGGCCCTTTGGAGAATAGCTTGGCTCCCTCTTCTTTGTGGCAGCCCCTGAGATATTGGAACACTGCTATCATGTCTCCTCTCATTCTTCTCTTCATTAAACTAGACATACCCAATTCCAGCAACCGTCCTGATCTAAAATATACAACTGGTGAGACTTCTGGTTTGTGTCTCACTGTAATGGGATGGTGGAAGGCAGGGCTCTGCCTTCTGCGCCTGATTTTGCCCTGCTGAGGGCCTAAAATTGCCCCAAAGAGACGATGAAGAGGAGAAGTGCCTTGTCGATCACAGAAAGATGGTGGTTTTTCCAATTGATCCAAGGAAAGCCCTCCAAACTGGCAGGGGAAAGACTGGCTACAATCCTGTGGCCGGCCATTAGCTGCTGACAACCGAAGAAGAAAAAAGCACCAATACACCGTAAATAGCGTGTTTGGAACTGGGTGAGAATATTGATCCTTTATTTACTATTTTACAACTGAAGTTTCTCGGAAAGGCTCCCAAGAAGCGAAAAACCTCCAAATGTAAATGGAAGCGGCATTTTAATTTTATGGGGGACAGAAACATACAATACCAAAGTGGAAGTAACATAAAGCTATGGTTTTGATAAATTTGAGAACTGAGATAACTGTTAAGATTTTCTCTTTGAAAAAAGAAAAAAAACAATGAGGCAAAATATAAGATATCAATCCTTTGTTTTAAGAGTGGAAAATGGACTTTGAGTGACATCTAGTGGTGGATTTATGTATAGTGCTATAATTTGCTTTGCTTGGTGATTCCTACCCTGGGAGAACAGCTGGAAATAAAGGAAAATATTTAGGCATACTTATCATCCTGACCTTCTTGGATTATAAATACCTACTGAGCTTGGACTTTTAACTTTAAGAGCTAGTGGGAGAGAAAGAAAAATTTTACCTTGGACCACGCCTGGCTGGGAGAGACTTTGAGCTGTTTTCAGAGAAGTTGCACATTTGGAACACTTTGAATGTTGTGGATTACAACCTTGTCTGACTGACAACTTTTGGGATACTTGAGACAAGGGATTACTATAAAATATTGTCTTCAGAGCTGCATACTTTGGAATATATTGGATTATAAAAGATACATATAAAGACCAGAAAACTAATCTCCAGGAATGATGTCTCAAGAAAAAACAAACACCTTTCAGAAATAAATATATGCTGTGCTACAACTAATTCACCAAACAATTGTTGAATGCAAAGAAGATATAAAAATAAATCATAATGAGACTAAAAACAATTTAGACAATATAAATGAGCAAATCTCCAAATTAAATCTACAGCTAGAAAGCTCCCAGATAACAACTACAAAGTATGAACAAATAATCCAGAAATCAGAAGATAAAACAGAGGAAATAGATTTAGAGATGGAAGAGGTGATGATGATGATGATGATGATGATGATGATGATGATGATGATGATGATGATAACAACAACAACAACAACAATTGGAAGGGTCATTTGAGGTCATCTAGTTCAACCCCTGCTCAGGCAGGAAACACTATACCATATACCATATATACAAGACTTAGCTATAACAATGAAAATGCAAAAGACCTTTTACCCCTTAGGTCTGCAAAATATATCTGATGGCAAAGAAAAAGATTTTGAAAAAGGGAATATAGAGCTATTAAGGAAAATGTCACAACTTGAGAGACAGGAAATGAAAATAGAAATGGAGGGAGAAGGGAACTGGGAGTTGTTTAAAGAATACCCTCATGCCAAGCAATTTTCACAAAAATAAAAAGAAAATTCCTGATTGATCTAATTGCCCTGACATGGAAAGTGACTTGGCAAAGAAAGAAAGCAAGAGTCAGATTTAAAAAAAACAGAAGACTTAACCTTCAAGAGGGGGCATTATATGTTTAAATACTTTTTTGAATAAGATTAAAAGAATGGAAGACTTTTAGACATAATTAAGTTTAAGTTTATTGGATTTATATACCGCCCTTCTCCCGTAGGACTCAGGGCGGTTTACAAAGTATTTAAAAACGTCAATACAATACAAAAGATAAAAACAGTTAAAAATAATTAAATTTGATCCCTGAAAAATATAAAACCCCAATTAAAATCTCTCAGCCTCTCAGCCTCTTAGACTTTTCTTATGAAAGATATGATTTAGAATTAGGTTTTCTTAATATGGGAAATATGAAGATAGGAGAATTTATTTAAACAAAACGTTCAGCTATATAAATGTAATTAATATTAAGAAAATATAAGGCTATTTCAAATACTGATGGGAAATCAAACTTTAACAAGAGCACGAAAAACAGGATATTGATTAATGAATTGACATTATTGAGTTATGAATTGATATTATTGTTATTTGTATGATATTAGTAAAATATGATGAATATGCTTGTATCTAACTTTGTTTACGTTAACAGTACCAAAAATTGTAATGGTGTAATGAAGGGAAAATGGAAAAAATATGGAGAAGAAAAGAGGAAAAAATACTGGATTGTGTAGTATTAAACAGATTTATATTGAAAAAGTCAATGTTAAATATTTGAACCCAGACAACATGTTGTTTACTAAGCACGAAAGACTTCTATGAAAAAATAAAATAAAATATAGAACTGGTGCATGCTGACCCATTGCATCTTCTGTGACATAGCAAGGTTAGATTAAATATAACGAATATAGATACATCTCATTTAGCAAACAGTTGCTTAGCAACCAAAGTTAAAATAGACCCGCTAAAAACTGCTTACGATCCGGTTCCAGAGTTTTGACAGCTGCACCCACATCCACAGTCACACAGCTGCATTGGGAGTGCTTGACAATTGACTCATTTACAACTGGTTGTAACAATCCACTGTCAATGTCAAGCTCTGGGGAAATCAGGAGATTTGAAATCAGTTCAAATGTGTATAAAGATTTATTGGAAGCCTAAGCTCTCCACAAGAATCTGACCCACTAGCGGTCAAGAGAAATGAGAGATAAGAAAGGCATTCAAGGTGGGCTGGACTTAGATCTCTTGCAGGTGCAAAGAGACTCTTGACTGATGACACATTTGACCCCTCCCTCAGGCTTAGAATTGTCATCTCCTACACTAAAGTGACCATGATTTATTTTTATTTACTTATCAAATTTATTTGCTGCCCATCTCCAGTTAATTTAATTTAATTTAATTTAATTTAATAATATTTCTATACCACCCTTCTCCCGAAGGACTCAGGGCGGTGAACAGAGCAAGAATAAAAATACAGAAATTACAAAAGTTAAAACAAGATTAAATAAATGCCCATATACTAAAATACATCTTTAAAACCCAATAAAATAACAATAACAACCCCCCCAATCCCCTCATCAGGCCAGGCCAGCTTGTTCAAAAAAGTATGTTTTTAGCTCGCGGCGAAAGGAGCGAAGGTCGGGCGCCGTCCGGAGCTCAACCGGTAGCTGATTCCATAGCTCCGGGGCGCCCACAGAGAAGGATCTCCCCCTGGGGGCCACCAGTCGACATTCTCTGACCGGCGGCACCCTGAGGAGGCCCTCTCTGTGGGAACGCACAGGGCGGAGGGAAGTCGAGTTAAGGCAACTCTGAGCAGATTTACTCTGATTCATGATGTTTTCTGCCATTCTCTGGTTTTTTTATCCAGTTTTCAGTAATATATATATATATATACCCATAGAAATACATGGGTTCGTTTAACGCCCACATTGTTTGCCAACAACTGCCACAAAAAGTCATAAAGCTGGATTCAGTGGCATTTGTGCCTTGACTTATGTTATGACTTACACTGGACCTTCTAGTTTCCATTACCATCATAAGTCAAGGACCACCTCTAATGAAACGCAACCATTGGAATGGAGCAGTCAAGCGTAAGGTGGAGAATGTTACATACCCCTACATTATCCTTGTTGAACTGACCAAGTGATTTCCATTTAGGTTTCTGTAACCATGAGGACAGATCCTGGTTCCACCCTTACAGAGAATAATTTTCAAATGTAAGTGGTGTAGAAAGATAGATGTTTATTTTGAATAGATCCTTTGTTGTCTGAAGCACAGCTTAATCATAACAGTCTGTGACAGAATAACAGGCCAGCCAGTGGCATTTGAGTCAACTTAATGTGCACCAATTAAAATCAGTAGCTGAACATGAACAGTAGCTGACTCAGTTTGATGTAGCAAAAGTATGTGTTCACAAGAGGAAAAATTCCACCAAAACTTTGAATCAACTCAGGGACGTCTAATACAGTTTGACGCATCAATTCAATAGAATGATTTGACCGAATTATCTTTGATTTGACTCTTCAAATCAAATCTCTACATAGCTCTAGTGGTTCAGTCTCACTCTTCCCCATTAAAAGTAAAATGTACTGTAATTATTTCAAAAGTTGCATGGAAACACACAAAGCAGCATATGCAAATGTCAGGCAAATCTACACGTTTATTTTGCCATATTTCCACTTTCTGGTTGCTCTAAGTGTCCAATGAGCTTTGACACCAAATAAAGTTGGATCGGGGGCCCCCTCTCTCCTGCTTCTTTATCTATTGCAAGGACAATTATTTTAGCACATTATGAAGAAGAATCGTAGACACTGACTAATCCATTCATTCTTGTGCATTGTCTCATCTAAGATGGTGAGTAGCTAAGAACTTGAAATTGGGATCATGCTCTAAATTATCAGCTATATCACTTCATTAATAGAAGTGTGTTCCAAAAGAAAATAAGGTCTTTTGCATTACTCATTCTCAACATTCTCCATATAAAAAAGTTTTCTTTGGGGGCAACTTAGCAGCTAGACAGGGCTATCTGCCCTTGAAATGCAAGGGTAAAAGTGCTGTCCTTCAATCCTTTGTTGCTATCCTTTAGATCCAATCTGTATAAAATGCTTAGTGATAGCATTATACCTCTGAAATCCTATTAGACAGAAGCATCAAGGTTGAGATGGTATTTAGATTCTCACAAGCTCACGTCTCCAATTTCTTTACTGCAATTAATTCCTAGAGACATTATATCTTGCCATAGACAAAGAAAGTAGCAGGTTTAAATAGCAAGAAAATGTCAGGGTATTTAGCAGATTTCTCATTAGCCCCAGGACATAGGGTGAAGGCACAGAATGCAGTAGTTTTGATGAAGCTAAGTGGTATTTACCAAACCATTGCTTTTTGTTAAAAGTTGGCTTGGAAATCTAGCATGAAGAGCATTGATATCACAGAGAAAAAGTGGGGTAGACATAACCAAAAAAATGGAATAGTGGTTAAAGTATATTAAAAAAGTCACACGTGGCAGTGAGAAAGTCTGTATGGTGCTTCAGGTTTCAGGGGAAAGGGTTCCAGAGCAGATGGGGGTATTCATGCGGCCCCTGTTATTGTTCTTTTAATACAACCCAATGTGTCTTTTCCTGAGATCACATTGCAGCCAAGGAGGGGAACTTCAGCACACATGGAAAAACACAGCTGCTGTAAAGCGTTTCTGATCCTGGCATCCCAAAACTGAACAGCTTTGCAATGAATTTGGTAAGAAGATTCAAAGGAAAAAGAGGGACAATGAGCACCTGTTTGAAATTGGCCAAGGTTACTCTTTTCATAAGTTGTTACTACCACGCTGGAAAATCATCCAGTATATTCATGTTTATCTAAAAAAAATTAAGCATTGAATTATAGCCAGGGATAGTTAATAAAAGAATTCACTTTCTGCGCTGAGACATGGACTGTGAGTGAATGACTGTACAGAGAGTGGAGCGGTGCTTGAATTGGTCCAAGGCAAATTGTCTTTATTACTATAACAAAGCCCAAGTTGAACTCTATTGTTAGTGCACACTAAAACAACAATAAATGAGCTAGTTTGGTATGATGGTTAAAGCACCAGGCTAGAAACCAGGAGAGTGTGATTTGTACTCCCACCTTGGGCACAAAACCAACTGGGTGACCTTGGGCCAGTCACTCTCTCTCTTCCATGCCTTGGAAGGAGGACACCAAAAATGGTTGTAAATGTGAGCTGGATTCTAAGCACTCAAAATGCAATCATGTGACCATGGCCCAGCCATCAGAACTTCAAATCCAGGCCTTAAGTACCCTTAGTTGGTGTGTGTGTGTGTGGGGGGGTGGGGTAATCCATTGTAACTTTGAACTTTTGCTAAGCAACCGGTCATAATCAAGGATCACCTGTATGGGACTTGAAGTAAATGTCACAACAAAATGTTGTTGGTCCAGAAAAATTAGGGATGGGCTTTCTAAAGAAGTTGTGGCAGAGATATCTTCTGCAAGACAGAAGAGATGAAGGAAGAAATAAAGAAAACATTACTCTTGCTGTGCTCAGACAGGCGTAGGCTGTAAAGGTAGTGTTTATAATTCCCAGCAGTAGTGAAAGTAAATTTTCTAGAGATATTTGCTTCAGGTTATAAAAAAGATTACAGCAGGACCAATTGTACTAAAATCGATGGATTGAGGTATGCTTTCCTGAATTTATGCATTTTGCAAGTGAACCACAAGATCTACAGTCAGAGTAAAATCATCTTGATACATTCATGTGCTCAGGCTATACAAAGCTGCAAAGCTGCAAAGCTGCTCAGGCTATGCAAAGCTGCAAAAGGATGCAGGCAGTTGACGATACTTGGAAGAAAATCACCCAACCAAGCTCCTTCATAAAGCAGGACAATTTCTCCAGCACTTCCATTAAGTGGCACGCACCCTCTACAGGTAATCTTCAACTTATGACCTTAATGGAGACTACAGTCATGATGGTCATAAGTCAGGATATTGACATTATCCACCTGATTTCACAACCTTTTTTGTGGTGGTCATTAAGCAAATGTGATAGTCATAAACTGTGACCACCACAGTTATTAAGTAAAGTCATGGTTTCTTTGCTAAATGCTGGTCTTCAGTAAAACTGTCATAAAACATACTTTTGTGACCATGGGACGCTGCAAATGGCCATAAATGCCAGACAGTTGCCAAAAACCCAAAGTGACCAGACCATGGAGGGAGAAATTTTGAATCTGGGTCATACAGACCCCAAAAGCAATCTGTCCAAATTTTGAACAGTCATTAAATGATTGGTCATAAATTCAGGGCTATGTGTAGTAGAAACACCATATAAGAACTTCTACATCTATGCTGTGCTTCTACTGAAGTTTCTCCTATATTGAAGTTACATGAAGTCCTCAGACGTTACATGAAGCTTCCCAGTGAGGAATCTTATGTCATGGAAACAGGTAGACCTTGACTTACAAAACTTAATTTAACCATTTGAAGTTACAACGGCACCAAAAAAAGTGACTTATGACCATTTTTCACACAACTGTTGCAGCAGCCCTATGGTCACATGATGAAAGTTCAGATGCTTGACAATTGACTCATATTTTGGGGAGTTGTGGTATCCCAGGGTCATGTGATTACCTTTTGTGAACTTCTAACAAGCAATGTCAATGGGGGAAGCCAGACTCGTTCAACAACTGCAGTGATTCATTTAACAACTGTGGCAAGAAAGGTTGTAAAATGGGGCAAAATTCACTTAACAACCGTCTCACTTAGCAACAGAAATTTTGGATTTCTGTGGTCATACATGTATATGTAAGCATGCTGAAACCTAAAGACACCTTGATGTCTTTATGACACTTTCTTCCACACTAGGACAGGTTCAATTATATGCTTTAGCGATGATGATCATGCTTATGAGAGCGATGGGTTAAGAAGTCAGCTGCTCACTTTTAGGCAGCTGCCAAGTCTGAGAACAAGGCCTCCTGCAAAGACCTAGCTTTTTCTAAATCCTTAATCTCAAAATGTTGCCTCCTTTTGATAATATTGTTAAATGTTCTTACTCCTTAATCAGCATTCCGACAAGGAATTCCGAGGCCAGAAAGTTCCACCTTAACTAACAAGCAACCATTCTGGATCAACATTTTAATCTAGGAATAAACTAGAATTAAAATCTAGGATTTAATCTAGGAATAAATCTAGAATTAAAATCTAGAATTTAATCGAGGAATAAATGTGGTACCATTTTTACTTGATGATCGAAGGGTGAGATTCAGAAGACTCAAAACTTGTTCTCAACTTATCCTGCTCAGAATATGGAAACTGAGTTGTGTAGCTTTTGCATGGAACAACAGCTTGCTATGAAATGTAAAAATACTCCACGTGCAACTGTGTGTTGGGATTATAAATCCTTGTTGTTGTAAGTTGCGAAGTTGTGTCCGACCCATTGCGACCCCATGGACAATGTTCCTCCAGGCCTTCCTGTCCTCTACCATCTTCTGGAGTCCATTTAAGCTCACGCCTACTGCTTCAGTGTCTCCATCCCGCCACCTCATTCTCTTATAAATCCTAAGTAAGTTTAACTTGCTGTTTCGGAAATGATGATGTAATGATGTTGGGATCTTGAAGCAAACACCAGCTTTGGCTTCTCTTATTTTCCCCGCCTGTAAATAGATTTCACTTTTATATTGCATAGGATTTTGACAGTTATCAAATGGGGTGGCTGGTCTAATCTAATCAGTATTTCTGCAAACATCTAAAAGAGGAATCTCTTGCCAGGTTTGAAATGTTCAACTTTAAAAATCAGACAAACAAGCAAGCTTATTTACAAATCAATGGCTCAACAAGCAGCTGGCATCCTTATTGACTTCAAGATGTATTTAATTGTGCTGTTTCCTTGCTGACAGTCCAGAAGAGAAAAACGAATCCGTGGTTTCTGACTATGGCGAGGGATGCAACTGATTTTTTTTTAACAGAAAGAATAAATTATCATTAACCAATATAAAAGAATAGCAGAGCCAAGGGGAAAATTCTATCCAGGAGGGTCCTAATACCACCAATAAAAATGTCTTTCTTCTTATAATGGATTCTGTATGGAGGAAAACAACAGATAGGAGGGGGGGAAATGTGATTATATATTAGAGGACAATGCAAACAGTCATTACTAGTGCCCTTATGGTTCTCTTTTAGAAATGTGGCCTTCAAAACAGTGGTAAGGACAAAGAGGAGGTGTACATCTCTTGCTAACAAAACATGCTTTTTAAAATACAAGTTTACATTTTTCTTAAACAATGGTTTAATTGCAGTTTAAATTCAACTTTAACAGCATCTCAGTGCCAGTTCTATATATTCCTGCTAGGGAAAGATGCATCAATTTTTAAATAGAGATGAGGAATTTGATTGCTCCTATATTCCATATATAGGGACGCGGTGGCTCAGTGGGTTAGGACGCTGAGCTTGTCGATCAGAAGGTCGGCAGTTTGGCAGGTCGAATCCCGAGTGCCGCGCAGCAGAGTGAGTGCCTGTTACTCATCCCAGCTTCTGCCAACCTAGCAGTTCGAAAGCACGTAAAAATGCAAGTAGAAAAATAGGGACCACTTCGGTGGGAAGGTAACAGCGTTCCGTGAGCCTTTGGCGTCTAGTCATGCCGACCACATGACCATGGAGACGTCCTCGGACAAGCGCTGGCTCTTCGGCTTTGAAACGGAGATGAGCACCGGCCCCTAGAGTCGGAAACGACTAACATACATGTGCGGGGGAAACTTTACCTTTACTTTATATTCCATATAGAGCAGTTTGGTATATAGTAGTCCTCAACTTTCAGCCATTCATTTAGTGATTATTCAAAGCTGCAAGGGCACCGAGAAAAGTGACATACAATCTTTCTTCACCTTATGATCATTGCAACTTCCTCAGCCTCAGTATCAAAATTTGGGGGCGTGGCAATCCACATGGGCTTACAATGATTACACGGCCCCCAGGGTGATCTTCCCAAACGGCTTCCATCAAGCAAGGTCAATGAGGGAAGCAGGATTCCTATAATGACTACATGATTCAGTTAACAACAATGGCATGCAAGGTTGTAAAATTGGACATGACACACTTAACAAGTGCCTTCCTTAGCAATGGAAATTCTGATCTAAATTGTGGCCATAAGTCAAAGGCTTATGATTAAGTGATTAAGACATCAGGCTGAAATCGGGAGACCAAGAATTCTAGATTTGCTTTGGCATAAAGCCAGCTGGGTGATCTTGAGCCAGTTTCTCTCCCTCAGCCCTAGGAAGGAGGCAATGGCAAATCACTTCAAAAAAGTCTTGCCAAGAAAATTGCAGCAAGTTCTCATGCAGTTTCTGAGAATTAGACACAACTGAAGAGGGGAAAAAACACCATATGCCCAGGCATTTCCTAGTTGACCCTCTCTGAATTCAAAAGGGTTAGTCCTAGTTAGTCCAGGGATAAAGGACTACCTGGGAATTCTAGAGCTATTGGCTAGGCTTGGAAGTTGAGAAAACATCTTGCAAGAAGACAAGGGCAATCCACTTTGATAACACTGCCAAAAAACTGTATGGAACCAACTCCCAGGAGCTGACTCCACTCACGTCTGTCTTTGTTGTAATAAGCCTGTTGTTGACTACTTCTGAATAATGGATATTTATAATCCGCACTGCTTGTGTACTTGGGCACAAGGAAAAAATAACAAAACCACAAGCTCACTGGTGTTTCTTCCCTTGCCTAGAGAAATTCTGTTTACTGTCTTGTACATGAGCACTCCAAATAAGAGACACAATGAGACGTAGTCTCTGATAAACATGTATGAGGATTGTAGGAGCTATATTGGGTAGAAATGTATCTCTTTGTAAATATTTAAATAGATTAAGGGCTTAAATTTTAAGCAGATTAGGGAAAATATCTTCTTCCAAATAGCCTACAGCCTTTCCAACTCTGGAGGAAAAAAACAGAATACAATTATTAGAAGAGTGAAAGCATGATATTGTAAATGAGTCACAGTAATGCTGTGAGTGAATTGTTGTCCACCTTGTGCCCTGGACCACAGATCTCATACTCCCCAGTCAAGAATGAAGTAGGTGATTACAACTCACCAGTTGTAGAGTCTGTTTATGGAATGATCTCAGAAGACGTGTTGGTGCCCTGGCTAATATCTTTTCAGTACAGGCAGAGATAATCCTTTTCTCTCAAATACTTCCATACTGTGAATTCAGGGACCTCTCTACACTGCAATAATGCACTGCATCCCTTTTCTAGTTTTGTTTACAGATTGTCTTTCTTAACATTTTCATTCAATGCTTTTGGAAGCTCTTAACATTTAAGAACTGTACAGCAGAAGGGCAGATTAGAAATAGACCAAATTGTAAGAAAATTTAGACTTCTGGGAATATATATAATTTGAATGGCTGGGTTCAAATTATCCTACTTTGGACACATTATGTGAAGACTTAGCTCCCTGGAAAGATTTTAATGCTGGGAAAAGTGGAATGAAGGACAGAAAGAGGGCAACCAGTAGAAGATGGATGGACTCAATTACAGTAGGGATGGTGGCATCACTGGAAGACCTGAAAGACCAGGTTAGTGAGAGAACATCAAACAAGAAATCTATCTATGTGATCACTAAGTGTTGATACCAGATTGAAAGCATGTAATCATTCAGTGAGAACACCTAGGTCTCTGAAGAAGGTTTTGATGCTGGGAAAGTTGGAAGGAAAGAGAAGAAGAGTATGACAAGCAAAGGATAGATGGATGCAGTTACAGTGGTGATGGAGACCCTGTAAGAAGAATTGGAAGAAAAGGTTTGGGATAGATCATCATGGAGGAAATCTACTGATATGGTCACTAAAATGTCTGTCTGTCTGTCTGTCTGTCTGTCTGTCTGTCTGTCTGTCTGTCTGTCTGTCTGTCTGTCTGTCTGTCTGTGTATTTGTCTGTCTGTCTGTCTGTCTGTCTGTCTGTCTGTCTATCTATCTATCTATCTATCTATCTATCTATCTATCTATCTATCTATCTATCTATCTATCTATCCTATATCTATATCTATCCTCCAATATGATCACATGCTGTATACCTTTCTGAATACTAGGTAAATTTAGGCCAAGTCCACCAAGATTAATAACATCTTCATGGAATCACACAGCCATTGTTGAAGTGATATATAAAGCCTGTCTTGGTTACCATTATTTTGGCTTAAGAGTGAGTCTAGAAGATGTGGAGCAGTGCAAGATCAGAAGATCTGGAGAACCTGGCCCATAGAATCACCAAGGGTCATACACAACTGAATGGATAACATCACCATCAGAAAAAAAAGATGTAGGTGGGGAAGTATCCATGGACCATGATAAACATCTAAATAAAGTTACAACCAGATCTTGGTCCTTCTTGAAATCCTTAAATGAAGAAAAAGCACATCCATCCAGCTATACAATTTAAGCGCTGTTGTGAAGGAGCTTTGACCCATTTTTTTTATTTCTATTCTGTATGATGTTTAAAGGTTATGACAAAATTCCCAAACTTCTAAAGAACATCATTAATTTCAATTGCTACTTAAAGGTCCACAGTACGTGATAATATCATGTGGGGCAAGGGCACGTCAGTGAAATCAATACAGCAAAACAGAGAGAATCTGTCTTTTAGCAACTGTTAAAACATGCAAATTCAATAACATTTCACCATCCCACCTTTACAGCTTTCTAATATAACAAATGCCAGCATGAACTGGCTGTTAATGATTGGTACATAATTTCAATATCTTTAGTGCAGCAATAAATCACATTTTAGTTTGTTCTTGAGTAGCAGGAAATGATAGTCTCAGCTGTGATTAAAAAGGGGGCAGGATTAGCAAAGCTATTTCTTTAGTCAACAGTAAACCTGTGCAAAAATCAACATGAAAAGTTCACCATGAAAGAAGCTGGAGTTTTAGGCGCTGAAGAGTTTGATTTTATTCCCTTTTCACTCCCATGTGTAATTCAAGCATGCTTCAAAGATTATTGGCATTTTCAATTGATGGAGTCAGGAATAGAATGGCTGGTGCTGTTGTTCTCAATAAAAGCCTTCTGTTCTCTGCATAAGTAATGGATTTTGTGGCACCTTAAGCATGAATAATTTTACTGTGGCCCCAATCCTATCTTTCTCGCAAAAGAAAGAACGTTGTGTTGTGCTGGGTTGCAAAAGAGCAGGAGCTTAAATGAATCACGCAGTGTGATTTTGGGCCCTTCATTGTCTTTCAACCCAACCTACCTTACAGGGGTGTGATAACAGAGGAAAAATAAGTGCTAGGTATGCTCTTTGACTCTTGAACTATTTTTTTTCACACAGGTAAAGCACCATACTGTATGTTCCTTAATATATGTGGTCTTGTCAAAAACTGCCATTTTAATGCACATGATTGACAGGAAAGAGGACTTGGAGAAATTTACTCTTATGTTGAGAGGATTAAGGATGTGATAAAATAATGTTCACTTCAAGTTAAGGCCAAACATGTAGTTTTCTTACTAGCAGTATGGAAGAGCCAATAGAAGAAGACAGAAAGGAGGGGTCCTTCGTGCTCTCTGAGCTTGCTTGTTTCCTTGCAGACATTTCATTACCCATACTAGGTAACACCACCAGTGCTATGGTGCTTGCTTACTTTAGAATAGAATAGAATAGAATAGAATAGAATAGAATAGAATAGGATAGGATAGGATAGGATAGGATAGGATAGGATAGGATAGGATAGGATAGGATAGGATAGGATAGGATAGGATAGGATAGGATAGGATAGGATAGAATAGAGTAGAGTAGAGTAGAGTAGAGTAGAGTAGAGTAGAGTAGAGTAGAGTAGAGTAGAGTAGAATAGAATAGAATAGAATAGAATAGAATAGAATAGAATAGAATAGAATAGAATAGAATAGAATAGAATAGAATAGAATAGAACCTTGGAGGTCTTCTAGTCCAGCCCCCTGCTCAAACAGGAGAACCTATACTGTCTCAGACAGGTGAATATCCAGTCTCCTCTTAAAAATCTCCAGTGATGGAGCACCCACGATATCTGGGGGTAAGCTGTTCCAGTGGTTGATTGTCCTCACTGCCAGGAAGTTTCTCCTTAATTCCAGGTTGCTTTTCTTTTTGATCATTTTCCAACCATTGTTTCTCGTCCTTCCCTCTGGTGCTCTGGTGAACACCTTGACCCCCTCTTCCTTGTGGCAGCCCCTCAGATACTGGAACACTGCTATCATGTCTCCCCTATTTCTTCTTTTCTTTAGACTAACCAAACCCAAGTCCCGTAGCCGTTCTTCGTATGTTTTAGTCTCCAGGCCTTTGATCATCTTAGTTGCTCTTCTCTGAATTTTTTCCAAACTCTCAACATCTTTTTTCTGATATGATGACCAAAATTGGCTGCAGTATTCCAGGTGTGGTCTTACTAGGTCTTTATAAAGTGGTAATATTATTTCACGTGATCCTGATTCTATGCCTCTGTTTATGCAACCCAGGATTGCATTAGCTTTTTTTCTTGCAGATGTTTCATTATCCAAACTAGATAATATCGTTATCACTGATGATGTTACCTAGTTAGGGTAATGAAACATCTGCAAGAAAACAACCACGTTCAGAGAGCACCAAGGGCCCCTCATTTCAGTCCTGAGCTACAGATATTCTCCTTTATTGGAAGACAGAAGTGATTTGTCAGTTTTTAGACTTTTTTATTTTTTACCTCCTAGTCTAATCTACAGCTGTGGGATTTCCTGGTGGTCTACCGTTCAAATAATAAACAGATCTGACCTCAGTTAGTTTTCTGAGATCAATCAAGATCAGATATGTGCTGCTATCTAGCCAGGCATTGCACACTTAACCTTGAGAATAAGAATCCAGTAAATCAGTGGAGAAACCTCAACAACTTTATATGCAACTTTATATGTGTGGGCTTCAACTCCCAGAATTCCTCAGCTCACCTTAAAATTGCTGAGTTTGAGAAACACTGGATAAGACAGTAAGAATTCTGAATGAGAATTCTGACCATTAGAATTCTGAGTATATTTAATTTGATTGATTTGATTTTTTTATTCCACCTTTATTATTTCATAAATAACTCTAGATGGCAAACATACTCCTCCCTCCTCCTATTTTCCCCACAACCACAACTCTCTGAGGTGATTTGGGCTGAGAGAAAGTGACTGTCCCAAAGTCACTCAGTTGGTTTTCATGCGTAAGGCAGAACTAGAACTCATAGTCTCCTAGTTTCTAGGCCACCACCTTCACCACTACACCAAACTACATAATATATGTTACACAACTGGAAATGTATCTGCAGGCCGAACATTCTACGTGAACATGCTGATCCTTCTTTATTAGACTTTATCAAAAGTACAGGGTAGCCAGCATAAAACTTTTTGATTCAGAAATGAAAAGCCAATTCTGAAACTGATAAGGAGGTTTTGGCCCCAGAATGTTCTTTCCAAGTATAGTATAGTAGTAATCAACTTCACAAGGTTGTTGTAATCTCCAGAATAACAATGAACATATATAGCCAGGGCCCACTGCCTTGGAAGAGTGAGGAAAATTCTCAGGGGCAACTCACACCCTGGTTGGTACCTCTTTACTCTCCTAGTATAGCCAGCTGTACCAACAGGCTGAAGAACAGCTTCTATCCATGGGCTGTCAGGCTCCTGAATGGGAAATAACTACATGTATGGTAGACTTGCGGGGCCGGCACGTTGTGCAATTAGCTCACATGGTGTAGCAAGATGGTGGGTTTGTTGTCACTGTGAGTTGTGGTGGTGGTGGTGAGGTACAAAGGGAGGCTCAGCCAGTTTCATTGTACACATGCTGTACTTTGATAATAAAGGTTGGTTGATTGATTGATCTGATTGATTGATTGAGGAGATTTTATTTCTCTTTACATAGTTCTGTACCCTGTTCTTTTTTTTGGGGGGGGGGAAATTTCACGGAGGCTTCTGGGAATTCAGCCATTGATCAGGAAATGAGTACAATAAGTCCTTGTCTTATGATCTGCTGCTTAGTGACCATTCAAAGTTACAAGTGATTTCCCACAGGGCTACTTAGTTCTAAAGTCCCAATGGATGTCACTTACTCCATAAACTCACCACTGTAAATGTTGTATTATGGTTATTGTTACGTACTGGGCTTATTGAGGGAATACCACGTGGGTTGCTGGAGCAGCTAGGCTCTCCAGCAACCCAGACTACCAGTCTCCTGTGCTGCAATTGGCTATCCCCAGGCTGCAATGGTTGATTCAAACCTATTGGCTGCCGCCTAGGGGCTAAACTATATATTGCGGCTGGTTGCAGCCATTTCCCTCAGTACAGTCACAGCACGAAATAAACTATGAGTTACCTGTACTCTGTTTGCATCTTCATTCCTGCGTCAAAGAACCCGCTATTTAACAGTTATAAATCGAGGATGACTGTAATAACATTACAGAATGTAAGGATGATCTTACTTAAAGCTCAAAATCTCAACTTCATCTCTTTGGTGCATATTAAAACAATTTATTCTAACTGCAGTGCTGAGCTCTCTGCAAGAGTGTGGTCAAAAGGGGATCAGAGATGGAGGTCACAGCCTATTTTTTTTACAAATGTCTTGACATAGCCCCTCAGTTCGCCCCATATGCTTCTCTGGCACATTTTCAAGAAGAAAAAGAAAATCATTACAGGTAGTCCTCAACTTACAACCATCCATTTAGTGACTGCTCAAAATGACAACGTAACTGGAAAAGAAAGCAACTTACAGTTCTCAATTTTTATGACTGTAGCAAAATCCTTACAGTCACATGATCAAAATTCGGGCACTTGGCAACTAATGAGGGCAATTTGGAAATAAACCTCCGTCTGAGCTTGTGCGAGAAATAGGCGGGGATAGCAATGCCCGTTCTATGGCGCCCTGCACAGTAATTCAGAAGGCAGGGAGGAGTGGAAGGAGAAAGTTATGTTGCGGTTAACTCATCCGCTAGATCAATTAATAATGAACCCTGCCATAGAAAATCCCACCAAATGGGAACTGTGTGCAATCATACAATCATACAATCATACATGGGGCTGCCCTTGAGGACCACTCGGAGGCTTCAGCTGGTGCAGAATGCAGCCGTGCGAGTTGTGATGGGGGCTTCACGATACTCCCATGTAACACCTCTGCTCCGCGAGCTGCATTGGCTTCCGGTTGCCCTCCGGGTGAGATTCAAGGTGCTGGTGATGACCTATAAAGCCCTAAATGGCTTGGGTCCGGGATATCTGAGGGAACACCTGCTGCCGGCATCAAGTTCCCTTCGTCCAGTGTGCTCCCACAGGGAGGGCCTTCTCAGGGTGCCGCCGGCAAAAGATTGCCGGTGGGCAAAACCCAGGGGGAGGGCCTTCTCTGTGGGTGCGCCTGCCCTTTGAAACCAGTTACTCGTAGAGCTCAGGACTGCCCCTGATCTTCGTTCGTTCCGCCGGGACCTGAAGACCTGGCTCTTTGAGCTTTCCGGCCAGGACTGAGAATTTTAATTTTTAACTTATTGTAATTGGGTTTTAATTAGAGTTACAGGGGTTTTATATTTTACTCAAGGATAATTTAATTATTTTAATTGCTATTAACTTTTTGTATTGTAGTGTTATTTTTAATTGCCTTGTGAACCGCCCTGAGTCCTATGGGAGAAGGGCGGTATATAAGTTCAATAAATAATAAATAATAATAATAATAATTCCTGTGTGCGAAAAAACTTTCAGCAGCTGTGATTCATTGTAAACTGTGTAATGTTTATGGACCAAATGTAATGAGTGAAGGTGTCATATATCAATGGTGTCGCATGTTTAAAGATGGACGAACTGATGTGCCCATTGAGGCAAGAAGTGGTGCTTCACGATGCTGTTACAGGGTGGCTTCAGGGTGGAAGATTTTTTTGCAGAAGGAATTTCAAAACTTGTAAGATGTTATGACAAGTGCTTCAATGTGAATGGTGATTTTGTTAAAAAATAATGTGATTTTGTAGTTTTCTAGTGTGTATAATAAAAGTTCTGTTTCTGTGAGTGTCTGTCATTGATAACCAAACAGAGGTTTATTTCCGAATTATTTCTCATATGAATGGTTGCAGGATCCCAGGTTCATGTGATCTCCATTTGGGATCTTGCAAGCTGGCTTCCGACATGTAAAGTCAATGGGGAAAGCCAGGTTCACTCAGTGATTTATTTAACAGCTGCAATGATTCATTTAATAATCTGGGGGGGGGGGAGGTCATGAAATTTGGCACGGCTCACTGAACAACTGTGTTGCTTAACAACAGAAATTCTGGTCTCAAGGATTACCTGTAGTTAGAGAATATTTCTTCTTTCTGCATGACTTGCATTTTACTGCAGGAAATTAAACCAGATGCAATTATCTCCTCCAGGTCTTTTCCTAAAATACTGTCATTTTCAATGCAGAAGATTTTGTACAACTAATTCTGCTCTCCTGAACCAAAGTTTGACACATCTGGAAACCTCTGTGAACTGATGGGAAAAATTGATGACCAGCCTGAATTTGTGGGTTGACAAAGGGTTCAGATTACATTTATTATCTTAATGCAGCAAGATCAATAAAATAAAGAGAAAAAATGAATAGCAGATATGAATGCAATAGTAAGGAATCTTCTCTGGAGATGCAGTTAAAATACAGGATAAAATCAGTATAGATTTCGTGACTTCCTTCTGGAAATCATACCGGACATATGAATTCATTCCCTTCTAACAAGAAATATACCATACCATTTTGCCTTAGTAATAAAAGCAAGAATTTACCCAGGGTTAAATACAACTACCTGCTCAAGGGACGCAATTTTACAACCTTTTTTTGCCAGAGTTGTTAAGCCAATCATTGTGGTTTTTAAATGAATTGCACAATTATTAAGCAAATCCAACTTCTTCATTATATCTTTGAACCATTTCTAAACGAATGGTCGTAAGTCAAGAACAATCTGTACATATTCTTCTATTTTTCTCGATATCCCATATCCATTTTATTTGCTTTCTATTCTGCATGCCTGAAGGGGTTCAAACAGACATTAAAATAGCCCAGGCCAGAGATGCAGACTGCAATCACAACTTGATGCCTCTTAGCTGAAGCAGGCTAAGGAAAATACGTATCTATCATGATTACTGAGCTGGTACTAATCAGCAATTTTTTCTTAAGAAAGTACTAACACATCTAAAGAAGAAGGAGAGGCTGGAGGCCAAAGCAGAGGATTTGCAAAGATACCATGAGCTGAATAGCAAAGAGTATCAAACATGGTGTTTGAAATGCTGGTATTCTCCAGCAAGAGCTTTTTAGATCTCCAAACTTTATTTTATCCAGCAGAAGACCACTTTATCTTTTGCTCCACTTGCCTTCCCTTTTGGTAGACATATTGCACGCCTGTGTTTCAATGTGTGTACTTGTGGACTATGTTTTAATAAACCACAGGTAGTGCTCGACTTACAACCAAGCTCAAAATTTCTGCTGCTAAGCAGGAGAGTTGTTAAGAGAGTTCTTCACTACTGTGTTCTAACCAGTTTTACCAGGCAGGAAGAACTAAATAAATTCAGCAGAATTATATGAGTATTACTATCCATATTCATCTATTACCTATGTAGATATTAGTATGATTTTAAAACCAACGAATAAATAAACACCATGACTACTAATGTTTGAGAAGCTGTTAAGGAACAACAGCAGGGCATCCATATGTCACTAGTACAGGTTAAAGTTTATTTCATCAGTTAATTGATTAATTAGCATGTGATATGAAAACCATATCAGTTAAATCCATACAAAACTGGGCAAATAAGTTGATCTGATCTCGGACAATAACCGATGTTCCCCCTTACAGGCAGCCTATAAATATCAGGATCCCATGCATATATGTGCAGTTTCAGAATATACCTTTCTGATTTTCACCCCTCCTCTCTCTGAAGATGATCCCCAGATGGACCATCCAAGGAGAAAGTAGCCATGAATCATACTGAACCTCAAGAGGAAGAAAAAACAAACCTCTGCAACCACATTGCTAAAGCCAGATGTGCAGGAAAGCAAAATTATGTCCACACATTTCATTACTGTGAAATTCATCCCTCCCATCTGTTCTGATCCATCAGAGGATTTCAAGCTCCTCTTTTCCCTTTTTCAACTGCTGCTCTATGAATTCTTCAGACAGCAGAAAGAGGTGGGGACAATGCTCTAAGATCAGGAGTCTAGGGAAACTTTGTGCCATGCCCATCACAAAAATAACATGGTAATTCGCGGCACAGAAGAGGGTGAAAGCAATTCACAATGTACAAATAGTCTTCAGCTTATGACCACAATGGAACCCAAAATTTCTGTTGCTAAATAAAACAGTTGGTAAGTAGTTTCCCCCCCATTTTACTCCCTTTTTTGCACGGTTGTTAAGTCAATCACTGCAGTTGTTGAATTAGTAACATGGTTGTTAAGTGAATCTGGCCTCCCCATTGACTTTGCTTGTCAGAAGGTTGCAGAAGGTGATCACATGACCCTGGGACACTGCAACTGTCATAAATACCGGCCAGTTGCCAAGCATCTGGATTTTGATCATATGACCACGAGGATGCTACAGTACATGGCATCAGGTCAACTGTTTGATGTATCTACAATTCTCTGGAGTATGAAGTTCATAAAGTCATTCTTATTATGAGCCTTGGTGGAGCAGTGGGCTAATGCCTCCTTAAGTAACACCAGCTGCCTGCAATTAGTGCAGGTTCGAGTCCCACCAGGCTCAAGGTTGACTCAGCCTCCCATCCTTCCGAGGTAGGTAAAATGAGGACCCAGATTGTTGGGGGCAATTAAGCTGACTTTGTAATAATGCCGCTTGGGGTGTGTGTGAAAGCCCTAATAAGCAGGCATATACATAGAATGAAGGCTACTGCTAAGCTTGTAAGCCGCCCTGAGTCTTCGGAGAAGGGCGGGATATAAATGGAATTAAAATAAAATAAAAAAAAATTAAGAATTTGTTATTTTGCCATCCAAATGACTCAGGAAAAATTCGCTATCCACCGTATCACTGTTTCATATCTGGTCCATTTTTTGCTGTGATTTCCTAATCTTTGTTCACTGCCTAAGGGCAATTTTTAATCAATCATTTTCAGAGACAGAAAATCAGATAATTGTTAAGGGCTACCTCTTTGCAAATGAAATGAAGTGATATGTATACATTTGACCATACATGAAAAAAAGTTCTTCTATTAATTAATTTGTTTCTACTTTTCATGAAAATATTTTTTTTCATGACAATTTCTATCTATGGAAATGAGGATGTTTGGTGACCAGTTCTGAAGAAGCTTCTTGGATGAGAAGCGAAACTTTTTCTTCAAGGAAAAACAAAGTCTAGTTACATTTTGAAAAAGCGCCTTTGACACAGCCAGGACCTGGATGACTGAGAATTTCCATAGACATTTACCCATCTTCAACACTGTCATAGAATGAAATGCACTAGGTATTATCAAGATGCCATCACATCAAATATGTCCTACCTAATTAGCTGGGATCTTTGTAAAAGGTAAAAGAAGCAAGATTTTGTGAACAGAACAAAAACTAATATCAACAAAATGAAACAAATTGGGAAATTGTAGAATTGTTTTTTTTTATTCTAAGTAGATTTTTATTTACCGTATATACTTGAGTATAAGCCGAATTTTTCAGCCCACTTTTTGGGCTGAAAAATTCCACTTCGGCTTATACTCCAGTCAACAAAAAAAACTTACCGAGGACTTGTGCGCGGCCGAGGCTTTGGTGCTTCCGGGATCGCCCGCACCTCTCCCAAGCCACCGCCGTCCGAGACCTGCCGAAGTTTGGGGAGGTTTGGGGAGGTGCGCGCGCACCTCCCCAAACTCCGCGCCTTGCCTGCCTGCTTCTTTCCGCAGCGGAAAGAAGCAGGCAGGCAGGGCGCGGAGGAACGGAGACTTGCCGACGTTTGGGGAGGTTTGGGCGCCTCCCCAAACCTCGGCAGGTCTCCGTTCCTCCGCGCAGACCTGCCGACGTTTGGGGAGGTTTGGGCGCCTCCCCAAACCTCCCCAAACGTCGGCAGGTCTCCGTTCCTCCTGCCGACCTTTGGGGAGGTTTGGGCGCCTCCCCAAACCTCGGCAGGTCTCCGTTCCTCCTGCCGACCTTTGGGGAGGTTTGGGCGCCTCCCCAAACCTCGGCAGGTCTCCGTTCCTGTTTGGGGAGGTTTGGGCGCCTCCCCAAACCTCCCCAAACCTCGGCAGGTCTCCGTTCCTCCGCGCAGACCTGCCGACCTTTGGGGAGGATTGGGCGCCTCCCCAAACGTCCCCAAACCTCGGCAGGTCTCCGTTCCTGTTTGGGGAGGTTTGGGCGCCTCCCCAAACCTCCCCAAACCTCGGCAGGTCTCCGTTCCTCCGCGCAGACCTGCCGACCTTTGGGGAGGTTTGGGCGCCTCCCCAAACGTCCCCAAACCTCGGCAGGTCTCCGTTCCTGTTTGGGGAGGTTTGGGCGCCTCCCCAAACCTCCCCAAACCTCGGCAGGTCTCCGTTCCTCCGCGCAGACCTGCCGACCTTTGGGGAGGTTTGGGCGCCTCCCCAAACCTCCCCAAACCTCGGCAGGTCTCCGTTCCTCCGCGCAGACCTGCCGACCTTTGGGGAGGTTTGGGCGCCTCCCCAAACGTCCCCAAACCTCGGCAGGTCTCCGTTCCTGTTTGGGGAGGTTTGGGCGCCTCCCCAAACCTCCCCAAACCTCGGCAGGTCTCCGTTCCTCCGCGCAGACCTGCCGACCTTTGGGGAGGTTTGGGCGCCTCCCCAAACGTCCCCAAACCTCGGCAGGTCTCCGTTCCTGTTTGGGGAGGTTTGGGCGCCTCCCCAAACCTCCCCAAACCTCGGCAGGTCTCCGTTCCTCCGCGCAGACCTGCCGACCTTTGGGGAGGTTTGGGCGCCTCCCCAAACCTCCCCAAACCTCGGCAGGTCTCCGTTCTTCCTGCCGACCTTTGGGGAGGTTTGGGCGCCTCCCCAAACCTCCCCAAACGTCGGCAGGTCTGCGCGGAGGAACGGAGACCTGCCGAGGTTTGGGGAGGCGCCCAAACCTCCCCAAACAGGAACGGAGACCTGCCGAGGTTTGGGGAGGTTTGGGGAGGCGCCCAAACCTCCCCAAAGGTCGGCAGGTCTGCGCGGAGGAACGGAGACCTGCCGAGGTTTGGGGAGGTTTGGGGAGGCGCCCAAACCTCCCCAAACAGGAACGGAGACCTGCCGAGGTTTGGGGAGGTTTGGGGAGGCGCCCAAACCTCCCCAAAGGTCGGCAGGTCTGCGCGGAGGAACGGAGACCTGCCGAGGTTTGGGGAGGCGCCCAAACCTCCCCAAAGGTCGGCAGGAGGAACGGAGACTTGCCGAGGTTTGGGGAGGTTTGGGGAGGCGCCCAAACCTCCCCAAAGGTCGGCAGGAGGAACGGAGACCTGCCGAGGTTTGGGGAGGTTTGGGGAGGCGCCCAAACCTCCCCAAAGGTCGGCAGGAGGAACGGAGACCTGCCGACGTTTGGGGAGGTTTGGGGAGGCGCCCAAACCTCCCCAAAGGTCGGCAGGAGGAACGGAGACCTGCCGACGAGCCGCGGCCACACAGGGTATTCCTGTGTATTCAGGCTTGCAGAACGGCGGATCGGCTTATACTCGAGTCAATAACTTTTTCCAGTTTTGGGGGGTGAAATTGGGGGTCTCGGCTTATACTCGAGTCGGCTTATACTCAAGTATATACGGTATTTTATTTTATTTTTTATTTTATTTAGATTTATATACCGCCCTTTCCCAAAGGACTCAGGGCAGTTTACAGGGCATTTAAAAAACAATCAATACAAATGTTAAAACAAATTAAAAGAGATTAAATAGAACCTTGAGAAAATTAAAACCCAGTTAAAATTAAAATTAAAAATATTCTCAGCCTGGGCCAGAGAGCTCGAAGAGCCAGGTCTTCAGGTCCCGGCGGAATGAACGGAGGTTGGGGGCAGTCCTAAGCTCCGCAGGCAGCTGGTTCCACAGGGCAGGCGCACCCACTGAGAAGGCCCTACCCCCTGGGTGTTGGGGGCAGTCCTAAGCTCCGCAGGCAGCTGGTTCCACAGGGCAGGCGCACCCACTGAGAAGGCCCTACCCCTGGGTGTTACCCGCCGGCAGTCTTTAACCGGCGGCACCCTGAGGAGACCCTCCCTGTGGGAGCGCACTGGACGAAGGGAACTTGATGCTGGCAGCAGGTGTTCCCTCAAATATCCCGGACCCTCGCCATTTAGGGCTTTAAAGGCCATCACCAGCACCTTGAATCTCAAAATAATCTCAAGATTATTTTTAGTTTCTATGCTCAAAATGGAAGAAGCCTTGTGTAATCCTAATTTTAAATGCTTCTGTAATACCATGGGAAACTACAAAGTGCTCAGATTTCCATTAAGCTTTCAATATAATTGCTCGGCTGCTAATTAAAATAACAAGGCACAGTCATGGGGCTGAAATTCATTAGCTGAGATCTTAGAAATTATCCAGGATTTCAAAGAGAAAAATCTTTTCGGTGGATGCCTGTAATAATAGTGAGTGATAAATCTTTGCGAGAGATGATCCTGGGAATACTTCCTTTGTGCTTACTGTTTTGGTGATGTCATGTATAATGAAACTAGAATCTAAATTTTCCCACGTATGTAGAATCCAGCAGCACAGTGTCTTAAATGACAAATGCAAATAAAGAGACAAAAATGCAAAACATTGTCCTGAAACCCAAACTATAAAATGAAAACGGCCCACTCAATGTTTTCAAGAGTTTTGGAGTGCATAACTGAAGGGTGTAAAAGCAAAGCTGTTTAGAAACGGCCCAGTTAAGAAGCAAACAGAATATAGAGTGCATAAAAAAAAGATAATACTGCTGCATTGTTATATAAAGGCACCAGGTCCAGGTGCTCCAAAGGCTCTCTTGGAAAGATTTTATTTCCTCTTAATGCAGCAAGCTTGGCGTAAACAGGGAGTAGATACCTCAAGAGCTTCTGAATGATGAGCAAAGCAATTGAAAAAGAGTTCTACTTTTTTTAAGTGCCTGAAGCTTGCATGATTAATAAAGACCATATGGCTGTTCTCTAGCAGTATTGATATAAGGGGCTGAAGTAAAGGGCCCCCAAAGGATGACTGGAAATTTAACAGCCCTCTCTCAACAGAGGGGGAGGGATACGACATCATCTATCTCCAGTCTACAACACAGTCCTTTCAGCAGTTCCAAGAAGGCTCCACGCCCATTTGCACCTCTCAGGTGACCCTGATGACACATATATGCCTCCAGGTGGCCTCAACAACCCTCTCAAAGAATGCAAATGGCTAGCTTTCTGCAAGGAGTATAAATCTTTCCATTCCCCACCATCCAGTCAGAGCTGAAGAAGCTTCTTGGGCGAGAAGTGAACTGTAAGCCTCTTTGGGTCACAGGATGAATGGAAATTTGCCTGGTTCTTACTTATAGCTGTGACACCCATCCAGCTTACAAAGCTTATTTATAAATAGAGGCTTTGGGAAGCTATACATTAACCTTAGCCAGAGCCATTAGCTTATTTGTGCCTTTGCCTGTTTAGAAGTAACATTTCTTTAACACCTGTTGGTGGGAGTATGAGAGTTGACCACAAATGTGTCAGAATTGTAGCAGAATTGTGACTTTGAACCTCAGTTAAGATGCCTTACAAGTGAACCCATTACAGGTAACCCTTGACCACAATTGAGCCCAAAATTTATGTTGCTAGGCAAGATGGTTAAATGAGTTTTGCTCCATTTTATGACCTTTCTTGCCACAGTTGTTAAGTGAATCACTGCAATTGTTAAGTTAGTAACATGGTTGTTTAGCGAATAGCTGCCCCATTGACTTTGTTTGTCAGATGTTTGCAAAGGAGGATCACATGACTCTGGGACACTGCACCCCTGATAAATACATGCCAGTTGTCAAGCCTCCAAATTTTGATCACATGACTATAGGGATGCTGCAAAGGTCATAAGTCTTTTTTCCAGTGTTCTTCTAACTTCAGTCACTAAATGAATGTTTGTAAGAAGGACTGGAATCAATAAAAGTGATATGGTATTTAGCTTAAGCAGTAGTTAGAGGCATCCAGACAAGGTAAGCAAAGTTTATCCCTAGCACAGAAAAAAACCACAATCAGAGGTAATCAACTTATATGACAGAAGTAGAACTATATCATTCATAGAGTATTTGGGGATGGCTTTGCTGGAAGCATAGGCTCGACTGTCATGCAATTTTGCAACCAATCAGCAATCCTCTGACTTTTGTTTCCTGTAGTAAATTGTATCAAAATAAAAGTTTCCTGGGTGAACATTGACTTCTCCACACCAGGTTCCCACACCTTGATGGCCTTCTGACCTGCAGTTCCCCCCAAGTGAACTGAATGTGAAAAAAAAATACTTGTGGGGAACTCCATCCTGTTCAATGGACTCTACTTCAAAGGGACTCTCATGGGGGGGGGGAAAGAGAGAATAACAACACAGCATCTAAAAGGACTCAGTATGTCAAGCTAAACCTGTGTGAGAAATGTAGTTGCAAACTCTCCCTGATTAGGAATCAGCTGGCTGTGAGGACCTTGGCGGTCTCTAAGCTTGGTTGGTTTGGGGTTTTTTGTTTTTGCAGACATTTCATTACCCAACTAGGTAACGTCATCCGTGCTAGAAGGGAGCGGAGTTTATTGTCTGATTGTTTGTCTGAGTTGGTAATTCCTTGACTGGAGTTTTGACACACCGAATAGCATCTACTGGTTGAAACTTGGAGCAGTAAACAGCAGCCTACTCAAAGAAGCATCAAGACCTCTACCACCAACACTGACAGGGCAAACCAGTGGTGGGATTCAAATAGGTGAACAACCGGTTCTCTGTGTGGCTGCTGCTTCCGGAAGTCCATTCTGGGCCTGGGCAACAAAAAATTAGCTACCGGTTCTGCCGAACTGGTGCGAACTGGCTGAATCCCACCACTGGGGCAAACCTCACTCCAGATGTTACCTGGCTTTATTGTACACTGCCCAGAATCCTTCTTTGAGGGAGATGGATGATTTAGAAATGTAAAAATGAATGAACGAATAGGTAAATAAATATTCTCACACCAAAACACCCTTTTACTGCTTCTTTTCCTTGTGTTGGAAATCAATGCCTCTTCTTATCTTTTGGATGGATCTAATTCCATTTAGGGTGGCACATAACCCTAACCAGCCTTCAGCATCTTCATTTTCTAGCTTATGTAGTAATTGAACGTTCAATCATTGTTCGGTCCACTTTTCTGTCAACACTTATTAAAATGAAGTAATTAAGTATTGTCTTAAATGGAGTTTAGAGTTAAGGATCATTAGAGTTTAGTCTCATTACAATTAACTGGGATGATAAATGTAAAATTGTTTTATTGCAGGCTCTGTGCAGAAAAGTTTCCAAGCTTGATTGTCTTTTGTAGATTTTCATTTGGGACGGTTAAGCTTCAAGTAATGTTTCTGCTCAGTCTGAAATGGATACCATTAAAAATGCTAAATCTGAAGTTATCGCTGGAAGTTAATGGACAGACAGCATTAAACATCCGTGCATTTTACCCATAGAAATACTCATTGCAATTTAATGAGGTAGCTTTTAGGTTCTGATAGCATTGGCCTCTTAAACCTTTCCATCCACTTTTTTTCCACCTGTACGCATTTGTTTGCTTTATTGCATGAGATAGTTACAAAAATAGCAATTGATCGGGGTTTTTTTTATGGATTGGCAGTGTTTCTAAATTACTGTGAAATGGCCGTTGTTTTCAATTTGGTACCCTCTTCATGTGTTGGGAATAGATTGAAAGAGATTGACTGGGAATTTAAAGAGCTAAAGTCCTAATCTATCTGGAGGGCATCAGAGCAACAGAGATCCTTTTTTTAAAAAAAGGATTGTTTATCCCAGTTGTTTAACAATAGAACAGCTTTCTCAGCCTTAGCAACTTTAAGATGAATAAACTTCAACTCTCAGAAATTTCCTTCAGTTCCCAGAATTCCCCAGCCAAGACTGCCTGGGGAATTCTGGGATTTGAAGTCTACTCATCTTAAAGTTGCTAAGGTTGAGAAACACTGAAACACAGATAGCCCTCAACTTTCGATCACAATTTATGCTGCTAAAAAAGGGTGTTATTAGCTGAGTTATACCCGATTTTACAACCTTTTTGTGAAGCGAATCGTTGCAGTTTTAAGTGAATCATCTGGTTGTTAAGTGGATCCGGCTCCCCCCATTGGCTTTCCCTGTCAGAAGGCCTGGAAAGTTGCAAATGGTGATCACATGACCCAAGACAGTGCAACTGTTGTAAATATTCACCAGTTTCCAAGTGTCCACATTTTGATCAGGTGATTATAGAGTAGGGATATTGTGGTGGTTGTAAGTGTGAGGACTGATCATAAGCCATTTTTTTTCTCAGTGCCATTGTAACTTTGAATGGGCATTAAATGAATGTTTATAACTTGAAGATTTAAAAACAAATACCAAATAATTCTTCCTTTCATTTTAATGCATTAACAGCTCTACAAACTGGCTTTACATCCATTAACCAATTGACAATAAATCACAGTTCCCCTTAATGTAATTATGAAAAGTATAGTATAAAAAAAGGAAGACTATAACATCAAAGGTAGTTGAGATGTTTAGAGGAAATGAATTGGTTAATAACATTCACAAAAAAGTATTTTAACTGTGAGCAGGTATGCAAACTGGAAATATATATTTATTATTTATTTATTTATTATTTATTTATTAAATTTTTATACCGCCCTTCTCCCGAAGGACTCAGGGCGGTGAACAGGGCATATCTTAAAACTACAAAAGTACAAAAGTTAAAAAAAGAATTAAATTATTGCCCACAATAAAAACAATAAAAAATATATATAAATATTAAAACCCTAAGTGATTCCCCATCAGGCCAGGCCAGCTTGTTCAAATAAATGGGTCTTTAACCCGCGCCGGAAGGAGCGGAGATCCGGTGCCATCCGGAGCTCAACCGGCAGCTGGTTCCACAAAGCCCACAGAGAAGGCCCTCCCCCTGGGGGCCACCAGCCGACATTCTCTGACTGGAGGCACCCTGAGGAGGCCCTCTCTGTGGGAACGCACGGGGCGGAGGGGAGTCGACGCCGGCAGCAGGTGGTCCCCGAGGTATTCCGGACCCATGCCATGTAAGGACTTAAAAACCATCACTAAGACCTTGAACCTCACCCGGAAGACAACTGGTAACCAATGCAGCTCGCGGAGCAAAGGTGTAACATGGGAGTACCGGGAAACTCCCAAGACAACTCTCGCGGCCTCATTCTGTACCAGTTGGAGCCTCCGAGTGGTCTTCAAGGGAAGCCCCATGTAGAGAGCATTGCAATAGTCAAGACGAGAGGTCACGAGCGCATGAGTGACCGTACACAGGGCATCCCGGTCTAGATAGGGCTGCAACTGCCGCACCAGGCGAACCTGTGCGAAAGCCCCCCTGGTCACGGCTACTACATGATCTTCTAAGGTAAGCCGTGCATCCAGGAGGACTCCCAAGTTGTGAGCCCTATCTACGGGGGGTAAAGACTCACCCCCCATAGAAAGTGATGGAACATTTTGAATGTCCCGGGATGCTGGAATGTACAGCCACTCAGTCTTGTCAGGGTTGAGTTGAAGTCTGTTCCTCCCCATCCAGACCCGAACCGCCTCCAGGCAACGGGACATCACAGCGAGGGCATCACTGGGGTGGTTTGGGGTCGAAATGAAAAGTTGGGTATCATCAGCATATTGATGATACCCAACTCCAAAACCACGAATGATCTCACCCAGCGGTTTCATGTCATTCCAGATATAGATCTGGAATGAATCATTAGTGGGCTTGCAATCTTTTTCCATTGATTTTAATTTCTCATTTGGGTGAGTTTTAAGTGATGAATCTTATAATTGCATTTGCATATATTTGCATAGAATTAAAACAATTTTTCTGAAACAAATCAAACTATTTTAAGGTTATGCAAAAATGCATTTGTTTTTATTACTGTTGCTTATTGAGACAAAACTTTTTTTTAGATTGGTATTATTAATTTTAAGATATGGCACAATACTCGGAAAGTTTTAGAATTATAAGGTTAATAAGAACAACTCCTTTCGCCGCGACCTAAAAACATTCCTATTCGAACAAGCCGGCCTGGCCTGATGGGGGATTGGTGGGGTTTTTTATTATGGTTTTATTGGGGTTTTAATATTGTACTGATTGTTTTAGTGGGCATATATTTAATTCTTTTTTTAATTTAATAATAATAATAATAATAAAGTTGGAAGGGACCTTGGAGGTCATCTAGTCCAACCCCCTGCTCAGGCAGGAAACCTTATACCATTTCAGGCAAATGGCTGTCCAGTCTCTTCTTAAAAACCTCCAGTGTTGGAGCATTCACCACCTCTGGAGGCAGGTTGTTCCACTGGTTAATTGTTCTAACTGTCAGGAAGTTTCTCCTTAGTTCTAGGTTGCTTCTCTCCTTGACTAGTTTCCATCCGTTGCTTCTTGTCCTGCTTTCAGGTGCTTTGGAGAATAGCTTGGCTCCCTCTTCTTTGTGGTAGCCCCTGAGATATTGGAACACTGCTATCATGTCACCCCTCACCCTTCTCTTCATTAAACTACTCATACCCAATTCCAGCAACTGTTCCCTATATGTTTTAGCCTCCAGCCCCCTAATCATCTTTGTTGCTCTTCTCTGTACCCTTTCTAGAGTCTCGACATCTTTTTTACATCGTGGTGACCAAAACTGGATGCAGTATTCTAGGTGTGGCCTTACCAAAGCATTGTAGAGTGGTATTAGTACTTCACTTGATCTTGATTCTATCCCTCTGTTAATGCAGCCTAGCACTGTGTTGGCTTTTTTGGCAGCTGCAGCACACTGCTGGCTCATATTGAAGTGATTGTCTACTAAGACTCCGAGATCCCTCTCACAGTTACTACTATTGAGCATGGTACCACCTATACTATACCTATGCATTTGATTTTTCCTGCCTAAGTGTAGAACCTTACTTTTTTCACCATTGAATTTCATTTTGTTAGATAGTGCCCAATGTTCGAGTCTGTCCAGATCCTTCTGTATCTTAAGCCTATCTTCTGGAGTATTGGCTATTCCTGCCAGCTTGGTGTCGTCTGCAAATTTGATGAGTTCCCCATCTATCCCCTCATCCAAATCATTAATGAAGATATTGAAGAGCACTGGGCCCAGAACAGAGCCCTGGGGCACCCCACTACACACTTCCTTCCATGTAGATGCGGTTCCATTGAGGACCACACGCGGAGTACGGCCTGTCAGCCAGCTACGAATCCATCTGGTGGTAATGCTATCTAACCCACATTTTTCTATCTTATCAAGTAGTAGGTTGTGATCTACTTTATCGAATGCCTTACTGAAGTCCAAGTAAATTATATCTACAGCGTTCCTCTGGTCCACTAGTTTTGTCACTTGGTCAAAGAATGTAATAAGATTTGTCTGGCATGATCTGTTTTTGACAAACCCATGTTGACTTTTAGTGATGACTTTGTTTGCATCAAGGTGTTCACTGATTTGTTGTTTGATTATCTTTTCCAGAATCTTCCCAGGTATTGAGGTCAGGCTGATAGGTCTGTAGTTTCCTGGATCCATTTTTTTCCCTTTTTTGAAGAGGGGAAACTACATCAGCTCTCTTCCAGTCCTCTGGTAGTTCCCCAGTGCTCCAGGATCTTTGAAAAATATAGTTCAGTGGTTCTGAGATCACGTCTGCCAGTTCCTTGAGAACCTTGGGGTGTAATCCATCTGGTCCTGGTGATTTGAACTCGTCTAGGCTGGACAGGTGCTCACTTACCATTTTCTTGCCTATCTTAACTTGCGTTTCTATTCTGTTTTTTATGGCACTGGTTTGGGTAGGTTGGACTGTTTTTTCCCTTTGTGTAAAGACAGATGCAAAAAACGAATTAAATAGTTCTGCTTTCTCCCTATTGCTTGTCACCTTCTTGCCACTTTCCCCCACTAATGGACCAATCATTTCCTTAACTTTTTTCTTGTTTTTTATATGTTGAAAGAAGCATTTTTTGTTATTTTTGACTTTGGTCGCACTTTGTAACTTTGTAACTTTGTCTTTTTATTCTTGCCCTGTTCACCGCCCTGAGTCCTTCGGGAGAAGGGCGGTATATAAATATTATTAAATAAATAAATAAATAAATAAATAAACTATTATACAACAATAAAAAATGAGAGTCAGAATTAGCAAAGCAATACCATAAATAGAAGATGTGCACACAACTTAAAGTGTCTATGCAAAACAGTTCACCAAAACACTGGAAAAATTCTAATGGCCACACTTGTTGAACTTTCATAAATTAGGTGCTCCCAAGACAGAACATTGCAAAAAAGGGAGCAAGAGAGAATGTTTTTCCTCATTCATGCGTTTTTTTTCAACTAATTATACTTCTTAGAGTTTTGAATTAAAAGTACATAATTAGTTTTTTTTTTAAAAAGAGCCTGCTGCTGTAAGAAGATTAATAAAATTTGTGAGTGATCCCGAATACAGAATAAGTTTTGGATGATTTTTTTTCTGCATCTCAGTATTACTTTTAAAGAAATGTAAAAAAAAAATGTTGAAACCTAGAAAGAGTGCAGAGAAGAGCAAGAAAGATTATCAAGGGACTGGAGGCTAAAACATATAAGGAACGGCTGGTGGAATTGGGTATGTCTAGTTTAATGAAGAGAAGGACGAGAGGGGACATGATAGCAGCCTTCCAATATCTCAGGGGCTGCCACAAAGAAGAGGGAGTCAAGCTATTCTCCAAAGCACCTGAAGGCAGGACAAGAAGCAATGGGTGGAAACCAGTCAAGGAGAGAAGCAACCTAGAACTAAGGAGAAACTTCCTGACAGTTAGAACAATTAACCAGTGGAACAACCTGCCTCCAGAAGCTGTGAATGCTCCAACACTGGAGGTTTTTAAGAAGAGACTGGACAGCCATTTGTCTGAATGGGGGTTGGACTAGGTCCCTTCCAACATAATCACCATTATTATTATTATTGATCATCGCAGTCAGCCAGATGTTTATTCCTTCAGTTTTCATTATTTTGCCTTGTTTGAGAGTAAGTGTGGCACATTTGTCCAAGCCAAACTCCATTGGAATATCTTGGCTATATATACGGACAGTGTTCAGCAGCAATTATTATTATTATTATTATTATTATTATTATTATTATTATTATTATTATTATTATTATTATTATTATTATTATTATTATTATTCATTGCACAGTGAGCCAGATGTTCAGACTGGATTTGACATTTTTGTTTACCTATCAAGTCCTTACCAAGGACCTGGGATAGGCAGATGTAGATCTTTGATATCATCGCAGGATGGAAGCAGTTCCTAGTAAGGCCCCCTTTTGCAATTGACTAATGGCGAATTTGTCAATGCCAATGGTGTTCAAGTGGTGCTCCAGTTGTTTTGGGATTGCACCCAAGGCGCCTATTACTATTGGTACTACCCTTGCTTGCCTTTGCCACAGTCTTTCTATTTCTATTTGTAGGTCTTTGTATTTTGTTATCTTCTCCAGTTCTTTCTCGTCTATTCTGCTGTCTCCAGGCACTGCCACGTCCACTATCCAGACTTTTTTGTCTTTCTTATCGACAATTGTTAAGTCAGGGGTGTTATGTTGCAGGTGCTTGTCTGTTTGAATTCTGAAGTCCCAGAGCAATTTAACTTTATCATTTTCTATGACTTTCTCTATTTTATGATCCCACCAGTTCTTGCTTACAGGCAAATGATATTTCTTGCAGATCTTCCAATGCACCATTGTTGCTGCTTTGTCATGTCGCTGCTTGTAATCAGTCTCTGCGATCTTCTTACAGCAGCTTACTGGGTGGTCCACTGTTTCTTCAGCTTCTTTGCATAGGCGGCACTTACTGTCTGTTGCTGTCTTCTCAATTTTGACTTTGTATGCATTTGTCCCTAAGGCTTGGTCTTGGGCAGCCAGAATTAGTGCCTCAGTCTCTTTCTTCAATTTTCCTGCTCTTAGCCATTGCCAGATCTTGTTATTATCTGCTTTCCCAGCTATTTTTTTAATGTACTGGCCATGTAATAATAATAATAATAATAATAATGATAATAATGATAATAATAATAATAATAATAATAATAATAATAATAATAATAATAATAATAATAATAATAATAATAATAAAGTTGGAAGGGACCTTGGAGGTCATCTAGTCCAACCCCCTGCTCAGGCAGGAAACCCTATACCATTTCAGACAAATGGCTGTCCAGTCTCTTCTTAAAAACTTCCAGTGTTGGAGCATTCACCGCTTCTGGAGGCAGGTTGTTCCACTGGTTAGTTGTTCTAACTATCAGGAAGTTTCTCCTTAGTTCTAGGTTGCTTCTCTCCTTGACTAGTTTCCATCCGTTGCTTCTTGTCCTGCTTTCAGGTGCTTTGGAGAATAGCTTGGCTCCCTCTTCTTTGTGGCAGCCCCTGAGATATTGGAACACTGCTATCATGTCACCCCTCACCCTTCTCTTCATTAAACTACACATACCCAATTCCAGCAACCGTTCCCTATATGTTTTAGCCTCCAGTCCCCCAATCATCTTTGTTGCTCATCTCTGTACTCTTTCTAGAGTCTCGACATCTTTTTTACATCGTGGTGACCAAAACTGTATGCAGTATTCCAGGTGTGGTAGTGCTTTGTCTTCCCATGCCTCTATTCTGTTCTTCATTTGGTCTTTCTTGTAGGCCAGTTTGGTCTCTCCAGTAGTCAATAAGCCTTCCTGATATACTAATTTCAGTGCATCTTCATTGTTGTCCTTCAGATATTCTTCCAAAGCCATTTTTTCTTCTTCAACCATCTGATGTACTTGCAGCATTCCACATCCACCTATTTGCCTTGGTAGGTAGAGTCTGTCAATGTCACTGCGTGGGTGAAGGGCATGATTCATTGTCATTATTTTTCTGGTCTTCCTATCCATTGCTTTTAGTTCTGCTTGAGTCCAGTCCACTATTTGAGCTGTGTATCTAATGACTGGAATTGTCCAGGTGTTGAGTTGTTGTTGTTAATAATCTGGGCTCTAATTTCTTTGAAAAATATAGGTGGTCCTTTACTTATGATCACAGTTGAGACCAGAATTTTCATTGCTAAACAAGGCAGTTATTCAGTGAGTCATGTCTAATTTTATGACCTTTTCTGCCATTGTCGTAAAGCAAACCAGTGCATTTGTTAAGTGAATCACACAGTCATTAAGCTAATCCAGGTTCCCTCACTCGCTTAGCTTATCAGAAGCTGGCTAGGAAAGTTGTAAATGGTGATCACAAGACCCTGAGGTGCTGCAAATGTCGTAAATACACGCCAGTAGTCAAGTGTAGCCAGATTTTGATTATGTAACCGTAGGGAAACTGCAACGGTCATAAGTGGAAAAACTGGTCATAAGGCACTTTTTAAAATGCTGCTGGAACATGAATGGTCGCAAAAGGAACAGTTGTAGGTCAAGAGCGAGTTGTATTCTACTTTTATAAAATCTAAAGTATTTCAATAGTTCTCATGTTTAAGTACAAGGCTTGGTGCCAATATCAGTGAAATATTTGATCCAGCTGATTAATTTTGATATCCCAATGTAACTTTAAACAGTGAACAAAAAAAGAATGGCATTTGCAAATTCTTATTATACTTTCTGGTTCTGTCCCTAACCATTGGAAAGATTCCTAAGTTCTGCTGAAATTGGTGTGACTTAAGAAGCTAATATGGGCTCAGGGCAACAGTGAATGTTATTATTGACAGTGAATGTTATTATTACTCTTTGTATTTTTGCTCTACAGAATACAGAATAACAGAGTTGGAAGAGACTTTGGATATTTTCTAGTCCAAACCCCTACATGAGCAGATGAACCTATGCCATTCCAGATAAATGGCTGTCCAATCTCTTCTTAAAACCCCCCAGTAATGCAGCACTTATAATTTCTGGAGGCAAGCCGTTCCACTGATTGTTCTCACTGACAGGAAATTTTTCCTTAATTTTAGATTTGATCTCTTTTTAATAGTCTTCCGTCCATTGCTTCTTGTCTTGCCATCAGGTGCTTTGGAGAATAGATTGAACCCCCCCCTCTTCTCTGCAACAGCCCCTCAAATATTGGAACACTGCTATCATGTCATTCCTAGTCCTTGTTTTCATTAGACTAGATCAAGGGTAGGCAACCTTGGCTCTTTTATGACTCGTGGACTTCAACTCCCAGAATTCCTGAGCCAGCCATGCTGAGGAGAAAAGGAGAGGCTTCCAAGCTGAGCCATGCTGGTTCAGGAATTCTGGGAGCTGAAGTCCACGAGTCATAAAAAGAGCCAAAGTTGTCTACCTCTGGACTAGATAGATACAATTCTTGCAACCATTCATCATACGCTTTATCCTCCAGACCCCTAATCATGTTTGCTGCTCTTCTCTCCACTCTTTCTAGAGCAGGGGTGTCAAACTGCCAGCCCACGGGCCGGAGGTGTCATGGTGAAACCACGCCCACACCATTGCTGGCAATGGAAAAAAAGTTGAGATACGTCGCAACACATCACGTGATGCCGCAAATTTGACCTGCCTGTTCTAAAGCCTCAACTTCTTCTTTCCTAGAATAAACCCAACCTAGTTGGAGGATGGAAACAAAAATCTCAAATCTTCCAAGAAAACCCACCCATCTTTCCATAGTTTCTCAGCAGTTTTTAATTCTAGATTTTAGACCTTTTGAGAATTCTTCCCATGGACATTAGTCTCATAAAATTAAAAAGAATGTTACTTACAAAAATGCTAACAAACTACAATATTTTTAAACAGATATTGAGGTTCAAGACAGCAATCTTGAACATGTCCCCTGAAAAACTTTAGAAGGCTGTCTTCTATCAGATCATATCATATTTTCACATGCCTCTACCTTGAGGAATAGATTTTCAGATGATCATGTTCTTTGCCAAATAGAGGAGCCAAGGATCATTGCCTCAAACCTTATGTACCTTAGGTTTTTTTATTAGTTTGTTGCATTGTATCCAAGGCTTCTCCTTCTGAATGTCAAAGAACCGTCAACAAAGGACATTATCAAGTCGATTTTTATTCATGTCAAAGATGGCAAGTCCACCACAGCTCAGGATATCTTGTTTTTTTTCCACTGAAATCCTCAGCCCACAATGTCAGGATTGAGTTACAAGCTGGGCAGATCAATTCCTGTCAATCCCATTGCATCAACACATGCTAGATCCAAAAAAAGCAGACACTTGTGGGAAAAACATTATGAAGCAACCACCGGCTTTCTATATTCTCCCTTATCAAGAGCAAAATGAATTACGAGTCATTGTGCGGTATATAAATTTTTCATGTATAATTAATTCCTGATATACTGAGAATGCCTTCTTAAATGAACAGTGCAAAGAAATAGAAGAAAACAATAGAATAGGGAGGACCAGAGATCTTTTCAAGAAAATTGGAGAGATGAAAGGAACGTTTCATGCAAAAATGGGCATGATAAAGGACCAAAATGGCAGGGACCTAACAGAGGCAGAAGAGATTAAGAAGAGATGGCAAAATTACACAGAAGAACTATACAAGAATGAGCTTAACATCCCTGACAATCACAATGAGGTGGTCACTGACCTCGAGCCAGACATCCTAGAATGTGAAGTGAAGTGGGCCTTAGAAAAGCTGAGCAACAACAAAGCTAGTGGAGGTGACAGTATTCCAGCTGAGCTATTCAAAATCTTAAAAGACGATGCAGTAAAAGTGCTACACTCAATTTGCCAGCAAATTTGGAAAACTCAACAGTGGCCACAGGATTGGAAAAGATCAGTTTACATTCCAATTCCAAAGAAAGGCAGTGCCAAAGAATGTTCAAACTATCGCACCATAGCACTCATTTCACATGCTAGTAAAGTTATGCTTAAAATTCTACAAGCTAGACTCCAGCAGTATGTGGATCGAGAACTACCAGAAGTACAGGCAGGATTTCGAAGAGGCAGAGGAACTAGAGATCAAATTGCTAACATACGCTGGATCATGGAGAAAGCTAGAGAGTTCCAGAAAAACATCTACTTCTGCTTCATTGACTATGCTAAAGCCTTTGATTGTGTGGATCATAACAAACTGTGGCAAGTCCTTAAAGAGATGGGCATACCAGACCATCTTATTTGTCTCTTGAGAAACCTATATGCGGGCCAAGAAGCAACAGTGAGAACTGGACACGGAACCACTGATTGGTTCAAAATTGGGAAAGGAGTCCGGCAAGGCTGTATACTGTTGCCCTGCCTATTTAACTTATATGCAGAGCACATCATGAGAAAGGCAGGGCTAGATGAATCAAAAGTTGGAATTAAGATTGCCGGAAGAAACATCAACAACCTAAGATATGCAGATGATACCACTCTAATGGCAGAAAGTGAAGAGGAACTAAAGAGCCTCTTGTTGCGAGTGAAGAAGGAGAGTGCAAAACTTGGGTTGAAACTAAACATTAAGAAAACCAAGATCATGGCATCTGGCCCTCTCAATTCCTGGCAAATAGATGGGGAAGAAATGGAGGTAGTGACAGATTTTATTTTCCTGGGCTCCAAGATCACTGCAGATGGGGACTGTAGCCAAGAAATTAAAAGAGGCTTGCTCCTTGGGAGGAAAGCCATGGCAAATCTAGACAGCACACTAAAAAGCAGAGACATCACCCTGTCAACAAAAGTGCGTATAGTCAAGGCTATGGTCTTCCCAGTTGCAATGTATGGCAGTGAAAGTTGGACCATAAGAAAGGCTGAGCGCCAAAGAATTGAAGCCTTTGAACTCTGGTGCTGGAGAAGACTCCTGCGAGTCCCTTGGACTGCAAGGCGATCAAACCGGTCAGTCCTAGAGGAGATCAACCCTAACTGCTCTTTAGAAGGCCAGATCCTGAAGCTAAAACTCAAATACTTTGGCCACCTAATGAGAAGGAAGGACTCACTGGAGAAGAGCCTAATGCTGGGAAAGATTGAGGGCAAGAGAAGAAGGGGACGACAGAGAATGAGGTGGCTGGATGGAGTCACTGAAGCAGTAGGCGTGAGCTTAAATGGACTCCAGAAGATGGTAGAGGACAGGAAGGCCTGGAGGAACGTTGTCCATAGGGTCGCGATGGGTCGGACACGACTTCGCAACTAACAACAACATACTGAGATGAAAATAAATAGTTCTTATCTGAGCGCTAGAAACTTTCTTTGCTAGGTGATGGAAAGAGAATTTGAAAGGTAATGTGTATTAATACCATTTTTCTTATTTTTTTTTAATACACAAGAAATAGAAGAACATGGGCAGGTTCCAAATATGAAATAGCCATAAAATTCCATGAAGTAAAAAAAAAGACATTTTATAGAAATTCTCTCTTAGGTTTTGAGCTTGTGTAAATTTTACAATTTTTACATTTCTATAAAATGTTTTATAGATGGCATTTAGATCCTAAAAAGCTTGCAAGTATGTATCCGAATTATCAGCCTAAATGTTGGAGGTGCGGTGATGAAGATGCAACATATTTTCACATATGGTGGACTTGTAAAAAGGTTAAGGCTTTTTGGATAAAAGTCTGGTGGAACGTGCAGAAAATTTTTAAACAGAGGATAAAGTTTTGTCCGCAACTTTTTTTGTTGGGAATAATTACAGATGCTACAGTTGTGGACACTAAGTTGATGTTGAATTTAATTACGGCAGCGAGACTTTTGATAGGCCAGTATTGGAAGAAAGAGGAACTGCCGACCATAGAAGAGTGGACTTTAAAGGTTTCCGACCTGGCTGAGATGGCGAAGATTTCGGCCTATTTGAAAGATCACTCGCAAGAACGCTATATTATGGAATGGAGAAAATGGATTGAGTTTATCCAGAACAAGTATAGGGTTAAGAAGTTTCATGTAGCATTTGAATAAGTCTTCTTTCTTTTCTTCTTTTTTTTATTTTTGTTTTCTATATATATTTAATATTACTAAGGTTTGTTTTATCCTATATAAGCTAGAGAGTGATGGATTTTAGAGTTTATGATTGTTAGTATATGGTTGTTTATGATTGTTTTTTTTATATATACCTTGTATTTAGCTCTGGGAAGTCGGGGGGGGAGGGGGGAGGGGGGAGAGGTAGGGGGGGAGGGAGAAGGGAGGGGGAGGGGGGATATTTAAAGGAAAAATTGTATGTTAAAACTTTTCAATAAAAAAAAAAAAAGAATGTGCCTAAATAGAGCTTTATCTGGAAGTGACCTTTTAGTGAGAATAACATTCAGCAAAATCAGGAAATCTTTACAGGTAGCTTTCATTTAGTGACCACAATTGTAATTGTAATTTGTAATGGTGGTCAATAGGTAAAGCAAATACGATATAAAATCATGATGGTGCTCCTAATCTTATTTCAGGTTTGTTTGTTTTTTTGCTCTGTTGAAGGACGTAAATGTGAGGATTATTCATAAAGTTAATTTTTCATCACTACTATAGCTGCAAATAGTTGCTAAATAAGGCAGTTGCTAAATGAGGACCACCAGAAGTAATTGGTTTTAGCAAACAATATTTTATGTTCACCAGAATAGTTGAACTTCTATATATCAACAGGTAAGCATGCAAAAATATCAAGCTTATTATGCAGCAAACAAATAGTTTTTCAGCATTTCCAGCCATTATCCCCTTATATACTTCTGACACTGACACTGCTCCTTATCCAATCAAAAATTATCTGCTCCATCAGCTATCCATGTCTCCTTGCTTTTATTTTATGGAATAATTTTTTTTCTCTGCTCTGGATGATGTATCTCTCCTTGACTTACAACCATTTGTTTAGCAATTCTTTGAAGTTGTAATGATAATGAAAAAAGCAACTGGTCAAAGCATCCTCATGGTCACATGATCAAAATTCGGGCACTTGGCGACTGGCATGTATTTATGACAGTTGCAGAATCCCGGGTCATGTGATCACTATTTGCAATCTTGCTAGGCAGCTTCCAACAAACAAAGTCAATTGGAAAGCCAGATTTGCATAATATCTTAAAACTTGCAATATTTTGCTTAATAACTGTGGCAAAAAAGATTATAAAATTGGACATAACTCATTTAACAACCAGCTTGTTTAGCAATGGAAATTAGTCTCAATTGTGGTCATAAGTCGAGGACTACCTATAGCATCAACAATTCTATGAAAATAGGATACTGTGTGGTTCACTGTGTATACTGAATATATATTATCTAATATCTTTAATTATGCTTCATGGAACAGGATGGCTTATACAGAACACTAAACCAGAAACCTTTATTTACACACCAGTGCAGCTGAAATCACACTCCAAAATTTGTCAAAACCAAAATTTCTCACATGTAGGATCTATATTGATGGGCAAAAATCTGAATTCCTTTGCTTTGTGTTCCCCACTTTCTATATCATGATGCCTTTCAACATTTGCACACTATATATGTCAGTGAAGCCTAATGCAGCTTTCCTTGCAACAATACAGAAATAATTATCATTATTTCAGGATATTTTTTTTAAAAAAACTTCCTATGCTTGCACAGAGTTCTGGACTTTCCTGAAAGTTCCCATTCATCTATTAACCAGCCCTGATCCTACTTAGCTTCTGAGCTGGTCAACTTAACCAGGTGCTACCAACTGCTAAAGGGGTTCCAATTGACTTAATCTCAGAAGAATGATTATCCACAAGGCTATTATCATCATAAATCTGTCAAGTTAATGTCATGGTCTAGTTCAGGTTTAGTGAACAAAAAACAAGTTCACTAAGACAGCAACCCTCAGAGTAAATGAATAGAGAAGTCAATGCCAAAGATTTGGTTGTAAAAAAAAAATCCAGTTAAATTGAGAGTTGAGGCTGGTCTCCAATTATCAGTATTGTTCCAGCAGATTGTGGTGTGCCTTAGCTGATCCTAAATACCAGAATATTTGATCCTGCAGTTGGGCTCTAGTCAAGCCAGGTATTCTTGAACAGGCTATTCTCAATAGTCCAGCTGTTTCTCATTGTACCTGAACATCCCTATGTTTCTAGGTCTTCAACTTTCAGCCCCAAAAGCATAACCTTCACAAGAACTGAACAGGGGGAAGTTTTGTGGTCTAAGTCAGGATGAGTTGTATCCAGATTAGGGATTAGGGATAGTAGGAGTTATTGGCTCAATGTCAGCAAAGCTTTCTAAGGAACAGAAGACCATGTCTGATTCTTGGTATGCAGCTTTAGGTCTTCTTCGTCAAATAAGAAGGCCTTGAGACTGGAGTAGGACATCAATGTCAACCACATATTAAGAGCCTGGATGTCATTTTGTTGATGGTTGGTCTTTGTTCTAAGATCAGTTTCACTCCCCATTATGGCCTCCCCCTAGTGTCCTAAAAATAAAATCAAAATGTTATATATCCAACATTTACATAACCACAGTTTGCTCAACTAACTGTTTTTGACAGACATGCACAATTTACAGCACAAAGTTGAAGAACAAATCAAGGGATCTACATCTCCCAGAATTCCAGGTGGTTAGGTTGATGGACTTGGAGGATCTGAGCTCAATTCCCTTTTCAGATACAGAAGTTCACAGAGTGATTTTGAGCCAATCGCTCTTTCCAAATCCTGTTTTCCTCATAGGATCACTCTTTGGAGTAAAAAAAAGGAGGACAACATTCAATGCAGTGTTGAGTACATTATACTGAACTCCTACAGGAAGACAAAGATGTAAATGTAGTGATTAATTCATTCAATCAATCAGGATGATAGGTTTGGGGGCCTAAGTTTTAAGACATTCTGGTTAGCTAATATAAGAATTATAATCCAAGCCCATCTTGAATGAAGTGTAAGAAAGCTGGTATAGATTTTAAGCATTAATTTCTTGGCTGAGTGAGTAATTGTTTGATTACCAAGGAACATAATGCTACCCAGTAGGCCTGCCTCCACAGTGGATTTAAAATTGGTCTGTTTAGTAGCAAACACACAATCCTAGACAGATCAACTTGCCCCCCTATGGATGTTATACAGAGTTATTATCAATCCCTGTAGGATCTTAAAATTAGCAACTTCTTGCCTATTTAAGATAGAACAAATAATAAATGCTGTTGTAATGTTTAAAGCCCAAAGGATCTTATTTCTGTAGTTTAGCTGCTAAGACAGAACGTGGGGTTTCAGAAAGGCCATCATATCACCCATCTCAAATTTAAAGGCTGAGATCTGCAAATAAACAATACAGCTGTTTTTAAGAGTTAGGTTTCATAATCATCCATGAGGAAAGAAAATGCTATTAATCTGGATAAAAGATTTTATGTGGAAAAATAGAGGAAAAAATGTTCATTAAGCAGCAGAAGTAAATTGGAATTTCTTGGAAGTAAATTTACTTCCTGTTGGGTCTGGAGCTTAGCTATGGGACTGAAAGAGCATAGGTCGCAGTTGTAGGTGATCAACGGGGGGGGGGGGACTGGAATGGAGATAATGCATCCATCTTTGATCTCTCTGTGGCCTTCAATTCTATTGACCATATCCTTCTAAACCAGCTCCTGAGATTAAGAATTGGGGACATAGTGGCTCTCTTCCTCCCTCTGTGTTCAGTTCCAGTTGCTATTGAGGGGTGACAAAGGACTGCCTCTCAAGCTCTCCTATGTCAGGGATAGGCTAAATGAGATCATGCAACATAGCTTTATATTTATTTATTTATTTGATTTGTATACCGCCCTTCTCCCGAAGGACATAAATACCAAAATACCCAAAATACAGAAATTAAAAACAAATTAAACCCTAGTGCCCAAATGCAGAAAATAAATTACATTAAAACAATAATTAAAACAAAACCCATCAGACCAGGCCGGCTTGTACAAACAAATAGGTTTTTAGGTCATGTCGGAAGGAGCGAAGGTCGGGAGCCATCCGGAGCTCAACCGGTAAACGGTTCCATAGGTCAGGCGCACCCACAGAAAACGTCCTCCCCCTGGGGATCACCAGACGGCATTCTCCGAACGGCGGCACCCTGAGGAGGCCCGCTCTGTGGGAGCGCACTGGGCGGAGGGAAGTTGATGCTGGTCGCAGGTGCTCCCTAAGGTTATATGCTGGTAATGCAGTGGTTAAAATACAGTATTGCAGGCTAACTCTGCATTCCATTGCCAGGAGTTCATATTGACAGGTCTCAAGATTGACTTCAATCCTTCCAAGGTCGGTAAAATAAAGATCCGGAATTTTGGAGGCAATATGCTACTCTTGCTATATTTTCTCTCCTCCCCCCCCTCTCTCTCTCTCTCTCACACACACACAGCACCCACCAAGTGATGCTGTGGATGCTGTTTTGTCTTCACGTCTGGAACTGTAAAGTCTGGATGTTGGTAAACAGGATTCAGATTAACCCTGTTAAGATGGAGTGGGCTTGGATGTTAGGACCTTGTGAATCTAATGATCTACCATCCTTAGTTCTATTTTGGGTTGCTCTACAGAATCAGTGCACAATTTGGAGCCTCCTGGATTCACAGTTTCTGTTTGAAGAGCAGTTGGCAGCTGTGGCCAAAGGACCTTTGCATAGCTTCATATTGTGTGCCAACAGGACAAGAAGCAACAGATGGAAACTAACCAAGGAGAGAAGCAACCTAGAACTAAGGAGAAACTTCCTGACAGTTAGAACAATTAACCAGTGGAACAACCTGCCTCCAGAAGTGGTGAATGCTCCAACACTGGAAGTTTTAAGAAGAGATATTACTGCAATGCATTTCATATGGGGCTGTCTTTGAAGAATACTTGTAAACTTGAGTGTTGCATAACATTCATGCTAAACGTTTGCTCCATAAATTGATTGATTTACTTCTGGTTGCAATTCGAGCTGCTAGTTATAAGTAGAACTTGCTTAACTAACTTATTTGAGACCAGAATTTCCACTGCTAAATGAAGTGGAACCACATGACCATAACTTTTAGCAATTCCAGCAGTTCCAGTAGACCTGGTTGTGATCATTAAGTTACATCTCCATCATTTGTCAGGCAAGGACTTCATGCTTCTCTGGGTCTGTCATACTGGTCTCTGCTTTAATTCCTTCCACCCACCTATCTCCCTGCTGTTGTAACTTTCAATGGTCACTGAACAAATGCTCATTAAGTAAGGATTGCCCTGTTTCAGGTTTCAGGTTCTCATACACAGAGTTGCAAGGGGAGAACAGCAATTTACTCAAGGCTGCTATAATACAGCTGACATCAGAAATCATTCATTTTCCAAGCCAGTGAGTAGAACACTACTTAGCTACTAATGCTACTAAACAGAAAACTTCATGACTGACCTCAAAAGTATCATTACTTGAGCAAAATAATTGGAAAGACTAATTTCATTGTATAATTGAAACTTGTGTAATTGTGTAAGGCTCTCAGGTTGTATTGATCAAACAGAAAAGATTGTTATCACATTTTAGCTAGTTCATTGAACATGCTCAACTTGGTCAACAAATAAATCCATTTTCTGGATTTACCCAATATCTTGAATCAGAAAGCAATCAATTAATCATTTTGTGGATTTTTTTTCTACATTCTAGGCTACATAAACTACCCCATTTTTAAATGAATTTATTTTTAAGTTGTGAGATGAAGCTTCTAAGTCTTCAACTGATAAGCATGTTGTATGAATCTACATGTTAATAAGTTCATGTAAGTACTGTATATTTATGAAACCTGAACAGGTTTTTGTGAGCTGGCATTATCAAATAATTATCATTGTTTATATGTTCGACATTTCATTTCCTTATAAACTAATATAAACTTATAAACTATAAACTAATATAAACTTATAAACTAAGTGTATATACTATAAACTTAGTTTATAGTAGTACCTGTGAGAGGGATCTCAGAGTCCTAGAGGACAATCACTTAAATATGAGCCAGCAGTGTGCTTTTGTTGTTAGCTGCGAAGTTGTGTCTGACCCATCGCGACCCTATGGACAACGTTCCTCCAGGCCTTCCTGTCCTCTACCATCTTCTGGAGTCCATTTAAGCTCACGCCTACTGCTTCAGTGACTCCATCCAGCCACCTCATTCTCTGTCGTCCCCTTCTTCTCTTGCCCTCAACCTTTCCCAGCATTAGGCTCTTCTCCAGTGAGTCCTTCCTTCTCATTAGGTGGCCAAAGTATTTGAGTTTTAGCTTCAGGATCTGGCCTTCTAAAGAGCAGTCAGGGTTGATCTCCTCTAGGACTGACCGGTTTGATCGCCTTGCAGTCCAAGGGACTCGCAGGAGTCTTCTCCAGCACCATAGTTCAAAGGCCTCAATTCTTTGGTGCTCGGCCGTTTTTATGGTCCAACTTTCACTGCCATACATTGCAACTGGGAAGACCATGGCCTTGACTATACGCACTTTTGTTGACAGGGTGATGCCTCTGCTTTTTAGTGTGCTGTCTAGATTTACCATGGCTTTCCTGCTGAGGAACAAGCGTCTTTTAATTTCTTGGCTACAGTCCCCATCTGCAGTGATCTTGGAGCCAAGGAAAATAAAATCTGTCACTACCTCCATTTCTTCCCCATCTATTTGCCAGGAATTGAGAGGGCCAGTGTCATGATCTTGGTTTTCTTAATGTTAAGTTTCAACCCAACTTTTGCATTCTCCTTCTTCACCCGCAACACGAGGCTCTTTGGTTCTTCTTCACTTTCTGCCATTAGAGTGGTATCATCTGCATATCTTAGGTTGTTGATATTTCTTCTGGCAATCTTAATTCCAACTTTTGATTCAATCTGATTTCTGTGTTGACCATCTGGTGATGTCCATGTGTGGAGCCATCTCTTGGGTTGTTGGAAAAGAGTGTTTGCTATGACCACGTATTCTCTTAACAAAATTCTATCAGCCTGTGCCCTGCTTCATTTTGTACTCCAAGGCCAAACTTGCCTGTTATTCCAGTTATCTTTTGGCTTCCTACTCAAGATCACGTGAAATGTTAATACCACTTTACAATGCCTTGGTAAGGCCACACTTGGAATATTGCATCCAGTTTTGGTCACCAAAATGTAAAAAAGATGTTGAGACTCTAGAAAGAGTACAGAGAAGAGCAACAAAAATGGTTAGGGGACTGGAGGCTAAAACATATAAGGAACGGTTGCTGGAATTGGGTATGTCTAGTTTAGTGAAGAGAAGGACCAGGGGGGACATGATAGCAGTATTCCAATATCTCAGGGGCTGCCACAAAGAGGAGGGAGTCAAGCTATTCTCCAAAGCACCTGAAGGCAGGACAAGAAGCAATGGATGGAAACTAACCAAGGAGAGAAGCAACCTAGAACTAAGGAGAAACTTCCTGATAGTTAGAACAATTAACCATTGGAACAACCTGCCTCCAGAAGTGGTGAATGCTCCAACACTGGAAGTTTTAAGAAGAGAATGGACAACCATTTGTCTGAAATGGTACAAGGTTTCCTGTCTGAGCAGGGGGTTGGACTAGATGACCTCCAAGGTCTCTTCCAACTTTATTATTATTATTATTATTATTATTATTATTATTATTATTATTATTATTATTATTATTATTATTATTATTATTATTATTATTATTATTATTATTATTATTTCCCACTTTACTATTTTTTCCTCCATCCCAGACATGTGTAAAAATGTGTAAACACACAGACATACTTCAGAATGTTGTTTCATATTCTCGTCCATTAAAGGCATTATATTGGAGCCATTAGGAAAGAGCAGAGGGCATTGAACTCCTAAAGTGCACCCTCATTTTATTAGGAAGATGATATCTATTTGGTGCCAGTGTTACAATGTAAGTCCTTGTTACCCAACTTGAAAGTGCAAAAATAGAAATCTAAAAGTATGCCAGTGGAAAAAAACTCATGATACTTAAATAAAATGAACTTGTTCTCTGACAAGTTACCATGAAAAGCTGATGGAGAATCTGAGAAGGAAATTCTGTAAAGCGTAGCATCTAATAGCAAAGAAAGGTCACCTCAAATGTTACTTGTCAAACACTAAAAGGCAAGAAAGATTAATGTATGACAAAACTTTACATCCAGGATTTGTCCTGGGGGAAAAAAAAGATATTCGATAAGCAAATAATTTAAAGCAGCCATTCCCTCATTATAGTCCTTTGAAAGTATTGAATTTAACTCTTAGAATTCTTTTATTCGATTATATTTTGACCCTGCCTTTATTAATTTTATAAATAACTCAAAGTAGCGAACATACATAATACTCCTTCCTCCATCTATTTTCCCCACAACAACCCTGTGAGGGGGGTTGAGTTGATAGAGAGTGACTGGCCCAAAGTTACCCAGCTGGTTTTCACTCCTAAGAAGTGAATTTTACTCCGCTAGTCATTTGTGACTATAGGGGGCAGTGCTCATCTTCATTTCAAAGCCACTGAGGTGGCGCTTCCTAAGACATTTCCATAGTCATGTGGCCAGTGTGATGTCACAGAGCATTGTAACTTCCCACCAAAGTGATACCTATTTATCTACTCGCATTTGCATGTTTTCAAACTGCTAAGTTAGCAGGAGCTGGGGCGAGGATGGGAGCTCACCCTGTCATGTGCTGTTTGGGTCACGAACCTGGGCTGCCTGCTTTCCAACCAGCAAGCCCAGAGTCCTAACTGCTGAGTCACTGCACCACCCATGCCTAAGGCAGGAGTAGAACTGCCCATCTCCTTGTTTCTACACAGATGCTTTAACTGCTAGATCAGAGGTCCCCAACCTTTTGGACACCAGGGACCAGTTATGTGGAGAGAGGTTTTTCCGTGGGCTGGATAGGGCGTGATTTTGTATGCTGCCTGCATCCTGTGGATATGGCTTTCCTTGTTTCTGTGGACCAGTTGCTGGCATGCCACGGCCCAGTAATTGGTCCATGGACTGGGTGTTGGAGACCCCTGTGCTAGATTCTACACTGAATTGGCATAGGTGATAGGCTTCATACATCATATTAAGCTTGATGATATTTTTAGTGTTGACTTGTTGCATGAACCAATGCACTGCTAATTATAAAATTTCTGTTAGACTTTTGCCTTGACAAGATGTATTAGCTCAAAATGTTCTTCATATATTACTTTATCCCTAGCCATACTCTCCATTCAAATGTCAAGCAGTTCAAGGGAAGAAAATGAGGGGGGGGGGTAATTCTCAATGCCATGATATGTGCTGGACATAGAGCTGCAGCTTATCAGAGGTAGCTAAGAACTCAGGGCGGTGAACAGGGCACATATAAAAAATACAAAATACAAAAATTTAAAAAGAATTAAATAGTAGCCCAGCTAAAACAATCAATAACAATATAAAAATCCCCATTAAAACCCAACATATCCCCCATCAGGCCAGGCCGGCTTGTTCAAATAGATGGGTCTTCAGACCGCGTCGGAAGGAGCGAAGGTCAGGTGCCGTCCGGAGCTCGACCGGCAGCTGATTCCATAAAGCCGGAGCGCCCACAGAGAAGGCCCTCCCCCTGGGGGCCACCAGCCGACATTCTCTGACAGGAGGCACCCTGAGGAGGCCCTCTCTGTGGGAACGCACAGGGCGGAGGGAAGTTGACACCGGCAGCAGGTGGTCCCCGAGGTACTCCGGACCCATGCCATGTAGGGCCTTAAAGACCATTACCAGAACCTTGAATCTCACCTGGAAGACAACTGGTAACCAATGCAGCTCGCGGAGCAAATGTGTAACATGGGAGTACCGGGAGACTCCCAAGACAACTCTCACGGCTGCATTCTGTACCAGCTGGAGCCTCCGAGTGGTCTTCAAGGGAAGCCCCATGTAGAGAGCATTGCAGTAATCCAGACGAGAGGTCACGAGCACATGAGTGACCGTACACAGAATAAGTAATGGATTTATATGATGTATAATTAGCTTGTAGTTATTTTATTAAGAGTTAAAGTGCGATAGAATTTAATCTTTTATTGTTGTTTGCATATTTTAAATTATGCTTGTTTGTATTTTTATACCCTGTATTTAGCTCTGGGAAGTCGGGGAGGGGGGAGGGGAGGGGAGAGTTGGGGAGGTTTGGGGAGAGGGGAGGGGGAGGGGAGGGGTTTTGTATTTAAAAATGTACTGTAAAACTTTTCAATTAAAAAAAATAGAGGTAGTCCTTGACCTACAACCATTCGTTTACCATTCAAAGTTATAGTGTCACTGAAAAAGTAATTTATGACTAGTTTTTTGCATTTACGACCATTGTTGTGTGATCAAAATTCAGGCACTTGGCAACTATCCTGGATTTATGATGGTTGCGGTTTCCCAGAGTCATGTGATTACCTTTTGACAGGCAAGGTCAATGAGGAAGCCATATTCACTTAACAACCATGTTACTAACTTAAGAACTGCAATGGTTCACTTAACAAGTATGACAAGGAAGGTCATAAAATGGAGAAAACCCAGCAATGGAAATTTTGGGCTCCATTGTGGTCATAAGTCGAGGACTACCTGTGCTTCAAGAATTCCAGCATCCCTCCAATGCCAATTCAGTTTTGTCCCCAAACATTTTTTATTTAAAGCTTAATAGGATTATGGTGCTGTAATTCCACGTCTCTTTACATTGCTGACAACTCCAGTGAATGTTTAATCCTACAGAGAAATGGGCTGCCTAACCAGAAGAACCAGCTGAATTTGATATTTTAGTTCAAATAATGAAAACTAGCTGTGCCTCATTTGACTGTGCAGATCCTCTCCTCCTCTTTCCTTCCATCTTCCTCAACATCAGAGCTTTGTCCAGAACCTGGATCTTTGCCTAATGTGTCTGAAGCAGGACAATTGGAGCCTGGTCCTTTATCCCTTGAGTGAGAACTCTAGGTTGATTTGTTCTATGATCTATTGGTTTGTTTTCTTGGCTGTCCATAGTATCCTCAGAAGTCTTTGCCAAGTTTCTCTTTGAGGAAAGTGAAAATCAACCACAGCTATTCCATCCAGCTTTGGAACAAAAGAGAGGTGGTAAGGTTCTGTGCAAGTCTACATTCATTTATTGGCAACCAAAACAGCTCTCAATAGAGAAGTGGGAGATGCTTTGATTGCTGATCTGCTTCCAGGTCCAATACAAAGTGCTACTTGCCACCTTTAAAGCCCTACTTGCTTTGGGGCCAAGTTATCTGAACAACAATATTTTTAGCTACTTGTAACTGATCTAATGGAGGAGGGAGGGAGGTTATGTTATGGGTCCTATCAGGCATGAACAACCAGATCCAGATGTGAAGAGTACAATTAGCTACTTTATTGCTCATGCCTATTACACAGGAATCTCCCCAGATTGGTAGTCTGCCCTTGGGCTAGACTAGATAAGGTTCAGTGGCATACAATGGGAAGGGTTTTGTTTTTCAAATCTTGCCCTCTTATGTCTACATAATGACTCCAGACTATTTCCTTGCTTGACTCCTCTCCCTGGCTCAGCCAGTCTCTCCCTGACAGATTCTCCTCTCTTAAAGAGGTTCATTTGATGGGACCAACAAGAAGGGCCTTTTCTGTGGCTTCCTCCCTATGGAACATCATCCCCATGGAAATAAGACTGGGCTCCATCTTGACACTCTTTCCAAAAGTCCTGAAGACATGGTTTTGACAGTTGGCCTAGAGACCCAGGATGACGTGGAGCCCAGCAAGTGGTTGTCACCAGAAGGGTGGGGATTATTGGACTTTATTTCTGTAAATTAGCCAGAGACACCATGAGTTGAGTTGGAAGGCCATATACATTTTCTTAATAAATAAGTAGAAGGAACAGGAGAGGAGGGGAGGAACAGGCTTCAACTGAACCCGGACAAGACTGAATGGCTGTACGTTCCGGCAAACCAGGATATTCAGAATGTCCCATCGCTTAACATCGGGGACATGTTACTACCCCCTGTTGATAGGGCCCGCAACCTGGGTGTCCTCCTAGACTCGCAGCTCTCCCTAGAAGACCACATAGGAGCTGTGACCAAGGGGGCCTTCTCCCGGGTACGACTAGTTCGCCAACTACGGCCTTATCTGGACCTGGATTCCTTACGTACAGTCACCCATGCCCTTGTGACCTCTCGCCTAGACTATTGCAACGCTCTCTACATGGGGCTGCCCTTGAGATCCACTCGGAAGCTTCAGCTGGTGCAAAGTGCAGTGGCACGGACACTCTTGGGAGCCTCCCGATACTCCCATATCACACCTCTCCTCCGTGCGCTGCACTGGCTTCCGGTTGCCTTCCGTGTGAAGTTCAAGGTGCTAACAATGACATACAAAGCCCTACATGGCATGGGTCCGGACTACCTACGGGAGCATCTTCTGCCGATGTCAGCACCCCACCGTCCTGTGCGCTCCCACAGAGAGGGCCTCCTCAGGGTGCCACCGCTCAAGGAATGTCGGCTGGTGGCCCCCAGGGGGAGGGCATTCTCAGTGGGTGCGCCAGCCCTCTGGAACAGCTTACCAACCGAAATCCGGATGGCCCCCGACCTCCGTACCTTCCGACGCGACTTAAAAACCTTCCTGTTCCAGCAGTCCGGCCTGGCATGATAGCGTTAATTGGGGTCCCAGTTTGTTTTCAATATTGTTTTTATTACTTTTTATTGTTCATCTGTAGACCTTCCTTCCTCTGTACACCGCCCCGAGTCCCTCGGGAGAAGGGCGGTTTATAAAAACTAATAAATAAATAAATAAATAAATAAATAAACATTTCATGCTTTATTTTCTCTGCCCTGGGTTTGTAGTATTGTTGTTGTTGTTGTTGCTTTAATCACCCAGTGAAATTTTTAAAAAAGTTTTAACTATGGATAGCACTATATTAAAACTTGTATGCTGGAAGTCTAGGTTATTTCCTTTTAATATTAATTGGAATGAGATACAATCCGATCGTTGCCCCCCTCCCCATCAGTGTTTGGATAAATTCCCCTGGATCTTTATAACATCTTAATGCAAATGAGTCTTTATTGATCTCTGGTGCCTGGGAAGAAATCAAGATTGGATTTTCTGTAAAGCAATCTGCTGTTTAGGGAGCCAATACATTAAAATCAAGCAATGTTACGGATCAGGACGTAGATGCTTTGCCTGACATTCAAGAGTGTTTGTTCAAATGGGTTTCTTTCATTAAACAGAGAGCATTAAACTGACAAAAGTTTTCTTTTTTCCACTTTGTAACAGAAACAGACATCTGCAATGTGCTATTTGATTAATTCCACTGATAATACAATGGCAGGGTATCATTTAGCACACCACCTGCCTCTCTTAAAATAGGTCCCAGTTTTTGCTCTTTATCAAGTGACTAGATGACCCTCCCATTGTCTGTAACAGGCAAAAAAAAAAAGCTTTTGATTCTGAATGATCACGACAAAACACTTCTCTGCATTGCAAGGTTCATTGAAAAATGTTTATGGATTTAGTAAATTATGATGCCTTGTTTGCTCTAAGCTACTGCACAATATAATAATAGATTTACACATTAAGGCTTCAAAATATCTCCTACAATGATTTATCGATAGAGTGATATACTTGAAAAATAGAGGAAGTCATATAACACAGAACTGAAAATTGTGGCAAACTGGATGCAGTCAGCATTTGGTACAAAATATAATAAAAGCCAGAAAAGTAGAAATTTTTGAATGGAGCATCAGATCCAATTAAGGAACAAGATTGGGGTGACTTAGATACCTAAAAATCTAGGAAAACACATCGACAGAAATAATTTTGGAGGAATCCCTATTAAATAAAAGGTTAGGCTGTTGATTTTCTTTTCTATTTATTATTATAGTCTTTTTAAAGACAACTGCATTGATTTGTAGATTAAAGAAAATGGCACCAATGCCACATTTGAGAACTGTTTTACTTACAGTTTCTAGTGTAATGTCAAAATCTTGTCTTCTGAAATCTTTTGAAAAGATTCTGTGGTGAACCATATTTCTTGTACCTTTCCTTACCACAGGGAGAAAAAAGTCAATAGTTTCTCTTAAGATAATTATAAAATAAATTATGTACAACCCGGTGCAATCTGTAACAGACTTTGAAAAATAAAACACTTAAGATACACAGAAGCCAATATCTTTCTCAGCAATTATTGCATGCATATGTGGTAGCATTTGGGATATTATCACCGTTAGAGATTTTAGAGGCAAAATATCCTACCTGTATTAAAAAAAGGAGATTAATTATTATTCAACTAAGTTATACCGCAAATAGTACAGTGAAAGTTTTATATTGCTTTTGGGGTACAGCTTTTACTTTTGCTGGCAAAATGGTTTAAGATATAAGACTGCTTGCTGCAACAGCAAATTGTAAAATATTCCACCACTACATAAAATATGCAGGCATTTTGATTAATGACTTGAGTCAAGGGATTGATGGTCTGTTTATCAGATGTGTAGAGGATACAACATTGGGAGGCCTAACCAGCATTCAGGAGGCTAGAACAAGACTACAATCTAATTTTGATTAGTTGGAAGCTTGGACTGGAAACAATGTAATATTCTTCAACTGGGGGGGGAATGTAAGAGGGTGAAAAGAATGTAGTTCGCACTTACAGGATAGATGGGAGATTCAGGGCTACACTGCAGAAGTACATGGATGTGATTAATAACAAGAGATAGCATTTTCACCTGCCAGAAGGTTCAAATGCATTAGAAATCATGTTTTTCAACTGTGGCAACCTGACGTTGTGTGGATTTCAACACTCAGAATTCTGGAAATTGAAGTCCACATGTCTTCATGTTGCCAAGGTTGAGAAACACTGAATTAGAAGAAGCACTGAAGCAAGGACATGCAAATTCCTTGGTCCATTCCCAAGAGACGTGTAGTATATACTGTATTGTTCGTGATTCTGTCCACACTTTGCATATTGAAAGGCTAGAACATAGGAATTTGAAGATAGGCTTACGCTAAGAGGTGAAGGAACTTGGAATGTTCTGCCTGGAGAAAAGAAGACTATGGGGAGAAATGATATCATTGTTCAGGTACCCCAAAAAAGTGCATATAATCAGCAAATATTTCCATTGCCACTAAAACTAGGAACAGAAATAAGGGTATTAATTGCAGGCACCTAGATTTCATTTAGGGATTCTGGAAGCTGAGATCCATACATCTTAAAGTCACCATGGTTGAAAAACACTTGTTCAATACATTCTGATTTTTACTTCCCTTTCCACAAATGACATAATTAAAAATATCAATATTGCCAGCAAGAGTAATAATGACGTTTGTCTCCAGCAGATGGCAGGATTAGAACTTCTAAATGTTACGACTGATTTTTTTCCCCAGATTGTACACTTTCACATATTGAATTCCAATTACCTAACTGCATTAATTAGATAGTAATTATGGTTTCTTGCTTTCTTTGGGGGATCATCATCATAATAAAAAGGAGGGGGTAGAGGTTAATCCTGAAAAGTTTGAATCTTATCCAATAACTGCCCCAGTCCACCTAGAAATTCTATGATAAAACTTATTCATGGTTCACCTAACTATAGTTCATTAAATAAACTGAGATTGGCCCTTTTTATTCCATATAGTAAACTTACAAATGGCAGGGGTTCACACAATTTATTGTTGTTGTTCAGTCACTAAGTCATGTCCAACTCTTTGTGATCCCATGGATCATAGCATGCCAGGACATCCTGACCTCCACCATCTCCTAGAGTTTGCCCAAATTCATGTTCATTGCATCAATACTATCTAACCATCATCTCATCCTCTGCCATCACCTTCTCCTTTTGCCTTCCATCTTTCCCAACATCAGGGTCTTTTCCAATGAGTCCTCTCTTTTCATTTGGTGGCCAAAGTATTTGAGCTTTGGCTTCATTATCTGTCCTTCCAAGGAACAGTCAAGGTTGGTTTCCTTTAGGATTGATTGATACACAATTTATTTAGCAATAGCAAAACAAAGAACACTTAGGCAAAAGTCACCAGAAGCCATGCTGATATCACAGAATAATATCATGCAGAATATACAAAGAGGAGATCAACCCTGACTGCTCTTTAGAAGGTCAGATCCTGAAGTTGAAACTCAAATACTTTGGCCACCTAATGAGAAGAGCCTAATGCTGGGAAAGATTGAGGGCAAGAGAAGAAGGGGACGACAGAGAGTGAGGTGGCTGGATGAAGTGATGAAGCAGTAGGCATGAGCTTAAATGGACTCCAGAAGATGGTAGAGGACAGGAAGGCCTGGAGGAACGTTGTCCATGGGGTCCTGATGGGTCGGACACGACTTTGCAACTAACAACAACAAGAAGAATATACAAATCACATAATTTGTGTCATTGTTGTGGTGTGTGACATCATATGCCTCCTATGACCTCCCGAAGGACAAACACACATATAGTATGGCGAGATTTGTGATACTATCTCCTATGGCAGCTTAAGATAAAAGATGCTAAAATGTTTAGGGAATACACTGCTCCTTCCAGTGTGTGGAAGAGGCTGAAACTTTCCAATTCTAGTCTTCTGTATATTATGCAAAAAAAACACCTTGCTGCATCAAGCCAAAACTCACCTTAGTCCAATACTTGGCTGCATGAAGCTTCCAGTTCAGAGGTAGTAATGGAGGGAGCCAGGTATGTCTAGCTTAACAAAGAGAAGGTTTGGGAAGACATGATAGCTGTGTTCTAGTACAGAGGTCCCCAACCTTTTGGGCACCATTTATATGGAGAGAGGTTTTTCCATGGACCAGAGGGGGCATGGTTTTGTGTGCTGCCTGCATCCCACGAATGGGGGCTTTGCTTGTTTGTGCGGCCAAGTTGCTGGCATGCCACGGCCATGGACTGGGGGTTGGGGCCCCCTGTTCTAGTATTTGAGGGGCTGTCACACAAAAAGGGAGGCAACCTCTTCTGCTAAGCACCTGAGGGCTGGACATGAAATAATGGGTGGAATTTTGTCAAAGAGAAATCCAACCTAGAACTAAGGAGAAATTTTCTGACAGTGACAACAATTGATCAATGGAATAGCTTTCCTCCTGGATTATAAGTGCTCAGTCACTGAAGGTTTTCAAGAAAATTTCAGAGAACCATTTGACTGGGATGGTATAGGTTCTGCTTTAAGCAGCAGCTTGGACTAATGAAATGAAATGAACCTTTATTGTCAAAGTACAACTATGTGTACATTGAGATTAGCTGAGCCTCCCTTTGTGCTCCCACCCCCCAACACACAGTGACAACAAACCCTCCATCTTACTACACCATGTGAACCAACTACACCACACACCGGCCTCCCAAGTCAATTCTGCATAAAGTTCACAAACGTTATTTCTCATTCAAAAGCCTAACAGCCCACGGATAGAAGCTGTTTTTCAGCCTGTTGGTGCGGCTGGCTATACTCCTATATCTCCTACCCGATGGTAGGAGAGTAAAGAGATACCCCCGCCTTTTTTTTTCAGAACTAAGGAATCTCCAGCCTTTTAGTCACGACACGTTTTGGACTGGCTCTGAAACAAGTTACGTGCAGTGATGTGAATCTCGTATTTTGTTCCAACAATATTTCTTCAGCCCATCACTGATATGTCTAAAAACTATCCACCATGCTCTAGAAAACAAGCATCGTTCCTTACTCAGGCATTAAATGGTGACACATCTGTATTTCCATTTGGTTGCTTCACAAAGGTCTTTCACAAAATAAAAATAAAAAAAAAATACTGAGCTCCTGGTTAGATAGCTATTCTACCATCAATATTATTTCATGATGAATGTAAGCAGAATGAGAACTTTATGGGACTGCAGCATTTAAACCATTTTAAATTCCAAAAACTTGCAAAAATTAGAAATTGGGCCCATATTTAATGGGACTGCAACAGATTCTTGACAATTCCTAAAGCAAGAGACTTCATAAATTTGATTTTGCAATGCATTGTCACCATCACTTCATAGTCTGCCTACTTAATTTCCTTCCTGCTTAGTCATAGAAACTGAGATATTTCTAGAAGAAACCACTTTGGGTACCCATCTGTATGGGTATAAATTCACCATCACCATTAACCATGTAATTAGACCACACCAGTATTACATATTAGAAGAAAAATACACAGTAGATAAAAAGAAAATCAAAGCAGATAAGTTGTTTAACTATTCCTGGCTGAATAAACAGTAACCGGCAAAATTCATGCAATATGGTAAAACAGAAGCCATAGTTTACGAACCACAATGGTGGATTCACACAACATCCTAAACCTAAATCAAACAGCCATTTAATGGCAAGCAATGTATGAACAGGTATAAAGGTCTAACACAAATTCTGCACAATCATATTATACATTTGGCAAGCATTGAATGTATTCAGATTAGCATTGGAAATTCCTTTTTTTTTCAGATCAATATCCCAAAGTTTGTGCCTATTCAGAAGGAAAGATATTTTGGCAAATATGATTATAAAAATGGCCCACCCAAACACCTCTTGTGGATTATCCTTCCCCATGATTAAGTATCAAAACAGATTATATAAAAATGCATTTGAATGCATCCGTGCAGGAAAAAGAAGAAATAAAATTTACCATTTAACATGAGCTGGCTGAATAACAGTGTGCTTAAGAGAACAATATGAAGGGTTCTTCAAAAGATCCAGTTTTGCAAATATCTTAAGCCATGATATTTGATGAAAAGGATTTTGCATTGGCTTTACAATATTTGCAACAAGGAATATTTTACAAACTGAGTCGAGGATCAGCTTAAGCGATTTGTACAATAACATTTTTCAGAAAACTCAAAAAGTGATTTAAAAACAGATATTGTACTTAATTTTTTTTTCCCTCTGCTACTTTCTCTAAAGAGAAAAACAGCCTGGGTTGTGATGCTATAAAAATCATATACGGGCTATAAGAATGTACTTTTTAGTATTCAGGCCTGATGTTGCTTCTTTTTACTTTGTAGCTGATAAGTAAATTTTAAATTATTTCTGTGAAAATAAAATATTTTATAATTATGAAACTAAGAAATTTAAAAGGAAAATTAAGGCAAACATTCACTCATAGAACTTTCAACACAATTGTCACAATATTTATTTTCAGGGTCATAAATTCAGTTTTCAGGATACTTTATTAATTAAATTTAGAAGTTAGCTACTCCAAAATTAGCAAATCATACAATGAAGAAAAAAACCATGTATGTCCAATAATAATTATTTAATTATAATAATTATTGCTGCTCAGTACAGTCTGTATAAGTAGCCAAGATACTGTAATACAATTTGGACCTCATCATGAACAGAGGAAAAAGAATAGTCAAAAGTGAAGGAATAAAGATCTCTTATGGAAATAACATCAAGAGTTATTTGAAGACAATCACAATAAATATCTGAGCATCCTTGCTAACATCAAGCACAGTGACATCAAGAAGAAGCTTAGAAGTGAATACATCGTGAGAATGAAGCAGATATTCAAGTCCAAACTCAGTGGAGGAAATACCTTTATAGCAATTAACACCAGGGCAATTCTAGTCATTAGATAAACAGCTGGAATACAGAACTGGACTCAAAAAGAACTAAAATCCTTGGAGAGGAAAGCCAGAAACACAATGATGATGAATTACGCCCTTCATCCATGCAGTAGTACGTGACTTAAGTGCAATCCCAAAACATCTGGAGCACTGCTTGAACACCATTGACATTAATAAAATCATCATCTGTCAATCGCAAAAGGCAGCTTTTCTTGAAACAGCTTACATCCTCTGACGATATCTTAACATTACATCTGTCTGTCCCATGTCCGTGGGAAGGACTTGATAGGTGGTCAAAAAATGCTAAAGGCAGTCTAAATATCCATAATAATAATCTTATTGAATTGATGTGCCATTCAACGCCAATGCATTTCTTGACAATTTACAACGGTTAAAACGTTTAAAAACATAAGGTAAAGGTAAAGGTTCCCCCGCACATGCGTGCTAGTCGTTTCCAACTCTAGGGGCCGGTGCTCATCTCTGTTTCAAAACCAAAGAGCCAGCCCTTGCCCGAGGACGTTTCTGTGGTCATGTGGCCGGCATGACTGGACACCAAAGGCGCACGGAATGCTGTTACCTTCCCACCGGAGTGGTCCCTATTTTTCTACTTGCATTTTTTACGTGCTTTCGAACTGCTAGGTTGGCAGAAGCTGGGACGAGTAACAGGCGCTCACTCTGTTACGCGGCACTCGGGATTCGACCCGCCAAACTGCCGACCTTCTGATCGACAAGCTCAGCGTCCTAACCCACTGAGCCACCGCGTCCCTTAAAAACATAGAACAGTATAAAAACAAAAAACAGTACAAGAGAAAAGAACACAAAGGGCAAAGAAAACAAACCCAGTGGGGAACAAAAGGGAAAAAGGGGGTGTTTATCATCCTCTCCAAAGACCTGGGCAAACAGCCAGGTCTTGAAGACCCTTGAAAATACCAGTAGGGTGGAAGCCATTTGAATTTCAGGGAAAACCTGATTCTGGAGGGCAGACAGTGCTATAGGATTCAGCCAGATGGCACTGCTTAATTGATGGAACCCAGAGTGTGCCAACTATGCCAGATCAAAAGCAATGGGGCGGATACTATGGGAGATACCAATGAATGCAATATATGCTCAATCTCTGTGGAAACTTATAGACAGAAAGATAAATATATCATATTATAATTTAAAAAGTAAAATTCCATATCTACCTGAAAGGAAGTAATCGTGTCTGCCACCTATGAGGCTTATGGACCATCTAATTCATTGTCAATAAAATAAAATAAAGTAAAATGGGGTAAAGTAAAATAATAAAATAACTGGGGAATTTTCACATGCATGCTCGCCACTCCATCCTTCGCATTTGTTGGCAAGACCGTGTCTCCAGGTCTTGAATTGTGTGGAGTCCACCAGCATTGAGTGCTTGATTATCAGAGACAAATGAAATAGGTGAGACATATCATCAGAATGGATGACCACCCTATGTTACACCAATTGCTGTACGGCAACTTAGAGATCAGAAGCAGACCTCAAGGTTATTCGTGCCAGTGGTACAACAATACTGTGAAGGAAACCCTATGCTTCTGCCACCTCCAGCCAAGGGAAATAGAATCTGCAGCTGTTGACAGAATTTGCTGGTGAGTCTTGTGATGTGAAAGGCTTTGAAGGCACTGCAGAAACGGATAGAAAATCATGAGTGTCATCACAATTATTGAAACAATGAATTTCCAGTGCACCCATTGTGTTAGGTTCTGTGCTTGCAAACTGGGACTGCAGAGCCACTTTTCTGTCCACAGATAAACTGCACAACGGGGGTAACTTCTTTGAACCAGAAGGAATATATTCTATCTGTCGTCTGTCTGTCTGTCTGTCTGTCTGTCTGTCTGTCTATCCATCTATCCATCTATCATCTATCCATCCATCCATCCATCCATCCATCCATCCTTCTATCTATCTATCTATCTATCTATCTATCTATCTATCTATCTATCTATCTATCTATCTATCTATCTATCTATCTGTATCTATGCCTATTTATCTATGTCTGTCTGTCTATCTATCTATCTATCTATCTGTATCTATGCCTATTTATCTATGTCTATCTATCTATCTATCTATCTATCTATCTATCTATCTATCTATCTATCCGGTTGAGCTCTGGATGGCACCGGATCTCCGCTCCTTCCGGTGCGGGTTAAAGACCCATTTATTTGAACAAGCTGGCCTGGCCTGATGGGGAGTTACCTAGGGTTTTAATATTTATATATATTTTCTATTGTTTTTACTTTGGGCAATAATTTAATTCTTTTTTAACTTTTGTATTTTTGTAGTTTTATGATATGCCCTGTTCACCGCCCTGAGTCCTTTGGGAGAAGGGCGGTATAAAAATTTAATAAAACCTAAACCTAAACCTATCTATCTATCTATGTCTGTCTATCTATCTATCTATCTATCTATCTATCTATCTATCTATCTATCTATCTATCTCTTAATGGAAGATGCTGATAACAGCAAGTGACTAGAAAGGAAACAACAGAGAGCTGAAACCAGAGGCTTGTAATGAGGGGTGGAAAAGATTCAGTTCTCATTTCAAATGCTAGCCCTCACTTTTTTTTGTCAAGTCCTCTTTTATTTCACTTTATTTTTTATATGTATATGCCTCTCAATTCCAGGTGGTTCCAAATGGTGACATAGCATTTAATGTTTAAACTGAAGGGTCTGCATTGGATATCCTCCTCTATCCATGAAAACCCTTCATGTGAGGATGCACAAAAAATCAAGATCCTTAATAGATATAAAATCCTCATAGAAATTCTCCATGGCAAATAATTAGGGTATGGGATGGGAGGTAATTTTACCTGGTGTGTCTCTGTGTGTGTGTGTGTGTGTGTGTCCATGCATGTGCACGAGTGCACACACGTGTGCTATTTTATAGTCAATTATTTTTCATCAGAAGTCATCATTTCATGCTATTTAGTCTTATTTTGGATGCAGCCTCTGTTTGGCAAATCTATATGCATGTAAACATCCACTTCACAAGTATGTCATGTGCTGGACTCTGATAGAGCTGACCACCCTCGTTGACAAGGAATGGGTTGTTATGTGTGTTTACCTTACTGTTCCTCGGAAAGACATTGTCTTAAAATTAAGGAAAAGAAAATACCAACATTTCCCTCTTTCTATTACAGCATTATTAATGCTGTAGTGAAGTGCTGGTGGAACTGTCTGTGGTGCTGACCATGTCAATGAACTTAGATTGGTTTTTCTCATGTACAGGTAGTCACTGACTTACAACCACGATTGTAATGAGAATTTCTGTTGCTAAACAAGGTAGAAATTAAATGGGTGATGCCTGATTTTATGTCCTTTTTGGTTCGTATTTGTTAAGTGCATAGCAAAAGCAATAGCCCTTAGACTTATATACTGCTTCACAGTGCTTTAAATTCCTCTCTGAGTGGTTTATAGAGTCAGCCTATTGCCCCCCAACAATCTGGGTCCTCATTCTACCAACCTTGGAAGGATGGAAGGCTGAGTCAACCTTGAGCCAGTCAGGATCGAACTCCTGGAATGAACAGTGAGTTGGCCTGAAGTACTGTGTTTTAACCCCTGCACCAATCACAGTATTAATATGAATCATGTGTGTTTGCTAAGCAAATCCAGCTTCCCCCATTGACGTTGCTTGTGGGCAACTGGCTGGAAAACTCACAAATGGCAATCACATGACCCTGGGATATTGTAACCATTGTAAATCCTGCCAGTTACCAAGTGCTTGAATTTTGATTATGTGATCATGGGGAGGATGTGGTGGTCATGTGAAGACCAATTGTAAGTCAGTTTTTTCAATGCTGTTGTAATTTTAGATGATTGCTAAAGAAATGGTTGTAGGAGATGATCAGGCTGAGCCCGAGGGAGTGGTCAAATATGTCATCAGTCATGAATCTCTTTGCATCCATAAGAGGTCTAAGTCCAGCCCACCTTGAATTCCTTCTACTCTTATCTCCCACTAATTTTCCTTTGCCATTAGTAGTTCAGATTCTTGGAGAGAGTTTAACCTTACAATAAATCTTTATACCTGTTTGAACTGATTTTCTGATTTCCCTGGCTCTTGTCATAGTTGTAAATTGATGACTACCTGTTTTATAAGTATTATATATTTGCTGTTGACATCACAGACCCCAAATATAGAATTGGTGGCTACTAATTTAATTACATATTTTGAATATAAGGTACAGAGCATGCTTCCCTTGCTCAGTTTCAATATATATTGCTTGCTGCTGCTATGGAGTACAAAGTATCCTAAATGGGTGACTTCTTAAAATTATTCTCATTCAGGTTTCTGAAGACAAACAATGAGGTAAAATAATTGATACTGGAGAGGATTGACTTATCAGTGATTGAATGTAGAGCTTCTAAATGTAGTCCTTAAAAGATGACATTGAATTCGCCAGCTATCATCTGAATTTCAGCCTCAGTTTCCAAACTGCAGATTTAAGTCTCCTTGGACATCCTGAATATCTGTTGTTGTTAGTTGCGAAGTTGTGTCTGACCCATCGTGACCCCATGGACAATGTTCCTCTGGGCCTTCCTGTCCTCTACCATTTTCTGGAGTCCATTTAGGCTCACACCTACTGCTTCAGTGACTCCATCCAGCCACCTCATCCTCTGTCGTCCCCTTCTTCTCTTGCCCTCAATCTTTCCCAGCATTAGGCTCTTCTCCAGTGAGTCCTTCCTTCTCATTAGGTGGCCAAAGTATTTGAGTTTCAACTTCAGGATCTGGCCTTCTAAAGAACAGTCAGGGTTGATCTCCTCTAGGACTGACCGGTTTGATCGCCTTGCAGTCCAAGGGACTCGCAGGAGTCTTCTCCAGCACCAGAGTTCAAAGGCCTCAATTCTTTGGCGCTCAGCCTTTCTTATACTCCAACTTTCACTGCCATACATTGCAACTGGGAAGACCATAGCCTTGACTATACACACTTTTGTTGGCAGGGTGATGTCTCTGCTTTTTAGTGTGTTGTCTAGATTTGCCATGGCTTTCCTCCCCAGGAGCAAGTGTCTTAATTTCTTGGCTGCAGTTCCCTGTCAGCAATGATATTGGAGCCCAGGAAAATAAAATCTGTCACTACCTCCATTTCTTCCCCATCTATTTGCCAGGAATCCTGAATATCTACATCACTCTAATTTAATTTTGTTTTACTTTTCTTTAATCATTGCTTGGGTTAAAAAAAAGCAGTGAAAGTGATATCTAAATAGATAAAAATTTCTGAGCAACTTGTTGTTTTGCAAACATTTCTTTTGCTGGCCTTGATTTTTATTTAGAATATTGCATATTCCTTTCTGACCAAAACCAGAATTCCACAACCTGCCTGGTTGGCTAAGGAAGTCTGGGACCTGAAGTCCATACATCTTCAGTGGCCAAGTTTGGCAAATACTAATCTAGGTGGAGAAGGGTCTATGACAATTCTGCACAACCAACTCACCGCAGCCAAATTGCCATGGGCAACTTGCTGGGGGACAACTCACTGCGGGACAAGAGTTACACTAATATCAAAGAAATGGTGGAATAGAATAATTAAAGAAAGGATGCAAAAGGAGGGACAAAATGAAACGTGAATGATAAAAAATAAAACAAGGAAGAAGGGAGCCAATTTGGTCTACTTAAGGCACAAGCTAGAAAGTAGAAGACTGAATTCAAGTCCAGCCTTAGCAATGATAGCTGGTTGGGTGACCTTGAGCCAGTCACACACACTCTCTCAGCCAACTCACCTATCAGGTTTATTGTTACAGGGGAAATAGGAGGAATGAAGAATGTTAGATATGTTTGCCGCCTTGAATTGAATAATAAAGGTGGGATACAGTATAAAACAAACAAACGAACGAGCGAACACAAAAAGCAGAGATGCAAGACCAAACAAGATTTCTTCCATTAGGAACAGAGAAGACCTTGCTTAAAAGACTGGCACATTACCAAGAGTTAAAGAATAGTTCATTAGCTGGGTAATAATGAAGAGGAAAAGGAGTAGAATAAGATAAAGAAAGGAGGGGAAAATAATTAGCCAAGGAGCTAATAGAAGCAAAGACATTCATGATGTGTGGAGTGCAAGACACAGATAGAGGTTAGTGATAAAAGAAGAGAGACAAATTGGGGAGAAGAACAACTAGTAAGAGGAAAAGAAATACTCATCTATTTTTTGGATAAAAATTGCCTTCAGCTGAAAAGCAAGTTCTTACTTGCTTTCCTTGCTGCTGAGTATTTGCACAATAGTGAAAAAAGCTCCCTGACTTGTTTAGGTAAGTAGGAGTAGGGTTGCTGGCTCTAATCACTGGGCTTTGTGGAATACCAGGAAAATTGGCATAATTGGTGGGTAAATTTATCAAAAAATCTATTATTTTGCTTAACTTAATCACAACAATCATAGAAAGAGAAAACTGAGGACATGGAGTTTCCCATGGAAACATAATAATTAGCTACCAATTTGCTTGAAATCATTAGTTTCCCTTCAAGGAAGCACAGTAGGTTTTTATGGCTGGCCACTTCCAATATAGTGCCAAGGACTGAGCAGAGTTCCCCTACCACCATTAATATGTAAAAGTTCCTACTACGTCTTGTCAAGATGTTTAGCCTAATGAAGAGATGACTTGAGGGAAACATGGTAGCGGTCTTCTAATACTTGAAAGGACTGTCAAGGGGGCAGGAAGGGATTGATTTATTCTCCATAGTGGCTGGGGGCAGGACAAGAAGCAACAGGTAGAAGGGAGATGCAATCTGGAAAAAAAGGAGAATTTCTTGAAAGGGAGAACAGTTACCAATGGAATTGCTCGCTTCCTGTAGTTGCGGGTGCACCATTGCTGGAGGATTTCAACAAAAGATTGGACAACCATTTGTCCAGGATGGTATAAAGACTCCTGCCCTGGGTAGGGGGTTGGACTAGTAGACCTCCAAGGTTCTGATTTTAAGGTTCTAAATCAGGGGTCTTCAAACTTGGCCCTTTTATGACTTGTGAACTTCAACTCCCAGAATTCCTCAGCCAGTGTGCCTGGCTGAGGAATTCTGGGAGATGAAGTCCACAAGTCATAAAAGGGCCAAGTGTGAAGACTCCTGTTCTAAATATTCCTACTGGTCCAAAGATGCTGGGGACTTAAGTCAACCTTAATCATATTTTTCCTTGTACAAGGTTACTGTACTATTTCATATCCAAGAGACTCAACTCAACTAATATTTTTAAGGGATGCAATGCAAAATTTGTAGCTTGATTTATAAGAGGGAAAGTACTTTGCTCAGCAAAGAGTGAACACCATCCTACTAAACCGTGAACTTGGAACAGAATATTTTAAATCTTCTTTGGTGTCAAATGACTGGTGATTCAACATCACTGTACAGAGAAGGGAGGAACCACTGAATTTATAGCACAGCTTGTCAGGCAGCACTTCCCACCAATGGATTTATTTACCAAATTTATAGATGAGTTATTACAAATTCTGATATTACTTCTGCTTAAGAACTCCACAGTCTTGGAAGGAAGTTTTATTTACATTTCTAGCCGAACAATCTCACAATCATCTCAAGGATTAAAATGTGGATGTGTCATTTTGATCCAATGCCCATGTAACAATAAAAAACAATTCTTTATAACTCTATAATCATCCTATCATGCTTGCTTATCAGTGATGTACACTGTATGCTTTTTCTTGTTTGGCCAGACTAGATAAATGAAAAAGAAAAAAAGGAAATATCACTTATTTAAGCATTATGTGTTCTGTGAAGTTCTTATTTTTCTACTAACAAGTTGGCCTTGAAAACCAATCTGTGTCTAATAAATCAGAATATAAAAAATCTGTTGTGCAAAGCAGGGCATAATAATCTGGAAATTTTACTCAACGGGGATAACCACAATCACTGGAATACAACCAAAAATTTAAGTGGAATAATTTTCTACTTGAATGGAAATGCAACCTTTATTAGACTATAATCCCACATAAAACATGTGCAACTATATTTTTGATAGTCATATAATACAGAAATGTCAATGTCACATGGTAATTTAGAAAACCTGCTGCATTTAGGATAACCAGAGATAAAGAAATAGAGTATTCCTTTTAATAGTTGCATAGAAACTCTTTAGGAATTATAAAGAATACAAAAAAAATTGCACTAGATGTAGATGTACTGATCTACGGGGGAAACTTCAAACTCTACAGCTACCTAAAATATTTATTCCTAGGCAAAATGTCATAAAACAAGCAAGGATATCTAAAAATTGGTGTAGCTATTTCAAGGCCAAGTCCACAGTTTTAAATCTGTATAGATTTCTTTTATAAGGACGTGGTGGCTCAGTGGGTAAGGACACTGAGCTTGTCGATCAGAAGATTGGCAGTTTGGCGGGTCGAATCCCGAGTGCCGCATAACAGAGTGAGCGCCTGTTACTTGTCCCAGCTTCTGCCAACCTAGCAGTCCGAAAGCATGTAAAAATGCAAGAAGAAAAATGGGGACCACTATAGTGGGAAGGTAACAGTGTTCCATGCGCCTTTGGCGTCTAGTCATGCCAGCGTTAGCTCTTTGGCTTTGAAATGGAGATGAGCACTGGCCCCTAGAGTTGGAAACAACTAGCACACATGTGCCTTAGATTTCTTTTGGTGCTTACAAATACTTGGGTCTGTGTTTCTAACTTGACAACTTTAAGATAGCTAGACTTCTAGAATTTCTGGGAGTTTGAAGTCCAGATATCTTAAAGTTGCCAAAGTTCAAGAGCCTCGTGGTTTTATTGTGGCAAACAAACCACAGACTTGCTCTCCCCAACTTTCTCTCAAGAGAGAAGGTCACCCAACCGTTTTCAGGACACCACATTTGAGTAACAGAGCCCATGGTTGCAACGAAGATCCGGTTCCTTTAAAAATTTTCAGTGTTCAAGAGTGCCCAAGAAGTGCAAACCAGCATCTCCGAGGCTATGGGGGGAGGGGGGAAAGAGAGAGAGAGAGAGAGAGAGAGAGAGAGAGAGAGAGAGAGAGAGAGAGAGAGAGAGAGAGAGAGAGAGAGAGAGAGAGAGAGAGAGAGAGAGAGAGAGAGAGAGAGAGAGAGAGAGAGAGAGAGAGAGAGAGAGAGAGAGAGAGAGAGAGAGAGAGAGAGAGAGAGAGAGAGAGAGAGAGAGAGAGAGAGAGAGACGATATTAGGACAGAAGTGAAAAGTGCAGTCCAGCTCTTAAAAGTGACGGAATTTCAGGACCACGGAAAGAAAGGAACTTTCAGAAACCCGCGCTGTAGAAAACCAGCTGTAGACAGGCTGGCGTTTTGCCCTGGAAGCCCTGACTGGCTCCTGCTTTGCGGGAAGCGGGTTTCTGGAATCCAACAGGATTCATAGCTGGCTAAGTCTGTAGAAAAGGCGGGGTTGTAGGGTTCAAACCGCGAGGAAGCTCTGCTCGGCCAGCGTGGAGCCTGTGGTGGGCGAGGGGTCCCCTACGTCGCAGCTACCGGCCCGCCTCTCCGGTTCGGCGTGGCCACCTGGCCATTAACAGGCACTTCAGCTTCGCATCGGGCTGGGTCACGCACCGCTCGTCAGAAAGCGGCAGGGCAGGTAGCCGGCAGGAAAGGGGGCGGCGGCTGAGCTTCGTGTCTTTGACGGCCAGTTAAGGAGTCCCCCGCCCCCCCCCCCACCTCTCGCGCCCACTGCCAAACAGCCTCGCCTCAGAGTGGCCGGGTGTGAGGGGAAAAGGGGTGAGGAAAAGCTCTGGTTGGAAGGAAGACAACCCCTCCCTCCAGCGCAACCAAGGGGCTGAAGAAGAAGGTGGGATGCCGGGTATCCCCAGCGTGGGCAACAGACCCATTTTCTTGAAGAGCGGTTTTCTCAGCCAGCGGCATCTTTGGCGCCGCGCCTAGCGCCTCGCCTCCTCTCCCGCCTCGCCCTCTTCTCCAGCAGAAACTTCGGGTTCCCGGCCGCGTGGAGGTGGAGCGCCTCTACTGCGGAAAGTCCAGCCACTCTCCAAGCAAAACCTTCGCCGAAGAGGCTGCCGCGGCTCCGTCAGCTTCGTCTTCCACACCAGAAAGGGAATCCGGATTTCCTCGCGCTTTTTCTGGACACCTCCCTCCCCGCGCGCCTGGGAAACGCAACGCCACCTCAGCCACCCCGTTCCCGGGTCCCCACGCGAAAGGAAGCAGCTGGGCTTCTCTGTCCGCCTTCCAACGCGACCTGCTCGCCAGGGAAGAAAGCGCCTGGGTGAAAACTTCGAAGGACCTTCCTCTCCCCCTCCCTCTCCCGCAAAACTTCGCAAAAATGAACCAGACGGCCGGCGTTTCCAACACCGTCCGCTGCCCCAGCGGCAAAGGAGGAATGAAGGTATGTGGGAAGCTGATGGCTTCTGTGGTTAAAAAAAAAAAACAAAGAAGAAGGAAGCCCCCGAATGTGCCTTGGGAAAGTTTGGGGTGCACAAAGAGGAAGGGTGTGTGTGTGTGTGTAAATGGGGACAGCTGCCGTTGGTTTCTTACACAGCTAAGTTATTTGCTGGTTGACGGCGCGCGTGCGTGCACCCAATTATGCTTTAAAAAAAACAACCAGTTATGCTTTTTTTAAAAAAAGCGTGTACACTTACACGGTGTTTCCTAGGAAAGGTTTGGAGAACGGCGCGCTTCACCTGAAAGATCGAGCTTTTGCCACCTGTACTTTGCCACGTTGGAGCAGATCTAAAAACGCAGCGCTGTGGGGGGGGGGTTTCCCCCCCCCAGCTTTGCACGTAGCTGCGCGCGCACGGGGGTGGTGGTGTTTCTTGGAAGAGGTTTGCAAGAGCAAAACGGGAGGCGCGTCGTGGCGACGTGTCTTGCTTTGCAAGTTATCCCAAGCTATTTCTTTTTATCGCGTTTTATCCCCCTTCTCCTTTTTCCTGCCGCGCATTTCCAGCGCGTCTTAGTTGAGGAATTAGCGTGAATTGCCCGGGACCAGACTGAATCTTTGGCATTTCCGAATTTTCTAGCTGGTGGAATGGAAAGGAGCGAAATAAACGCTGTGAAATGTGCAAACATGTTGCTGAAAAGTGTGCTGGATCTTGTGCGTGTGGTCTCTTTCTTATACACGACAAGGCGGCAGCCGGTGTCACACAATCTCCCAACAGACTGTGTTTCAGACTCTCTGAAGGTAGAGTAACCTCTCTAACACAAAGATGCTTTGGGAAAAGTCATTGAGAGGCAGGATGATCATCACTGATATAGCTATATAATAAATGATGAAAGTTACTGTCTCAAAATCATCATGAGAAAGAAATAAAAAACACAGTGAGATAAACATCTTAAAATACTCAACGCCAATGGAAAATGTCTAGGATTGCTAGATTGATATTGGTGGGCTCTCTAGCCTATGTGAGCTGTCTTAAAAGTGCCTTAATACCCACAGTCCTACCTGGAGATCTTTATGGGACAAGCATCTACAGGCAAGTTCTTTAAGTGCTCAGAGCCCAAATATTTTACAGCCTTAAAAAATATCAAAATCTTGAACTGGATCCCAGAGCAAATAGATTATCTGTGCAGTTCCATTAGAATCACTGTAAAATGGATGGATCTCTTAACATTCTAGCTGCTACCGCTGTCTACATTAGTAGATTGTCATTCTCAGTAGGCAGATCAGACAGGAATCAACCTCACAGGTAAGGTAAGTTACTTTGATTGAGATGGCCCATAATAGCAACACCTCTCAAATCTGGTTCTGCTGTGCATCTTTCCCCTTATAGTTTAGTAAATTAGGAAGGCGTCTACTTGAATCTACATATGTATTTGAATCAATAGAAGAGAATATACGTTGAACTGTGGAGGCCTTGGTGGTCTGTGAACCTGGTTATTTGTTCTTTCATTACCCAATTAAGTAACATCAGTCTTAGGATAAAACATCTTCAAACAAACAGCCAAGCTCAGAAAGCATCAAGGGCTCCACAATATCTTTATCCTTGGAGACTAAATAAAATGCTTCAGGTATGCTTTGCGTATCAAGGTCATTTTCCTTACTTCTTACCTGAGGCTTCTTATTAATATTCAAGGGCAGTTCCATGTACAACATGTTACAGTAGTCCAGTTGTGGGACAGCTAAAACATGGGCCTAGATAGGAATAATTACAGGTGACAAGGAACATCTAGTCTTAAAGTAGAATTCAGAAATTGACTGAGAGCTGCTCAAAAATTGTTAGAAGATGGGTGGCTAGGTAAATGTTTTAAACAAATACATAAAAATAAATACTGAGCAATGAATCTGGTCTCCAAAGGGGAATGAGGTTCTGCTTTGAACAAACTCTAATTCCTACGCAGGTATGTAGTTTGGGCAATACATAAACTTGAAGACTACATAAGGATGAAATCATCCCAGAAGGACAAAACCAGTCGTAATCAGGTAGTCCTCGACTTATGACCACAATTGAGCCCAAAATTTCTGTTGCTAGGCAACGCCGTTGCTAAGTGAGTCATGCCCCATTTTATAACCTTCCTTGCCATGGTTGTTAAGTGAATCTGGCTCCCCCATTGACTTTGCTTGCCAGAGGGTTGCAAAATGTGATCACATGACCCTGGGGCACTGCAACCGTCATAAATGCAACCCAGTTGCCAAGCATCTGAATTTTGATCATGTGGCCATGGAGAGGCTGCAAATGTGAAAAATGGTCATAAGTCACTTTTCCAGGGCTTTGAAACTTTGAACGGTCACTAAATGAATGGTTGTAAGGCAAGATCTACCTGTTAGAGGCCTTCTACTAGTCAGTATTTATTTATTTATTTTATTTTATTTTAATTCCATTTATATCCCGCCCTTCTCCGAAGACTCAGGGCGGCTTACAAGCTTAGCAGTAGCCTTCATTCTATGTATATGCCTGCTTTTTAGGGCTTTCACACACACACCCCAAGCGGCATTATTACAAAGTCAGCTTAATTGCCCCCAACAATCTGGGTCCTCATTTTACCTACCTCGGAAGGATGGAAGGCTGAGTCAACCTTGAGCCTGGTGGGACTCGAACCTGCACTAATTGCAGGCAGCTGGTGTTACTTAAGGAGGCATTAGCCCACTGCTCCACCAAGGCTCATACAGTAGCTAATACAGGCTCTAAAACAGGGGTGTCAAACTCCTGGCCTGCAGGCCAGACACATCATCTGGAAGCCACGCCCACCCCATTGCTGGCAATGGCAAAACTGACCCGATACATTGCGCGACGTCACGTGACATCGCGAGTTTGACATGTCTGCTCTAAAACTTTATATGCCCTCCTCCCCTCCTGATTCGGAGGCATGTAGCATGAGGCCCAGTTCAGTAACAATCCCCAGCCAGGACTATCTAGTTTGAGACAATATTAGAAAAAAGAAGGCATACATTTACACGGTAGCTTTTATAATCTTTAGTCCACGTATATTTCTCTAGACCAGTGATTCTCAACACCAGCAACTTTAAAATGTGTGGACTTTAGGGCCAGTTTGGTCTAGTGGTTAAAGGATCAGACCTGAATCCAGGAGACAGTGAGTTCTAGTCCTCCCTTAGCCACAAAAGACAGCTGGGTGACTTTGAGCCAACCACTAGGAGACTGTGAGTTCTAGTCCCTCTTTAGGCATGAAAGCCAGCAGCATAACTTTGGGCCAATCATCATGAGGCAGTGAGTTCTAGTCCTTTCTTAGCCCCAAAAGCCAGCTGGATGACTTTGGGCCAATCACCAGGAGAATGTGAGTTCTAGTCCCTCCTTAGGTATGAAAGCCAGCAGCATAACTTTGGGCCAATCATCATGAGGCAGTGAGTTCTAATCCTGCCTTGGGCATGAAAGCCAGCTGGGTGACTTTGGGCCAATCACTTTCTCTCTCAACTCAACCCATTTCACAGGGCTGTTGTGGGGAAAATAGAAGGAAGAAGGGAATATTAGGTAGGGTCGCTGTGTTATTTGTAAATAATAGACTCATGTTATGGGGAGATGAGTGGCATAAAATATAATAAATAAATAACAATAATAAAGGCAGGATATTTTTAAAAAAACTAAATCTAAATTCCTCCACATATCTTAAAGTAGTTCAGATTGGTCTAAATATTGAGTTAAATGTGGAAATGAAAACCCTTTGTGGACAACAAAGAGTAAGGATTACATTCGGGAACAGCTGGCAAGTGCCCTCAAATCAGACCATCATTGGTGAGGTCATTCAACTGCAGAAGGGGGGGGGGTTAAGAAAAAGAACATTTATTTTTACCATTTTACATGATGTGCTTCATTATATCATCCTGAAAACATGTATCTTTTAAAAATTGGGTTAGTGCAGGGGTAGGCAACCTTGGCTCTTTTATGACTTGTGAACTTCAACTCCCAGAATTCCTGAGCCAGCCATGATGAGAGGAAAGGGAGAGGTTTCCAAGCTGAGCCATGCTGGCTTAGGAATTCTGGGAGTTGAAGTCCACGAGGCATAAAAGAGCCAAGGTTGCCTGAGTTAGTGGGATGGTATAACAATGGACATTCTATTGAATGAAAAAGACTTTTGAATTATCCACTCTATTTCATTATCTTTTTCGTGCCTTTGAATCAATGTTGACTCCTGGTGATGGCCTGGATTAATCCTTGCAGGTTTAGAAGTGAGTTCCCATTGGCACCTTTCTAGGGCTGAGAGTGTGGCTAGGTCACACAGCTGGCTTCATGCCTAAAGTGGGACTAGAACTCACAGTCTCCCAATTTCTGGACTGGTTTGTTAACAGCAGCTGTATAAGATTGGCTCTCAATCATCTTCATAATATTTAGCAAAACCGAATCATTTCTTATGGAGATTTTTTTTTCCTTTGCACAATAAATTCTTAAGAGATCTCAGATTTTAGCCTTGGTGTTCTCCAAAAGAATGATCAATATTGCTGCAAATTTCAACTCACTATATTCCTTTATTTTTCCAATAATTTTAGTGAAGATTGTATCACACAGATAAAACTAATACAACTACATAATACTGAAGTACTTAAAAAATTAAAAATTAAATAAGAACATGGCAGGTATGGACCTCTAGGTTGTTTAAAGCGTAGTAAGCCTTTAATTTAACAGACTAATTGATGGAACTGTTTGTCTGTTAAATCCAAATGTCTGTTAAATCCAAAAGTTTTTTATTATTTATTGATTAATTTTTTTCCAGCAACAAGAAACACTCACGCATGCTAAAACCAACACCGAGAGTAAAAACAACACATGCATAAAAATAGCTTTTCAGTTCCTGAATCGCATCCAGCAAAACAGGCGCTTTCCTTCTTTATCTTTGAATCCTTTGAATGCATGGCCACAGCGCTCCAAGGTTAAAGCCATCATGCTAATAATAGCAAATACCAGGATCACCAATACATGCACAGAAAATGGGACCCAATTGCACAGTATGGTGAATGCTGTTGGTATAACTTAATTTGAGCTATGTTTCTTTTTTGTTTTCCCCTTCTTTTGTCTCTCAAAGGTAGGCAGGAGAAAGACTGTAGAACAACAACAACTTTGGCAAGTAGACGCTGAGCTTGTCGATCAGATGGTCGGCTGTTTGGCGGGTCGAATCCCGAGTGCCGCGTAACAGAGTGAGCGCCTGTTACTCGTCCCAGCTTCTGCCAACCTAGCAGTTCGAAAGCACGTAAAAATGCAAGTAGAAAAATAGGGACCACTACGGTGGGAAGGTAACAGCGCTCCGTGCGCCTTTGGCGTCTAGTCATGCCGGCCACATGACCACGGAGACGTCCTCGGACAAGTGCTGGCTCTTCGGCTTTGAAACGGAGATGAGCACCGGCCCCTAGAGTTGGAAACGACTAGCACACATGTGCGGGGGAACCTTTACCTTTACCTTTTATCTCACAAGCTCTGAAGCACCTTTTTGCTTTCAAACATAGCAGTAGGGTTTGGTGGAAACTTGAAAGAAAATTTCACTTTTTCAGAACAGAACCAGAAAAACAACACAAGTCAAGATACTTGTGTGCTTTCCCAACTTGTTATTAGAGCTTTCCCAACTTGTTATTCTTCAGAATGATTGGAAATTCCCGGAAATGCAATACTATCACACATCTCAGTGGCATCAGCTTAAGGAAAAGAGTCCTGATCATTATGTTTTTAACCCAGTATTTACCTAAGAGAAAGCATTATTGAATTCATCAGGACTTACTTCTGAGTAGATAAGCATAAGATTACACTGTAAATATAGTGTATATATAAAATCTGGAATAGAAAATTGTAACTGTAAGAGGAAATCTAGAACTTTAAATTCAGAAAAAAAATAAAACTTTTCTATATATGCATGTGTGAATAGATAGTCATATGGGCTGTTCTTTTTTCTTTAGACCAGGGGTCCCCAACCCCGGTCGTTCAGTGGGATGGGTGAAGCTTCATTTGTGCATGCACAGGATCTAGGTGGCAAGCATGAAACCCACCATCCCTTGCTGCTGCTGCCACCTCTGCCAGTCCCTGGAGCCTGAAAGGTTGGAGACCATTGCTTTAGATTTTCAGATGCTCAAGAACTTGTGCAAAGCTTCATGAGCAATTATTCAATCCGTAATCAATACAGTTGCCCCTGCCTCCTTTTTCATGTTTTTGCCATCTGCCTGAACCAAAAAGTAATTCTTTAGCAAAATTCACTGAGAAGACAGCAATTTGGGCTGCAAGAATTCCAGCCACTGAATCATTTCCTGTCTTGGACTAATGTATTTATCTATCTATTTGTCTGTCTTTCTGTCTGTCTGTCTGTCTCTATCTATCTATCTATCTATCTATCTATCTATCTATCTATCTATCTATCTATCTATCTATCTATCTATCTCTATATATCTATAAGGTAAAGGTAAAGGTTCTCCTGCACACGCGTGCTAGTCGTTTCCGACTCTAGGGGCCAGTGCTCATCTCCATTTCAAAGCCAAAGAGCCAGCGCTTGTCCGAGGACGTCTCCGTGGTTATGTGGCCGGCATGACTAGATGCCAAAGGTGCACGGAACGCTGTTACCTTCCCACCGGAGTGGTCCCTATTTTTCTACTTGTATTTTTACATGCTTTCGAACTGCTAGGTTGGCAGAAGCTGGGACAAGTAACAGGCGCTCACTCTGCTACACGGCACTCAGGATTCGACCCGCCAAACTGCCGATCTTCTGATCGACAAGCTCAGCGTCCTAACCCACTGAGCCACCGTGTCCCTATATATCGATAGATAGATAGATAGATAGATAGATAGATAGATAGATAGATAGATAGATAGATAGATGATAGATAGATAACACACACACACAAACACACATACACACTAACCTGGAATTTTATTTTCTTTCTAACTGCCTTCTCTCTTGTCTCTGAGTTAATACCTATTTTACAAAGATGCTATGGGAATTGTATATAAGGGGATGATGGAAGGCAAGAGAAAATGGTGACTAGCAACAAGGTGGATGTGTTCAGGTACAGTAGTGAAGGGTGAACAGCTGGAAGAGCTGAAAGACCAGGTGAGAAACAGATTGTCACTAACAGTTGACAACAACAATAGCCTATAATTATTCAATGAGAAAACCTATATCTCTAAAGAATGCTTAGATGCTGGGAATGGTAGAAAGCAAAAGAAGAAGATGAGCAGTACTAAGGGAGCAATGGACTGAGTTATAGTGGTGATTTTGGTGCTCTTGAAGATCAAATTAGGGACAGATCTTTTGGAGAAAATCTACAGGTAGTCCTTGACTTACAACCATTCATTTAGTGACTGAAGTTACAACAGCATTGAAAAACGTGACATGACTATTTTTCACACAACTATTGCTGCATCTCTGTGGTCATGTGATCGAAACTCAGACACTTGGCAACTGGCATGTATTTATGACAGTTGCACTGTCTCAGGGTTATGTGATCACTGTTTGTGACCTTCCCAATTGGCTTTCAACGAGCGAAGTCAATGGGGGAAAGCTGGATTCACATAACAAATGTGTGATTCACTTAACAACTGCAGTAATTTGCTTAAGAACTGTGACAGGTCATACAATGGGGCAAAACACATTTAACAGCAGCCTTGCTTAGCAATGGAAATTTTGGGCTCAGTTGTGGTCATAAGTTGAGGACTATTTGTATGTGGCCACTAAGAGTCAATCCTGTCTTCATAGCACATAATCAGAATAATCACTGGTTAATAGAACATGTATATACAGTATTTTAAACACACTAGGACAGTATTTATTTGAAAGCATGTTTTACTGTGTAATCTGAAACAATTAAATACAGTATCTCTACCCATGACTGAGTTCATTGCAAAGAAGCTTTTCAGAGTCTAAAAATAATACAGTGCAACCAAAGGCTGAAGGCAAAGGGGAAATAATTGAGAATAAGCAGTGAAAAGAATAGTTACCATCAACAGTGGTTCTTGAGTGAAGAACATTTTTAAAACAGTGGACTTTTCATAGTACAGTTATCACTTTTATTCAGCATTGACATAGTAGCCCTGATATATTTTTTAAAAAAAATATTTTACAGGTTAAATGTGTTTGTATGCTTAACTATTTCAGTATAAAAAACAATAAGAGGAGTAATTACTGTATGCTGCCCAGAATCATCAATTGTGAGATGGGTGGCTGTATAAATTTGATTAATTAATTAAAAATATAATAAAAGCAATAATATAGCTGCTAAAAATACATGTGGAAAAATGCTTCTGTCATGCAACTAAGAAAAATGTGCTGATACATGAGACTAATAAAACAATGATCATTTATTTGCAAAGCTGCTTTTAAAAAAGCCCTATGCAGCATTCTCATAACCAATGATAAGAATTAGTTATTTATTTTATTTACTAAATCTACATTCTATCTTTCCACTGAAAGTTGCTGAAGATTAAAAAAAAGCAGACAAGCACAAAAAAATTAACTAAATTAAGGAAATGAAGAATTCATCCAGCAGAGAAGTTTTTTTCACAAAGCTGTAGATCTGAAATGAGTTTTGCCATCCATTTACAGTCAATTCATAGTGAGGAATGAGATAAGTTAGAGCCAAATCATAAATCAGATAACCCTCTAAAGCAGCTGTAACAGAAGCTCAGATAGCCTAAGCCAGGATGAATGATACTGTAGTACAGGGGTGTCAAACTCGCCACGTCACGTGACATGTCACGATGTATCACGACTTTCTCCCCATTGCTGGAGCTGGGGTGCGCATGGTTTTGTGGGCCGGCAGTTTGACACCCATGCTGTAATAGAAGCTGATACTATAAGCTACTACAGCTGAGATAGTTAAAAAGAGAATTGCTGTTGACTAGAGCTGGATTTAAAAGGCAAAATGTGATTTCAGGGGTATATTATGGGCCCTGTCTCTCAAGGAGATCCATCTGCTGGGACCAAAAAGAAGGGCCTTCTCTGTGGTGATTCCCTCCTTGTGGGACATCAACCCTCTGGAAATAAGATTGGCCCCACTTTGACACTCTTATAAGAGGCCTTGAAGACATGGTTTTGCCAACAGGTCTGGGACCCTAAGGTAACGTGGAGCCCTTCAAATGGTGGCTGGTTTGATTGTTGTCTCCAAGGGGTTCAGGGTTTATTGGGTTGTGCTGGAGTTTCATTTCTGTGAGCTGCCTAGAGTCACTGTGAGTTGGGTGATCATAGACATTTATTTAGAAATTTTCTAAATAAATAAATATTCCTAGGAAAGGCCAGTTTGGTTTAAGTGCATGACCATATTTGTTCCAGATCACATTTTGCCACTTAAGTGTCAGACCCAAAGAACCCAAAGAGCTATGTGGAATTAGTTATTTTATCTCTCTGCGCCTACAGACTGAATCTTGCCAGACTGAAGCAATTGTCTGCAATAACTCTAGAGCATATTCTGTGAATTGCTAGGGAAGGCCTGATTTGCTCTTTTCTTGCCCACGAGACATTCCAAACTCTGCTCTCTTTTTGCTGTCTGGGAAAGACTCCCTCACTCCTGTAACCCTGGACTAAAAATTCAGCACGTTAAATCCAGATCTGTGCCTATTTCTCCTCCTCCTCCTCCTCTTTTGTTTCTGCTGTTCCTCTTGCTTTTCAAGCTTCTGTTTTCTTTACTGTGCAGAAGATCAATTCCACTTCTGAGTCAAAGAGAAAGTCATTCAGTTGTGTTTTGATTTTACAGACATGTTTCTCTGCAGACAAGAATTGCAGAAAGGACAGGACAATTCCATATACTGTAGTGGTTCGTATGCAAGTAACAGTGTTGCTAGTTCTCCACCCTAAAATACAGGCACCTGTGAAACTAGCAGAGGCTGAGCAAGATTGCATATGTGTGTGTGCATGTACATCAGGAAGCATAATAGAGTTTACTCTGTTACAAAGCTACATGGTGGATTAAGTAGGTCAAAGTCATTATTTTTCAAAATGTGAAGGATAGACCTAATACTGTTTCAGTCTTTAATTCACTGCAGCGCGGTCACCCTTTCTGGGTAAACCAGGCAGGAAACATAATTAGATAAGCTAATTCCACTTTATTATAATAAGGCTACATTAACAGAATCTTGCAAGGGTAAAGGTCTTCCTGCCACTCCTTTTAACTACCTGATCAATTAGGACAGGTCCTTCCTAAGTCCTCTGTTAATCCATTGGGGGGGGCAACTCTCTTGTCTGATTGCTTCCTAGGCTGCATCTCTTCCCCTCATCCCCCAAGGTCACCTACACATCTGATGACAAATGCATTATCATATCATCATTATATGATCAAAGTGCAACTGTCAAGCACAGGAAAGTAGGAATCCAGGCAATTCAAATGAATTGGTTTATTGCACGCTAAAGCTCTCTACAAGAATCTGAACTACTAACAGTCAAAGTGAATTGGTGGTAAATAAAAGTCAAAGGAATTCAAGGTGGGCTGGACTTAGATCTCTCGTGAGTGTGAAAGGATTCAAGATAGATGATGCATCAACATTGGAGCGCCAGAATATTCTGGTGTCGATATAAGCCACAAACAAGGAAAAAGCTTAATATTCTTTCCACTAACAAACTTAAGTATATTGTATTTTCTCTTCACAAATATTTCCATTTACTGAAACCTGGTTAATTGGTACTATAATCCATAGCTAACTTGTTCTGAGTCTTGTTACCTTGCCACATCTTAATATATGATGTGATTTGGTTGGTTTGTTCACAGCAAACACATGGAAGAAAAATTTCCATTCTGTACCATAGTAGCCAATTCAGGGCATTTATTTTCCTTCTGCAGTAATTATTTTCCTGGCAAAATGAAGGGATGTTCTTTTGTAAAACGTAAAAGACAGGTCAGATATGATGAACAAGAAAGTTTAGTGTCTAGGCAGTTTGATGGGGACACTAGAGGGATTAATGGGTTTTACTCAACCGTTATGGAGAAATGCATTAGATATGTAAGTGAAGAAAACCTGCTCCACATCATGGAGATTGGTGATGAAGGAGACTTCAGAAGAAGGAGAATGTGATGGATGGGATGGCATTTAATGGTCTTTGGGGAACGTGGCTCCAAATGGTGTTAGCAATCCAAAGAGCAGGAGGCTGAACCTGCAGAGGACTAGAGTAGAGGCTGCAATTCCAAGCCGTGTTTGCATTTAAATCATAGGAAAGATGGTGTTTTTTGCCTTCATTACATCACACGTGACTGAAATTAAACTACAGTGAGCTTTTAAAGATTCCAATTTAAATTGTGCTTTTAAAGATAACAGTTTAAATTGTGCTTTTTAAAGATAACCGATTCAACATACTCTTAAAAGCCCATGCAGGTATAAATAGCACTTCTTGATCATTTGCCTATAGGGTTAAAAACAGCTGTCAGTCATGACAGTGAGAAAGGCTATGTGGTGCTTCAGATTCCAGGAGAAAGTGCTTCAGAGCAGATGGGGGTACTCATATAGCCCCGGCTGGGAGGGGGCATTGTGCCTTTTCCTGAGATCATACTACAGCCAAGGAGGGAATCTGCAGTATCCCTGTAAAAGACACAGCTGCTTTAAACAGTTTCTGACCCTGGCATCCCAAAACTGAACAGCCTTTGCAATTAACTTGCTAAGCATGTTCAAAATGAAAAAAGAGATACAGTGACACCTGCTTGAAATTGGTCTATTCTTTGTATCACCCCTAAAAAGTCATATTATCAGGGCTTTTTTTCTCATAGAACGCTCAGAACGGAGTTCCGGCACCTTTTTTGGATGGAACCTTGTAGGGTAGGCAAGGCGGGTTGTACGACATGTGTGAGTTCCGGCACCTTTTTCTTTTACAAAAAAAGCACTGCATATTATGTATTCATATTTTTGTAAAAAAAAAAAAAGTTTTAGCCACTGAATTATGACCAGGGATAGTTAATGAGAGAATTGGGCTTCTACACTGAGACATGGGTTGTGAGTGAATTATGCACAGAAAATGAAATGGAGTTTGAATCAGTCCAAAGCAAATTGTGTTTATTGCCTTGCTGTTGCTATTGTTATATACTAAAACAGTGGTGGCGAACCTATGGCATGGGTGCCAGAGGCAGCACTCAGAGCCCTCTCTGTGGGCACCCGCGCCATGCCTCAGAGGTAGCAACTGTCCCTCTTCAACCAGCCGCCTGCTAATTTGCTGAGGTCCCACGTGGCTGAATGCATCCTGGCACAGCTGGTTTCCCTCCCCCCCATCCCATCCCTCCTGGCCTCACATGCTCTCCTTTTCCCAGGCACAACCCACTGCATCGCCTCCTCAGCTGTTGGCTGACCATCCATCTCGGAGGCGGCTTCTTTGAACTGCTGGCGACGGGCTGCGGAGCCCCAGAGTGTGCCTGTCGAGGGGCCGGCAGGCTGTGGCTGCGGACGGACACCATTGGCTCCCATGTGGGAGCCGGTGGTGTCAGGCCCTTGCCACACCCACCCAGTGGGCCACGTCCACCTGGCACCCAGCGATAAGTGGGTTTTGGGTTGCAGTTTGGGCACTCAATCTCTGAACGGTTCATCACCACTGTACTAAAACAACAAATAAGCCATTTTGATGTAGTGATTAGTGCACCAAGCTAGTAACTTGAGATTATGAATCCTAGAAAGCATACAGTAGTGAACCACTTCTGAAAAACCTTGCTAAGAAAATTGCAGGGACTTTTCCAGGGAGTTTTTTAAGAGTCAAATATTTATTTGAAGACACCAAAACAAACCATGCACAGCAGAAGTGGACTTCAGACCTCATGAGTACCTGGCTGATGGATCACTTGGAATTTCCTATGATTATAGACTAGACCAGGAAAAGGAATTTTTTTTCAGAAGGCGGCTTTAGAAAAAGGCATAAAAGAGGGTGGGCAACATGCCCCCTTTATGACCTGTGGACTTCAACTCTCAGAAATCCTGAGTCAGCATGGCTGATGTATTAACTCTGGGATTCAAGTCCTTTTAGGTCATTTAGGGGCATAATGCCGCTTCAGAAAAAGCCAGATTAAGACAGATGCCATGTTAGTCCCCATTAAGAAAGGGATTGAAAATGAAATTGTTATGCTGTAACACCTTGGAATCCATCCCTAGAGCATTATGTACACTTCTCGTTGGCATATTTTTTAAAAAAAGAATACAGATCTAAAAAAAACAATCAACAAGAACAACTAAAGTGATTGTAAACTTGATTATCTTCCTTACAAGAAAAGTCTAAAAGGTTTGGAATTCTTTAGCATGGAAAAAGAGTGATGGATGGGCAAATATAGTTAAAGTATATAAAATCATGTGGGTTATGGAGAAAGTGAAAAAGGAAGATTTTCGGCCCCCTGCTCCAACACTAGCATTAAGGGTCATTTAATTAGCTGATTGGAACTAGATTTGCAACAGACAAAAGGAAATGTATCTTCCCATAGCATTTGTTCCAAAGATATTATTTTTTTCAAAAGGGAACTGGACTTTGCTTTTTGCTTGAAGATGCTTCGCTTCTCAACTAAGAAGCTTCTTCAGTTCAGAATGATGGTGGAAGATGGAAGGATTTACATTTCTTGCAGTCATCTGGTCATTAGCCCTCTTTCTGAGAGTCATTGAGGGTACCTGGAGATTTATCTGTGCCCTCAGGGTCACCTGAACAGTGCAAATAGGTATGGAAGCTTCTTGGAACTGCTGAAAGGACTGTGTTGTAAACAGGAGATGGGTGGTGTCATATCCCATAGCATATATTTAACCTATGGAATTCTTCAGTCAGAGAAGAATTGGATAGATTCGTGGAAGATAGGTCTTGAGATAATTGATGACTCTTGAAGATTCATTGGTATCTCTGATTGGGGTACCATACCAGTTGATGATGAGCTGCAGCAGGAAAGGGTTGTATCTTCATATCACACTTGTGAGCACCCAAAAAGTCTTCGGAAATAAAATGGACATCAAGGTGGACCTTGACCCAACCCAGCAGGACTTCATATTCTTATGAAGGCATATTTCAGGAATGGTTGCAAGGGACGGGATGGGATTAAAAAAAATCAAAATGGTGGCTGTGATTGAATAGTGCTTCATTCAATGACTGAATGGTTGAGATCCTGCTCCATTTTTACATGTGCCTTTACTTTTTTCTCTCTATGTTGAAAGAGTGAGTGAATTTTGAGGAGTGCCATAGATGAAGTTTGTGGTGTAGATTTTCAGTTGATTAATTGGGACTTTCCTCCCACTCCTCTATAATCACTTTTACTGGCTTTCTAGAAAAGGGGATTCCCAACTTGAGTCAGAATTATGAAAAGAATAACAAACGTGTTACTCAGGGCCATATTAAAGAGCTCTCTTTGATGTTCCTGGCAGCTGTGACTAACACTAATGATTTTTGTGAGAGGTTCTTTCACACTTATAAATATGTTCCAGCACTTCTCCCTCTGTGTCACAACTTCTATTACCATGTGGAGGAGCAATGTATGGTGTTTGCTTTTATTATTCAATCTGCCATATGCTAAAAGCTAAAGCCACCGAGTAGGCTGATATCGCACATGTCTGGGTGTTTAGCTAAAGGAAACGTGTTTTGCAAATTTAAATTTTTCACTATCTAAAAAGATCAACAACTTGTCACAAATATATACCGGTTCCCCCCCGGGCTCACTCTTTGTTAATCACTTCCTATTCAAATGTGTTGTACAGAAGCCCCTCAAAATTAACCTTTGTGCAGGTGAAAATGTTATCGTAGTATAAGAGGAAATAACACAACTACAGTACTCTTGGTGTTAGGATACTTAGCAGTAAATTACAGATCTCCTAACTCTTAATGGCTTAGCTAGACTTAAATTCACACACAGGGCTTGGTTCGTTGAAAATCTTCAATGAAGTCACATTGACACTTCCAGGCAACATATGGTGAACTTGAAGGCAGCTTTGTAAAGCAGAGCAGACAACTGTGGCAAACAAACAAACCACCTATCCAGATAAGGAGAGGACAGGAGATTGCCCACATGTATTCCAGACATCTGTTCACCCTAAGGAAACTGCAGGACAGTAATGTTCCATGGTATGCATTTCAATGGTGAAAAAAGTAAAATTCTACATTTAGGCAAGAAAAACCAAGCACACAGGTATAGTATAGTATACCTGCTCAACAGTAGTAACTGTGAGAGGGATCTTGGTATCCTAGTGAGCAATCACTTAAATATGAGCCAGCAGTGTGCTGCAGCTCCCAAAAAAAGACAACACAGTTCTAGGCTGCATTAACCAAGAGATAGAATCAAGATCACATTACATCACTGTATAATGCCTTGGTAAGGCCACACTTGGAATATTCCATTTTTGTTTGCCATGATATAAAAAAGATGTTGAGACTCTAGAAAGAGCAACGAAGATGATTAGAAAGTTGGATGCTAAAACATAAGAAGAATGGTTGTAAGAATTGGGTATGTCTAGTCTAGTGAAAAGAAGGACTAGGGGATCAACCTATTCACCAAAGCACCAGCAGGCAGGAAAAAGAAGCAATGGATGGAAAGTAATCAAGGAAAGAAGCAACCTAGAATTAAACAGAAATTTCCTGGTAGTGAGAACAATCAACCAGTGCAACAGCCTGTCTTCAGAAGTTGTGGGTGCTCCAAAACTGGAGGCTTTTAAGAAGAGATTGAACAACCATTTGTCTGAAATGGCATAGGGTCTCCTACTTGAACAGGGGTGTTAGACTAGATGACCTCCAAAGTCTCTTCCAACTCTGTTATTCTGTTATTCAGTTCAGTATTGGGAGTCTATGGGATTAGCCATCCGGCTCATAATCACGGTGGAGACTTTTAAAGGAAACTAAATTTGCAAATCGCACTTTCTGCTCACTTTTGGAAATTGCTCGACAACTACTTCTAAGCTGTTACTGACCATTAGAAAGACAAGTTTGAGAATATCAGGTAAGTCTATCTTCAATCCTGAATGGAAAAAAAAACTTGTTAATAATAAGAATATAAAGAATCTGAAATAAACAGCAGAAAGCTAAATAAGGTTTTGTTGTTACAAAATGAAGGGTCCAGATAAAATTGGAGTATTTAAACTTTTACAATAAAATTTTGGAGTTAATCATAAACAACAAACAACTTGTGAGAAATTAATATTCATTTGGTTTTTACAAGACATAACTAATGTAAGCACTGTCATGATTTCAAAAAACTGGACACTAGAGAGGACCAACAATTTTAAGTAGAGGAAAGACATGCAAGCTTATAAAATGATGCAAAATGTTATAACAATAAAAATATCAAGGGAGACTTTACATTTGAGACTTCCCTCCTACTGATGAATTACTGGTTAGCTGATGTGACATTTGGTGCCCATGAAGTTGAGTAACTGTTGTACAGCTAGAGCAGGGGTGTCAAACTCGCAATGTCACGTGATGTGTCGTGACATATCACGACTTTTTTGCCATTGTCGGCAATGAGGTGGGCGCGGTTTCGCCATGATGCATCTGGCCCATGGGCCAGCAGTTTGACACCCCTGAGTTAGAGGTAGTCCTCAACTTATGACTATAATTGAACCCATAATTTGTTGCTAAGGTATAACATTTCTTAAGTGAGTTTTGCTCCCTTTTATAAAAATAAGCTAAATCACTTCAGGGTTTTTTTCCACCTTTAATATCCCATATAAGCTGTACAATTCAATTGAAAAACAAACTGAAATCTTTTGAGAGAGAAAAAATAACAATAAAAACATACAGTAATGTGACTGCATAAAGATGTGCGCCCTTAAACTAATACTTTGTTGAAGCACCTTTTTTATTTTATGATGGCATTCAGCCTGCACATCTTGCCTTGGGAATCTTTGCCCACTCTCCCTTGCAAAAGCGGTCCAAATCTGTCTGATTGCCAGGGCATCTTTTGTGCATAGCCCTCTTCAGGTCACCCACGTATATTCAACTGCTATTTTTCCCCCCTAAAAGTTTTCAATTTGCTTTTCCTTTGAATTCTACAGCTTACACATTATATTAAATGTGGGGAGAAAATATAAGCACTTTATCTTGGCCTAATATATATATATATATATTTACATCTCAAAACCATGACATTTTAACAGGGGTGTGTTGACATATTTATGCCAACTATATGTGGGATTTTAGATATTGAATGTTTTTAGATATTGAGCGTTTTATTTTTAATTGAGTAGTTTAGTATTGGGGAACTATGAGCACCCTTTATGGCATTATAGATGTTATAGAATAGAATACAAAATAATATAGAATAATAGACTCAGAAGTGACATTGGAGGTCTTCTAGTCCAACCCCTGCTCAAACAGGAGACCCTATGCTATTTCAGACAAGTGATTCTCTAGTCTCTTCTTAAAAACCTCCAGTGATGGAGCACCCACAACTTCTGGAGGCAAGTTGTTCCACTGGTTAATTGTTTTTATTGCCAGAAAGTTTCTCCTTAATTCCAGGTTGCTTCTCTCCTTGATTAGTTTCCATCCATTGTTTCTTGTCTTGCCTTCTGGTTCTTTCGAAAATAGGTTAATCCCTTCTTCTTTTTGACAGCCTCTCGAATATTGGATAAGGGATGTAGTGGCTCAGTGGGTTAGGACGCTGAGCTTGTCGATCAGAAGATCGGCAGTTTGGCGGGTCGAATCCCGAGTGCCACATAGCAGAGTGAGCGCCTGTTACTTGTCCCAGCTTCTGCCAACCTAGCAGTTCGAAAGCACGTAAAAATGCAAGTAGAACAATAGGGACCACTCCAGTGGGAAGGAAACAGCGTTCCGTGCGCCTTTGGTGTCTAGTCATGCCAGCCACATGACCACAGAGACATCCTCGGACAAACACTGGCTCTTTGGCTTTGAAACGGAGATGAGCACCAACCCCTAGAGTTGGAAACAACTAGCACGCATGTGCGGGGGAACCTTTACCTTACAAATATTGGAAGACTGCTATCATGTCACCCTTAGTCCTTATTTTCTCTGGACTAGCCGTAACCAGTTCCTCCAACTGTTCTTCATATATTTTAACCTCTAGCCTCCTAATTATCTTTGTTGTCCTTCTCTGCACTCTTTCCAAAGTCTAAAAATCTTTATAATGTGGTGACCAATATTCCAGGTGTGATCCTGCTTACTGTTACATAGTACTAATACTTCGAGGATGACAGAGAATGAGGTGGCTGGATGGAGTCACTGAAGCAGTAGGCATGAGCTTAAATGGACTCCAGAAGATGGTAGAGGACAGGAAGGCCTGAAGAAATGTTGTCCATGGGCTCGCGATGGGTCAGACATGACTTCGCAACTAAGAACAACAACTAATACTTCATGTGATCTTGATCTTATGCCTCTGTTTATGCAACCAAGGATTGCATTAGCTTTTTTGGCAGCTGCAGCACACTGCTGGCTCATATTTAAGTGATTGTCCACTAGGACTCTAAAATCCCTCTCACAGTTACTGCTTTTGAGCCAGGTTTCATTTAATCTGAGTATGTCCGGGTCAGTTTGTATTGTTGTACTGTGGTAATACTTGTTCCAATTTCTCAGCCTACTATATCAGATGCAGCATTGCCAGTTTTTTGTTTTTTTAAAAAAAATAATGCGCAGAGAAGTTGACAGTGAGACGTTGACAGTGGGAACAGTGGAATGCTTGCCTTCAGGGATTGTGGTTGCACCATCACTGGAGATTTTTGGGAAGAGATGGAAAGCCATTTGTGATTGTATGTAGTCTCCTCCTTGGGCAGGAAATTGAACTGGAATACCTCCAAGATCCCTTCCAACTCTGTTATACTCAGGGCTTTTTTTCTCACAGAATGCTCAGAATGGCGTTCCGGCATCTTTTTTTGCACACACACACACACACACACACATAAAAAAAAGCTTTTGCACAAGCTATGCTACTCCCTCTATTGGCTTTCAAAAGCCTATTGGCTTTTGAAAGCCAATAGGAATTGCTGCTGAGAGCGCCAAAAGACCCGGCCGGCAAACGTTGCACCGGCAAGTTGTCTGCAGCGAAGGTGAGTTGGCAGGAAGTTTGAATCCCTCCCTGCTGCCCAACTACACCATCTCAACTGGGTAAGTAAGAGAGGACAAGGAATGGGAGGTGGGTTCTGCAGAGTCCATGTGCACTCCTTCCTTATGCTCACCCGTGTCAGCCAGGCTGGTGGCCTACCTGGTGCTGGACCTGCGCCACCATCACCTCGCCCTGCGCACCTAAGTGGCCGCCCTGCATCGCCTGGCCTGCACCGCCTCTGCCACCCGCCCCGCGCAGCCCCGCCATATAGAGTGGGCCCCGCTGCTCCCACTGCACCAGCCGCAGCAGCTCTGGCCCTGGGGGGAAGCCCGCCACCAACACCCCTCGCACCCATGACCGCAGCAGCGCCGCCCGCCCCCACCTCCTGCGCCTGCCAAGATGAGAGTTCCAGCACCTTTTTTTTTTTTAGAAAAAAAGCACTGGTTATACTCATACTAAAATATGCTTGTTTTTCTCAAGTAACAACTAAGAGGAAATTTTCTGATCTTCATGCATTGTGTAGCACATCACAACACGTGGAAGACAGGAAGCACAGAGGAATGAGATATTTATTGTATTTGTTTTGTATGTTGCTGCACTATACTTTTTAGTTATAAATTTTTCAGTGATGTCTCCTGATCCATAATACTGTAGCTCTCTTATCGTTTTGAGGAGAGCAGAAAATATGCTTACCGTATATACTTGAGTATAAGCCGAATTTTTCAGCCCACTTTTTGGGCTGAAAAATTCCACTTCGGCTTATACTCCAGTCAACAAAAAAAACTTACCGAGGACTTGTGCGCGGCCGAGGCTTTGGTGCTTCCGGGATCGCCCGCACCTCTCCCAAGCCACCGCCGTCCGAGACCTGCCGAAGTTTGGGGAGGTTTGGGGAGGTGCGCGCGCACCTCCCCAAACTCCGCGCCTTGCCTGCCTGCTTCTTTCCGCAGCGGAAAGAAGCAGGCAGGCAGGGCGCGGAGGAACGGAGACTTGCCGACGTTTGGGGAGGTTTGGGCGCCTCCCCAAACCTCGGCAGGTCTCCGTTCCTCCGCGCAGACCTGCCGACGTTTGGGGAGGTTTGGGCGCCTCCCCAAACCTCCCCAAACGTCGGCAGGTCTCCGTTCCTCCTGCCGACCTTTGGGGAGGTTTGGGCGCCTCCCCAAACCTCCCCAAACCTCGGCAGGTCTCCGTTCCTCCTGCCGACCTTTGGGGAGGTTTGGGCGCCTCCCCAAACCTCGGCAGGTCTCCGTTCCTCCTGCCGACCTTTGGGGAGGTTTGGGCGCCTCCCCAAACCTCGGCAGGTCTCCGTTCCTCCTGCCGACCTTTGGGGAGGTTTGGGCGCCTCCCCAAACCTCGGCAGGTCTCCGTTCCTCCTGCCGACCTTTGGGGAGGTTTGGGCGCCTCCCCAAACCTCCCCAGGTCTCCGTTCCTCCTGCCGACCTTTGGGGAGGTTTGGGCGCCTCCCCAAACCTCGGCAGGTCTCCGTTCCTCCTGCCGACCTTTGGGGAGGTTTGGGCGCCTCCCCAAACCTCGGCAGGTCTCCGTTCCTGTTTGGGGAGGTTTGGGCGCCTCCCCAAACCTCCCCAAACCTCGGCAGGTCTCCGTTCCTCCGCGCAGACCTGCCGACCTTTGGGGAGGTTTGGGCGCCTCCCCAAACGTCCCCAAACCTCGGCAGGTCTCCGTTCCTGTTTGGGGAGGTTTGGGCGCCTCCCCAAACCTCCCCAAACCTCGGCAGGTCTCCGTTCCTCCGCGCAGACCTGCCGACCTTTGGGGAGGTTTGGGCGCCTCCCCAAACGTCCCCAAACCTCGGCAGGTCTCCGTTCCTGTTTGGGGAGGTTTGGGCGCCTCCCCAAACCTCCCCAAACCTCGGCAGGTCTCCGTTCCTCCGCGCAGACCTGCCGACCTTTGGGGAGGTTTGGGCGCCTCCCCAAACCTCGGCAGGTCTCCGTTCCTGTTTGGGGAGGTTTGGGCGCCTCCCCAAACCTCGGCAGGTCTCCGTTCCTCCGCGCAGACCTGCCGACCTTTGGGGAGGTTTGGGCGCCTCCCCAAACGTCCCCAAACCTCGGCAGGTCTCCGTTCCTGTTTGGGGAGGTTTGGGCGCCTCCCCAAACCTCCCCAAACCTCGGCAGGTCTCCGTTCCTCCGCGCAGACCTGCCGACCTTTGGGGAGGTTTGGGCGCCTCCCCAAACGTCCCCAAACCTCGGCAGGTCTCCGTTCCTGTTTGGGGAGGTTTGGGCGCCTCCCCAAACCTCCCCAAACCTCGGCAGGTCTCCGTTCCTCCGCGCAGACCTGCCGACCTTTGGGGAGGTTTGGGCGCCTCCCCAAACGTCCCCAAACCTCGGCAGGTCTCCGTTCCTGTTTGGGGAGGTTTGGGCGCCTCCCCAAACGTCCCCAAACCTCGGCAGGTCTCCGTTCCTCCGCGCAGACCTGCCGACCTTTGGGGAGGTTTGGGCGCCTCCCCAAACCTCCCCAAACCTCGGCAGGTCTCCGTTCCTGTTTGGGGAGGTTTGGGCGCCTCCCCAAACCTCCCCAAACCTCGGCAGGTCTCCGTTCCTCCGCGCAGACCTGCCGACCTTTGGGGAGGTTTGGGCGTCTCCCCAAACATCCCCAAACCTCGGCAGGTCTCCGTTCCTGTTTGGGGAGGTTTGGGCGCCTCCCCAAACCTCCCCAAACCTCGGCAGGTCTCCGTTCCTCCGCGCAGACCTGCCGACCTTTGGGGAGGTTTGGGCGCCTCCCCAAACGTCCCCAAACCTCGGCAGGTCTCCGTTCCTGTTTGGGGAGGTTTGGGCGCCTCCCCAAATGTCCCCAAACCTCGGCAGGTCTCCGTTCCTCCGCGCAGACCTGCCGACCTTTGGGGAGGTTTGGGCGCCTCCCCAAACCTCCCCAAACCTCGGCAGGTCTCCGTTCTTCCTGCCGACCTTTGGGGAGGTTTGGGCGCCTCCCCAAACCTCCCCAAACGTCGGCAGGTCTGCGCGGAGGAACGGAGACCTGCCGAGGTTTGGGGAGGTTTGGGGAGGCGCCCAAACCTCCCCAAACAGGAACGGAGACCTGCCGAGGTTTGGGGAGGTTTGGGGAGGCGCCCAAACCTCCCCAAAGGTCGGCAGGTCTGCGCGGAGGAACGGAGACCTGCCGAGGTTTGGGGAGGTTTGGGGAGGCGCCCAAACCTCCCCAAACAGGAACGGAGACCTGCCGAGGTTTGGGGACGTTTGGGGAGGCGCCCAAACCTCCCCAAAGGTCGGCAGGTCTGCGCGGAGGAACGGAGACCTGCCGAGGTTTGGGGAGGTTTGGGGAGGCGCCCAAACCTCCCCAAACAGGAACGGAGACCTGCCGAGGTTTGGGGACGTTTGGGGAGGCGCCCAAACCTCCCCAAAGGTCGGCAGGTCTGCGCGGAGGAACGGAGACCTGCCGAGGTTTGGGGAGGTTTGGGGAGGCGCCCAAACCTCCCCAAACAGGAACGGAGACCTGCCGAGGTTTGGGGACGTTTGGGGAGGCGCCCAAACCTCCCCAAAGGTCGGCAGGTCTGCGCGGAGGAACGGAGACCTGCCGAGGTTTGGGGAGGTTTGGGGAGGCGCCCAAACCTCCCCAAACAGGAACGGAGACCTGCCGAGGTTTGGGGACGTTTGGGGAGGCGCCCAAACCTCCCCAAAGGTCGGCAGGTCTGCGCGGAGGAACGGAGACCTGCCGAGGTTTGGGGAGGTTTGGGGAGGCGCCCAAACCTCCCCAAACAGGAACGGAGACCTGCCGAGGTTTGGGGAGGTTTGGGGAGGCGCCCAAACCTCCCCAAACGTCGGCAGGTCTGCGCGGAGGAACGGAGACCTGCCGAGGTTTGGGGAGGTTTGGGGAGGCGCCCAAACCTCCCCAAACAGGAACGGAGACCTGCCGAGGTTTGGGGACGTTTGGGGAGGCGCCCAAACCTCCCCAAAGGTCGGCAGGTCTGCGCGGAGGAACGGAGACCTGCCGAGGTTTGGGGAGGCGCCCAAACCTCCCCAAAGGTCGGCAGGAGGAACGGAGACTTGCCGAGGTTTGGGGAGGTTTGGGGAGGCGCCCAAACCTCCCCAAAGGTCGGCAGGAGGAACGGAGACCTGCCGAGGTTTGGGGAGGTTTGGGGAGGCGCCCAAACCTCCCCAAAGGTCGGCAGGAGGAACGGAGACCTGCCGACGTTTGGGGAGGTTTGGGGAGGCGCCCAAACCTCCCCAAAGGTCGGCAGGAGGAACGGAGACCTGCCGACGAGCCGCGGCCACACAGGGTATTCCTGTGTATTCAGGCTTGCAGAACGGCGGATCGGCTTATACTCGAGTCAATAACTTTTTCCAGTTTTGGGGGGTGAAATTGGGGGTCTCGGCTTATACTCGAGTCGGCTTATACTCAAGTATATACGGTAGTTCTAAATTCTACCTTTTTCATGTTTTGTAGAATATTTGGGGAAAACTGTGATTATTTTGTGTGGGTTTTTTCCCTATTAAGTCTTCTCTTATTCTCAGAGACTTTCTTGACAAGTCCCTGAAATTTACGTTGCAAAGTTTTTTTTAGAAGCAGCTTTCCATTGCCTCCTTCCTAGGGCAGAAAGAGAAGGACTGGCCCAGGGTCATCCAGCTAGCTTTGTGCCCAAGGCAGGACTAGATCTCACAATTTCCCTGTTACTACTTTAACTACAAAACTGGCTTCTTTATTTTATATGTATTAATATAATATAATGAAATTATCTCATAAAACAAGCATACGGTTTCATTGTATACACTACTTAATGCCCAGTTAAACACCATCCAGATTCACAGCATTAAAGCCAGTGATTTACTACAATGTGATTCAATCCAGACTGTGTAATTTCATAATTCTCCATAAAATATATGTCACGGTCAATCAGATTTTGCAGTGTCTTGCAAATGTTTGATGTTGCAGTAGAAAAAGGCTTTTTTTTCCCTTTTGTGTTTTAATGCATTTCATTCTGTCTGTTAGGTTGTAAATTCTGGACAACTGTCTGATGTCCGAATAATACTGAACTTCAATAATTTAGATAGCAGTTAAAACTATCTCATTATTCAAGATACTCTGATTCTGTTGCATTCTGTTTGCCATTCAGCAAAATCAGATTCTATTTTCAGATTTTATTTGACTTTCCATTTCAGTTTGATTCAGTGATTTGGATTAAATCTCCAAATCAAAACTTCACACAGCCCTAGTCTCTTTATTGTGTATACAAGTCATACATATTTAATTGCCTTAAATGGTTGATGTCCACATAAAGAGAAGATCAAACTAGGTGTGATTAAACCCACATCAAATAGCCCAGTGTTTTGTTTTGCTTTGCTTTCTTGCTAAAGGTCTCTTTTTTATTTGGGATACCAAGTTTGGCTGTTTTCATTTTTAATGAGTGCTAAACAGACAGTAAAATTTTATTCCGTTTTCACTTGCAATATTAACTAACAGTTGCTGTTCTAAGTGTTCAGGAAAAGCACTAACTATACACGTCTTGCATACATAATAAACACTTCTTTGAAACCATGCTCTATATCCATAAAGGTAAAGGTAAAGGTTCCCCCGCACATGCATGCTAGTCGTTTCCGACTCTAGGGGCCGGTGCTCATCTCCATTTCAAAGCCGAAGAGCCAGCACTTGTCCGAGGACGTCTCCGTGGTCATGTGGCCGGCATGACTAGACGCCAAAGGTGCACGGAACGCTGTTACCTTCCCACCGTACTGGTCCCTATTTTTCTACTTGCATTTTTACGTGTTTTCGAACTGCTAGGTTGGCAGAAGCTGGGACGAGTAACAGGCGCTCACTCTGCTACACGGCACTCGGGATTCGACCCGCCAAACTGCCGACCTTCCGATCGACAAGTTCAGCGTCCTAACCCACTGAGCCACCGCGTCCCTTTCTATATCCATACATAACCCCAAAAGAGCCTTTTAATTCTGAATTGCTCTACAGGTAGTCCTTGACTTACAAACACAATTGAGCTCACAATTTCCATTGCTAAGCAGGACAGTTATTAAGGGAATCGTGCTGTATTTTTGCCTTGGTTAAGAGAATCGCTGAAGGAGAATCATGTGGTCGAGCTTTCCCTATTGACTTTGCTTGTCAGAAGCTGACTGGGAAGCCTACAAAGGACAATCCTGGAGGCCAAGGATGCTGCCACTATGGTAAATACATGCCATTGCCAAGCCCCCAAAGTCTGATCACATGAAAGGAGGGATGCTGAACAGTCAAAAGTGTGGAAATTGATCATAAGTCACTTTTTCAGTGCTGTTGAAACTTTGAATGGTCATTAAATGAGGACTACCTGGGTTTTTTTTTAATATTAACATAGTTACCTCAGGACAGTGTGATTGCAAAAGTTAAAAAAAAAGTTTCTCATTATAAAAGTATAGTGTTAAGTCTTGGGGTTTTTTTCCAGTTGTAACTTGTTACTAGGTAGTTTCTTTAGAAAGAATTGCAATCTTAAAGATGAGATATTTACAAATGCAATAAATTAGCTTAACAATGTTGCATCCCTCTTTGAACTAATTTGGATAATATAGTAACACATTTAACAACAACAACAACAACATATACCATTTCAGACAAATGGCTGTCCAGTCTCTTCTTCCAGTGTTGGAGAATTCACAAGTTCTGGAGGCAGGTTGTTCCACTGGTTAATTGTTCTAATTGTCAGGAAGTTTCTCCTTAGTTCTAGGTTGCTTCTCTCCTTGACTAGTTTCCATCCGTTGCTTCTTGTCCTGCTTTCAGGTGCTTTGGAGAATAGCTTGACTCCCTCTTCTTTGTGGTAGCCCCTGAGATATTTTATTTAATACATAATGTTATTTTATTTTAGTTTATTTTTGTAATCTGCAGTTTCCAGTAGAGTTTCCTGTTAGTCTTTGAGATTTGTTTGCTCACTAGATTTTTTTCATCCAAGAACTGAATGCAACACATAATTATTCTCTGGGTTTCTGCTTATACTGTTCATTTGATAGGTCAGTTTGAGAGCAGTTATATGGCAGAAAGATAGTCAGTGTGCTTTTTGGCTGAATGGTGATTACAGGTAATTCTCGATTTATGACCATGACTGAGATCAGAATTTCAGTTGCTAAGCAAGTTGGTTGTTAAGTCAGTCATGCCCAACTTTATGACCTTTTGCCATGGTTGTTAAGTAAATCACTGCAATAAGTGAATTGTGTATTTGTTAAACTAATCTGTCTTCCCCCATTGTCTTTGCCTGTCAAAAGCCAGCTGAGAAGGTTGCAGATGGTGATCACATGCCTACAGATGCTGCAACTCTTGCAAATATATGCTGGTTACTCAGTGCCTATGTTTTGATGACATGATCATGGTGATGCTATGGCAATTGTAAGTGTGAAGAACGATTTTTTTTTAGTGCTGTTGTAATTTTGAACAGTCACTAAACTAATGGGTGCAAGTTGAGGACCACTGCACATGTGAATCCTTCAGTTTTAGTCCAACCCTTTGGATCAATTCCTAGCCTAAAAGTTATAAAGAAGGGGGAAAAGAGATAATTATAAAATAAATTTCATGTACATCTTTGCTCAATTTTCCCACAGAGCATGGATTTTATAATTAAAGACTATGGATTTTAAAAATCCATTTTGAGTAAGGTTACTTAAATATATGAAGTCATATGCAATATATGTTTTTGAAAGAAGCCTCAGCCATCTAGCTTGGTCTCCTAATTTGGGGAGGGGGAGGGGCAGATAATGACCTTTCTGAAAAAGGATTGCTGTGGGGAAATAGGAGGAAGTAGGTGCATTGGATGTGTTCATTGCCTTGATTTATTTGCAAAAATAATAAAGGCAGGAAATAAACAAATGCATAAATGTATAAGCCTGCCATAAATCAAAATACATGCATAGAGTACATCATTTTCAGGAAGCACAAAATCAAATTATTTCAAAAGTAACACCAACAGAATTATTTCAGTTTGGTCAATTGTTGAAGTGATATAAATAGCCACTGTCAAAAATATGCCCATTTATTCAGAATCTACTGCATCATAATTTGAAAGAGGAGGAAATGATAAGTGTATCAAGCCAGTTTAGTTACAGGTACTCCTCAACTTAACAACCATTCATTTAGCAACTGTTTGAAGTTACAACAGTATTGAAAAAAGCAACATGGAACCCGTCCTCACACTTATGACCATTACAGCATCCCCAGGTGCTTGGCCAAAGTAACTGAAGGCAGGACAAGAACCAACAGATGGAAACTATTCAAGGAGAGAAGCAGCCTAGAACTAAAGAGAAATTTCCTGACAGAACAATTAATCAATGGGATGGCTTGCCTTCAGAAGTTGTGTGCTCCAACATTGGCAATTTTTAAGAAGAGATTGGACAACTTTATAAATTTGATTAATTAATAAATAAAATAACCATTTTTACTTTTTTCCATATTACATAGATAAGCACGTTCCAAAGGAAGATGTTGTGGCATCTTCACCACCCAAAGGTCAAATACAGAATGTGTAAAACACATCCTAGTGCAAAACTCTTCTGCTCATAGCTGGTTGCTCTCAAACATATTGTGCAAGATCAGAATTTGTTCTGAAGGAAGCTGTTATGTATTGGGTTAAACGAGAACAGTTGCAGCAGCTGCGCAGCGGATACCACCAGGTGGCGCTGTACCAAAACTGCTGGATCAGCTTTCGGCGGGAAATCTGAGGTTTGAAATTATTGGTTGAATGCATACCTGGCCAAGTATATAAGGGGCACAGGTACCCCTGATTTCTCAGTACCGTTTCTACCACCAATAAAGAGCTGCATGCTGAACTCCTCTGCCTGGTGTCTTTCCTGCGTTCCAGAACCCACTACACAATAGAAGCCATCCTAAAAGAAAAGACTATTGCACTTATATCTTTCTGAGGTTCAGTGTGTTCCTGGTTTGAGGACAATTTGGAGCTAACCGAGCATACAAAAACTTTTTAAAAATCAGACGTATATCCATAAAACTATAGCTTTCCTACTGGAGAATTCCTCTGAGCAGAATGAAAATTATCTAATAAAATTAGAGGCATTGAACCATCCAGGAAAAGAATTAATTTAAGCAGTTAAATCAATGAGCCACTGTTCTTTCCTTGATAGTGACCACGGCAGTCTATAAGCAACTTAATTCTGTATACATTTGGCAACTAAGAAAATTGTATGTGTGCATGTGTGTGCGCGGGGGCCTTTGGGGCTTTCTGCACAATCTAAAATTTTCTTAATTAGTTCTTCTGTTAGTAAGAGGAGGAGGTCCTTCTCTGTGGGCGCCCCGGAGCTATGGAATCGGTTGCCGGTTGAGCTCCGGATGGCGCCCGACCTCCGCTCCTTCCGACGCGATCTGAAAACGCATTTGTTTGAACAAGCCGGCTTGGCCTGATAGGGGGTGGGTTGGGTTTTTTATTGCTCTTAACATTTGTATTTATCGTTTTTACTTGGGCATTATGTTTAATTCCTTTTAACTTTTGTATTTTTTGTATTTTATACATCTGCCCTGTTCATCGCCCTGAGTCCTTCGGGAGAAGGGCGGTATATAAATAAAATTAATATAATATAATATAATATATAATTCTTGCTGCAGTTAATTTGTTTTTTGTCATTTTTCCAGCCATATGTGTATTTTCTTGACTCCTAGCAACTGCCTTGGCAACATCTTTGGAAGTAGTTTGCCATTGTGTTCTTTCAGTGGTTGTAAGTGACAGGCGAGTCTAGAACTTACAGTTATGAAGTTTTTACTTAGGTGCTTAGGAATTAGGATCACATCACATAATCTTGGCCTGGATCCTATTTACAGTGGTACAGTAGAAAGCTTAGTAAAATGGAAGAAAGGAACTGAATCTTTATCGTACAATTCTTATATAGTATTGGTACCAAAAATTAGTCTAATTTGTTTACTTGTCTGATATTGAATAAAAATGTAAAGAAAAGCCGTCCTTCTGTAACCAAGGAAATAAGAGTCGTACACTGTTTCACCAAATTTATTTTTGGCTGACTGTGGTTTGTGTTTATGAATTCAGGAGTTGTATTTTGAGAAACAGTAAAAAAAAAAGTGGCTTGAAGTGTAAGGGTTCATGTTGTGCAGTGGTGGGATTCAGACGGTTCGCACCACTTCGGCAGAACCGGTAGCTAATTTTTTGTTGCCCAGGTCCAGAATGGACTCCCGGAAGTGGCATCCACACAGAGAACTGGTTGTTCACATATTTGAATCCCACCACTGATGTTGTGTTGGATCATCACACCGGAGAATAAATGTTTCAGTCAAGTTGGTGAATTCCCTGAGCATTTTTGGGGTGTATTTGAAACTTGGATTAAAAAATAACTTGGCTGGGCAAGCCCACACATGAATAGGGTGGTTTTGTGTTTAATTCTAGCATCTTGATGTGTTCAATTCAGTGGGACCCGTAATGGTGATACTGCTTGATCTGTCATATTTTGGGTTAAGGTGACCTTTGAAGATCCTCAAAGGAATGTTATGCTTTTCCAGTTGCCCCCTCCTGTTATACTGTGATGCTGTAGAGAGAAGAATTGAAGGAATAAAATTTAAGGAAATAACTGGAATTTAAGGAAATAATCCAGACCGACTCGACAATAATATATTTGAAATTAAAATGCATTACATAGTGATTTTTCTATTGATCAAGGAATATGGAGAGTATATAGAAAGATATTTTTATGCTACACAGTTAGCCAGGTTGTCAAAGTCAAGAATTTTATGATATGTTTAGTGAGAATATCCATGGGCAGGTTGGCTCAAGATAATCACGTTTCTGTAGAGTCTTCCAAGTCATTTTTTCCCCTTTGAAATCCATCCTGTAAGCGTCCCTATAATCTGCATGACTTACTTTTTATTTGCAAAAAATAAAATTTAGTTTTCTGAATCTGGAGCTTTCTTTTTTCCTACCCTGCTTTTTTGTGTTTATTTGACTTCACATAGTATCCTGTATTTTTAATAAATTATTTAGAACTTTGATACTGTTTTGATTCAAAGACCTTCCTTCCTTCCCTCCCTCTGTTCCTACCATCCTCCCTCCCTCCCATCAGGGAAGGCAGTACAGTACAGATTGATTTAGGCTTCCAGCTGTTAGGCTTTTTTTAAGACCTAGGAATTAAAACTCAAAATCTAATAACCATCGCTATCTAAAATGGAAGTATATTAAGCAAAGTTAGTTCTTGTTGGATTAATGACATCTTAAAGCTAGTTGAGAAATTGAAGATTATTTTAGTGATAGAGTGTATGTTTTGCATGATAAAAGCCCTGAGGATGTTCCCTGAAAAACGTTGCCTCAAGGAAAGTTCCCATCTTCCAGTAGCTAAATTAATTAAACTTATGATTTGACTAAATGTATCTTTTATCTGTCAGCACCACTGGGCAGGTCTGATCAGGAAACAAGCCCTACAAGGAGACTAAAACTATGATATTGAATATAGATTATAATAACAGAATCCTGATTGAGCTTCACCTCCCTTCCTTCATAGACTCCAATAAATTAGGTAGGATCATGATTATTATCCTGCTTGTAAACAGACGTCTCTGAGCTTGCTTGCAGACGTTTTATTACCCAGCTGGGTAACACCATCAGTACAAATATAGGCAGTCAATTGCAGATTTACCAGCATTGATGATGTTATCTGGTTGGATCATGAAATATCTACAAACACGCAATCAATCAAGCTCAGAGACCATCAAGGACTTTACAGTTTAACCATGAATTTGCAGATGTTCTCTTCTGTTGAAATTATTTTGCCTCTTGGAATTTAAACTTTTAACCTCCTTTCCTTATGAAACAATTCTTCCATATTTTTTCTCAAGGTCCTCTGCCTTACATTCTACAGAAGATGAACTGACACTATGAATGTATGTTTGTTTGTTTGTATGTATGTATGTTTGTATGTATGTATGTATGTATGTATGTATGTATGTATGTATGTATACAAGCGCTGGCTCTTTGGCTTTGAAACAGAGATGAGCACCAGCCCTTAGAGTCGGAAACAACTAGCACACATGTGCGGGGGAACCTTTACCTTTATGTATGTATGTATGTGTATTCCACCTTTATATTTTTACAAATAACTCAAGTTAGCAAACATATCCAGCAAACCTTCATGCTCCAAACCTGTGAGGTGAGTTAGTCAGAGAGAATGACTGCCCCAAGGTCAACCAGATGGCTTTCATGGCAAAGCGGAACTTGAACTCACAGTATCTCGCTTTCTAGCCTGGTGCCTTAACCACTCAGCTGGCTCTGGTTCATATGCACCCAAAACCTATACCACTTTTTTTTTGCATCTTGTAACACTTTATATTTACACTTATATCCCCCACCCCACCCCTGCAGCCATATAGGTTTATCTTTTTGCCATTGCTTGAAGGGTAGATCGTTTTTTAAAACAAGAATTGTCTGAAACAAAAACATCATTTTTGGCAAAACTTTCATTTTTATCACAGAGATTCTTCTCAACAGTGCCAGTTTTAATTTCTCCCATCTTAACATCCCTTCTTAATTCCGTCCCATGTCTTAACACAAGTTCACATTTATCATAGCAATACTCAAGTATTTCACTTTTTCTTTTTGAAATTAGCTTTCTCCATCAGTTCTATTTGATTTTCTAATTGCTGATTTTCGTTAATATCTTTGTCTTCTGATTATTAAAACCAAGTCCTTTAATTGTCTCATTAATGTTTCTACCTTCTCCAGTGCATCTTTCAAATCCAGGCAACCACAAATGCCCTTAACAAGTTTCTTTCCCGTATGGTAAAATGACAGAGTAAATGAATTTTAACTTGGTACTGGAAGGATATTCTGAAAATAAATAACCCACCCACCACAAAAAGAGTTTCCACCAATAATCTTGAAGATAAGAGTAGTTTATAAGGGGAACATGTCCTCTTTCAGTCACCCACAGATTTTTCTATTTAAAAAAGAAGAAGATGGCTTTACACATGCCAGTCTGTGAAATTGATTTTCCTGTGTCTAAACCTATGAATAATAAAAGGCATCACATTCTTCTTGTGAGAAGAAGAAATACATATAATTTGGAAAGAAAAAAACTGTGCACCAATACAATGCTAGGATTTAAATATCTGATAAGGTATTGCTTATACACGATTGTATTCCAATTTTGGATTTGTGTTGCTTATGTAATAGCTCTTTTATCAGCATCACAACCAAGAGTGCTCTCTCTCTCTCTCTCTCTCTCTCTCTCTCTCTCTCTCTCTCTCTCTCTCTCTCTCTCTCTCTCTCTCTCTCTCTCTCTCTCTCTCTCTCTCTCTCTCTCTCTCTCTCTCTCTCTCCCTCCCTCCCTCCCTCCCTCCCTCCCTCCCTCTCCCTCCCTCCCTCCCTCCCTCCCTCCCTCTCTCTCTCTCTCCCCCTCTGCTTTAGAGCAGGACTTTTCAACCAGTGGTACGGGTACCACCTGTGGTACATTGGCACCTGGCAGGTGGTACGTGACCATCCTAGAAAAGTGGTAGCGGGGGAGGGGAATGAGCTGAACTGGTGGCAGCACCGCACAAGCCTGAGTGAGAGATGGCTGGAGCTGCAGGGCTGTCAGGGCTCAGCGGAAGCGCCAGGATCAGCGCCAGGCTCCAGCTGGAATGTTGCAGCATCTCCAGGGTCTTGTGATTTACATTCAGATGTTTGGCAACTGATTCATATTTATGACAGTCAGAGTCCCAGGGTCATGTGAAGTGACCAAAACCTGCTGCAACCACCCAGCAGAGGGGGGAATAAAAACCAAATACTCCCCCACCCTACCCACCCCCCTGCTGCCAATCTTCAACAGAAATGCTCACAACAATGAAAACCTCGGACAGGAGGAAGAGCGCTGCCGGGTGGGCAGCAGGTGTCTTGCTCGGCTGTGGCTTGGGGGGCACTTTTTTCAGTGCCACTGTAACTTTGAACAGTCACTAAGCGAACTGTTGTAAGTCGAGGACTACCTGTACTTCATCACTTTTTCCCTTTTTTTTTTTTGGTCATCAAGTTTTTGACACCTTGCTAGGCGACTGGTGGTACTTGGATGTTGCCATACCCTAAAAGTGGTACAATGGGTGAAAAGGTTGAAAAGCCCTGCTTTAGAGAAATTTCCATTGAGGCCACGATGACAGGAAAAATATTATTCAAAAAAACTATAGTAGGGTATTGGAGACTCTGTAACGTCTAAAGTAGCTTTTAAATTCTGACCACAGAGTGTAATTATGTGAGTTTAAATCTTGTGTTTAGCATAAGCACTGCTGCTAAACAACACTGAAATTTTACAACAGTTTTGTTAAATATGCAAGAAAGCTACTGGCACGCCATATTTTTAAATCTATATTGCTCTTGAGAATAACTGTGTGACACTCATAAAAAAAGTTTATTGTAATGCATCTTTTAAAACAATGCATGTCTACTTCATGGTCAGAAATAGGCATGTTTATTTAAGTTCTTTTATGTGTTCTTTAATATGGATCAATGAAGGGATTCTGACTTTGTTTGCATAAATCCCATGTGAGATTGAACTTCATGGAGACAACTTCTGCACAAGGGAGGGTTTTATTTACTTCTTGCTCCCCTGGGAAAAAAATATATATCAAGTCATGTAACAATTATTTCAGTGAGAAGAAAGTGAATATCTAACACTGACTGCAGGAAATACATAGTTAATAGGACGCTGAGCTTGTCGATCAGAAGGTCAGCAGTTTGGCAGGTCGAATCCCAAGTGCCGTGTAACAGAGTGAGCGCCTGTTACTTATCCCAGCTTCTGCCAACCTAGCGGTTCGAAAGCATGTAAAAATGCAAGTAGAAAAATAGGGACCACTCCGGTGGGAAGGTAACAGCGTTCCGTGCACCTTTGGCATCTAGTCATGCCGGCCACATGACCATGGAGACATCCTCGGCAAGCGCTGGCTCTTTGGCTTTGAAACGGAGATGAGCACTGGCCCCTAGAGTTGGAAACGACAAGCACGCATGTGCGGGGGAAACTACCTTTACCTTTACTTACTGTAAAGAAGATAGCAGAGTTCCCTTGCAGTAAGATGAAAGACTCTTGAACAGTAGATATAATTAGGTAGAACCTGCAAACATAGATGATGAATTAAGTTCCTAACAACATCTTTAGTTAAGTAGCCAGAAAACAGAAGATAAGAAATGTCTCTGGTGCAGCCTCTCATGTCAGGCAAAAGAAAACAGTACAGGGTTATTTAATGGACTAGTGATCTGAATTGCTGTAATATTATTTCATGGCTCCTTATCTTGTGCCTTATAATTAACGTTGAGATAAGTCAACTCAAATGTTAAAAGCTATAAATCATGAAATTGTGTGCAGAGTTAATGCTTTCACCCACCATGTCTATCTTTGCAAATAAGTCATTTGGCGCTTTGCTGCGTAGCAACAACTTTGAAGTAGATCTTGCAAAAATAGCTTCCAATAGCTAAAGGTGGTGATACAGGTTGTCTCTGTAATTTCTCTTGCTTTTGCCTCCTGGAAAAGAGCACCAGGCAAGCAAAAGCCATAATTCTAATTTCATCTAATCTTGGAGGAGGTCCCACTGTGAATCTGCATGGTTTTATAAGCCCTGAATAAGAGAAGATGATGGAAACTAATCAAGGAGAGAAGCAACCTAGAACTAAGGAGAAATTTCCTAACAGTTAGACCAATTAACCCGTGGAATGACTTGCCTTGAGAAGTTGTGGGTGCTCCATCACTGGAGGCATTTAAAAAGAGATTAGACAGACATTTGTCTGAGATGGTGTGGGTTTCCTGTTTGAGCAGGGGATTGGATTACAATCTAACGTTCCTTCCAACTCTGTTCTTTTGAGATTAGACGGAAAAAAGAAATGGTGGGCAAAGTCTTCCATGGCTGCAGTTCTAAATGTTCAAACAACATTGAACTGATGGTTTAAGTCTGCTTTGTATCAACCGTTACTTCAAAAGTATATATTATAAATGATAACCTCCTTAAAATGGCAGCTGAACTTTGGATGTTGAATTCCATGTTGCTAAAACAATAGGCAGAGTGCTGTAATAGCTGGAAGCAGTGGTGGGATTAAAGCTGGTTCGCACCACTTCGGCAGAACCAGTCGCTAATTTTTTTGTTGCCCAGGCCCAGAATGGACTCCTGGAAGCGGCATCCACACAGAGAACCGGTTGTTCACATATTTGAATCCCACCACTGGCTGTAAGGAACATTATTGATTTATTACATTTACCTGGTGCCCATCTCAACATCAGCGCAACAAAAACAGCAATATAAAACATTAAAATATTAAGAAAGTAAATATTAGCATTAAAATTACTAAAAATGGCTAAGGAAGGAAGCAGGCTACAAACTAGGTGGAGGCAGAATCTTTTCTCAGTCCAATAACCACCTCCAGTAGGAAATACCTTCATAGGGACCCCAGGCCAATCAGCAGTGCGAGGTTCTGGGATCTCACCTAGAGGGACATGATGTTTCAGCGGGTGGGAGCCATGACAGAATAAGGC